>NC_090272.1:80397298-81085298 GCF_040414725.1 Anabrus simplex | reverse complement strand
ATTTTCAGGGGGTTCACAACAAAATTTGTGTTTACGTCTCAACTATACCCAAGTAGAATGCAAATAGGAACAAAATCATTTCACTAAAAGTTCCTTGTACGGTTGCTTCTCTACTCATAATATGGTAGAACCCTCACAACCGAGTATACATTTTTCCGAGACTAATTTGTGAGTGTACAAGAAGATTAAAATTACGACTGCCGGCCTGAGTCGCTCAGGCTTTGGCTGAGGCTGAGGCTCTGGCTTTCTGATCCCATGATTACGAACACTTATTCAGAATTACCCACTGGCGAAATCTTCCGGCGATGTAATGCAATAGTAACTTCTGGGACCTGTGGCCAACAGTAACAGAGGAGGTGGCGGACCCTTGCGGTCAACTGTAATACTATCTCTGCTTTGAAGGTGGTTGGAGGGAAAGGTACATTCCGTACCGTGCTCCCCGCTTATGGAGAAATCTGTGCATAAACCATGACGTCATCTCCTTGCGCATGCGTATAGTCTTAAGGCTAGTAGCAAAATATCCAGTGTGCTGTCTGGCGTTGTCACCCGAAACGAACAGCTGTCAGTGTAACGGAGCTTCGATATAAGTCGAATGCTTTTGATCGATTGACGAAATCAGGTCGAAAACAAGGAATTTTTTTGAATTACCGGTATCCATGAATGTGTGAATATGCGTTAGAACTGGGTGTTCACTTGTTCGTGTGCTCTTGAGAGCCCACCGCCACTGTTCACGATTATGAATTGTTTAACGTTTTTAAAAAAATTGGTATTTAATTATGATTATTATATGTAGTGTAGGCTCCTCTTCACAATATAGAACGAATGTGTAGCGTGCCTGGTTGTACTTGTAATTATCGTTCAAATAAGGGGCTATTTCAACATTTGCGTTTCCTAGAGATAACGAGAAGCGAGATTAATGGATTCATGTTATACACCGAGGTAATTTTGAATCCAGTAAATATGCTTATGTCTATATTAGACATCATTCTGAAAAATAATGTATCTCATGTACACAATTACTCCAAAATAATTAACAAAACCGTGTGCTCAAATAAGAATCAAACAATGACATTTGAGAGACAACAGTCCGCCTTGTGTCCATCATACTATATTTCAAATTATTGTGGAAGGCTACTCGTTAATTCAGACTTTGATATCTGATTGTGAGAAGTATTATTAAACAGCGGAAATAATAGGGATGTTATTTTAAATATTTTGAAATTGAAAGTTGAAGAACCTGGCAATTTATGTGATAAGTGATTGTGTGCGTTGTAAATTTAATGAATGTTGTGCCCGAGATTTGTGATATTCTGTGAATTATTTTTGGTAACAGTTATTCCAGTATAATTAGCAACAACACCATGTGCTCAAATAAGTGTAACATAATGACATTTGACAGACAATAGTTCGCCCAGTATCCACCATACTACTTTTCAAATGGTTGAGGAGGCCTACACGTTAATTCAGACCTTGATGTCTGATTCAAAGATGTACAATATTTTTAAACAGTATAAATCATAGGGGTCTTTTCAATATTTTGTAAATGAAATTTGAAGTACCTGGTAATTTTTGCGACAAGTGTGTGTTTTAGAGTTAATGACTGTTGTGTCCAAGATCTGTCATATATTGGGAAATATTGTTGGTAATAGTTATTAAAAAATTATTGACAATTACACCAAGCGTAAAATAATATTGTTTTGAGAGATAACAATTCGTCTTATGACTATCATCGTACAGTCCAGACGAGTAGCCTTCATTCGAACATTTCACAATATGTAATATACCGTGGGGGCATATATTTGTGTACTTGTGTGTACTTTCTTTTAATAGCGTTTATTCAGGTTTTTTGTATTCATAGGCTTGTTATTGCATTCCTTTGTCATATTATGATAAAAAAAAGTATCTATTAGTAGTACAGGAATTACATGCGCCGACATAGACTTAGCACTATCCGTGTGACGTCACAGCTCTTTGTAGTAGGCTTCTAGAGGGTCTGTCATATATACTCAGTCCGCAAGCACGGTGTTTGTACTCTGCGTTACGGCAGTTGCCTCAGCGGAACTTATGTCAGGCGCGGTCGTCCTGCTTTAAACGTGTATAGTCTTATATGAAATCATACCTTATAAAAGATGCTGAAAGTGTTGTCCTTCCTTGGTTATACAGGCACTGTATCTGGTAACCACATTCTAGTTGAAGCGAGTGAGTTCTGCCACTGTAATGTTTCTGATTGCATTCGTAATGTTTTCTTTCAGTTCCTCCAGTGTGTGAGGATTTGTTCGATACACCTTTTCTTCCAGTTTACCCCCACAAGTAAAAGTCACACACTGTTAGATCTGGTGAACGAGAAATAGACCAGCACTGATCACTCTGTCTGCAAACACTTCCGATATTGTAAGAAGGGAATATTCTGCTGTATGAGCAGGGGCTGAATCTTGTTGAAACCACCCACGCGACTCTTCTTCTTCTTCTTCTTCTTCCGTTTACTGATAGAAGAACGGCGTCAAAATGTCATCTTGGTACCTCTCTGTATTTACTGTCGTCTCGAAAGAATATAAACCCAATTTTTCGTCTTGCACTAACAACACACCAAACTTCAATCTTCCCATCATAAAGTCCGGCTCCATGGCTAAATGGTTAGCGTGCTGGCTTTTGGTCCCAGGGGTCCTAGGTTCGATTTCCGGCAGGGTGGGGAAATTTTAACCATCATTGGTCAATTTCGCTGGCACGGGGGCTGGGTGTATGTATCGTCTTCAACCTCATTTCATTTCCCCATCATGACGCGCAGGTCGCCTACGGGAGTCAAATCAAAAGGCCTGCACCTGGCGAGCCGAACTTGTCCTTGGTCACTACCAGCACTAAAAGCCATACGCCATTCCATTCCTATCATAATGAATGACGTCATAAACGCCATTAGGACTTTCTGTACACCAATAGCGAGAGTTTTGACTGTTCACACGACCATTAAGATGAAACCATAACTTTCACACACGAATATACAGTGTTGCAATGATAACTGTCTCACAACAGCTGAGATTCAGACTGGCGACTGATGTTTTCCAGGTCGAACACGTGCAGGCTGCTTGCAGGGTGAAGAACTATGCGCGCGCCTCCCATACTGCAGCTGCCGTAGCGTAGAGTACAACACCGTGCGTTCGGTCTGGATTTATGTGAGATACCTTGTATATCAAGTTGGCTGTGGATTGGTTCATATACAAATATATTGATTTGCAATAAAGACTACAAATTTTTACTTATATTAAGGTTTTATTTGACTTAGGCTACTTCTGTTGTATTAGATTAAAAAACAAATAAATAAGTCAATAATACTGTAACAATAATTCTTGTAAAATATAAATTAAATAGCAAACTAATAAAGATAGACAAACAGAAGAGTTACGAGAAAGTTGGCGACATTATTTTATCTTATCCTTCGCCACCTGCTTAGTACGGGTCTGGGATGGAGTAGTTATGGAAGGGAGAAGGATGTTAACGCACGAGAAGGATCAAAAGGCTTGAAGGAAATTCTTAAAACTCAGCAAAAAGAGTTAAAGACAAAATAAGCAACTTTTCAATACATACAATTTAATGTTTCACTGTGCTAACTTAACACTCTAATTTAGAGATATTGATTGCACAAAAATTAATACTTTTATTACACAAATATTATTTTACGTATTTATTTAGGTACGAAGACACTTTCTTGTACTATTTGGACCAAAATCTCACTTATTTGCACAATTTTGTCACGGTCTCACAGTGAATATTGTACTTCACTCACCTGTTCAGAAGAATCACAATAGACTAAGCTCGTGTCATTTAAGAGGATTCTAAATTAGTCAATTGTTATTCGAGGGTCAAATGTGAAATTAATAATAGCTCATATTAAACATTAAAAACACCATCTTCAACAAGGTACGTATCATGCACTCCTATGGTCTTCACATGTTTATAGAAATTGTGTAATACTGGATTTATGAGTGGAAGAAGGTCAAAAAATAATTTTTCTTCTCTCTTGACACGGGCAAAGTACTGTAAAATATCTTTTTGGGTATTACAGAGATGTGAAAATTATTATTCTCAAAGGGGAAGATGAAAAATAAAATTGCCTTAGTTTTAGTTTTTGCCTTCACTAGCCCTTCTAATTTGAACCATGAAATTCCCCGTCTTTCAGTTAAATACCAATCTGACTGACTAAAATTTGTGAAATATTGTTTTATTCATAATTTTTAAAATATTACGTTGAGATTATATCATTCTGTTTGATCTGTTGAATACCTAATAAAAGAAATAAATAGTGTGCAGAGGAAAGCAGCAAGATTTGTAACAGGGGTTTTCAGAAGAAACAGTAGTGTATCAGAAATGTTAGAGGAACTTGGGTGGGAAACTTTAAGTAAAAGAAGGGAGAAAACTAGACTTATAGGATTATATAGAGCCTATACAGGAGAATAAGCGTGGGGAGAAATCCGTGAGAGACTTCAGTTGGAAAATAATTATATCGGCAGAACTGACCACAAGTATAAAATTAGAAGGAATTTTGGCAGAAGCCATTGGGGTAAATTTTCATTCATTGGGAAGGGCGTGAAGGAGTGGAACACTTTACCAGGGGTAGTGTTTGATCCTTTTCCAAAATCTGTAAAGATATTCAAGAAGAGAATAAACAGCAACAGGGAAAATAAATGAAATGTTAGAGGGCATTCGACCAGTGCAGGCTATTTGTAAATTTTAAAAAAATGTGTGTGAAAAAATTAATTCCATTCCCTGGTCCATGGAGTTTGGACAACCAAAGTAGGGGACTACCTGTAGGGGTGAAGTACAGTGGGGACTTCGAGGGCCCTGGGACCGCTACGGTAGCTGTGAAGGCCCTTCAGGAACTCTCAAAGGTGGTGGCAAAAGGGGTTCTGGTTAAGACGCAGCAGGTCGTTATGCTACTTAGGTTCCAAAATGGGTAAAAAAAGAAGTAAATAAATGCAATGTAAATTTTAATATTATACCAGTTGCATAGTATTAGTTGAAGTAATTCCACATACTGTATGTGAGTTGACTGTGTTCGTAAGTATAGGAGATATTATGAGTATAATTTCGTAAACAATATAAATTTATTAAGGATGATCTGTTTGTTTAATAGGAAATAAATGTTAGCGTAAATTGTATATTATTGTATTCTAGAAAATATTTTCTTCTTCTCTTGTTAATTTAAAATATAGTGCTTTAGAATAATGTATTTTATTGTACCATTTGCCACCGAGGTAGACACCTCATTTGCAAATAAAGAGATTTTGATTTTGATTTGTACATCAGTTATCGAGAGTTTGAATAGTAAATAGTACAAAGCACTGTGAATCATATCAGCGCTCAAGTATAGCAAAATATCACACAATCACTTCAAATGATTCCATTTTATCTAATTACATCCAAAAGAGGAAATAAAAATTCTCAACATTGGACTTCAATGTCGATACAGGAATCTAAATTGGCTATAAAATCATCACTGATGTAATTTAAAGAAAATATAATTTGTATTCTATAATTTATTTTACACAGACAAGTAACACGTAAAAAGAGTCCCACTTACGTTCATTTCTATGGGCAGGCAGAAATAAGTAATGCAACAACGGAAATAATAAAAAAGATAGTGTTGAGGCAAATAATATTCACATCTCTGTAGCTCAACCTCTGTTTGAACCCTGCACTTAATAAATGAA
Organism: Anabrus simplex; assembly: GCF_040414725.1. Classification (NCBI taxonomy): domain Eukaryota; kingdom Metazoa; phylum Arthropoda; class Insecta; order Orthoptera; family Tettigoniidae; genus Anabrus; species Anabrus simplex. The sequence continues at coordinate 81,079,596 of NC_090272.1, read as the reverse complement.
TGGTTCTGAAAGGCTTTTCTTCGTGTAAGGAAGTTTGAAAAACACACCCACACACACACCCATTTGTTTGTGTACTTAGTATACTAATTAGAGCCGAGGGAAATCTGAAGACTGGTATGCTCATGATAACATAAGTTGACTTATATTTACTTTTTTACCATCTACATTTTAAAACTAACAAGGTCGCCTGACCTATGTGCCCCAACCAATCTAATCCATGTTCAATACAAGTGTAGGTCATGGCAGGAACTTTCACCTGTTCAAACTGCAAGGTGCAATTCTTATCCAATTCCGAGAAAATGGAATCTGAATATTTCAAGAACGCTTCCCAAGACCATCACGCAACATATTCCTACAAGCTTTCCGCTTCGCAAGCTCGTGATTTATGGATCAAATCTCGCCTTCGCAATATGTTTATATTAATAGCATTTTATATGTTTATGTAGCAATCTGTAGTCGCAACGCAACTCGTACTTACATAGATAAATTCCGCTCCATAAAAGACAGACAACAAATATAGAGAAAGACGTGTGAAAAAGAGTTTATGAATGTTTGGATCATAGTCCTTTAAACAAACAACATTTTAAAAAATCACACTCGTACATTTTCTGCACTGTACGGAAAAAGCACAGAGTCATTTATATATTTCTGGGCTTAGAAGATAGAGAGTAAGTACATATTATTCGGTCGTTCCCCTCTTAGTAGCCTCTTACAACGTGTAGGGGTACATATTGTGGCCGTAATTAGGTCACAGCTGACTGTACAGGTGTTGGTGTGTGGCTTGTGTTCGCTTGTCGGCTAGAGGGAATGTGCGCGACCTTGGCTCGTGGGCGAGAACAAGTTTTTTTGGCGTGAAGAGGGTGGCTGGTCGACTAACAAAATAAAATAAAAAATGAAGGTTGGCGAGAGAAAAAAGTTGCTAGCGCGTGTCACTTGTAATTGCGAGGAACGATATGAATGAAATATTTATAATATCTTTGGTGGCGTGACATGCATAATTACGGAATGCTCATGGATTAAATTCAAATAAACTGGATGAATAATAGCACGTTTAGATGATATAAATTAAAAACTAAAATTTTTGAACTAATTTACACGACCTTTTGGCTAAAATGGCGATAAAATTATATATTCATACGGTAGAAGAATTCAGTATCTAAATTGACTTTACTTCCGTGCATGAGCACCAGACACGATATTTAAGTCATGTGATAAGAGTACTCACTCTCACATACTGACGTGTTCCCGAACTATCATCTTCAGTCGCTCAGAGTCCTTGCCAGCAAGATTTTCAACGTAGAACATCGTGAATATTGTCGTCAGGAATAGTGGCTTCACTCCTGTGCTCTACACTTCTGATAATTGTCTACAACGTAGAACAGTGCTGTGATCAGACGTCGAATGTGCAGATATTAATCCCTTAAGTACGTGCCATTTCCAAAATACAGTTACGTGTGTGTTTGGAGTTTATTCTAAAGCACTTTGTGTAAGTTTCAGCTTTCTCACGAGTGAACGTGGAGGACCTGGACTTGATCATTTCCAGAAGAGGACGGAACTTCGTATTATGGATTACCTGTGCTTCACCATGAAGTTTTAAACCATCGACCACCGTCGGCGGCGTCGGGATGCAGATTCTTTCATCCTAGCATGGCTGATTGAGAATCCAGACTTCCAGACGTGAAGATATCTCCTTAAGTTAAGTCGATTACGTCTCATTTATATCTGTTCTATGTAGTTTTGATCTATTCTTTCTTTCTTCTTAGTAATTTATTTTGACACATTTTTATGGTTGTATCTTTCGCTCGGATATGTCGTAAAATTAACACATGCGATTGCTTAATGACCATGTGGCCATGAATTTGACAGCGAGGGTTCTAATAGTGTTATCCATGTGTTATCGAAACCATCTTTGCTTACTGAGTGAATTTCGTTACGAATATGAGTTAATTTATGTCCGATGGATTTGATGAAAGGATATTTTGTCAATATTTTCAATATTTTCCTTGAAATGGAACTTCTACTTGTACCTCGTGTTTGAGATAACGTGTCATCGGGATATTAAGTCTGAATTCTATGTATGAATTTAATGAGAATATGTGCATTGTGGCATGTGATAATTAATTGGATTAATTAATCATCGAGACACATTTAAGTGGATATTATGTATTTGTAGGACGATGGTAGGTCGTTATATTTCGTGGCTACACATATTTGATATTAGGATGCGACAAGTTAGAATCGTCATTGTGGTACACTGTACATGTAAAGTATGTGGAATAATTGCGCATGATACGAATCTTCGTGAAACTGAGTTTTCACATGTTAATGTTTAATATTATTAAGCCTGATGTTGATTAGGTTGTAATGTGAATATGGATTATTCGAGACGAACGCAGTGTAGTCTAATATTAGTGTCTTCAGATGAAGAAAATGAAAGTCCATGTTAATCGATGCACTTCTTAATTCGTGAAAATATCCCAATTTTGCTCAAGTAATTTAATAATTTCAAGTGGAAGGTACAGGTGAATGTTCGCGAAGGCCTTAGGCCTGAAGAACAGATCTTCGATGAAATATCTCAATAATATTTGATTCGTGACTAGGCAAGTTCATTCGTTAACGCAATATTTCGCTCTCATGAGGTAACTCGATCTTGTTGGAACGTAATAAATTTGTTAACAGGAACGTGATATAGTTGATCGACACTCGTCGACATGTAAACATTGTAGATATTTTCTTCTTGATAATCATAGTCTTCTTGATAATTTCAGTAGTTAGCTGTAGATGTAGTAATTTGCTAGTAGTTAGAGAATTATTTTCTATGTGTTTTGTTCTGATAATGTGTGACACTTTGATATTATCGATGGATAGTGGATGGGATTTCCACATGGATGATATTCTCTCCATTTATGAATGTTCGTAAGCTCAGAAGCCGTTTTATTTTGTTCAATTATTGATCAGATGCTTAAAGTTCAGTATTAATTCTCACGAAAAGAGATGTGAGACGACGTGAACAGATATATCCGACGTCTCGGATTAACTTAGAGAAAACAAAGGCAAATTCAACTTTTCATTTTATTTTTACAAATTGTTGATATAACGAATGTAAATTTTATTTAGCCATAACAGTCAAATAATGAATCTTGGATGTTTCTTTATTATACTCGTTCTTACAATTACTGCATTTTTTCCAGATTGTTCGAGGAAGTCTTGGCCCAGACCTCATTTTTTTGAATAACAATTTTGATTCAACTTTAAATTAATAATTTAATGACTTTAAAGACGATAAAGAAAATTAACAATGTAAAATACTCTGTTAGAATATTAAGGAAAACAACTGCCGTGTACCATCCCATTTGTTTGCATTTGAGTTTGTTACATCAAGAGCCATATTAAATTACATAAAATAGTGATCATAGTTATAATCACAGACTTCAGGATGGCTAATATTTCATTTAATTCAATAAAAGTGTCATATTTGTTATATACCTTGAACATGATTATTCGATGAACCCTATGTTAATCCTGCCACATTCATTTATTTTTATAAGCCTACAGCCATCGAACTGAGCACCCCTGGGGCGTCTCGTGTTCGCTGACTACGTCGGGGACAATATAATGCATCATCCTTTGATTCCACCCACAGGGGAGATACAGAGATCCGGTAAATCAAAAGAAAAATTAGTCTTTCCACAAAATAATGGTAATGTGAGAAAAAGGAAGACTTCCTAGACCTCGTAAGAATATTATTATTGTGTAGAGGTAGCGTCCTTGTATCTTATTCCAAAGTCCTGGGTTAATTTTCCGGCTGGTTCAAAGATTGTAATTATGGACTTAAGAGAGGGTGATCCAAAAAGTCCGTTAACATTTGACGAGGCACAGAGGAGGTACAGAGGAAATAATTAACGCACATGATTGGCATGGCATGGGGTTTTAGTGACACCAAAATAAATAGCACAAAATGACCAACAGATGGTGCTGGACAGCGACACGTCAGATAAAAATGGCCACACGAGCTTGACATGACATGGGGTTTTATTGACATCAACAACGAGTGCACAGCCTGGCCAACAGCTGGCGCTGGACAGCAACACATCAATGATGCCGCATGAGAACCGTGTACGGTATAAAAGGAGCTGTCGTGAGAGAGGGAGTCAGATGCGCCTGCAATCACGGCATGTTGAGGTTTCCAGAAAAGGCACTATGAGTGAAGTTTTATTTACTTTAGTTTGGTGTCAATAAAACCCCAAGTCATGCCAATTATATGTGTCAATTATTACCTCTCTCCCTCTAATATTCCGTGAAGTACTGCCTCGTCAAATGATAACAGACTTTCGGATCACACTGTAGAACGGAGTTCTCTCAAGCTCTTCGTTGCAGGAAGTGCACAGTAAGAAGATGACGCTGCTGACCTAGTATACTTAGACAAACTCTGGTTGTCGTAGTTACAATGGTGTCAGGAAATGACTCTAACTCCAGATAGACCCCAATGCCAAAACATATTCATGTTAAAACGGCTCGAATGTTGGGCATTTCATTGTAATAACAAAACTCGTAATCATCAGTTATAACTGTACGTACGCAGTTCTTGAAACAACTTAACAATAAATTACTAATATTTTCAAAACATAACATCTGATGTTTCACAGAGAAGCAGATTACAATACACGCATAAGTCAATCATAATTGTTAAATACATATTATTGCGAATATCTCTAATGTGCTTGTAATGCAAATAACGTCAAAACTGAACGTAAAAACTAACCCACGGAGACACAACGGAGGGGAGTTTCGATCGTAGATCATAAGCTTGTGACCGGGTGAGTTGGCCGTGCGGTTAGGGGCATGCAGCTTTGAGCTTGTGGAATCGAGCCTGACTGTCGGCAGATATGAAGATGGTTTTCCGTGGTTTCCCATTTTCACACCAGGCAAATGCTGGGGACATATCTTAATTAAGGCCACGGCCGCTTCCTTCCCACTCTTAGGTTTTCCCATCCTGTCGTCGCCATAATACCTGTCAGTGTCGGTGTGACGTAAAACAAATTGTAACAAAAAGTAAACAACAAGCTTATGAGGCAGAGGGCATGCTCCTTCCACTGCGCGTTCGTTGTGAGAATGTGTTGCGTGCTATTCTTGTGAAGCACACTCAATATATTCAAATTCCATTTTCTTGGAATTTGGTGGAGTTGCGCATTGTAATTTGAATAAGTGAAAGTTCTCGCCATGGGCTACACATATTTTGAAAATCGACGAAGCCTACCGGGACATTATTGGCACTCTTCGTCTTGTGAGTTATACTGAAATAACCAAGGTGTCTCAGAATGAATAGATTAAACTTTAATGATTTCTCTTAATTACCAGCTATAGGACACATACTGGGCTAACGTACGAGTAGTACAGACATTAATGAACGTAAGTTTTCTTGGCTCATTATCACTTTCTAGATTATTTCTAGATTAAAACCACAAAACAAGTGTTTTACTAGAAAAGCCGAATTTTCAGACAAATTTCATTGGCTTTCCTCAGGGTAATGCATTCTGTTGACAGTAAGCATAGAAAAGCTTCATGGGAACGTGTAGTGGAATTCTGTTGAGTGAATCACGAATCGATTATTCACCATCCCCTATTGACTGGACTCTGAGATCTTAGCGCTGTTTCGTGTTGGTCTGACGTTTATTTTTTCTGGAGAACAGATCTCCATGTATTTGACAACTTGGAGCAGTTATTTGGGCACAGCTCTATCCGCATGGCTTCCCTCACAAGTCGAGCATTATAGTTTTTTACAGGCGCGATGACCCTCACCTGGTCAAAGAGAATTGATGGTCTATACTGCACAAATGTTCTGCTACGGCTGACTGGCTGATAGTATTTCCCAACACAAGTTTCTATGAAGCATTTCAATGTTTACTGTCAGCAGTAGAGCGTCGTATGCATTGCCCTGATGAAAGCCAATGAAATTTGGCTGACAGCCCGGTTTTTTTTTTTTTTTTTGCTAAAGCTTTGTTATTTATTGTACCCTTGAAACATGGCAATATGGGTGCAATATGTACGAAGCTTTAATCCAGAAATAATATGGACTTATTTCATTTTGGCCATTTTATGACATACGCTTTTCCCCGCGCAGTCAATTTGGAGGGGGAGGCTATAAATTGAACTGCTGTGACGACGATGATGCTTCATAGGATGATATTCCAGAGGTGTTGGTGTCATACTGATTTCTACATAAGTCGGCTAACCGACATCGTGTCAAAATTGTCTGAATTTCTCCTTGTGCAATAATACACTGCTGTGGACTTAATTGTTTCAGTTGAGCTGCGATATGTTTAGCAAAAATATCACATTCATTGTCTTCAGTTTGTAACATTGATTGTTTTAAACCTTTCAACTCTTGAACAGTTGAAGCAATCTCTACAATTCTTGATCTCCCTTTAAACTTCTTTTGAGGAGGCTCTGCTAGATCAATTGATGTAGGAAGAAACAAGGTTTCGGATTTAGGTATAGTTTGCTCATAGTCGTCGTCAAAAGATTGGTCATCTTTTATAATGTCAATGCTGCTGATTTGTTCACTGGCTTCATCTTCTGAACGAGAATTCAAAGGTGTTGTTTTCTAAAAGAAAGAATAAGATAATTTTATTAGATATGCATACATAATAAATAAATCGCTTGAAAGGAAAATGGCATCAGGCACACTTTTCAAATTGGCGATACCTATGAATCTACTATCTAGAACGTTTATAAAAAAAGAAAAAGCCAGTCCAGTACCTCCTTCGTTGTAATTTGTGATAGAATTGTGAACGTTCCGTAAAGGAAGGGTCGAGTATCAATACATACCGGATGAGTAACAGGAGTATTTCAAGGAGTTTAACTCTCGACCTACTATGAAAGGAGGAAAAAAAAAACAAAATAAAAGGTTGATGATTGCAGGAAAATTAATTTTCTTTGGCTGTCATTTCAGCGCCTGCTCTGTATCTCAGATGAGAAAACACGTCATCTAATGTGAACAATATTCACACATTTTTCTGTAAACAAACAAAGCCTGTATAGATATATGGGTGACTAGAGATAATAAATAATATATTTAGTCATCTCTGACCTCATTTTATAAAGAATAATAATAGCGTATGGCCTACGGAGAGGCCTGGTGCAGTTCCTTGGAGCTGACGCTTCGAGGCAACCTGCGCGTCTATGAGGATGGGGCCCTACCTACAATAATTAATTCTGATGTTGAAGACGACACACATACACACACACACTCACACACAGACCCCGAACCATCAGAATTAACCACTGAAGGTTAAAAACCCCGACCCGGCTAGGAATCGAACCTGGTATCCCTTGGATCGAAGGTCAACACGCTAACCATTAAATAACGGAGACGGACCATGTTATGAAGCAACATGATCTTTACCAGAGTTCTAACAATTCAGTAAAATTCTACTATTAAGGTTAAATTCATGAAATTCTCAGGAGAAATCCTAATGAAGGTCCTGCATTGGTTGATAATCCTCTTTTACAATTTTATAATAATATTTAGAACTTCAGATATTTTTATCTTTATCTTCCAAAACTTAGCAGCAGAAATGGGTTAATGTCCTTTTTTATGAACCGACTCAAGTGTTTAGAAAACGCGTTAAATTTATAAAATATTACAACAGTTTTGTATTATATTATTTCCAAGGTAGAGCTCCTCGGGGTGGGAGGAAGACAGTTGAAAAGAGACTGAATGGAAGTTGGAACTATTAGTTATATGGAAAATACAGTACATGGCAATCTGTGTTCCTGGTCATTGTGGAACGAATTTTCCAGTTACAAGAAGATAAACATCATTACTTACTTTGGTGGACTATGAATACCCTTTTAAATGTATCGATGTAAGGAATAATGGTTCTATATGTGATTATTTGACGTTTAAAAATACAGGGAAACCTGTCCATACGGTCACCTTCGTTCAATACACGCTTCTTTCCATGGACTCTAGGTACCGGTCAAAAGTTTAGGACCACATTAAAAGATCATGATGTTCCATCTAGGACCTACAATTTTGCTACTAGACCTCTGTATATATTTTCCTGAGCTCTTGCATCTAATATGATATACATCGCCTGATTTCAGTGATTTACGCCAAGTTTTGTATAAGTTATACAATTTTAACTTGTTTTAAAGCAGATGCACACTTACCTCGGTAGAAGTGAGTCCTTCTCTGCACATCGGGGCCAATAATAAGGAATAAAATTATATCCATTACCACACAGAACCTTACCATCACGGCCCCGACTTTAAATTCTGAAGCATTTAAATTTATTATACCATCTAAGGAATTCTTATTAAGTTTCAACAAATCTTTCACAAGAGATACAAATCAAGTGTGCTATTTACAACAAATGATATTTTAAGATTTTATAAGCAAAACTGATATTTTCCAAGAATATCAACAAGAGAAATATGGACAATTTAACTGTTTTATCTGTCTTATGACTTACAATTTTAACAAAATTTCGAAGATCTTATTTTAAATGTCAAAAACTTTAATGTGTCTTTCCAATTTTAATAATATTTATTTCTAATATATTAATGTTAATTTATTATTAGCTGATGATGTCCCTTAGGGGACGACACATGTACTAGATATAATAAATTATATATTGTATTGAATAGGCGGACTGCTTAGTTATAATATTTAAGTTTATCTTGAATATTCATTGATTGTTGGAAGATCACATCAGAAAGTCAACATTTTTGGAAATATTATGTACTGTATCCTCTAATTGGTTTCAAGTATCACCACCAAGATTCTTGTAGAGACTTAGCAATAGTTAGGGGTCATTTTAGTATAAATATAAAAATTCCGAAAAAAATGCGGCACCCATTCTTGTACATTTACTTTTTTTTTCAAACCAGCGCTAAAATAGTCAATTTTTCCTTGTTCTTGTTATAGGTCTCAGTGTGAGCTATCGGCATCAGAAATGTGTCCTTAGATGCCATCCGGAGAGTGCAAATGAAACTATCAGGGCAGATAAGTTTGACGCTGATAGATCGCCCTGAGACCTTAGGCCTTACATGACAAAGGCAAAGAAAAATCAACAATTTTGGCCCTGGTTCAAAAAAAAATAAAACACGCAAAAAAACCGGTGCCGCATATATTCGGAATTTTTATATTTATACTACAATGGCCCCCACCTATTGCTAAGTCTACAGACAAATCTTGGTGGTGATACTTGCAACAAATTAGAGTATACAGTACATTATATTACCAACATTTTTGATTTTTTGGTGTGACCTTCCATGAGTTAAAAATTCATAACTTCTACAGTATGTGGACTAACTCATTGAAATCAGGCGACATATATCATATTAGATGTGAGAGCTCAGAAAGAAAATTAGCGAGGTCTAGTGGCACAGTTTTAAGTTCTAGATGACATTTCGTGATTTCCTTATGTGGTCCTAAACTTTAAACCGGTACTGTATTTTAAAGATTAAATCTTTTGTTTGATATAGTGAGATACTAACAACCCTCATTCAACTCAGGCATGACAAACTGAGTCCTATGCGACAGGGCCACAGCCATGGCAAGATTGTTCTATCGTAGCTGGTTTGATAAGCAGTAAATATAGCTTTCGTTATATGAAGAGGCTAAGAAAAATCAGTACCGAGAAAATCTTACTGAAAAGAATTAAAGGAGGAGCTGTAGACTCTGAATTTCCTTCAAAATAAACCAAATATTCCAAGAATTGTCGAGTCAAAACAATGAAAATAGAATGAGTAAAGTCGCAATACATGCAAGGAAAACGTTTCCAGTTCGAATTATTTATTATTTATGAATGTTTACAAAGACCCTGACCTTGAATGAAAGAAAAAGTTGTTTAATTGTGATTACTAAAGACCACTGTCCCCTTCTCTTTTCTTTGATCCTTATTTCTTAGGGTCGGAAATGGGTATGGATTTAGTCCAGTTATACAGCCAGATGCCCTTCCTAACGTCCACCCTATGTGGTGGGGGTGATTATTGTTTTAAGAGGAAATGCAGTAAGGCAAACATCCTCTATGAAACACTAATCAGGGTGAAAAAATGGAAGGGATCCGACACTCCGAAAAATGAAGATATCGACCAAAGAAAGACAAGGGCCACGAAGGAAATAAAAATGAAAGACTCCCTAGGCCTCGCAATCTCCTAATACCGCCGGGGTCGGAAAAGAACAAGAGTTGACCAAGAGAGGTCGGATAGGACAGATGAAAGTGAGGAGCCTGGCACAAGTAAGTGAAAGCAATGCCAGGACTCAGTTGAGGGCTCCGTGGTTGCCAACCCACACTCCCCTGGGCCCATTTTAGTCGCCTCTTACGACAGGTAGGGGATACTCTGGGTGTTATTCTACCGCCCCAACCCAAAGAGGGATGTTTGTCGTGTTTTATGTGGAGGAAATATTCACTACTGCGTGTTTCCACAGAGCTTGATAGTGTGATTTGTGTATAAAGGGAGAAATGTATTCATACGAACATAATCTCCCAGTCCTCGTATTAAAGGAATTAACCATACGCGGGTAAATCCTCGTCCCGGTCGGGAATCGAACCCGGGGCCCTCTGAACCAACGGTTAGTTCAGGCAAGGAGCTGGACAACTAAAGACCGTGCATTTCTTATTAAAACAAACACTGGTGGCGGGGCACGGGGGAGTACATGATTAGCTCAGTGGCTTAGTCAGTGGCTTCCCACCCAGAAGCCTGAGGTTTGAATCCCCGTCTATCAGAAGTTGAGATTTTCATCTCAAAAATTACGTTGCCTCAGGAAGAGCATCCAGTATTTAAACCCTGACCAAAACGAAAATGAGTCTGGGTAGCTCCAATGACCACACAATTAGGGCGCACAAAGGATCCAGCCTCTTCCATCAACTACTGTATGGGACAAGGGAGTTCCTCTGAGACTAAACAGACCATGTTTAACACTTATCTCCTGCCCATTATGACATAAAAGAGAAATAAGTCAACGTGCTTTTTTGACAGCTGTCTTCTTGACGAACCCTAACCTCACTTTGAAGGACAATAGAGCGTCGCTAACCTCACTGCTGCCATCTTTACGGCGGTAAACCTCAAGGCTGCCACCTTATGCATGTTATAGCGCGGAATTTAAAATCCAACAACAGAACATTGTTAACCTCACTCTTGCCATCTTTACGGCGGTAAACCTCAAGGCTACCACCTTATGCATGTTGTAGAGCGGAATTTAAAATCCAACAACAGAACATTGCTAAACTCTCTGCTATCATCTTGAAAAGTTCAGTGTTCCAAACACTAGTTCGAAAAACGTAACTCATCGCACCTCGGGGATTTTATTACGTAAGACGTAACCCCTAGGTTCCATTCCTTGTTCTGAACATGAAACCATTTACAAATAAAGATTAATTTTCTACAAAGTACAAGCGTTCTTGCTGATAGCGATCGACGAGGTTGTTGCACCTTTAGCCCTTTAGCCCTTTAGCCCATTAGCCCTTTAGCCCTTTAGCCCATTAGCCCTTTAGCCAAGGAATGTGCGGTAAGGAGGAGGAAGAGTCCTTTCATCCTTTTTGCTCTTCTGACAAGATGTAACCCCTGCGTTCCATACCCTATCACGATTTTTTTTCAGCTATGTTTATGCGATAACTTGTTCGACTGATTTTTACACACAAGACGAATGATGGAAGGTAAATAATTTGAAGTTATACTTTGGCTATATCGTTTACCGAGCGAGTTAGCTGCGCAGTATGGGTACAGTGTGTTTTTGATGTTTACACTATGCAAATCATTGAAGTTGTAGTTTTGCAATATTGCTTACTGAGCGAGTTAGCTACGCGATATGTGTACAGTGTGTTTCCATAGTTTTTGATTTTACACTAAGCAAATCATCAAAATTGTACTTTTGCTCTGAACACATCAAACAATGTTCTGATCATATGTTGAGATTAACAACATCGATTACAGTGTTCGATTCTAGTCTTGTTATGTTTCATTCTGATCTTCTTAGAACAAGGGTATCCCCTAACATGTTCTAAACACATGTTGTATTGAGTACAGTGTTCGATTCTAGTCTTGATCACTTATTTCGTGTTCTGAACACATCGATCAATGTTCTGATCACATGTTGTATGGAGTACAGTGTTCGATTCTAGTCATGATCACTTATTTTGTGTTCTGAACACATCAATCAATGTTCTGATCACATGTTGAAGTTAACAACATCGATTACAGTGTTCTATTCTAGTCTTGTTATGTTTCAATCTGATCTTCTTAGAACAAGCGTATCCCCTGACATATTCTAAACACATGATGTATTGAGTACATTGTTCGATTCTAGTCTTGATCACTTATTTTGTTTTCTGAACGCATCAATCAATGTTCTGATCACATGTCGTATCGAGTACAGCGTTTGATTCTACTCTTCTTATGTTTCGAAAGTCTAAACATGCACAATAATGTTATCGCTGTACACGCTTGCCTTCGCGATGCAGGTTTAAACTTGTTCGATATAAAGCTATGCCTTGACATAAGAGGCGGAGGAGGAGGTAGAGAAGGAGGTGGAGGAGGGGGGAGGAGGAGGAGGAGGAGGAGGAGAATGATAAGGCCTTAACAGCCTATGTATAGTCGCCATTGTTTTTAAAGATGATAGCTGTCAAAAGAATTTTTCAAATTATCCACCACCACATTTCAGCTAAAGAGGGCAGCAGGGTGCTCTGTTGATTAAGCACATAGAATTTCAAATTGCCCCTCCACCACATGCATAACAGCAGCTGTTATCTTGCGCAGTAGCCTCTAAGCTAGCTTTCTTCATAAGAGTAGCCGCCATCTTGTGCGAGCACCCCTAGGCCGTCTCATAAGGAGCTATGTATAGTCACCATTTTGTGTCTGCCATCTCGCGTAAGCATCCCTAGGACGTCTCAAGGCATCTTGTTTCTCATAAGAGCAGCCACCATCTTGTAGAAATAGATAGCTGCGAATGCCAAAGGGCTTAAGTAGGAATCGAACCGTTGATCTCATCATTAGACTATGTTTTTTCTTGTTCTTGATACTACGAACCTACGTATTAGGCGGAAAAATTTTGTCCGTTTTGCTCTACGATGCATCGTTTTCGAGATATTTAACATTTTGCATTTAAGCCTCCAAATTTAATGAATCGAACCTGCACGGTACGTTATACTCTCTACCATAGCTAGACCTGATCATGTTACGAAGACTCGCTTCAATACAAGCTAAAACAGAGCAAATGCCAAAGGGCGTAAGTAGGAACCGAACCGTTGATCCCATCATTAGACTATGATTTTCTTGTTCCTCATACTGCGAACCTAGGTATTAGGCAGAAAAATTTTGTCCGTTTTGCTCTACGGTGCACCGTTTTCGATATATTTAACATTTTGCATTTAAGCCCTAAATTTAATGAATCGAACTATCACGACACGTTAGCCTCTAAGCTAAGAGCAGCAACCATCTTGCGCAAGCACCCTTAAAGCGTCTCATAAGGAGTTATGTATAGCCGCCATCTTGTGTCCGCCATCTTGCGCAAGCATCCTTAGGGCGTCTCAAGCCATCTTGTGCAAGGACCCTTAAGCCGTCCCATAAGAGCAGCCGCTATCTTGCGCAAGCATCCCTAGGGCATCTCATAAGGAGCCATGTATAACTACCATCTTGCGCAAGCATCCCAAGGGCGTCTCATAAGAACCTGTGTATAGCAGCCATCTTGCGTAAGCACCCTTAAGGAGTCATGTATAGCCGCCATCTTACGCAATTAGCGTCGAGAGAGGGCTGCTGTAGAATTTTTCTTTTTAAATTATCCGCCACCACATTTCAAAGGTATCTAGCTAAAGATGGCAGCACTGCGGATGACAGGGGACGAATTTATATCTACTACGATAAAGAGGGCAGCACGGTGCTCTCTGGATTAAAGATGGTGGATGACAGCTGTCAAAAAAGCACGTGGTTATGTTTACCAAACAAGAGCACGTAGAATTTGCCACCACCACATAGAGGGCAGCACTATGCTCTGTTGATTAAAGATGGCGGATGGTAGCTGTCAAAAAAGCACGTGAGTTTGTTTCCAAACAAGAGCACGTGGAATTTTTCAATTTGCCGCCACCACATTTCAAAGGTATCTAGCTAAAGATGGCAGCACGGTGCTCTCTTGATTAAAGATGGTGGATGATAACTAGCAGAACTTTTCAAATTGCCCGCTACTACGTGCTTAAGGTAGTGGCCATAAAGAGGGCAGCACGGTGTTCTGTGGATTAAAGATGGCGGATGACAGGTGATGAAATTGCCCGCATGATAGCAGCACGGTGCTCTGTTGATTAAAGATGGCGGATGACAGCTGCACGTGGCTTTGTTTCCAAACAAGAGCACGTGGAATTTGCCGCCACCACATTTCAAACTAAAGAGGGCAGCACTGTGCTCTATAGATTAAAGATGGCGAATGGTAGCTGTCAGAAAAAAAGCACGTGAGTTTGTTTCCAAACAAGAGCACGTGGAATTTTTCAATTTGCCGCCACCACATAGAGGGCAGCACGGTGCTCTCTTGATTAAAGATGGCTGCTGTCACGTGGAATTGTCTGCCACCACAGGTATCTAGCTAAAGAGGGCAGCACTGAGGTTTGCGATGCAAGATGGCTGCTGTCAAAAAGCATTTTTCAAATTATCCGCCACCACATTTCAAAGGTAAGTAGCTAAAGAGGGCAGCACTGTGCTCTATGGATTAAAGATGGCGGATGACAGCTGTCAAAAAAGCACGTGGCTGTCAAAAAGCACGTGGATTTGTTTATCTCGAGCTAGTGAGGTTAAGTTGGTAGCACTAAGGTTTAGGCCCGTCAAGATGGCAGCACTGCCGATGACAGGTGACGCAAGAGGGCAGCACAGCGCTCTGTAGTTTAAAGATGGCGGATGACAGCTGTCAAAAAGCACGTAGCTGTCAAAAAGCACGTGGCTTTGTTTATCTCGAGCTAGTTAGGTTAAGTTGGTACCACCGAGGTTTATTCCCGTCAAGATGGCAGTACTGAGGTTTGCGATGCGTTGTTGTCGATGACAGCTGTCAAAAAGCACGTGGCTTTGTTTACAAATCTGTCAAAAAGCACGTGGCTGTCAAAAAACACGTGGCTTTGTTTACCTCACGCTAGTGAGGTTATGTTGGCACTAGTGAGGTTTAGGCCCGTCAAGATGGCAGTACTGAGGTTAGCGTTGCGTTGTTGTCGATGACAGCTGTCAAAAAGCACGTGGCTTTGTTTACAAATTCAAATTTCCCGCGGGAGGTGGAGGAGACCTCTGGGAGGCCTCTGGCTGAGGTGGAGGTGGAGGAGGCATCTGGGAGGCCTCTGGCTGAGGTGGAGGTGGAGGTGGCCTCTGGGAGCCTGAGGTGGAGGTGGCGCCCGAACCATCCAATTATACTACTCAGAAGAATGGAAAACCATTCTCAGGACGGTGGGGACAAGCCCCTCTCCGTCTCCCGAATGCCGAGGCTCTTTCGCTGTTGGCGGATTAGTGCCCTGTCACACTGGGCATCGATCGATTAAGAGCAATCGACTGCCATCTAGCACTATCGATTATTCTTTTATTTCATGCTATGACGTAATTGCCTTTTTACCGTGTTGTAATTACTTTTCGCATTATTTCATTAGGAATCTGATTGGTTGACCTCCGCTTCCCAGCAACGCAAATATCGATAGTTAGAGACTATGATTCATCCCCATTTGGTCCATGAGCAAGAGCAGTGTGTCTTCCCGCTACTGGTGTGATGTCACGCTTTGATTGTATTTTCGACGAGACTGGGTGATTGTTGTGGGCACTGCTGTGCCTAGGTATCCTTTGCTATATCCTTTCTGGCGTGGCGACTGTTATGGTCCATTATTTTGTGATAGCTTGTTACTTTGCTGGAGTGTGTTACTTGATCACCGGTTCCAGTGCTTGATAAACGATCACGATGGCTACCGCCAATCGGGAGGCTGGGAAATGTTTTCTTGAGCTTCCACCTCTTCGTCGGAGGTGTGCTTTGCTAATTTGTTTACGCCTTCTGAGGCTGCCGCCAGAACATCTAAGATGTGCTACCAGAGTTAGATGTGAATGGACACTGGTGGCCTTATTCAAATCTGGGAAAATACCAGCAAATGTAGCTGCTCAATTTCCTCCATGGCACCCCGCTGTGAAAGGAAAGCGGAAAGTTGTTAGCAAGGTGGTTCTTGAAAAGAAGCAGGCAACATTCACGGAAAAGCCTGTCCCAGTTAAGAACCAATACCTGGTTCTTGCTTTCCTCCCTACTACTGGAGAATATTATAGAACTACTTTTGTTCCAACCCGGTCCGAAGACTCAAAAGAGACTGAGGTTCGGCCCTCTACAGGTACTGCCACCCCTCAGCCTTTTCGGCCAAATCCTGAGCCTACTCAGCAACACAAACTCCTGCCCTCCCCAAGGTTCGGACCCGAATCAACCCCAAAAAAGCCTAATAACTGCACCATTCAACCGCAGAATGCAAGAACGACGCCCGCTGCAACAGATGTGGTAATCAACCACACTGTATGTACAGTTCCACGGGAGAAGGTGAAGTGTGCAAATTACCTCGGCAATCACGCAGCTTCATATCCTGACTGCCCTTCCTCAAGCCGGCCATTAGAGCACATTATTCCACACGACAACTTCAATCAAGACTGAAACCACAATCTCAACCTCCCCCATCCCTCCTAAGTCTCAAAATTAACCCCACACCCCCTATCATAACGAACCACGTCACCAAGCCTCACTCCACTATAGAATTCCTAAAGTCCCTAAGTCCCAATTCTCCCTTCTAACAAACTCCTGTTAACCCAGAACCCCCTCCAAGACTCCTCTATCCCCTTTAAACACAGTATGCTCCAACAAATCGCTCCACACTCCTTGTAGCCCTCACAAGCATGCCAGAACGGACGACAGGTTCCTTCCTGTGTTCATTCAATAGCCCCACTCTCTTACAATCAACGTGCCGATCCTTTGGTAGATCAATCCTCCTCCTCAACCACATTTCAACAACTCCATCTCAAATCATACCTCCTACCCTTCCACCTATCACGGGAAGATTAGGACAAACTTCGCCGTAAATACAATACTACGTCGTAAATACGATCAATCCCCAACCAAAAGCAATTTCCCTTCCGTCGGCATGAGACATAGGACCCATTTGGTGGTCTTCGGTCCCAAATTTCATTGCCCCTCTGGGAGCACACAAGGGGGGTTGCCAACGAGCTTAGAGTTGGACTTCTCAGAATGAGATCGGTGGCAGTACCACCCAGAGAGGGCAGAGCGAGTCCACGAAGATAGTTCTCCTATCGTGGTGGCTGGGAAGTAGGAGCATCAGTGCTACTACAGGTACAACTGCACCGGCAACGTTAGGGATGCCCTTATATTCTACACTGCCAATGAACAGGACTAGATGCTAATAAAACGGTATTTCGACGAAGCTAATGAGAGCTTCTATACTCATCAGCTCCCGAGTAAGAGGCTGCTCACAGTAATAATTCGTAATATCGTTTCCACAGTAAGCGTGGAATTGGTCAAGGAGGAACTCGTGGCACTGGGGTTCCAGACTCAGGACGTGCATCAATTCACTAGGCGTGATGTCACGTCTGAGAATGTGATACCCTTGAGTGTCATGAGTGTTATCTTTCCAAACGACGATACCTCTAAAAGTTCTACACCATGAGGTACTTTTGCGGGTCAAGGGTCACCAATGAAGCCTGCAGGGGCAGAGAAGGGCCTACTCAATGTTATCAATGCCAGCCGTGCGAGCACAATGCTAATTATTGCAAAATGCCGCTATGCTGCGTGAAGTGTGGGGAAAACTACTCAACTGCTGCCTGCTCTCTTAATGCGGAGGCACCAGTTAAGTGGGTAAATTGCGGAGGTGAACAACCAGCCTCCTGGAGTGGCTGTAATCTGTTCCGGTCCATCATGGGACAGAAAATGGTGAACGAGTACGTGAAGTCTCAGAAAACCAGCACTCTGCCTCCTTCAAGAAAAGTCGACCCTAACTTTCCCCCCCCCCCAGGAAACAGGAGGCGTCCCCGCTCCCATCCCCACTACAAACTCTGCTCCAGTTAACACAGCTTCTCCCATATCCGGCTTTTTGGGCATGGAAGACATCTTGGACCTCTGCAGTGAAATCAACTTTTCGGCTTCTGCCTATCTTAGAGGAGGCCGCTGCGATAACATTGGTGTTATACTAAATGCTGCCATGCAGTACTTTACACAACCCTAATCTGGTTCTCTTCGCCTGACACCGGACCTTGCAATCTGTGCATGGAAATGTATCGCAGGTCAGAAATATGAGATCGATTTTTTAAATTTCTGACTACAATAGCAGTGTCATGTTTTTAGGTGAGACATGTCTGAAACTAAACATGTCTTTAAAATTAGTTTAGTTTTAGTTTAGTTTATTGCCTTTCTTATAAGGCGGGGCTCAGGATATGAAACTTGCTATTATGCCAAACCTTATTATGGAACATTATAGAATATATTTTACTTTTATTTTCAAAATCTTCCTCCACTCGGAGGCTGCCTAAGACAAAGAATACACATACAATTTCATTCAAAAAATATAAAAAATAAGTAATTAATGTCTCAGTCTGGCGAATACAAGTGGTGTCTGAGTATCAAAAGAGAACCCCTGAGTGCTTTCAGCCCTCAGTCGATGAACTCGTTGGTACTGATGTTGAAGACCTTCATCAGCTCTATCATCTTCTTAGGGACTGTCCCTCTCGCACCGATCATGAGACCCCACACTTCTACATCGTCCAGTTCGTATTTATTCTTATAGTACGGCATTGTAGGCTGATAGATAGACTTCTTTTCTCGGTCCACTTCGTCTGGTTGGTCGGAGTGTGTTTCGAATCTTACTGTGGGGTCTAATATATATCCTTTCTTCCCTTTAATGGCGATCATATCTATCCTTCTCGTGCTGCCATTTACTCCAATGCCATGGACTTCCTCATGCACTTGAAATCCTTTCTCACGGAGCGTCTGTGCTATGGATGACCTGATGTTGTGAACAGTATAGACTATATATCGTTAAATTAAAACATCTTTAGTCTATTATAATGATATAATTAACAATGAGGCCGGGGACGTGGCAGCGCTGATTAAGTCTAAACTTACACATCACGTCGTTGACCCTCTCTCGGTATCGATATTAGTTATGAAAACTCTTATTATCGTATTTTTCCGGCCTATTTACCCACCGCTTAGTCATTTGTCACATGCTCTTTATATTATTGCTGGTAACCTCAGTTCTAAGTACACAGATTGGAACTCTACCCTGATGAATCCTAAGGAGAGAATGTAACAAAAATATATGAGAGATAATGACATCGGTACTTACATCCTACTGGAACCTACTATTTATCCCCGAAACGTTTTTGGCAGTTTCGGTTCCATAGTCAAACTCTCCTCCATGTTTATCACTTGGCCGCTTATCATTTGTTCACCTGCTGTTATATCGATTGTGTTCTAGGATCACACGATGTTAAAGAGCTACAAAAAACACTGGATGCACTGAAGAATTGGACAAATACAAATGAATTGCAAATGAACATTGAAAAGATTGACTACATGATTTTCAGGGAGGACGAATACCCTCAAGTGACAAAGTGACTTATACAATGGAAACATTAAACAACGTAAACAGTTTTAAATATCTTGGCTTGACGATGCAGACGACAGTAAACTCCTTTAGGCTTCATATTAGGCTATGTACTACGGCAGCTATGAAAGCAATATTTGACATCAAGAATTTAAATAGATTATCTCTTAAGACGGCCATGATCTTGTTTGACGCAAAAATAATTCCTGTTTTAACATATGGACTGGAAATCATTTGGAATAAGCTAACAAAGAATGACCTACACACTCTAGAAAAAATCAAAGCCCGATTCTTAAAGACAACCCTCTGTGTATCCAGATTTACTAGATCAAGACTGGTTTATGAACTTGCAAACGAGCCTTTTTTAATTGAATATTTGAGATTCAAGCTCGCTGTACCTTATACAGACCATTAGAAGAAACTCTTGGATGAAAGATTGGCCAAAAGGAATGATATTTGTACTGAATTCTATTCGACTAAAGCAATGACGGATAGAACTTGGACCAATACAAACCACGATCTCCGACATTTTGTCAATTCTATGGCAATTCATGGCTACCGCTATAAACTATACAAAACTAAGATCTTTCATGAACCTGACGATAGTTGTGTGTGTGCATTGTGTGATTTGACTTGTCCTCGTTACCATGTTATGGAATGCTCTAAGCGAAGTAGGCCTATAATGACTTATGCTTAAAATGACATGTAATCGCTTTATATACACAAATTGTGTGCTCTATTAAATTATTATAGCGATTGTGTTGGTCATGGCAATCTCGATCATGCGAGATTTGAGTGGCGAAGTATCAAAATGTATAATTAAATATTTAACTTAACATTAGTAAATTCACCAGAGTGTGAAATAAAATATTGTAAGCGACAGCCAGTATAGTGATAACCTTACGTTTCTCGTTTCGAAATTAAACATCTCACTCGTAACGTAAAATATCACTTTCCGTGGCCGTTGCGTAAATAACTGTTCCACGTCGCACTGGATGTTGCCACTGCCTTCGTGAAGTACAGGCCGTACTGTAGCAAGCGCGGGAAAGCAATCAGCTGATCGTTAGCGGGGAAGTTTAGCACGTGAGTTAGTTGAGTTACATGTGAATTCTTCGCTGTTTTATTGACATTTTTAACGTTGGCCGCATGTTTACCCAAATATATATCAGACTGAGTCAATCAATCAGTCGCCCAGGTGGCAGATTCCCTGGCTATTGTTTTCCTAGCCTTTTCTTACATGATTTCAAAGAAATTGGAAATTTATTGAACATCTCCCTTGGTAAGTTATTCCAATCCCTAACTCCCCTTCCTATGAATGAATATTTGCCCCAATTTGTACTCTTGAATTCCAAGTTTATTTTCATATTGTAATCTTTCCTACTTTTAAAGACGCCAGTCAAACTTATTCGTCTACTAATGTTATTCCACGCTATCTCTCCGCTGACAGCTTGGAACAAACCACTTAGTCGAGCAGCTCGCCTTCTTTCTCCCAATTCTTCCCAGCCCAAACTTTGCAACATTTTTGTAACGCTACTCTTTTGTCGGAAATCACCCAGAACAAATCGAGCTGCTTTTCTTTGGAATTTTTCCAGTTCTTGAATCAGGTAATCCTGGTGAGGGTCCCATACACTGGAACCATACTCTACTTGAGGGTCTTACCAGAGACATACATGTCCTCTCCTTTACATCCTTACTACAACCCCTAAACATCCTCATAACCATGTGACCGAGCTCGATAGCTGCAGTCGCTTAAGTGCGGCCAGTATCCAGTATTCGGGAGATAGTAGGTTCGAACCCCACTGTCGGCAGCCCTGAAAATGGTTTTTCGTGGTTTCCCATTTTCACACCAGGCAAATGCTGGGGCTGTACCTTAATTAAGGCCACAGCCGCTTCCTTCCCACTCCTAGCCCCTTCCCGTCCCATCGTCGCCATAAGACCTATCTGTGTCGGTGCGACGTAAAGCAACTAGCAAAAAAAAAAACAAAAAAAAAACAAAAACAAAAAACAAACATGTGCAGAGATCTGTACCCTTTATTTACAATCCCATTCAAGTGATTTCCCCAATGAAAATCTTGACACCTAGATAACGTAGTTAGAATGATTCCCAAAAATGAACTTTCACCCCATCAACGCAGTAATTAAAACCTGAGAGGATTTTTCCTATTTGTGAAACTCACAACCTGACTTTTAACCCCGTTTATCATCATACCATTGCCTGCTGTCCATCTCACAACTGCAACAACCTTTAAAAATACATACTTGCAAACTCCCAATACGTACAACCTAGTGCGCAAATCTTTACAAATAATAAACCAACAACTTTTCTCTTACCTTCGTCAAGAGATGCTCGTCATCACATGCTTCTATCATAAATCTTTTTACATGATCTCTTGAAAGAGTTTTTGATTGATTAGGTTCGTAGCCAATTGATTCTCTTTTTAGAAATGCAATAACTTTAGTGAAACGTGACATATCTACATTTTCATGAATCAGCATCATTGATTTCAACATTGAGTATCTCGACCATAACGAAGAAGTGAGTCGTTATCGACTGCATTATTAAGTGAAAAGTCCTCAATTAGTGAAGAAAACTTAGTGTGAACGTGTATTCATGTGAGGCTAGAGGTTAAGAATATCGCTCTGCAGTGTTTTAATTTTGTAATTTATATGCATAATGTTATATCCATAGTGTAAAATGAATTGAGTTAGTGCAATCAGCGTTTTATTATCAACCACGATGTGTATAAAATGAATTAAGGTTATCAGTGAGAGAAATCACCATGCTAAGAGTTGCTGTGTGCATGGCTGCAAAGAAAATTATAAAGGAGAAGAGTACACTCCAGTATCTGTGTTCCTTCTGATGAAGAAAGAGTTAGGTTATCACCATACAGTTGTATGTATCAACCAATTTCCTGAAGACTAAATCTGAGGGAAATAAGCGTGTGTTGTCCAGATGGTGGGTTAAAATTTCTTAATATGTCAAAAACATGGGTAACATTGGATTTGTGTAATCAGACGGCTTATTTGAGCATTTGCCTGGTGTGAAAATGGGAAACCACGGAAAACCATTTTCAGGGCTGCCGATAGTGGGATTCGAACCTACTACCTCCCGGATGCAAGCTCACAGCCGCTCGCCTCTACACGCACGGCCAACTCGCCCGGTATATTAGGTGTTTAAGATATGTATTGTATATATTATGATCTGGTATTTTTAAATATTAGTACGGCACTCTTAGTATTAAGGATTGTATATATATCATACTTTCATTTTTGGTACTTACAGGAGTTAGACAAGGCTGTAATCTTTCACCTTTGCTGTTTGTAGTTTACATGGATCATATGCTGAAAGGTATAAAATGGCAGGGAGGGATTCAGTTAGGTGGAAATATAGTAAGCAGCCTGGCCTATGCTGACGACTTGGTCTTAATGGCAGACTGTGCCGAAAGCCTGCAGTCTAACATTTTGGAACTTGAAAATAGGTGCAATGAGTATGGTATGAAAATTAGCCGCTCGAAGACTAAATTGATGTCAGTAGGTAAGAAATCCAACAGAATTGAATGTCAGATTGGTGATACAAAGCTAGAACAGGTCGATAATTTCAAGTATTTAGGTTGTGTTTTTTCCCAGGATGGTAATATAGTAAGTGAGATTGAATCAAGGTGTAGTAAAGCTAATGCAGTGAGCTCGCAGTTGCGATCAGCAGTATTCTGTAAGAAGGAAGTCAGCTCCCAGACGAAACTATCTTTACATCGGTCTGTTTTCAGACCAACTTTGCTTTATGGGAGCGAAAGCTGGGTGGACTCAGGATATCTTATTCATAAGTTAGAAGTAACAGACATGAAAGTAGCAAGAATGATTGCTGGTACAAACAGGTGGAAACAATGGCAGGAGGGTACTCGGACCGGGATTGAACTCGATGGATGAAGCTGTACGCATAAACCGGCTTCGGTGGTGGGGCCATATGAGGCGAATGAAGGAGGATAGGTTACCTAGGAGAATAATGGACTCTGTTATGGAGGGTAAGAGAAGTAGAGGGAGACCAAGATGACGATGGTTAGACTCTGTTTCTAACGATTTAAAGATAAGAGGTACAGAACTAAATGAGGCCACAACACTAGTTGCAAATCGAGGATTGTGGCGACGTTTAGTAAATTCTCAGAGGCTTGCAGACTGAACGCTGAAAGGCATAACAGTCTATAATGATAATGTATGTATGTATGTATGTATGTATGTATGTATGTATGTATGTATGTATGTATGTTATATGAGATCACGGAGTAACTCTAATAATAAATATCCTTATTGTATAAATCTTCCTCCATAAAGTAATTACGAATGCGTTTAAATCTGCATTTAGGGCAGTCGCCCAGGTGACAGATTCCCTATCTGTTGTTTTCCTAGCCTTTTCTTAAATGAATTCAAAGAAATTGGAAATGTATTGAACATCTCCCTTGGTAAGTTATACCAATCCCTAACTCCCCTTCCTATAAACGAATATTTGACCCAATTTGCCCTCTTGAATTCCAACTTTATCTTCATATTGTGAACTTTCCTACTTTTAAAGACACCACTCAATCTTATTCGTCTATTAATATCATTCCATGCCATCTCTCCACTGACAGTTCGGAACATACCGCTTAGTCGAGCAGCTCGTCTCCTTTCTCCCAAGTATTACCGGCCCAGTCCCCCTGTGGGTCGGGGGTAGAATAACACCCACGGTGTCCTGACCACGGGGTCCTCAGCTGAATCCTCGCATTGCTTCCACTTACCTGTGCCAGGCTCCTCACTTTCATCTATCCTATACGACCTCCCTTGGTCAACTCTTGTTATTTTCCGACCCCGACGGTATTAGAGCACTCGAGGCCTAGAGAGTCTTTCATTTTCACGCCCTTCGTGGCCCTTATCTTCCACTGGTCGATACCTTCATTTTTCGAAGTGTCGGATCTCTTCAATTTTTTTCTCTCTCATTAGTGTTATATAGAGGATGGTTACCTAGTTGTACTTCCTCTTATAGCAATAATCACCACCATCACCACATCTTCCCGGCCCAAACTTTGCAAAATTTTTGTAACGCCACTCCTTTGTATGAAATCACCCAGAACAAATCGAGCTGCTTTTCTTTGGAATTTTTCCAGTTCTTGAATTAAGTAATCCTGGTGATGGTCCCATGCACTGGAACCATACTCTAGTTGGGGTCTTAGGAGAGATTTATATGCCATCTCTACATCTTTACTACAACCCCTAAACACCCTTATAACCATGTTCAGAGATCTGTACCCTTTATTTACAATGATATTTATGTGAATACTTCAATGAAGATCTTTCCTTATATTAACACCTAGGTACTTACAATGATTCCCATAAGGAACTTTCACCCAATCAACGCAGTTATTATAACTGAGAGGACTTTTCCTATTTGCGAAAATCACAACCTGCCTTTTAACCACATTTATCATCATACCATTGTGTACTTATCTAACTTCTCTCTTTGTTTTTCACTAGTTTGGACAACAAAGTGACTAATCTGACTTTACTTGAGTTTCAGAGATGATCCCTCAGTGGACAGCTGATTCGTAACTAACAATCTCTTATGTTTTGATGCTGAAGATGAAACTACTGGATCTGTCTCTGAATTTCTGATCTTCATTGTCAGATGTTGCAGTGTCAACAATTTTTTTTTCTTGATCATATTTTGTGCTGTTACATTTCCGAATATGTAATTTAATTCTAGCAACTAACCCCTACATTTCTAAACTGCATGATTTGCACTTAGCTTTCTTGCCCTTTCCACATGAAGTGGGATCCAGTTTTCGGCCTGGAATACTCTTTTTAAGTTAAAGGCAAATTCCTTATGACACTTTACAAATAGAGTACAACACACTCAATATAACAACTTTTCTATTCGAAAATTACTAAACAACTCTCAAACGAACTGGGAGACAAAGTAAACAAAAAAAAAAAACAAAAAAAAAAACAAAAAAAAAAAAAACTTGGGAAATTTGGAACAATCTACCTTTTCTTGAAGTATTCAGCAGTGAGTGGTGGTGGTGATTATAGTTTTAAGAGGAAGAACAACTAGGCAACCATCCTCTATATAACACTAATCAGAGATAAAAAATGGAAGGGGACCGACACTTCGAAAAATGAAGATATCGGCCAAAGGAAGACAAGGGCCACGAAGGGCGTGAAAATGAAAGACTCCCTAGCCCTCGCAAACCTAATAGCGTCGGGGTCGGAAAAGAACAAGAGTTGACCAAGGGAGGTCGGATAGGATAGATAAAAGTGAGGAGCCCGGCACAAGTAAGTAGAAGCAATGCCAGGACTCAGCTAAGGGCCCCGTGGTCGCCAACCCACGCTCCAAAGTTCAGAGCCCCTGAGGCCCCTTTTAGTCGCCTCTTACGACAGGCAGGGGATACCGTGGGTGTTATTCTACCGCCCCCACCCATAGGGGGATTATTCAGCAGTGATTGATAGATGTTTTCCAGAGAGATGAAGGGGAGAAATTTTCCATAAACATCATTATTTTCCAACCCATTTCACTTGTTTTGGTTTGTTTACTTTGTCTCCCAGTTCGTTTGAGAGTTAAGTAGTAATTTCATTCAATTTACCTATGCAATAGTGTGATTGGCTGCCACACCTGGAGACCCGGGTTTGATTCCCGGCTCTGCCACGAAAATCGAAAAGTGGTACGAGGGCTGGAACGGGGTCCACACAGCCTCGGGAGGTCAACTCAGTAGAGGTGGGTTCGATTTCCACCTCAACCATCCTGGAAGTGGTTTTCCGTGGTTTCCCACTTCTCCTCCAGGCAAATGCCGGGATGGTACCTAACTTAAGGCCACGGCCGCTTCCTTCCTCTTCCTTGTCTATCCCTTCCAATTTTCCCATTCCCTCGCAAGGCCCCAGTTCAGCATAGCAGGTGAGGCCGCCTGGGCAAGGTACTGGTCATCGTCACCTGTTGTCTGAAGCTCCAGGACACTGCCCTGAATGCGGTAGAGGTGGGATTCCTCGCTGATTCCGAGTGAAAAACCGACCCTGGAGGGTAAACAGATAAAGAAGAAGAAAACAGATGTGCTTTAATAAAATATGTTTTATTTTGTTTTTAAATAGGTATTTTAAAGCATCTAACGGCTGAATTAATAAACGCGGGTGAGCCGAGGGTACATGCTAGTAATAAGTAAATAAATAAATAAAGCATTGCACAGCAGTCAAGTTGGTACGCACTTGGTTGCGACTGCTTTCATACTGGTTCATCCTGGCATGTCCGCATTCTGCTGCACCACCCCGAGTTCGCGACGCCCTGCGGTCATTTCGTCCGCGCGGACAGTTCGCTTTCTGTTTGACTGAACCTTTACTTCGAGTGAGTTCCATTGCTCATTGGGGCGTCAAATATCGCAATTGCGTGGTGGCCGCATGGAGCAATCTATGCTGTCGAGCGTTCAAACCCATTCCTGTTGCAACATCCATCATGTCACACACAGTGTGTGCAAAATATGAGGAATAGTATGTTACTGAGGAGAGCCTCCATGGCTCAGGTGGCAGCTGGGTCACGTGGTTCAAATCCCAGTCTCACCATGCGAGATTTGTAGAGGCGGGACAGGTTTTTTCTCCGGGTACTCCGATTTTCCTTGTCATCTTTCATTCCAGCAACACTCTCCGATATCATTTCATTTCATCTGTCAGTCATTTACCATTGCCCCAGAGGAGTGCGACAGGCTTCGCCAGCTGGCACAATTCCTATCCTCCCCGCTAGATGGCGGCTTCATTCATTCCATTTCTGACCCGGTCGAATGACTAGAAACAGGCTATGGATTAGCATTAGTAGGTTACTGAACAGACAAGCAATATCAATATTATGCATACCAGCTCCTAATCTATCGTCGACGGCAATTCTGTTCCTTTTCTAGCTACCAACGAGCGATTTACAAGTTAGAAATCAGTCATCATTGATATGCAATTAGGATTGTCACCCAGATGGCAGATTACCTATTAGTTGTTTACCTTGTCTTTTCTTAAATGATGTCAAAGAACTTGAAAATTTACCGAAAATTTCCCTTGATAAATTATTCCATCATAATTATTCAAGGGAAATGTTCGATAAGCGGTAACCCGGGCGTTTATGTGACGATCTTTGTAATATTCAATCTTCATGTCGTAAATATCGTACACGGATGTTTTTGGACCTCCAGATTAGACGTTCACTGTCTATAAACTTTATAGCGATTCATTATTGAATGGAAACCAAACTCAACTATCAATTAAAGCACGCAAGAAATGAAGTTAGTATCTCCAGGCGAACTAGCGACAAATAGGCCTACTGCTAGACAAAAGGCCGATACCTATCCGACCTCGAAACCGCTACGTTCACTAAGAAACCAGCGTATTTACTGCTCCGTGAGACCCTTTTAGTCTTAACTACATGGCACGAATCTCTCGAGCTTCAATTGCCGCGAATTTCGAGCCGTAAATGTTGCTCGTATGGTCGTAGTCTCAAGAATGGAGTGGGGTTCACCCAACCCCGTGAGGTCAGTCTATGGAAGGTCTGATTTGAGAGGTAACGAACACGGTCAGGAAAGTCAAGAAATACGGAGGAGAAAGTTGCAGGCTAAACACGTTACACTCCAGATCTGCAGGTCATCTCTCTGGTCAGCAAAGATCTTGGCAAGCAGCAGTGGCGTATGCTGGGATCAAGACATGGGCTACCATTAGACTTAGGTTACACTTTTTAGTGAAAGTCAAGCCTTAAGCGTTTTGAACTGCAGGCAATAGCCTCCGGAGTAGCCTATTGTGTTGTCACGGCTGTTTCACAAGCTACCATACTGCCCTGGCCTCTGTACTGCCAGTACTCAACACGTAATCATTGGAAATGGTAGCTTAGGATTTAGCATATTAATATCCTTAGCAAATTAAAGTACGGCTTTGTGTGCTTGCTTTTGGTCCGATGGCCCCGATTCAATTCTTGAAATCAACCTCCTCATACTGTTAATTTTCCTCACTTGGGGGCTGGGTGTTTATGACGTCTTCGCCATTCATTTAATCCTCTTTATGTCACCACCAAGCCTTTCCAGAGGCTATGCATTATTATTATTATTATTATTATTATTATTATTATTATTATTATTATTATTATTATTATTATTATTATTATTAAAACGCAGAATTTCACAGCATTACCAGCGGTCGTACCCGTCGTTCACTGGTTTATTAGCTTTCCTGGTAGATCGGTGGTGGTGTCCGACCCATGAACACAGGCTCGACTTCAAACAACAGAAACACAAAACCTGTAAGACTGCACTTCAATTCAGCAGATCTACCTACAAAAATATAATTATATTTCTCCTATAACAGCAGCGCTGCAGTGTCTTCCTACAAGGATAAAAAAAGAGTAGAAAACCAGCACTCTGGTATCTATATAATTAGGTCTGAAGTATGAGGTGAGGAAGAATATTAGATGAGGATCACATGCTGTCAGTTCGGAGTCTTCCGGAGAACTTCGAGTCTTTGAGCTCTCTCCCCCTCATTATAGAAATGACGAACTGACGGAGCGAAGCCTTGTCCATATATTCGCTCGGTCCCCGCACCTAACAGACATTCAACAAGACGCGCGAGGTGAGTCGAGGGGAGAGAGACGCAGCACCTGAGCTGCGATATCAGTCTCCGATGCCTTACACTCAGAAATACAAGCGATGTTTATCCTCACCGCTTTCAAGTTTTGTAAATGGAACAATGTGTCAGATGCTTACATTATAATCCATCGTTTCCATCCTTCTCATTAGAAGTTTGGGCTTCGTCGATAGCCTTGCTAGCCCTCAGTATAAGCCACTGGCAAGCAGGTATTTCTTCGATCCATGTACCAGGCAAGATTTTCCCTTGCATTTTAGAACGGATGGTGCGACCAATGGTACAGAGTAAATTGAATGAAAATTAGCGTGGTCTGAGACCACATAGGAACTGTTAGAACCAGATATTCAGTACTGAATAAATAACAAAAAATGAAAAATTGCTACGACAGAAATAAACAGTTACGCGTACGCTTCGTAGGAAACGTATGACAGAGGAAAATATGTTTGCCATACTGAGGGATTGTGGGATCAGGGATAGATTAATGAAGACAACGAATGAGATTTATGTTGACAATCAGAACACAGTGAGAACGGAGAATTATTGGAATGACTTCCTAGTTCAAAGCAGTTACCAGAGGTGAGACAAGGCCGATATCTTCCAAAGTAGCCAGCTGAACGAACATTGCTATTGGCTGAAATTTATTAAAATGGCGTCACTCGCAGAATACCACGCAGATCAATTTTATTACAGACGTTGCATCACGACGCGCAGGTCGCCTACGGGAGTCAAGTCAAAAGATCTGCACCAGGCCACACGCCATTATTATAGATTACATGGATCATTTCCATAAAGATACTCATTTACAGGAAGGGATTCAGTTGAGTGGAAAATATAGTAGGGCCTATGCAGTCGAAGACTTGCTGTTAATGGCAGGGAAACCTTGCAATCTAATATCTTTGATTTTTTATAGATCAGCGAGTATATGAAAATTAATACTGACAAGACTAAAAGTGATTTTACTTGGAGGAAACCAAAGATAACCGAATGTGAAATTGGAACAGGTGAATCATTTCAAATACTTACGGTATGTATTTTCTAAGGATGACAGAATAGAAAGTGAAATCGAATGGAACGGTATATAGGACCTGAGTTTAAAATACACAATATATCCAGAAATCTGACCTCGTATTGCATGTAGGAGATATATAATTGTTCACTGCTAATGTTGAGTACCCACCCAGCCATCATAAGAAATATGTTTACTTTTAGA
This sequence comes from Anabrus simplex, assembly GCF_040414725.1. Taxonomy (NCBI): domain Eukaryota; kingdom Metazoa; phylum Arthropoda; class Insecta; order Orthoptera; family Tettigoniidae; genus Anabrus; species Anabrus simplex. The sequence goes on along the minus strand of NC_090272.1, from coordinate 81,049,161 downwards.
GTAACATATCACAAAAAGGGCCGACATTTTCCAAAGTAGCCGGCTGAACGAACACTGCTATTGGCTGAAATATATTCAAAATGGCGTCACTCCCAGAATTCCACGTAGAGAGATTTTATTACCAACTGAGGAACAATAAAAACTCACAAACAATTAGAACAATGAACTGTTGGCGACATTGTCTGAGCGACGAAATAAGGTGCTAAGAACAACAAAGTATCGCCCGTCCTTTATGCCTACTTCAGCACGCTCCCGCGTTGCTAGCCTAGGGGCCATACTGAATTTATAAACCAAACCCATGGCGCAACAGCCCCATAGGGCTACGGCCTACCAAGCGACCGCTACTCAGCCCGAAGGCCCGCAGATTACGAGGTGTCGTGTGATTGGCACGACAAATCCTCTCGGCCATTATTCTTGACTTTCTAGACCGGGGCCACTATCTCACGGACAAATAGCTCCTCAATTGTAATTACGTTGGCTGAGTGGACCTCGAACCAGCCCTCAGATCCAGGTAAAATACCTTCACCTGGCCGTGAATCGAACCCATGGCGTCCGCGCAAGTGTAGGGGCACATCACCCCTACACTTCGGGGCCGTTATTCTGAAATTATGTCGAATGAATAACTAAATAAATAAACTTACCACGTTGTCATCTGCATCTTTCCTTGGAGTCCCTTTCTCCATGATCTCTCTCATCTTATTGTACCACTTGAGAACAGGTACGTAGACATCTTTCGAACCACAACATGCTTTTTCACTTCTGTTAATCTTCATTACTTCACCACAGTACGTAGCTCGTAGTGTTTTAATTTTCCTTTTGGCATCCACCACATTGAAACCTTCAATATTCATTCCAGACACAATTTCACCTAACGCTTTGTCACGTTCACGCTTGTCTTTGTACAAATGGTGGAACTGGTTCCATAAAATTTCCTTCTCTTTGTAGAGTTCGATGAATTTGAGAGTCTTTTCGTCACCCCACTTTGTGTGTGTCATCGAGAACAGGATATTTAAACAAACGCAGAGGAGGCTGATGAATAATACTGGCTGTAGCTCAATACACCGGTGAGAACTGGCTTGCAATGTGCCAGTCGGCCCAGGCAGGGACTGTGTGCACACGGCTCGGCGCCGGTCGAAGGGGCAGTCAGGGAGTGGGGGAAGCGACTTGCTCAGCTAACTTGCCAGCTGGAACATCAGCCAGTTGGAGTAAATACAGTACAGTACAAGAAGCGAGTCGTGGCAGCGGTGAATCCCTACAGCACAGCGCAGAGTGAGAAAGCACTTGGGTAGATCAAGTACAGTCGCTGCAGCTCCTCTGAAGTATCTGCTATCCTATTCACTAACACAATTTACATTAAACAGTCCAGCATATGAATTCAGATATTGAAATACTTACCGCCTATTCTAAAAGCAACCACATAATCCTAAATCCTCGTAAAACACAAAGTATTACCATAGAAAACTCTAAATTATTACATATAATAAGCAATATCAATCCTCCTCAATCATAAATTACATTGCTGTACCGTAGCTTAGAAATCTAACTAATCTTAGAATATCCATCAATGAGGATCTGACCTGGAAAGAACACGTAACTAATGTATGTAGAAAGGTTCATGCAGCTCTCTGACCCCTGAAACGTCGCCAGAATGCTTTTCCTCAAAATCTTAAATACAAATTAATCGAAGCACTCGTATTCCCAATTTTAGACTACTGCGATACGGTACTAGTCAATTTAAACGCCGAACAAGCTTCGTGACTTCATACATACATACATACATACATACATACATACATACATACATACATACATACATACATACATACATACATACATTATCGTTATAGACCATCATGCCTTTCAGCGTTCAGTCTGCAAGCCTCTGTGAATTTACTAAATGTCGCCACAATCCTCTATTTGCAACTAGTGCTGTGGCCTCATTTAGTTCTATACCTCTTATCTTTAAACCGTTAGAAACTGAGTCTAACCATCGTTGTCTTGGTCTCCCTCTACTCCTCTTACCCTCCATAACAGAGTCCATTATTCTCCTACGTAACCTATCTGCCTCCATTCGTCTCACATGACCCCACCACCGAAGCCGGTTTATGCGTACAGCTTCATCCATCGAGTTCAATCCAGTTCCGAGTACCCTCCTGCCATTGTTCCCACCTGTTTGTATCAGTAATCATTCTCGCTACTTTCATGTCTGTTACTTCTAACTTATGAATAAGATATCCTTAGTCCACCCAGCTTTCGCTCTCGTAAAGCAAAGTTGGTCTGAAAACAGACCGATGTAAAGATAGTTTCGTCTGGGAGCTGATTCCTTCTTACAGAACACAGCTGATCGCAACTGCGAGCTCATGGCATTAGCTTTACTACACTTTGATTCAATCTCACTTCAACGAGCAAAAACCTCATGCATACGAAATGCCTTTCAACTACGATATGACGCTCATGTTACACCATATTTCAAAACATTGGGATGGCTTCGTTTACATGAACGAAGGAATTTTCACCTAATGACACTTGTTTACCAACTGCTCTCGACGAACACTCCTACTTACTTATCTTCTCATTTTCGTTTCCTTTCATCATTATATGAAATTAGAACCCATTCTGGTTCCTTTCTTGAAATCCCGCTAAATCGAACGAATTACTACAATCATTCTTTTTCTAGTTACCGGTACTGCATCGAAACTCTAGAATACACTCCCAATGGACATTCGACACGTTGTCCGACTCGTTGGCTGAATAGTCAGCGCACTGGCGTTCGGTTCAGAGGGTCTCGGATTCAATTCTCGACCGTGGCTGTATCACTCGAAACGGAAATCAACACTTAAAATAATTATCCACTTGGAAAGGAGATACCGTAAACAAGAAAACAAACGAAAAAACAAACAAACGATAAAACTGAGAAGAGTGCACTAGGTTACTTGCCGCCACACGTCACAACATTATTATTATTGTTGTTATTATTAATCTTTAACCCTTGTAGGACCAGCTGAAGATCTTTCTGTACTAAATGCCAAGAAGGATACCATAGTTTGTGCATTGCAAAACATATTTGTAAATACATTTTTGTAAGTGTGGAAAGAAACTGGAAGCATTTTAAAACATTACTGGGGCAATTTCAGTGTTATATTGTAGGTGTGTATTGGTGCTATTCAAAGGTTCTGGATTTGTATCTACAAAGTGTAGGCAAACAATGTGTTCTTACTGCAGTGCTGCTTTTTTTTTTTTTTTTGACTTCAGATCAAGTTGACAGTAACAATATTTTGTTAATTAATTTCAATCTGAACTAAAAAAAAGTGATAATACGGAAAATGAAGTATGGAACATAAATAATGTATTTGCCGTATATAGATTTAGTTTAGACGCTACATATATTTATTTTCAACACTTAGAAAACATTTTTGGTGTATATATAAAATATTGTTTATTTTAACATATTAATTTTATTCCAACTGCTTCCGTTGCTTCCGTTCCGTTGCTTCCGTTCCGTTGCTTCCGTTGCTTTCTCAAGATTTTGAAAAAAGAGTCGTGAAGAAACCTTTATTACGGACTAAGTTATAGGTTTCTGAATGGAGATGTGGAAAATATGCCTCGAACGCCTTCGGTCTTTTTCGCCATACCTCATGCTAAACAGCTGGTCTTCTTAGACGAGCCCTCCTTGAATATACCCGGTCCTAAAAGGGTTAAAAACAACTGCACTTCTACCAAAGGATCTAATAACTTTTCTTAATGTTGTATTGGTACCTTTTCCTAACTATTGTGACGTTTACGTACAATCAAGTCAGTGATGGCTGGTTCCCACAAACTCTAAATGATCTCGCAAACAGCTCGATTGTGGACCAATGTTTAGTACGACTTTCTTGCTTCTAGTATCGTATACTACAGCTGTTTCAATTTGCGCTTCTTCATTATGATGCACGCTGTATATATTAACAGTCTGCTTTACGTCGCATCGACACAGATGGGTCTTATGGCGACGATGGAATAGAAAAGGGCGAGGAGTGGACAGGAAAGGGCCGTGGCCTTAATTAGGGTCAGCCCCAGCATTTGCCTGGTGTGAAAATAAGAAACCACGGAGAAACATCTTCAGGGCTGCCGACAGTGGGGTTCGAACCCACTATCTACCGAATGCAGCTCACAGTTGCGCAAAGTAAGATAGACATCAGCTGTAGCACCTGTACCTCCGTATCACAACACTTATACACTTGTTCTGTACTTTGTGGATATCCTCTAGCTACACCAGCGTCATCTCACTCAACTACGTTTTTCTTTTTCTTTCTGACCTTTTCCCGGTTACCTCGGTTATCTCGGATCGGCACTTTCAATAGATTCAGCTCAGTTCTACAGCCGGATGCATTTCCTGACGCCAAGCCTATGTGGAGGGATGCATTCATTATTGCATGTTTCTTGCAGTGATGTGTGTAGATGAAGGTAAGAGAAACACAAAAACCCAGTCCGCCAGCCAGAAGAATTAAGTATACGCAATTAAAAATCCTCTACCCTGCATGAAATCGAACCCAGGGCCCTCTTAACCGAAGGTCTGTACGCTGAGCCAAGGGGACGGACTCTCACTCAGCAGCATTCTTCTTCTTCTTCCACTGCTTTTTTCCACACATCTGGGGTCGCGGGTGCGAACTGTGTCGCACATGTGGATTCGGTCCTGTTTTACGGCCGGATGCTCTTCCTGACGCCAACCCTATGAGGAGGGATGTAACTATTACTACGTGTTCCTGTGGTGATTGGAAGTGTAATAGTAGTCTGAATTTGAAGAGGAGAGTGTTGGGACAAACACAAACAACCAGTCCCCGAGCCAGATGAATTAATCAAATGCGATTAAAATCCCCGACCCGACCTGAAATCGAACCCGGTACCCCTATGACCAAAGGCCAATACGCTAACCATTTAGCCATGCAGCCGGGCTCTCACTCAGCTACATTAATATCTTAAAAATTCTGTACCTGTAGGTGTTTCCTAATCGAAGTCCCGGAGCTGTTGCAGGAAATACATATATTTCCGTCTACTCTCTACATATTCTGGCGAAAATTTATGCAGCTCGTACACTGATTGTATTCAAAGAGCCGTCGAAATATCTCATTTGGAAGTCTGGAGCTTGCTTGCAGCTAGAACGCACTTTATTTAATTCAGAGTCTCTGTGCAGAAAGCGAAGTAAAGGGATGCTTCAAACATACATTATAAAGGCAAGCTCCACAAAATAAACTCACTATAGCTCATTCCACGTTAAGAAAACAGTATTGCTCTTATGGACCTAGAAGAAATGAATACACCCCCTCTGAGACAACCACAATTCCTCGTGATTAAGGAATATTATACTGTACTTTGTAATGTATTATGAAAGATAGACAAAAAGGATGAGGCACTTTTGCCCGTGAATTATTAAAATAACTAAATAACATTTTCTTTTTCATAAATATATTTGTAAGGGGGAGGCATAATGGCGGGAACAACCATCCCTTCGTTGCCTTCTTTCATTTTCCTTCTTCTGTGTTGCTCTGGTACAAGCCTCGTGTAGTCCCTGACTCTGTGAACCGCCGGCAGCTCACTTCTATAGAGAAATCATCGGCAGTATTTATTTGTTGCGTGTGTGTTTTTAGGCTTTAAATCAGTGCGTAATTGTCTTGTGTTGAGTGAGTGCTATGGAATAAGCCTACGTGTGTTATTTCTTTCTTTAACGTTAATACTATGATCTTCTGTAGAGACAACTACAATATGTATTTGTTGCGTTGGTTTTGTAGCCTTTATTGCCTGGAGAAATTTATTAAATGCAGTTAAATACATCCGTCACCCCTCGAGCCCATAAAAATTATTTGTCTCTTTTCTCCCCCCAATTTGTCTTATACTTCAATACTGAGGTTTTTTTTATGCGCCGTAGTTTGCCTTTGATTCTGAACAAGCCAAAAATAGCCTCTGTAAACCTCTCGTCCCCTTTAGTTTATAAAAATAATTTGTTTCTTCTGCATTTGTCCTGAACTTGAATATTGAATTTCACAAATTTATGTTCCACCGTTTTCCCGTGATGGTGTTGAGCAGAGCCGTTCGATACGGCAACCCTGTTGTCATAAGAGCAATACTGTTTTCTTAATATGGAATGAGCTATAGGAACCATCAAAGCTCCTGTCCACTCTAATAATATCCGACCTTATTGTTAGCGGTTCCTGAACTCTTTCTCTCGAGTATCCATTTCGAGTTGATGTTTTACTAGCTGCACTACCCGTCGCTGGACTTTTGTTGATATTTCCAGTGTTGGGAAGAAATTGAATAAAAGTAATCAGATTACTTGTAACTATTACATTCTTAGGCCCGTATTCACGAACGTCAGTTACTTTTGCTGTTATCTTAGATTACCAAAACTTGTATAATGGCATTATCTCAGATAAGGCTCATTTCCTTATTCACCACAGAATTTATTATCTCGGTTTACCAAAACTAAATTTTCGTTTCATTCTGAATTTGAAACTTAGGCTAAATTTTTCATACGGAAAACAAATGACTACGTGTTGCCGCCACTATCGAAATGTAAACAAGTTATGATTTCATTCGGAGTTTGCAAATAATTGTTTATCATAAATTATGTTCGCTCTTAACAAGAAACGAAAAAGGAAGCCTAGTATGACTTTCCAAGAGAATAAATTGTTGCTGCATTTGGTGACAGAAAGCATTAATATAATCGAGAATAAGAAAACAAATTATAGTCTGCACCTTGTATATTTCACTCAAAACATTTTTTGCTAGTTACTTTACGTCGCACCGACACGGATAGGTCTTATGGCGACGATGGGACAGGAAAGGGCAAGAAGTGGGAAGGAAGCGGCCGTGGCCTTAATTAAGGTGCAGCCCCAGCATTTGCTTGGTGTGAAAATGGGAAACCACGGAAAACCATTTTCAGGGCTGCTGACAGTGGGGTTCGAACCAACTATCTCCCGAATACTGGATACTGGCCGCACTTAAGCGACTGCAGCTATCGAGCTCGGTCTCAAAACATTTAGACATTAAAACGTCATTTAATCGTGTACCGTACAAGATTTAATCAAAAATGCATCTTTTTTTTTTTTTTTTTGCTAGGGGCTTTACGTCGCACCGACACAGATAGGTCTTATGGCGACGATGGGACAGGAAAGGCTTAGGAGTTGGAAGGAAGCGGCCGTGGCCTTAATTAAGGTACAGCCCCAGCATTTGCCTAGTGTGAAAATGGGAAACCACGGAAAACCATTTTCAGGGCTGCCGATAGCGGGATTCGAACCTACTACCTCCCGGATGCAAGCTCACAGCCGCGCGCCTCTACGCGCACGGCCAACTCGCCCGGTAAAAAAATGCATCTTAGGGCGGGCGCATATATACTATTTTAATTGTTCGACAGTTTAGTCGTATCTCAAGTCAACAGCCTGAAATCAGAGTGCGCATACAATCAACACGACTGCTGGTCGACGTAACAGTCATAAGCCAGTCGAGGAGGATTTATGATTATTCAGTCGAACAATCGTGTCGCAGCGCTTTATCCATGGCTTTGCATCAGCGTGTGCATACAATCGACACAACCGTCGAGCAGGAACAACTGTCTATATAGCAGATGATCTATAATTAAGACTGAATTTGACTATGGCATTCTTTTTTTTTTTTTTTTTTTTTTTGCTAGGGGCTTTACGTCGCACCGACACAGATAGGTCTTATGGCGACGATGGGATAGGAAAGGCCTAGGAGTTGGAAGGAAGCGGCCGTGGCCTTAATTAAGGTACAGCCCCAGCATTTGCCTGGTGTGAAAATGGGAAACCACGGAAAACCATCTTTAGGGCTGCCGATAGTGGGATTCGAACCTACTATCTCCCGGATGCAAGCTCACAGCCGCGCGCCTCTACGCGCACGGCCAACTCGCCCGGTACTATGGCATTCAAATGTCCCTCTGTAGATGATAGCTTGGGTAACTAATGGCGTAAGGTCTCAGGATAGGCATTATATCTTTGTACGGTACGTCAAACTAGGACATTCATTAGAATACGTCACCTCAAAAAAGAAACCATCAAATAGATGTTATGAATGAAGTATTCCGCGAAGAAGTGTCGACTGTGGGCAGCTTCGGCTTCTTCAACAACTTCCAAAGTCATCGAAACGTGAGTGCTAAATACAATTAAACCAACAACTATTCCAATGTTTCTATGTATGTATTGAACTTACAGTCGGCTTTTAAAATGTAATTACTCCGAGTTTCTTCTATTATTTATCTACAGTATCATATGCGGATGATGTTATTCTCTATAGAGTAATAAATAAGTTACAAGATTGTGAGCAACTGCAGCGTGACCTCGAAAATGTTGTGAGTTGGACAGCAGGCAATGGAATGTTGATAAACGGGGTTATAAAAGTCAGGTTGTGAGTTTCACAAATAGGAAAAGTCCTCTCAGTTTTAATTACTGCGTTGATGGGGTGAAAGTTTCTTTTGGGGATCATTGTAAGTATCTAGGTGTTAATATAAGGAAAGATCTTCATTGGGGTAATCACATAAATGGGATTGTAAATAAAGGGTAGAGATCTCTGCACATGGTTATGAGGGTGTTTAGGGGTTGTAGTAAGGATGTAAAGGAGAGGCCATATAAGTCTCTGGTAAGACCCCAACTAGAGTATGGTTCCAGTGTACGGGACCTTCACCAGGATTACCTGATTCAAGAATTGGAAAAAATCCAAAGAAAAGCAGCTCGATTTGTTCTGGGTGATTTCCGACAAAAGAGTAGCGTTACAAAAATGTTGTAAAGTTTGGGTTGGGAAGAATTGAGAGAAAGAAGACGAGCTGCTCGACTAAGTAGTATGTTCCGAGCTGTCAGCGGAGAGATGACGTGGAATGACATTAGTAGACGAATAAGTTTGAGTGGCGTTTATAAAAGTAGGAAAGATCACAATATGAAGATAAAGTTGGAATTCAAGAGGACAAACTGGGGCAAATATTCATTTATAGGAAGGGGAGTTAGGGATTGGAATAACTTACCAAGGGAGATGTTCAATAAATTTCCAATTTCTTTGAAATCATTTCGGAAAAGGCTAGGAAAGCAACAGATAGGGAATCTGCCACCTGGGCGACTGCCCTAAATGCAGATCAGTATTGATTGATTGATTGATTTATTTATTTATTGATTGATTGGAGGACTTAGCAAGTACTGAAACATTTACGAAGGATCAAGAAACTGCATTGTGTTAATTCAGACCAATACTTTTTGGTGACAAGTGAAAATGATTGTTTTAAGTTATGTTTTTTGGTATATGGACATGGAAAAATTATGTTCTTTTTACAATGTACATGTTACACAAGATGATAAATAATCAAGGATTCTAGTTTATGTCAATTTTTATCGTCATTCCCTTCGATTCCTCCTCCTCACATATAACATATCTAGACAGACCAATACTTTTTTGAGCCACTTTACGTATAAATGATTCAAATATTAATAATATATTGGCAGGGCGGACCAAACAATCACCCGTTGTACATTATTGTTATTACGAGTCAATACGGACCAATTAAGGACCGATATGGTCAAGTTTGTCGACTGAGCAAAACCCCGCTCACCGAGTTTATTAGAGGCGGAAAACTAACCTTAGTTGAGTTGATGCCAATACGGAAAAAAAAAAAAAAAAAAAAAAAAAAAAAAAAAAAAAAAAAAAAAAAAAAAAAAAGAGATTTATAAGTTGTCAAAGATTGTATGTAGGCGAGAGAAGATAAGGCATATTTTAGGTCAAAGACTACATGAAAGCAACTGAAAAGACTCCTGCCATCTGTTGAGAATGCTGTAAAACATTTTTCCAAAGATATTATAATACGCGAGAATATGTCGGGCGATCGCAAAATGAACACTGCAGCTGAACGAGAATTTCTCGGGCAGTCACGTTATGGGCAAGTGCGTGCAGCCCGAGATTGTCTCGGACGTGCTACTGAAGAGATTTATGAGTGATTCCGATATGAATTTCATAAATTACACAGCATGAAATAGTTATGCTTTCTACTGATTTTTTGTGGATGGTGACCAATAATTGTTCTACTGCATTTTCAGGCATAATGATAAGATTCGCTTCACTTTTTGAAAACTATCGATTACTATCGATAGTAGAGCTCAAACCAAGACCAACTACAATGTAGTCGGAAAATATCAATGGCGATTACTATCGATAGTTTGCCGCCTCTAGTGTTTATATTGTGCTCGAACTCGTTGGTCATAGTGTTAATCTCTACATGTTTAGTTGTTTCTTGCTCCTTTCATGTATGCCCCTTCTCCACCGCTAGGTGGCAATAAGATTCCGAACTCGCGATTGATTCGACTTTACTCTTTTCTTTATCTCCGATTTGTTTTTTCCCCTTGGATTGTGCATTGTAAAGTGGAGGAGAAAATGCAGGCTTAAATTTATCAGGTAACATTGTTATACTAATTCGTGTCTTACGTTCGCTTTAAGCACATGCCGATGTGAGGACTCCCTTTCGACGTCCTATTTTATTTCTTTATAATAATTTATTTAATGCGCACAATGTGCAAAGAATTGATATACAAAATATTAATCTTCGTTACAAAATTTCACCAGTGATTCCGATCGCTGTTTACAACTTAAAACATGGTACCTAGTGCAGTGTGCACCACATCTTGAACATACACAGTTCAAACCTGGTTCATGGTAATGCTTTATATTACATAGTTTATAATGGAACCCATGAACGGAGAATCTTGTCAGCAAGTGTCGACATTTTATTTCTTTATAAGGTAAGACTAGTGATGGCAACACTTTTCAAAATATCGATATATCGGTTTTTCGATACATCGGTGTTAAAATATCGATGTCATTGAAATATCGGTCTTCAAAATATCGATATATCGGTCTTTAAAATATTGGTGCTATTATCCGTTATTGTAAGTCTAGTTTTACATTTTTTACATTTAACACAATGATTAAAGGATTCCATTAGGTTTAATACGTCTTGACACAGTCCAGGAAACAAGCTTAAAGCAATGACAAGTAACATGAATTTTTCACTACAACGACACATTATAAAAACTTTTTCAGCCGAAAGATGTTATGATACATAGGAAAACAGTATATACAAGTTGTTGGCAACGAGGTAATAACTTTCACTGAAAAACCATATGAAAAAACTACAAACGTATAATTTGTGTAGGAAGTACATCTGATGATGATCAGAGTTCTATAAAATAATAAAACATTCTCTTCCCAACTTCTTCCTCAGCACTGCATTTCCATTTGTTCGTGAAAATAAAAAACATGATGATAATCTTAGGTCAATTTTCAATGCCTCTTCGGTAAGTAATTGAGAAAAAGCAGCTTGGATAACATTTTGCCATTTAATCGGTTTCCGTATTCCGCGATGGTGTTACCGACCTTTGAAAACAGTCTCTCTGCTGGGACATGTCGCTATAATGCTCAAGTATTGCCTAGCTAACGTGTAAAGCTATGCATACAAGGTCTGCACGATGAATGAGTTGTGATATTATCACTGTATTTACCGAAGTGAATTGAGAAATGAAAATTCAATTTTTGTAACTGTAGCATGCAAATATTGAAAGGGCCTGAAATGTGGGTGTGGTGAGGCATTGAGGGGTATGAGAGAGGAGTTGGAAAGTTTGAGGGAGATAATTAGGATTCTCACAGAAGACGGGAAGGAAGATAGGACTCCCTCAAACAATGTACAGGTTACAGTAGGTGTACAAGAGGGAGGGGAAGGAAAGGGAGAGTTGTAGAAGACAGGTGGTCTAATGTTCTAAGGGGAAGGAGATTGCAGGCCAAGGGCTCTATTCAGGATCAGAATTCAGGACAGGTGTCTGTGCGAAATCGGTACGAGTCACTCCAGGTAGAACAACAGAGGGAAGATGAGGGACAGGGAACTGTTGCTGAGATGCGTGGAAGTAGGAGGAAGGGAAAATGTAGGAAAGGGAAATGTAGAGTAGAGGATAGGAAAAGACAGGTGGAACAGGGTCATGGGAAGGAGAAAAGGGAGGAGGAAGTAGCTTCTGCAGCTATCAGGAAAGATAGGGCTGACCAGGAGGGGAGGGGATCAAATGAGGTGGGTAGGGTTGAGGCTCTGGTCATGGGGGATTCCATCGTTAGACACGTGGGGAAAGTGTGTGGAGGAAAGGGAACCAGGGTAGAATGTTATCCAGGAATTAGGTTGAGGCAGATGTTGAGGAAAGTAGAAGAGAGGGAGGAGGGGAAGGAGAAGGTGGTAGTGTTTCACGTTGGTACCAACAACGTAAGGCAAGCTGATATAAGTACCAACATAGTTGGAGATGTGTGGGATCTGGTAAATGCAGCACGGGTGAAGTTTAAGAAAGCGGAGATTGTTATTAGTGGAATACTGTGTAGGAGGGATACTGACTGGTGGGTGATTGGGGATTTAAATGAGACTATGGAGTGGGTATGTGGGAAACTGGGAGTGAAATTTCTAGATCCTAATGGGTGGGTAGGAGAAAGGGATCTGCGCTCGGATGGCCTTCATTTAAACCGCAGTGGTACGTATAAGTTAGGAAATTTGTTTGGAAGGATAATAGGGAGGTACATTCAGGGAAACGGGATGGCCTAGGGAGCGGTGATAAGGGAACAGGGAACTGGAAATCAAGTAGGGATGACATAAAATTGTTAGTGTTGAACTGTAGAAGTATTGTAAAGAAAGGAATAGAGTTAAGTAATTTAATAGATATATATTTACCAGATATTGTAATAGGAGTTGAATCATGGCTGAGAAATGATATAATGGATGCAGAAATTTTCTCACGGCACTGGAGTGTGTATCGTAGAGATAGGATGGGAAAGGTGGGAGGGGGAGTTTTCATTCTGGTGAAAGAAGAATTTGTAAGCTACGAAAAAGTTAAAGATGAGACACATGAAATTCTAGGTGTAAGGCTCATTTCTAAAGATAATAGGCAACTTGATATATTTGGAGTGTACAGATCGGGAAAGGGTAGCACTGATGTGGATTCGGAATTATTTGATAGGATAGTCAGCTATGTGGGAAACGACATGGAAAGAAATGTGATTGTAGCGGGAGATCTGAATTTGCCAGATGTCAATTGGGAAGGAAATGAGAACGACCGGAAGCATGACCAACAAATGGCAAATAAGTTAATATGGGAAGGACAGCTGATTCAGAAAGTGATGGAACCAACCAGAGGGAAAAATATTTTGGATGTGGTGCTGATAAAACCAGATGAGCTCTATAGGGAAATTGAAGTAATAGATGGTATTAGTGATCATGAAGCTGTTTTTGTGGTAGTTAAAAATAAATGTGATAGAAAGGAAGGTCTTAAAAGTAGGACTGTTAGGCAGTACCATATGGCTGATAAAGCAGGTATGAGGCAGTTTCTAAAAAGTAACTATGATCGGTGGAAAACGGTAAATAAAAATGTAAACAGACTCTGGGATGGGTTTAAAGAAATTGTTGAGGAATGCGAAAACAGGTTTGTACCTTTAAGGGTGGTAAGGAATGGTAAAGACCCACCTTATTATAATAGAGAAATAAAGAGACTAAGAAGGAGGTGCAGACTGGAAAGAAATAGAGTTAGAAATGGCTGTGGAAGTAAGGAGAAACTGAAGGAACTTACTAGAAAATTGAATCTAGCAAAGAAGGCAGCTAAGGATAACATGATGGCAAGCATAATTGGCAGTCATACAAATTTTAGTGAAAAATGGAAGGGTATGTATAGGTTTTTAAGGCAGAAACAGGTTCCAAGAAGGACATTCCAGGAATAATTAATGAACAAGGGGAGTGTGTATGTGAGGATCTTCAAAAGGCAGAAGTATTCAGTCAGCAGTATTGAAAGATTGTTGGTTACAAGGATAATGTCGAGATAGAGGAAGAGACTAAGGCCAAAGAAGTAATAAAATTTACGTATGATAACAATGACATTTACAATAAGATACAAAAGTTGAAAACTAGAAAAGCGGCTGGAATTGATCAGATTTCTGGGGATATACTAAAGACAATGGGTTGGGATATAGTACCATATCTGAAGTACTTATTTGATTATTGTTTGGCCGAAGGAGCTATACCAGATGAATGGAGAGTTGCTATAGTAGCCCCTGTGTATAAAGGAAAGGGTGATAGACATAAAGCTGAAAATTACAGGCCAGTAAGTTTGACATGCATTGTATGTAAGCTTTGGGAAGGCATTCTTTCTGATTATATTAGACATGTTTGTGAAATTAATAACTGGTTCGATAGAAGGAAATTCGGTTTTAGGAAAGGTTATTCCACTGAAGCTCAACTTGTAGGATTCCAGCAAGATATAGCAGATATCTTGGATTCTGGAGGTCAAATGGACTGTATCGCGATTGACATGTCTAAAGCATTTGATAGGGTGGATCATGGGAGACTACTGGCAAAAATGAGTGCAATTGGACTAGACAAAAGAGTGACTGAATGGGTTGCTGTATTTCTAGAAAATAGATCTCAGAGAGTTAGAGTAGGTGAAGCTTTGTCTGACCCTGTAATAGTTGAGAGGGGAGTTCCTCAGGGCAGTGTTATCGGACTTTTATGTTTTCTTATATATATAAATGATATGAGTAAAGGAGTGGAATCGGAGGTAAGGCTTTTTGCGGATGATGTTATTCTCTATAGAGTGATAAATAAGTTACAAGATTGTGAGCAATTGCAACGTGACCTCGAAAATATTGTGAGATGGACAGCAGGCAATGGTATGTTGATAAAAGGGGCTAAAAGTCAGGTTGTGAGTTTTACAAATAGGAAAAGTCCTCTCAGTTTTAATTACTGCGTTGATGGGGTGAAAGTTCCTTTTGGGGATCATTGTAAGTATCTAGGTGTTAATATAAGGAAAGATCTTCACTGGGGTAATCACATAAATGGGATTGTAAATAAAGGGTACCGATCTCTGCACATGGTTATGAGGGTGTTTAGGGGTTGTAGTAAGGATGTAAAGGAGAGTGCATATAAGTCTCTGGTAAGACCCCAACTGGAGTATGGTTCCAGTGTATGGGACCCTCACCAGGATAACCTGATTCAAGAACTGGAAAAAATCCAAAGAAAAGCAGCTCGATTTGTTCTGGGTGATTTCCGACAAAAGAGTAGCGTTACAAAAATGTTGCAATGTTTGGGTTGGGAAGAATTGAGAGAAAGAAGAAGAGCTGCTCGACTAAGTGGTATGTTCCGAGCTGTAAGCGGAGAGATGGCGTGGAATGACATTAGTAGACGAATAGGTTTGAATGGCGTCTATAAAAGTAGGAAAGATCACAATATGAAGATAAAGTTGGAATTCAAGAGGACAAACTGGGGCAAATATTCATTTATAGGAAGGGGAGTTAGGGATTGGAATAACTTACCAAGGGAGATGTTCAATAAATTTCCAATTTCTTTGAAATCATTTCGGAAAAGGCTAGGAAAGCAACAGATAGGGAATCTGCCACCTGGGCGACTGCCCTAAATGCAGATCAGTATTGATTGAAGAATCAAATCGTAGCCAAAAGTATTAAATTAGACATAAATATCGATATATTGGGCACAAAATATCGATATCGACAATATATCGGACTCCAAAAATCGATGTCGATATATCGATATTTCCATCTTAAAATATCGATATTTCTGATATATCGATATTCGTTTGCCATCTCTAGGTAAGACACCTCCGCCCTATTAAACTCCTTCTCAAATTACTATCGGACCAAAACCAGGTACTAATTCCCGCTATGCCAACCAGACAACTGATTCTAACCTAAATTCACCCCCTACCCCTACCAATTCCCCCCCCCCCCACCAAGTCACCATGTAAGTCCTCACTTCTTTAAAATTTACATCATCTAGCCTCAAAAGCATTGGAACACACGAAAACCGAGGCGGGAGCACCGTAAAATTAGCTGCCAATACAACTTATGCTGTATACAAACAACCCAACATCTGCATTAAATTTATCTTAGATAAATTAGCGCACTATATACGGCATAGCATTTGCATATCCAAAAGCAATATCTTCATGGTTGATACATGAGGGACTACCACATGTACACGACCATCTGTGTCACCAATATCGGGAGAGTAAAGTTTGAGCTCCTAGTCAAATAACCATATATTTAAAAAAATTCAACACGCATTCTACCGCAAAATTAATCAACACTCCACTAATTAAGCCATCACTATTATTTATAACCCTAAAAATTAAACATCTCAAATAATGACCGACAGAGGAGCGCTAAAACGCACCGGTATCGGTAGTTCACAAACCACCTATTTCTCCGGAGGTAGGTGGCTCATACGGATGACCAGGGTGATTTTACATTTTATTTCTCTGTTCTGTTCTTAATCTAATGGTCGTTCTGGTGTTGATTATCGTGGCGTTGACGATGGCAGAGATGAGCTTAAATGATATTTCAGAATATCTGTGACACAAAAAAAATATCTGCGACTTTTAACTGTGATTCAGTCACAGGAAGCATATGATTGCCGTCACGGTCACTCTTTGGTCGCGGGCGGCCAGTATGGAAATACTTCTAGTTTATGTGATGAGAAAGTCGGCTGGTATTTTTCGGAAGATTCGGGACATAAGAATTGGGAAAAATAATATTCATATTATTGTAAGCTGATGTTTTAATAATGCATAGGGAAAAGGTTGTTAACATGATGTGCAATAAATTAACAAGCGGAATGTGATAAGCCGTGTCGTGTTTCCGGGATACCAATTTTTTACAGTACTTAATGTAGGTTTAAAAATGTATGTGTATGTTTAGTCATCAGCCCGAAGGCTGGTTGGATCCTCAACAATTCCGCCATGAGCTGTGTTAGATGGCCTAGGCATCACTGAAGAGGCGTACTAGGGAAATGAAGAGTGAGGTAGTTTCCCGTTGCTTTCCTCACCGAGCCAGAACAACAGTTTCACACCATTCATAGCAGGGACTGGCTGCGTAAGGAATGGCATTACTAGCATCGCTCATACCTCAGTCACTTTCATTTTGTCAAAGCCAGGGATAAGACAGAGACAGATCAATGAAAGTAACAAAATTGTTCTAGCCCATACCAGAAAACTTAGTGCAGTGTAAACACTAGGTCCCGCCAGCAAAGGCATGGTTTAAAAATAAAATGACTAAAAATAATAAATTTAAGAACTTAATACAAAGATTCCTCCCCTATACAGGGATATTCAGCGAAGATGTCCACCTCAAATAACTCGTGAATGGTTAAAGATATTGACATTTTGTTTTCACTTTCAGTAATGATACCAAAGGGTTAATAGTGATAATAATGACGTTGATATTTTCTGAGATCATGGTACTAACTTTGCTTGTTTTTTTAAATGGTACCACACAATTTTGTACACATAGCCTTAAATCTATAAACAATTCACTACACGTAGGTCGCCTACGGGAGTCAAATCCAAAGACCTGTATATGGTGAGCCGAACTTGTCCTTGGACACTCCCGGCATTAAAAGCCATACGTCATTTCATTTTAATTTATAAACAATACCAATTCAGCACGGCGATTATTTTGAAAATCGGACAAGTGCTTCTTGAAAAAATATTATGTATTCAAACATGCCTCATTTTACCAGTTGAATTACTGATCTGTTCGATTCGCTCTGCGTATGAAACATGAATTAGCTACTGACATATAGAGCTGTTAGATAGGTATTCTCTCTACTGTGCTCAAAGATACACTCCGATAAAATGTATGATTTAACACCCTTAATATCGCCGTAGGTAACTGGCAAATGAAAAACAGATTTAGGACCTTCAGCTACAGCAGATAACATAGCCTTGTTAGCGTGATCCAAATACACAACTTAAATGATATTTTGTTACAGATACTTCCACTACAGCGTATCTGATACATCGGTGACAAAGTAACAGATTGTGATTTATCTACCATCTCTTTAAAGTAGCCTTTAAAGTAGTGATGGGCTGCGACTGTAATCGTGAAGACTCGATTCCTTATGCTCGGGGAATCGCGTACCCGATTCCGCAATTGATCCCGAGAAACTAGTAGTACCATCTATGATGCAGATATGTAAACACGTGCAGCACGAATGTGTTCTGTACTGAGTTCGTTTTGTTTTTTAACCAGGTCACTCTACAAGCGATGCCTGCTCTCATTATAGTGTCCTGCGGTTATATACTTTAATGCGACTATAATTTTATCAGATTATATGATTCTTTGTTAAAGTAATCAAATTGTACGGATAATCAGTAAATCAAAACTCGTACGGGGATTAAGACAATATAACACTACTATTTCAACAAAATACAATTGTACTAAAGATACAACCTTAGCTAGTGTTAAGCAATGATGAAACAAAAATAATAATTCTAACCAAAGCAAACATCATGGCTTAACAGCCCCGAAGGGCCATGTCCTACCAAGCGAACGCTACTCAGTCCGAAGGCCTGCAGATTACAGTGTCGTGTGGTTAGCACGACGAATCCTCTCGCCCGTTATTCGTGACTTTCTAGACCGGAGTCGCTACCTGACCGTCAGATAGCTCCTCAATTGTAATCACGTAGGCTGAGTGGACATCGAACCAGCTCTTAGTTCCAGGAAAAAATCCCTGACCTGACCAGGAATTAAACCCGGGGCCTCCGAGTAAGAGGCAGGCACGCTACCCCTACACCGCGCGCTGGCATTAATGCTAACACTTTCTCATAATAATATTTAGTATTAGTATGAAATGTACATTGCAAATTAAATGCATCGGAAGACAGGTACGCTACAAAATATGCCATGTACTTATTACATATGTGCCTTAATTCCACTCGGTTTCCGAACTCGGCACTCCCATAATATTTGCGTTCTTGTCTATTAATGTGCAGTCGCCCAGGCTCGAAATTGTGTATTCAGACCGTCAGTACGTGTTGCCTAGACACTTGCTTAAGTTTGTTTAAGCGGTCACTATGTCATTAGGATAGTGTATCCAATCGAATCCATAAAGTTTAGAGTCACCAGCGGTAATTGCCTACCGCCAAATTATAGCAATTCATAAACAATTGCAAAGACTTGCAGATCTAGAACAAGACCTTGTCAGTCTCGCTGACGACGGTGTAAAAAAAAAAAAAAAAATCATTTTAAATGGATGTGAATTTACGAGCCCCGTGTTTGATTTATGGGTTTGTACGAGGTGGAGTATTACTGCAGATTAGAGCAGATGTAGGATGCAGTAGTTATGTAGAAATGAAAAGGTTAACACAGGATAGGGTGGCGTGGGTTGCTGCATCAAACCAGTATATAGACATATGACTCAAACACAACATATTCTTGTTTTATTGTGTGTGTGCTTTCCCGTTGGTTTCCTGTTTTAATGCTTCCCGTTACTTTATTGTATGACGCCATGATGACCTCCTATTTCTTTAGCTGCTTTTATTATTTCCATGCGAACACTATTTTATGTTTCTATATGCGCATGGCCTCATTTTTCTCTCTATGTTTACGCCTGTCCTACGATATACGTTTCCCTTAACTGTGGGTTGTTTCTTCTTAATGAAATTCCGTGATGCCTTTATTGTTTAGCGGGGGTTGTATTCTGGATTAGTTTCGCTGTTCGACGTGATATTGACGTCGATGTAAAAAAACCAACATATTTTCATTTTAAATGGATGGGAATTTACGAGCCACGTGATTGATTTATGGGTTGGTGCGAGGTGGAGCATTACTGCCTTCTGTTAATTTTATGTGAAGTCACATGTTGACGTAAATCTTGAACTTTTTCGTGGGGGTATGTAACCCTCAATGTTAGTAACCTGTGAGTATCGTAATGTTTTTCTGTCTATTGGTTTAAGGTCATTTATATGTGTTTTAACTTTGGCTATAGATGCATTTCATTTTCTTTTCTGTTCAATAAACTGAGTGTTTTTTCCGACATATCTTTTCCTTCCAGTAGTTCGATTTACCCTGCACAGGTAATAATAATAATAATAATAATAATAATAATAATAATAATAATAATAATAATAATAATAATAATAATAATAATAATAATAATAATAATAATAATAATAATAATAATAATAATACTATTTGCTTTACGTCCCACTAACTACTCTTTTACGGTTTTCGGAGACGCCGAGGTGCCGGAATTTAGTCCCTCAGGAGTTCTTTTTACGTGCTAGTAAATCTACCGACACGAGGCTGACGTATTTGAGCACCTTCAAATACCACCGGACTGAGCCAGGATCGAACCTGCCAAGTTGGGGTCAGAAGGCCAGAGCCTCAACCGTCTGAGCCACTCAGTCCGGCACCCTGGACAGATGTGGACGGGAGGTACACCAACTCCGTACATTCAAACTAAGCGCCTTTTAGAAGGCCATCTATAATGCGATCAGTGAAACTTATTTCGGAAGAAGTTTGAACGTCTATCGACATATGTCTCTACTGTCAACCTAGGTTCTCCCTCTGGTGAGAGGTTGGACAATCAATTTCCAAGATAAATTTTGTAGTCATTAGTTGGTAAAACTGAATTGTTTGTAGATTGTTTTTAGGATTCTAAGGTTATCAGCGCTTCTATCTCTTCCCGCCGGCCTTAAAAGTTAACCAATAAGGAATTTTGACATTTATTTAATCAACCAATCAAATTTATGGGTGTGTTCAGAGCTTCGGCCCAGAGAATTCTGGAACCTTCCTCTTTGCTATAAAAGCTGAGACCTTTTAGACCTTGTTGTCTTTCGATCACTCCGGTCCAGCAGTAGTGTGTGTTTATAGAGGAGGCGGGGAACGCGCCTCGCCCATCTCAGGAAGGCCCTTCAGCTCAAGGTAATGGCAGACATCTTTTAATCAGTGCCGCCTCTGTGGTGTAGTGGTTAGTGTGATTAGTTACCACCCCCGGAGGACCGGGTTCGATTCCCGACTCTGCCACGAAATTTGAAAAGTGGTACGAGGGCTGGAACGGGATCCACTCAGCCTCGGGTCCCACCTCAGCCATCCTGGAAGTGGTTTTCCGTGGTTTCCCACTTCTCCTCCAGGCGAATGCCGGGATGGTACCTAACTTAAGGCCACGGCCGCTTCCTTCCCTCTTCCTTGTCTTTCCCTTCCAATCTTCCCATCCCCCACAAGGCCCCTGTTCATCATGGCAGGTGAGGCCGCCTGGGCAAGGTACTGGTCATCCTCCCCAGTTGTATCCCCCGACCCAGAGTCTGAAGCTCCAGGACACTGCCCTTGAGGTGGTAGAGGTGGTATCCATCTCTGAGTCCGAGGGAAAAGCCAACCCTGGAGGATAAACAGATTAAGAAGAACTTTTAATCATATAATAATCTCATAAAGCTAGTTTGAGGGGAAGGTTTTCAAATCTTTTCTTAGTGTAAATATGTAAATCTTTGAATCAGGTCTAAGACCTTAGTCAAACTTAGGGAATAAAGAGTGTGTACCCTCATTTATTCCCCTTCAGCTTGGTATTGAGGTGACTATGATTTTGTAATTTTTTGAAATCTGTCCCTTAATTTTGTAATTTGGAACTTTATTTCCAACTAGTCACCTCCATAGTGTAGGGTTAGCCTCTGTAACTTCGGGCCATAAGTCCACATAGGGTTTTAATGATGTTCTACTGAATTTTAAACGAGTGCAAGAGTTCGAGTCCTAACATTTTGATTTTCGGCCAATAACTTTAACCTTTTCCTTTTCACTAACCCATGTAGAATGGGTACTTATTATCCCTGTTAAAGTTAACTACGATTATTCAGTTCCTTGTTAAAGGTAAATCTACTGTTGGGCGGATAAGACAGTGAATACTGTTTGTTTTGTAAAAGTTAGTTTGTGCCTTGGAGAGGCTTGAAACTTGTAAATTATAGAGAAAAGTCTCCTACTTAAGTGTGCGAAGCAAAGACTCTCCGTGTGAATGTAGTACATTTTGGGGCTCAGTTCCCGTGAGGATTTATTGAATGGAGCAGCGGAGCTCTTGTAAAATTTGTAACTTGGGAGCTTCAAACTCATTTTTTAAATCGTTGTTGTCTGATTGTTTCTCGAGTTCACGAGCTGACCTTTGTTGTATTATTATTTGTTTAACAAAGTTTAAGATGTGAAAAGAAACCAAAAACCATAGGAAAGAATTAAAATTTAAAAATTAAGAATTTTAAACTAAAATTTGATATTTTCTCTATCCACCCATTCATGCCCGCACCTTCTTACATCTCTGTAAACCACGGTATCCCCGTAACAGATGGATCATTATTTTAGCACAACAGGGATCGAGGCCTAATGATTTCGTATGTGTACTCTGCGAGTTTTGTATGCGAATGATCTCTTCGGTTGAATCTGGGTCTGGGGTCCATTACAGTATCAAAGTTTCTGTGACTGTACGCCCCTGCTCTACAGTAACGGCGACTAGGAGTGCGGGGGGGGGGGGCGTGCATATTACACATTTACTCGCATTTTTGCCGGTTGAAACTAGGAATTATAGGAATTATTTTTTTAAAATCAATTTTTACAAGCCCTGCTGTCTTCTCAGCTAATTCTTTCCTTTATTTTCTTTTGTTATTGACAAAATTATTTGCGGACATGCGCACAAAATGTCGTGCGTCCCGGCTAACCAATTTGTATAGCACCACAGCAAGTAATGGAGACTTTGCACTGCTGTAAGGGTAGCAGGGGTGTATATTTATTTATTCATGTATTTATTTATTTATTTATTTATTTATTTACTTATTTATTTATTTATTTATTTATTTCTTCTTCGTTTAGGCCTACGATGGACCACGTGATTTTTAACTCTGGTGAGCTCTTTTCTTCTTCTTAGCCCAGTATTCCTTCATTCTAGCGCTATGGATGTCTTTTTTTCTTGAATCCATTTCACCCCTACTCCTGGACGGAGAGGTTTAGCTGTTAGTGACTGGAGAGAGTCAGATGTCTTGATTAACTTTCTGAACTTATCTCGGTTGTAAATGTCAATGTGATCACTGTTTAGGTATTGCAGGTCTTTCCGAACTAAATTCGTCCATTTGGCATTTGTTGCTTTCCCTCTAGATACAGTGTTGAAGATCCTCGAAGTGAGTCTCTGGCTGTCCATCCTGACTATGTGACCATAGAACATTAGTCTTCTCTTCCTCATAGCTGTTGTAATGCTCTCTATTTTACTGTACAGTTCCTTGTTGTTCCTGGTTCTGTACCCATCTTCTTCTTTAATGGAACCCATAATCCTTCTGAGGATCTTTTGCTCTTTCAGTTCCAGTTTTGTGAGTTGTCCTATCCGGGTCATGTTTAGGCATTCTGAGGCGTACAGTATAGATGGTCTTACTACGGTGTTGTAGTGTCTGAGATTCAAGGAGAGGGATTTAGACTTGTATATGTTCTTAAAGCCGGCCCCGTGGTATAGGGGTAGCGTCCCTGCCTCTTACCCTAAGACCCCGGGTTCGATTCCCGGCCTGGTCAGGGATTTTTACCTGGACCTGAGGGCTGGTTCGAGGTCCACTCAGCCTACGTGATTAGAATTGAGAAGCTATCTGACGGTGAGATTAGCGGCCCCGGTCTCGAAAACCAAGAATAATGGCCGAGAGAATTCGTCGTGCTGACCACACGACACCACGTAATCTGCAGGTCTTCGGGCTGAGCAGCGGTCGCTTGGTAGGCCAAGGCCCTTCAAGGGCTGTAGTGCCATGGGGGGGGGGGTTTATATGTTCTTACAAAGATGATAAGCTCTTTCTAATTTAGTGCATCTACTCTTCAGTGCAAGGTCCTCATTAACATTTTGGGTTATCCATTCTCCAAGATATTTGAATGAGTTGGCCTTGTGTATTATTTTGTCCCCCAAAGAAATGAGGTCGGGTGCTTCTCTGATGATGGTCAGAAATTCTGTTTTGTGACAGCGATCTTCAGCCCTACTTTAGCTGTATGCGTTCGAAGGAGGATAGCTGGTACGTAACTTCTTCCATACTTGAAGCTAAGAGTGTGAGGTCATCTGCGAAGGCTAAGCAAGTGATTGTTAACTTGTCTTTTTTGTGGCCGATTTTTAATCCAGAGTTGTCAGCTAGTGTGTTCGTCCATTCCCGAATGACCTCCAGCAGACAGTTAAACAGGATAGGGGACAAACCATCTCCTTGTCTAACACCTGTTTTGATCTCGAAACGTTTTGATAATACCCCTGTGAATTTGACTTTGGACATGGTGTTCGTTAGGGTAGCCTTCACAAGATTCAAAGTCTTCTTATCCAGTCCCATTTCAGTCGTCTCAAGAAAGGACTGTCTGTCTACTGAGTCGTAGGCTTTCTGGAAGTCAACGAAAATTGCTACATAAGGTGAGGTGCTGAGGTTTTTGTAGGTAAAGATAGTTTTGAGGTTCAGAATCTGCTCTGTGCATGACCTTGACTTCCTAAATCCACCTATGCAGGAGTCTAATTGTGTCTCCTCTTTTTTTTAAGCAATGCTTTGGAGAAGATTTTGTAAGTCACTGATAGGAGAGAGACCCCACTATAGTTGTTAGGGTCTAACTTGTCTCCTTTCTTGTGCAGCGGGTGGATGATAGCTGAAGCCCAATCCATTGGTAGTGTTTCCGTTGTCCAGATGTCAGTTATGATTATGTGGATACTGTCAATTGACTCTTCATCTGCATGTTTCCATAATTCTGCAATGAACCATCTTCGCCTGCTGCTCTGTTAGATTTCAGTTCAGAGAGATGATATTTTTGATTTCTTCTTTGGTAGGAGGAAGGGAGTCAGGGTTAATAATTCTTGGGTTGAAACTGTAGTTTTTCCTCTGGTTCTTCTGCATTGAGGAGGTCATCAAAATATTTTGCAAGGGCTGTGGTACAATCTTCATTGTTCATTTTCAGTTCTCCATCTGGTCCTCGAAGGTGAAGTGTAGGGGCTGAGTAAGCGTTTGTCCGAGATTTTAGAATTTTGTACAAGTTACTGGTGTTGTTCCTTTGAAAGTCCTTCTCTGCCTGTTCTATGATTATTGCCTCTATTTCTGATGGTTTTGGCCGTGTTCTTTCTGACTGTTAGGAAGGCTGTATGATTTTCCGTGTTTTTATTGCAGTTTCATTTCATCCATGCCTGTCTTCTCTCCTCTATTGCCTTATTTATTTATTTATTTATTTATTTATTTATTTATTTATTGCCGAGGTCATGGACACTGAGGTATGATTCACTCGCTTGACGCGCGCATTCGTCAGTCTGACAGTCTCTTCAGTACCTGTTAGTTTCTTAGTGTGTAGTCAAATACTAAATGATTTTAATTGCATAATCCGTGTCGTCTCAAAACTCACGAGTCTCAAAACTCACGCATTCCAGGAAGGGGATTAGTAAGAACAGGTTTCTCTACCTGGACCAGTCTCAAAACTCACGAGCAGGGCCAGTTCTTCTTTGAAAGGGTGGGATAATGGAATACTTTTAATAATCGAATAGCTTCCATCCGATTATTTAAATACTCGAATGAATAATCAATTTAAATAATCGAATGTCCGCCTCTGTGGTGTAGTGGTTGGTGTGATTAACTGCCATCCCCAGAGGCCCGGGTTTGATTCCCGGCTCTGCCACGAAATTTGAAAAGTGGTACGAGGGCTGGAACGGGGCCCACTCAGCCTCGGGAGGTCAACTGAGTAGAGGTGGGTTCGATTCCCACCTCAGCCATCCTCGAAGTGGTTTTCCGTGGTTTCCCACTTCTGCTCCAGGCAAATGCCGGGATGGTACCTAACATAAGGCCACGGCCGCTTCCTTCCCTCTTCCTTGTCTATCCCTCCTAATCTTCCCATCCCCCACCAAGGCCGCTGTTCAGTGTAGCAGGTGAGGCCGCCTGGGCGAGGTACTGGTCATCCTCCCCAGTTGTATCCCCAGACCCGATGTCTGAAGCTCCAGGACACTGCCGTTGAGGCGGTAGAGGTGGGATCCCTCGCTAAGTCCGAGGGAAAACCCAATCCTGGACGATAAACAGATTAAGAAAGAAAGAAAAGGTTGGGGTGGCAGAATAACATCCACAATATCCCCTGCCTGTCGTAAGGGAAGCGTGAGTCACCGCGCACCTCATCCCTCCTGTGGACATCGCAAGCACCTGCTGTCCAGAGTCGTGAATTTCGAGACTCATTAGAATGTTTACTTTAGCTACCAAATTGTAGTCGAGAGTTTTGATACTACTTGTATCTAATTTTAGCCCGTGAGTTTTGAAACTCGTGAGTTTTGAGACGGAACCGTATAATCACGCCGTACTTATATTTCCTGTGGTGAAAGTTTTATTGTGTAGTATTGGATCAAAATCTTTTAAAAAACTGTTATTACCGCACTTAAATTGGCAAACTCTCAACTTTTACCTCTCTGTCGAAATTCGCTCAGAGAGCATCAAAAACTTACCATTTTTTAGCATGATTCCTTAGTTTTGATGTGTATAATCCCCCACCCGCACCACTCTCCGCTGTATCCCACAAACCCGCGTACTGTTTGTTGTCTGTATACTTTTTTGCTCCCGCACTTTTAATCCCCAATCGCCGATACTGCTGCTCTGTGTGTAGCAGAATGGGAAAAGAGTACTGGGTAATGTTATTGACATTGTCTGGTCTTCTCTTCCATGAATGGCAGATATAATTAGCTACGGCCGCGCATGCATTAGCGTTAGACGGCAATCAATAGAGGCAGCATGCAATCAGAGCAATAGTTCGGCTCACGGCCGGCGTGGCACTAGAGCCTAGACCTCGCTCGGAGGAAGTTGGTTGCGAACGTTATGGGATCTGCTAACAGACTCAGGAGGTGATGAGAAGATTATTGGGGCGGACCTAATTCTTACTGCCTAGGCAGTGGGCGTAGTGATGGGATAAGGTAAGGTAAGGGTGTATTCTGCCCGAAGGCAGGTCCGAACCTCCGCAGAGGTGTGCCTGAGCCGGAGTTTACGTACAGTAGGTTGGCCAGTTCCTTTCCGTTCCTCCAACTTCCGCTCCTCCATTCCCTTACCCCCCACCAACAGCGCGTGGCAACCCATCCAAATCTTGACCACGCCCAATGTTGCTTAACTTCGGAGATCTCGCTTATTCGATTGTCAATTATATTCCTCATTTGATTGTTTTTCGATTATTCATTCGAATGAATGAGGCAATCGAATAATGAATATTTTTTCTATTCGATTATTTTCGATTACCGATCCAAAACTCCATAAATCAATGAGGGAATCGAATAGTGGATTTTTGCATTCGATTATTAATTCGGAACTGCATTGGAATAAATAAGGCAATAGAATAGTGAGTGCTTTAGAAATTATCGAATGAAAAGTGATGTTATTAAGACAGTTAACACTCAGTTAGTTTCAACATTTGGGGATACGTTTGGAAAAAGGTGTATTTCTATTTTTCATAAGAGTTCTATCCGCTTATTTCAATCGATTATCCATCCGACACACTTAAATCGAAAAATTGATTCACGATGCACCCAAATATTCTTTGCGATACAACTGAATGGTATTTGACACTCATTCGATTATTTATTGGATTATTTTTATGGAGGTTGTTCGATTTTTAAAGGTATTCGATTATCCCATCACTACAGAGGAGGTTCCTTCTTATGATTATAGACTTGCAATATCTCCAAAATATTCCTCGTAACATATTATAGTATTTAATAATAATAATAATAATAATAATAATAATAATAATAATAATAATAATAATAATAATAATAATAATTGTACCGGTTGGTACACCTATACGCCGCACATTTGAATTTTCCGCCTTAAAGTACTCCTCTACAGCTGAAAATCTGAACTTTAAAACTAAAACTGAATTAATTCAACCGTTTATCAGAAGATGCCACTGAGTTAATTTCGAATTGTTTTTGTTTACTAATTATCAAGAAGTGTGGACATTCTCTCACAGACATCTCTACCAAAAACTATGATCATGCACCCTGGTGCGAAGTGAAGGAACTTTTCTTGAAGATATTTTGTATTCATAAGTTTGTTCTTTACTAAATGTTGTTCTTTCATTTGTGGGTTGGCAATATTAATCTTTCTCTCCGCCAGTTTTGAAATTAGCCAATAGTAAATTTCTGTCATTAACTTTTAGCCAATGGCGTCTTTCTTCCCCATTGTTGATGTGTAACTATAAGCTACCCAATAAACGACTTAATCATTCATGAAAGGTCTCGAATCTTCCCTGAGAGTATAAAAACTGCTGATTTTCCGGGCTCTCGGCCACTTGTACAACATCTAGCTTAGTGTATGGAAGCATAGCAGGAGGCGGGAAGCGCCTCTTTCATCCGCCAGCAGCTCTTTTACAAGGTAATGGCCTTTTAACATCTTTAATTCTTGCTAGCTCAGCAGTTTAGCCCTCGGGGAAGGTCCGAAACATTTTCAATGTAACCTACCTTTCGAAAAATGTTACTTAGTGCCAGCTTATATAAAAGTTTCTTATTACTTTAACTGTAAATCGGGGATAGAGAGTGCTTTACCCTCTCAAGCTCCCCTTCATCTTGAGTTGAGGTGACTACGTTTTTATAACCGATTTTCTTCTCTTAATGTATTAAAATTTTCTTATACGAGTCGCCTCCCTAGTTTGGAAATAGCCCCTGTATCATCGGCCTAGTGCCCCTTAGGTTTTATAAGGTTTCATGTAGGAGCGCAAGCAACGCCTCCATTCATATTGGTATTTTGGGCCATTTAATTAACCTATTATTTTTCTTTTAAGGCCCTGTAGGCTGGGTACGAGATTCCCCTGTTTAATTCTCGTAAGTTGCGCCTCGATGGCAAGTGATTGTAAAGCATTGTATTGCCTTTAATAGGCTTGAAAGATTGAGAGCGGGTCAGCTCTTTATGGTGTTTTGAAAGGTGCCTCTAGGAGGCTTGACATTACTAGGTGGGAGCAAGTGCTCCATGTAATTAGGGGTTTTCTGCCCTTTGGTAATTTGTGGTTGTGAGCTGAGAGCTCAAGGATTGTGAAATTGGGGCTTGAAGCCCAGGATTTGTAAGGACCCCTTAACTTGTGCTTTCGTTTGTAAAGTTATAATTGTATCTGATATTTTCATTGTTATTTCACCTAGTGAAAATTTGTTAAATCTTGTTGTCTATTGAAAATATAACCTTTATTTAAATTTTAATTCATCTTTCGGACTTGTAGTTAGACCCACTCCAGCCTGCACCTTCTTTCACCTCTGCCTTCCACGGATAACTCCGAAACAATAATAATAATGCTATTGTTTTTACGTCCCACCAACTACTTTGGACGGTTGTCGGTGGCGCTGAGGAGCCGCAATTTTGTCCCGCAGGAGTTATTTTACGTGCATGTAAATCTACCGACACGAGGCTGTCATATTTGAACACCAACTACCACCGGACTGAGGCAGGATCGAACCTGCCAAGTTGGGGTCAGAAGGCCATCGTCTCAACCGTCTGAGCCACTCAGCCCGGCTATTATATTTTTTTCTATTTGTTTTACGTCGTACCGACACAGATAGGTCTTATGGCAAAGATGGGATAAGAAAGGCCTAGGAATGGGAAGGAAGCGGCCGTGGCCTTAATTAAGTTACAGCCCTAGCATTTGCCTGGCGTGAAAATGGGAAACCACGGAAAACCATATTCATGACTGCCGACAGTGGGGTTCGAACCCACTATCTCCCTGATGCAAGCTCACAGCTGTGCACTCCTAACCGCACGGCCAAATCGCTCGATATATTATACTTTTCGTTTGGTACTTCTTTTCTTAAAGAACTTAATAATTGTTGTTGTCTGGGTCATCCTCAACTCATAGAATGCTTTAATGCAGAACTCCATGTCATCCTATCCCGTGCTAACATTTCCGTAACTACTGCGTTCTACATTCGCTGTTTGTCATATTCATACCCAGGTCTGCCTACCGTTCGTACCCCTACAACAAAACACAAACCCCATGGCACAAGAGCTCGGATGGGGACGGTGATCTACCAAGTGACCGCTGCTCAACTCGAAGGCCTGCAGGTTACGAGGAAATGCGTGACCAGCGCGACGAATTCCCTCGATTGTTATTTTTGGCTTTCTAGACACGGGCCACTGTCTCACCGTCAAATTAGGTAGGATGAGTGGGCCTCGAACCAGTCCTCAAATCCAGGTAAAAATCCATGACCTGGCCTGTATTTGAACCCGGAGCTACCTGGCAAGGGGCAGGATCGCTACGCCTAGACCGCGAGGTCGGTTTTTATCCCTTATGCTTCACCTTGAAACTAACTGTACAAGTCCCGGAATCTATTTCTTTTCGCTAAATAGTTCTCCTCTGGCCAGCCCGGTTCGACATCTCTTCATTTCAGATTCGTCTCACCTTCAGCATTCATCTGTAGCACTATATTTTCTTTGGCAGATATCTTCATTTTTCGAAGTATCGGATCCCTTCCATTTTTTCTCTCTGATTAGTGTTATAGAGGATGGTTGCCCAGTTGTACTTCCTCTTAAAACAATAATCACCACCACCACCACAACCTCATAAAGTACTTATCTGTAAATGTAAATGAGTTTATAGTTATTGTGCAGGTTTCACTCCTATTCAATGCCACACTCCTCACAAATATCCCCCTGTGGCTGGGGGCGGTAGATTAACACCCATGGTACCCCTTGCCTATCGTAAGAGGCGACTAAACGGGGCCCTAACGGCTCTTAACTTGGGAGCGTTGGTTGGCGACCGCTAGGCCCTTAGCTGAATCCTTGCATTGATTGCACTTACTTGTGATAGGCTCCTCACTTTCATCTATCATATCCGACCTCCCTTGGTCAACTCTGGTTCTTTTCAGACCCCGATGGTATTAGAGCACTCGAAGCCTAGGGAGGCTTTCATTTTCATGCTCTTCATGGCCCTTGACTTTCTTTGACAGATATCTTCATTTTTCGAAGTATCGGATCCCTTCCATTTTTTCTCTCTGATTAGTGTTATAGAGGATGGTTGCCCAGTTGTACTTCCTCTTAAAACAATAATCACCACCACCACAACCTCACAAAGTACTTCTCTGTAAATTTAAATGAGAGTTTTTCATTTTGTTAACTTCTCTCCTCATTCTCCTATTGCTATTTATTTCGAACCCCACTGTCGGCAGCTCCAAAGATGGTTTTCTATGGTTTCTCATTTTCACACCAGGCAAATGCTGGGGCTGTATCTTAATTAAGGCCACGGTCGCTTTCATCCAACTTCTAGCCCTTTCCTATTCCATCGTTGTCATACGACCTATCTACGACGTAAAACAAATTGTAAATAATAATAATAATAATAATAATAATAATAATAATAATAATAATAATAATAAATAATAATTTTACAAAAGTCCTGGTGAATGGGCGCTATGATGTCACCAAATAATTCTTCAAATATGAGATTACTCTTCCCAGGTCGCGTACATAAACTGAAAAGTTCTTGCATTCTGTTACCTATAATCCCTTGAAAACGATCGGAATCGGATAGGAGCATACTCTCAGGCTACTATGCAAGAACCTACTTGACACTTTAGTTAATAGAATTTATGTAAGAATAAAATGTTACAAACAATATTTTAACAAACAAAAAAATATTTTGACATTAATAAAAAGTTACAACTTGGAAAAGTTTCTTTTTCCATTCTCGCACCAACATCTCCGTATACAATAAGACCATATAGTTACGTCTTGTGTGCTTCCAGGTGTTGATCTCGTCCTGAAGTCCTTCGTTTATCTCTCTCATAATGAAATCGTCAATACAATCTCCAGTCATGTTTCCCCATTCCAAAATGCTGGCTTGCCTTAATTTTCTTGTAGAGCGATAAGTGTGTTTTCACATGTAGAGATATCAGTTGGTCTTGGCCTGGTTACGAAAAGCAATCCAGACACATTTGTAACTCACCCACAATCGATAACAGATTCATATGAAACAGCCTAGACACATGGAGAAACGGCCCTGTCTTAAGAGGTGAAAACCTAATCACGCGTCTCGATCTCGTCGGTTAATGGGAAGTTTATGTTGCAGTAAGGAGGGGTGGACACATTTTTCTCTTGTTGGTTATTTGTACTATTGCTCCAAAAATATGAAAGTCCTGGTGGTCCCTTGAGGAGCAGAACTACTCAAAAACCTTGGCTTTGTATGACAGAGAAAAGCTGTTTCCTCCAGGAATTGCCTAGGTACTCATTTATGTTTGTTGAGTGAACCTCAGGGGTATCTGATTCTTCAGAAGCGGAAATCTTGTTTCTAAAGGTACCCTAGGAGCTGTCATCTCGGGAGCATTAGTTGAAGACCAGAAGACAGCCAATTGAACTTGTCATTACTGCCTCTTACCTACCAATAATAACACATTTGTAATAAACAGTGAGGCCCAGAAGAAGTCTTTCGAGTTGACGTCCATGTGCGACCTGCGCGCCTGCGAGGATGAAATATAACGTTGAAGACGGCACACACACATCCAGTTCCTGAGACAGAGGAAATACTCAGTGAAGGTTTAAATCTCCTACCCGACCGGAAATCGAAACAAGGACCCTCTTGGACCAAATGCCAGTATTCTAAATAAATATGTATATGGCCGCGGAGACAGACACTTGCTAATAATAATAATAATAATAATAATAATAATAATAATAATAATAATAATAATAATAATAATAATAATAATAATAATAATAATAATAATTGTTACCGAATTTTGGGTGGTAGGTAGAGGTGTAAGAAGGTGCGGGCGTGAATGGGTCTCAAACTACGGAATCAAAGTTAATGTAAAAGTTAACAAGGTTATATTTCCTTTTCAATATTAAGTAATAACAAAGAACAGGTACTTAGTAGCCGAAGCACAATTTGAAATGTACAATTACAGGGATTACAGAGTTTGGGCTTCGAGCCCTGAGTTCACAATTTTTGAGCAACTAGCCCAACTTTCCGATATACAAATTTTAACAAAGGGGCAGAAGACCCCAATCAAACCCTGGAGCACTTGCTCCAAATTACACAGTAAAGCCTCCTCGAGGCATACAACACTCCGTTTCCAAAAGAGCCACACGCTCTTTAATTTAAGCCTCTCCTAGGCCACACCAAACTCCACCTTCAAGTTGTCCTCAACGGACATAAACACAGGGGTAAAATACCCAATCTACTGAGGTCCATTAAATGAAAAGCAGGTTAATTGAATGACCTCTAAAACAATTTGAGAGGAGGCGAACTTGCACTCCTAATACACTTTGATTTTAAAACCTACTTTGGCACTAGGCCGTTATTACAAGGGCTAATCCCATACTACAGAGGTGACTTAATAGCAATTTACATTACATTACGGAAGAATTGGTTGAGAGAATAAGTTCACCTCAAGACGATGTGAGTGGGAGCTCGAGAGGGTTAAGCACTCTCTATCCCGATATGTCGCTTTAAAATAGAATAGATACCAGTTGTTTTTACATTTTAGGAAAAGGTTACATGGTTGAACGCTTAGAACCCGCCTCGAAAGTTAAACTGCTGAGCAAGAAAAGAAAGAATTTATTAATCGGCCATTACCTTATTGTTGACCGCCGCCGAGGAAAGAGGCGCTTCCCGCCTCCCGCTATGTACTTAATACACTGAAAGATGGAACAGAAGAGGCCCGGAGACCCTAAAATCAGCAGTTTATATACTCTCGCGGAAGTTTCTAGGCGTTAGGGGAATGAAAACACCCGCCCACAATGTTTTTATTGGATAGGACCCCGCAACAGATACAAGTTGGGGGAAGATACACCAGATTGGTCAGAAATTACTAAAAGAAATTCGGGATTGGATAAATCTAAAACAAGGGGAAAAAGAGGGGTATACAGCCAACTTAAACAAATAACAGAAAGAAATTTAACAAGAAACAAACTTTTGAAATAAAAATTTCTTCAACAAAATAGTTCTTTGACTCCGCACTAGGGTGCGCTATTGTTGATCTTCAGTAGTGTCCTCTAGAAGAGAAAGTTCACACTTCTTACTTCAAGCGAAACAAAAACACATCAAAAGTGACACAGTTCAAAAACTCAAAATTTTCCACGTGGTGACATCTTCTGAGAAAGTAGAGAATTAATAGAGTAGATAAAGTTCAACCTTCCTCCAGAAGAGGAGTTTCAACTGGCGCAACTTTTAAATAAACGGTGTAGAGGTGTACCGCCCGGTACAATAATAATAATAATAATAATAATAATAATAATAATAATAATAATAATAATAATAATAATAGCGTTATTAGTTTCTCGAGTCCGCCTCCGCCGCGTAAGTGTTAAAACTGTTAACAGCCGTCCTGTGGGGAACCCGGTTCGACTCTAGAGTTATAAAAATAACAAGAGGGCTGGGGAGTGGTTGAAACGGTATATGCAGCTCATCTCCATTGGAGATGTGCCTGGAAAGAGCTGCACCACCTCGGAATGAAGGTAAGAGTTTATTATTATTATTATTATTATTATTATTATTATTATTATTATTATTATTAAAATTAGTTTCATATCTCACTACCGACTTGCGTGGTTTCCGGAGGTGCTGATGTGCCAGAATTTTATCTGTAAGGGTTTTTTTATGTAACAGTGAATCTACTGGTATGAAGCTGGCATACTAATTGACCCCCTTCAAATATCCGTGGTCTAAGCCAGAATCGAACCTGCCATCTTGAATACAGGGGAGCCTGTGCTCTGCTGTTTGAGCCTCTCAATCCGGCGTCCTCTTACCTGTTCCAGGCTTCTCACTTTCATGTTCCCTATCTGACCTCTTGTAGTCAACACTTGTTCTCTTCCGATATCGATTGTGTGACGTTCATTTTTACGCCCTTTTTGATCCTCCATTTTATTCTGTCGCTATTAACATGGATGTGGGTTTTTTTGCTAGTGGCTTTACGTTGCATCCACACAGATAGGTCTTATTGCGACGATGGGATGGGAAAGGCATAGGAGTGTTAAGGAATTGGCCGTGGCCTTATTTAAGGTAAAGCCCCCAGCATTTGCCTGGTGTGAAAATGGGAAAAACCATGTTGATGGATGCCGACAGTTGGGTTCGAACCCACTATCTCCCGGATGCAAGCTCACAGCTGCGCGACCCTCACCGCACGGCCAACTCGCCTGGTGATGTGTTTTTTTTTTGGGTGGGGTATTCTGGAATTGGCACCATCAATTTCCTGACAAAAAGATGTGAGTGGTCAACTGTAGAAATATTGTAAAGAAAGGAATAGAATTAAGTAATTTAATAGATGTATACTCACCAGATATTGTAATAGGAGTTGAATCATGCCTGAGAAATGATATAAATGGATGCAGAAATTTTCTCACGGAACTGGAGTGTGTATCGTGGAGATAGGTTAGGAATGATAGGAGGGGGAGTATTCATTCTCGTGAAAGAAGAATTTGTAAACTACGAAAAAGTTAAAGATGGCAAAGCTCATCTCTAAATATAATAGGCAACTTGATGTCTTTGGAGTGTAGAGACCGGGAAAGGGTAGCGCAGACGCTTATTCAGAATTATTTGATAAGATAATCAGCTATGTGGGAAACGATAAGGAAAGGGACGTGATTGTAGTGGGTGATCTCAATTTGCCATATGTCAATTGGGGACGAAGTGCGAACGACAGGAAGCATGACCAACAAATGGCAAATAAGTTAATATGGGAAGGGCACCTGATTCAGAACCAACTAGAGGGAAGAATATTCTGGATGTAGTGCTGGTAAACCAGATGGGCTCTATAGAGAAACCGAAGTAATAGATGATATCAGTGATCACGAAGCAGTTTTTGTGGTAGTTAGAAATAAATGTGAAAGAAAGGAATATATTAAAATTAGGACTATTAGGCAGTGCCATATGGCTGATAAAACAGGCATGAGGGAGTTTTTAATAAGTAACTATCATCAGTGGAAAATGATAAATAAAAATGTAAACAGTCTATGGGATGGGTTTAAAGCAATTGTTGAGGAATGTGAAAATAGGTTTGTACCTTTAAAGGTGGTAAGGAATGGTAAAGATCCACTATATTATAACAGAGAAGTAAAGAGACTAAGAAGGAGGTGCAGGTTGGAAAGAAATTGAGTTAGAAATGGCTGTGAAAGTAAGGAGAAATTGAAGGAACTTACTAAGAAATTGAATCTAGCAAAGAAGTCAGCTAAGGATAACGTGATGGCAAACGTAGTGAAAAATGGAAGAGCATGTATAGGTACTTTAAGGCAGAAACAGGTTCCAAGAAAGATATTCCTGGAATCATTAATGTACAGTGGGAGTGTGTATGCGAGGATCTTCAAAAGGCAGAAGTATTCAGTCAGCAGTATGTAAAGGTTGTTGGTTACAAGGATAATGTCCGGATAGAGGAGGTGACTAATGCTAAAGAAGTATTACAATTTACCTATGACAACAATGACATTTACAGTAAGCTACAAAAGCTGAAAATTAGAAAAGCAGCTGGAATTGATAAGGTTTCGGGGGATGTACTGGAGACAATGGGTTGGGATATAGTACCATATCTGAAGTACTTATTTGATTATTGTTTGCAAGAAGGAGCTATACCAGATGAATGGAGAGTTGCTATAGTAGCCCTGCGTATAAAGGAAAGGGTGATAGACATAAAGCTGAAAATTACAGGCCAGTCAGTTTGACATGCATTGCATGTAAGCTTTGGGAAAGCATTCTTTCCGATTATATTAGGCATGTTTGCGAAATTAATAACTGGTTTGATAGAAGGCAGTTTGGGTTTAGGAAGGGTTATTCCACTGAAGCTCAACTTGTAGGATTCCAGCAAGATATAGCAGATATCGTGGATTCAGGTGGTCAAATGGACTGTATTGCGATTGACCTATCTAAGCCATTTGATAGGGTAGATCATGGGAGACTACTGGCAAAAATGAGTGCAATTGGACTTGACAAAAGAGTGACTGAATGGGTGGCTAAGTTTCTAGAAAATAGAACTCAGAGAATTAGAGTCTTTGTCCCTGTAATAATTAAGGCAGTATTATTAGAATTTTATGTTTTCTTATACATATCAATGATATGTGTAAAGAAGTGGAATCAGAGATAAGGCTTTTTGCAGATGATGTTATTCTGTAAAGAGTAATAAATAATTTACAAGATTGAGAGCAAATGCAAAATGACCTCGATAATGTTGTGAGATGCACAGTAGGCAATGGTATGATGATAAACGGGGATTAAAGTCAGGTTGTGAGTTTCACAAATAGGAAAAGTTCTCTCATTTTTAATTACTGCGTTGATGGGGTGAAAGTTCCCTTTGGGGATCACTATAAATACCTAGGTATTAATATAAGGAAAGATCTTCATTGGGGTAATCACATAAATATGATTGTAAATAAAGGGTACAGATCTCTGCACATGGTTATGAGGGTATTTTGCGGTTGTAGTAAGGATGTAAAGGAGAGGGCATACACGTCTCTGGTAAGACCCCAACTAGAATATGGTTCCAGTGTATGGGACCCTCACCAGGATTACTTGATTCAAGAACTGGAAAAAATCCAAAGAAAAGCAGCTCGATTTGTTCTGGGTGATTTCCGACAAAAGAGTAGCGTTACAAAAATGTTGCAAAGTTTGAGCTGGGAAGACTTGGGAGAAAGAAGACGAGCTGCTCGACTAAAGTGATATGTTCCGAGCTGTCAGTGGAAAGATGGCGTTGAATGACATCAGTAGACGAATAAGTTTGAATGGTGTCATTAAAAATAGTATAGATCACAATATGAAGATAAAGTTGGAATTCAAGAGGACAAACTGGTGCAAATATTCATTTATAGGAAGGGGAGTTAGGGATTGAAATAACTTACCAAGGGAGATGTTCAAAAAATTTCCAATATATTTTCAATAATTTAAGAAAAGCCTAGGAAAACAACAGATAGGGAATCTGCCAGCTGGGCGACTGCCCTAAATGCAGATCAGTGGTGATTGATCTTGTCCTCGGACACTCCCGGCACTAAAAGCCATACGGCATTTCATACTACTACTACTACTACTACTACTACTACTTATAATAATAACAATAAAACCCGATATGGCAAAATAACTTATCCCACGTGTCCAAATTCAAATACCTGGGAGAAGTCATCCAATCTTCAGGACTGAATCATGAAACTAACAAAGACATTATTTCTAAACTACAAAGAGCGTACAGACTCATTTGGAACAGATTTATTAAAAAAGTCCATATTCTGAAATGCAAAATTAAGGCATAACAATACTGCAATTAAGCGTCTGGAACATCTGAAACACTGATCATTGGGGTGGATCGTATTCAAATATGTAGAAAAGCAAGAAAGAAAATCTTCAGACTTTTTTTGGACCAGCCTGTACAGCGGGAATCTGGATGATGAGGAAATCTCATGACTTGTACCTACACTAGGAGAAAATCTTAGCCACATTTAGAAAAAAAAAAAAAAGTTTGAAATTTTACGGACATATTCTCAGAATAAGTAATTAGAGATTATTATTTTCCTGTTATGAAAGAAGACATGCTTTCCGATATCTCCTTTGTTTGTTTGTTTGTTTGTTTGTTTGTTTGTTTGTTTGTTTGTTCTTTGTTTCTTTCTTTCTTTATTTCTTAATCTGTTTACCCTCCAGGGTTGGTTTTTCCTTCGAGCTCAGGTAAGGATCCCACCTCTACCGCCTCAAGGGCAGTGTCCTGGAGCGTGAGACATTGGGTCGTGTGATGAAACTGGGAAGGAGGAGCAGTACCTCGCCCAGGCAGCCTCACCTGCTATGCGGAAAACGAACCTTGTGGGGATGGGAAGATTGGAAGGGATAGATAAGGAAGAGGGAAGGAAGCGGCCGTGGCCTTAAATTAGGTACCATCCTGGCATTTGCCTGGAGGAGAACTGGGAAACCACGGAAACCACTTCCAGGATGGCTAAGGAGGGAATCGAACCCCACCACCAGTACTCAGTTATCCTCCCGAGGCTGAGTGGACTCCGTTCCAATCCTCGTACCACTTTTCAAATTCGTGGCAGAGCCGGGATTCGAATCCGGGCTTCCGGTGTTGGCAGCTAATGACAGTAACCACTACATCACAGATGCGAACACTTTCCTATTTCGATCCAGTTAAATGTAACATCTGTCGAACATAAAAGTTATATAAATCTTCTTCTTCTTAATCTGTTTACACTCCATGGTCGGTTTTTCCCTCGGACTCAGCGAGGGATCACACCTCTACCGCCTCAAGGGCAATGTCCTGGAGCTTCAAACTCTGGGTCGGGGGATACAACTGGGGAGGTTACCAGTACCTCGCCCAGGCGGCCTACCTGCTAAGCTGAACAGGGGCCTAGCTGGGGGATGGGAAGATTGGAAGGGCTAGACAAGGAAGAGGGAAGGAAGCGGCCGTGGCCTTAAGTTAGGTACCATCCCGGCATTTGCCTGAAGGAGAAGTGGAAAACCACGGAAAACCACTTCTAGGATGGCTGAGGTGGGAATCGAACCCACTTTTACTCAGTTGTCCTCCCGAGGCTGAGTGGACCCCGTTCCAGCCCATGTACGACTTTTCAAATTTCGTGGCAGAACCGGAAATCGAACCCGGGCGTCCGGGGGTGGCAGCTAATCACACTAACCACTACACCACGGAGGCGGACTATATAAATATTACACTATAAAATACCTGTAAAGAAACACACTATTAAGGCGACACTCCGGAAATAAAAATATATTTTTACCTTATGCATGGATTTTCACGAAACTTTGTGAGATTATCACCTACATAAACGTAGAGACATCTCGAACATTTCTTTCATATACTATTCATAGTTTTCCAAAATATTTTAAAATTTTTTACTCCATTTTCAAAAAATTAATTAACATATTAATGGAAATTCGTAATTATGTAGATAATACTTCTTTTAAAAGCATTACGTATCGAATTTTCTGTACATAATTTATTTAAGGAGATATATCGTACTGAAGTTCGTGTAATTTTTGCGTTCCCTACTACTTGAAATAATTCTGCAATAAAAAATTCCTTACGCAGGTTTCTTAACATAGCTGTGATACATATGCCATACAAATTTTGTTACATTTGACAGAACGTTATGGGAGTAAAATGGGATTTAATTGTAAAATTACAATTGGCAAACAAAGCATTATTATTACACTGATAAATTGTTTGAATTCAGCGGAATAACTTCGTGACAAGAATAAAGAAATTCCATCCTTTCAATTTCAGCCATTAAAAAATTCTCCAAAATATAGATTTTTATCTCGGGATTGTCCCCTTAAACAAGGAATAAAAATACACACTAGTAAACAACAAAGACTGACATCTTTCGTTCTTAAGAGAACATCATCAGGTTTTATCAAGTGACATTCAATATTTGGAAATGTTTATGTTTCTCCTGTCCAAACACCTAGGACATTGAAATTTGAAACTTATCTTAATTAAGTCCTACTTTGTCTCTTCTCTCCAACGGCCGTAGCCATGTTGAAACACCGGATCCCGTGAGATCTCCGAAGTTAAGCAACATTGGGGGTGGTCAATATTTGGATGGGCTGCCACGCGCTGTTGGTGGGGGGTAAGGGAATGGAGGAGCAGAAAGGAACTGGCCACCCTACCGTGCGGAAACTTCAGCTCAGGCACAGCTCTGCGGAGGATCGGACCTGCCTTCGGGCAGAATACACCCTTCTGTCTCTACTCCGCCATGCGAGGCGTTTAAAGAATTCGTTTGTGAATTCACTCATGAATGATGTATTATTTGTACTACCCGGATATCGTAAGAGGATACTAAGAGGGGAGCAACAAAATAATCTGTACTCGCTTTCGTCTTCTATTCCCCAAAAAGATGTTTTTTCGCGTGGCGAAGAAAATGTAGGATGAGGACATTTTCGTCTTTCGTTTTCCGTTCTGTTTAGAGTTAAGAACGTAGTATTAATTGTATTTCCCTTTAAAATAATACACACCCCTATGACTTGACGGGCAATCGAACCCGTTTACTTCATGGTGAATCGATCAGGATTTTCCGCATTATCGTCTGGACTAGGCAGCCCCTACATCAATACACGTTACATACTGCAATTCATACGAGCGATCCTTTATGTCTGCTCATTCGTTCATATGTTCATACTAACAACTAGTGTTTGTCGTAAATGGACTGATAGCTAGCACATTTAAGACAATTATTTTAACGAAAAGGAAAGGTTCAAACTGTCCTATTATTTATCAAACTTCCTAGGGGTATGCACAAAATAGCCGGACAAATAATACAGTACCAACTCAGTAAAATAACATTCGTTCCAATTAGTAAATACTTTATTTCACAGCCGATTTATTGTCTTACCTTTAGGTATTCACAACGAACTTCAGGGAAGTGTACAGCTTCTGAAACAGAAAACGAACGACACCTTTAATTCAAAATGCAAAATAAAATATCACAAACAATATCAATTAATAATAATGAAATGAAAAATGAAATGGCGTATGACTTTTAGTAGTGCCGGGAGTGTCCGAGGACAAGTTCGGCTCCCCGAAGCAGGTCTTTTGATCTAACGCCTTTAGGTGACCTGCGCGCCAAGATGAGGATGAAATAGTGGTGAAGACGACACATACACCCAGCTCCTGTGCCAGCGGAATTGACCAATGATGGTTAAAATTACCGATCCTGCCGGGAATCGAACCCGGAACCCCTGTGACCAAAGGCCAGCACGCCAACCATTTAGCCATATATCCGCACAACAACAACAACAACAACAACAACAACTACAATAATAATAATAATAATAATAATAATAATGACGAGGATCGAATATTATTACTTTGAGATTGGAATGCCAGAATAGGTGAGCGAAGCCCAATGTATAGTAAGGAAGAAGGAATGACAATAAGGAGAGGAAGAAGAAGTAATGATAAGGAAATTAATTGTTGCGGTGGAAAACTCTTGAAATTCTGCGAAGTAGGGAAGTTTTCATCTTAAATGGTTGTTGGGGGGGGGGGGGGATGATAAAGAAGGAAAAATTACATATATTGCGGAACAGGGGAGGTAGTGTCATTGACTCAGTAATAAGTTCGGAAGATATGTTAGAAAATATTGAAAGGATAGAGGCTGGCGATCGGGTTGAGTCGCATCATGCACCGGTATGGGTGAGAATAGCGAAAAGAATAGAGAAATTAAAGGAGAGAGACATTAAAAGGTCCTTAGAAAAGGGTATTGGTTACACTAAATATATTTGGACAGAGAACCCAAAACGGAAACTAGACGACTTTATGTAAAACGAGGTAAAATTAATTAGATGGGGATGGAAACTGGTTTTAGAGGAAAATAATATTGATAGAGCATTGGGGCTAATAGAATATCCAGTCTTGCCTAAGCCACGGACGAGTGAGGTCGCATTGAGTGGAGGGTCCCGGGAGTGGGAGGTGTGGGTGAAAGTGCCGAGTGCAGGAAGGTTGTGGAGAAGTGTGCCGACAATGATTGGTGTAGAGCAGTACAGGGCGACGGTAGGAAGATGGCAGGGAAGAATGAAGAAAGAAGAAATGAAATTAGGAGGGTGTAAAATGGATTTGGAGAAAAAGGGTGAACTA
The DNA here is from genome assembly GCF_040414725.1 of Anabrus simplex. NCBI lineage: Eukaryota > Metazoa > Arthropoda > Insecta > Orthoptera > Tettigoniidae > Anabrus > Anabrus simplex. The sequence goes on along the minus strand of NC_090272.1, from coordinate 81,006,824 downwards.
TTGCTATCAGCGGCGGTGATTATAATTTTGCTATGCATTGGGGGGGGGGAGGGGTCGAGCTGAACCCAGGCCCGACCTCTAGTAGAAATGAGGAAAGGGAAAATATGGACGCATTCAAAAGAGCCGTAAAAGAGGTGGTGGAAGAAGTTGGCCCTTTTGAGAAAATTAAAAATATGATTAAAGAACAAACCTGGGAGTTTGAAAAAATGGAGGTATGGTTAAGAGAAAAAACGGAAGATATAACAGCACTAGTGAGACATAACTCCGAAGAAGTTGTAACATTAAGGGAAAAAATAGGACGATTAGAAGAGGAGAACTTGAAGCTGAAAGTTGAAGTGGAAGCCAATACTTTATATCGAAGAAAGAAGTGCTTATTTATATATGGTGTGCCTGAGGAGTTGAGAGAAGACAAAGTACTTACAACTTATAAAGTAGTGGACTTAATACAGGGGAAATTGAAACTTAACTTTAGTGAAGTAGATATAGACGATGTGCAGAGGGTGGGAAAAATTAGGGGCAACAGGCCTATCAAACTAGAACTGTTTTCTACGTTGATGGCTGATGCTGTGATAAGAAATGCGAGTAATGTGCAGAGAGAGAAAATATGGATCAAGAGAGACGTGGGATGGGAGGCGATTAGGAACGAGAAAATACTCAGAAAACACAAGATTCGTGCAATAAATCAAGGGTTGAGAGCGACTATTAAAGGGCAAGAACTAGTGGTAGCAGGCAGAAATTGGAAGAGAATCTGGTCTGTAAATAGATTGATTGACTTAGACAGGACGATAAAAGAAGACGAAGAAAAAGTGAGTAGTGCAACGAAAGGTGGGGAAGTGAGGCGAGATATCAGTAACAGTGTGCAGTGTGAAGAGGGTCAGGGAGAGGTGCCAAGTGAAAATGTGATCATAAACAGTGAAGAAGCCCAGGGAGAGGTGCCAAGTGAAAAGGTAACCATAAGCAGTGAAGAAGAAAGGCAGGGGAGTGAAAGCAGCGAAGTAAGAGAAGCGCAGGGTAAAAAGGTTACGTCAGAGGCAACCAGGGGGTGTCTCAATCTGAGTTGGGACAGAGGCATGGGCAGAAGGCTGGGAAACGAACAGAGTTGGAGCAGAGGGACAAATAGAGACTTAACGGTCATGTGGGGAGCTACGAAAAGTAATGAGGGTATTGTAACAAGAAGAAAAAACAATAATAAAGTGAGTAAGTAAGTAATTAAGAGATGGAGGTGGTGTTGTGGAGTTCGAAGTTATGATGGTATTTATTTGTGGAGGCTGAAATGTGGTGATGGAGAAGTGGTATGTAAGTTATGATGTGTTATATGAGGTGGAGTTGGTGTTATATTGATGAAATGTGGTGTTGGAAGTTATTGAGGGCTTGGTATTTATGATTATGTGTTATGATTAAGTTAGGAGGTGTTATGTTGTTGAAATGTAGTGTTGGAGAAGTGGTGATATAAGATGGTGGATGGGAGAAGGTGAGTGTTATTGTCGAAGAAGTAGAGGTAGTATAAATGTGGTCTTGGAAAGGGCGGAGATGGATAAGTTATTGAGGGCTATTGCTGAAATGTGGTATTGGAGAAGTTGTGGTATAAGATGGTTGAAATGTGGTGATGGAGAAGTGATATGTAGAGTTATTGAGGGCTTGGTATTTATGATTATGTGTTATGATTAAGTTATGATGTGTCATATTGCTGAAATGAGGTGTTGGAGAAGTGGTGGTATAAAATGGTTGAAGTTATTGAGGACTGTGTTATATTGCTGAAATGTGGTGTTGGAAGTTATTGAGAGCTTGGTATTTATGATTTTGTGTTATGATTAAGTTAGGAGGTGTTATATTGTTGAAATGTGGTGTTGGAGAAGTGGTGATATAAGATGGTGGATGGTAGAAGGTGAGTGTTATTGTCGAAGAAGTAGAGGTGGTATATGTTGAAATGTGGTGTTGGAGAAGTATGGAGAAGTGGTGGTTTACTCATGAGTAAGTTGTAAGTGAAGGCGGTTTGGTATTTAATCTGATTATTTATTACTGATTTTTTTTGGATATTGCTGAAATGTGGTCTTGGAAAGGGCGGAGATGGATAGGTTATTGAGGGCTATTGCTGAAATGTGGTATTGGAGAAGTGGTGGTATAAGATGGTTGAAATGCGGTGATGGAGAAGTGATAGGTAGAGTTATTGAGGGCTTGGTATTTATGTGTTCTGATTAAAGTTATGATGTGTCATATTGCTGAAATGAGGTGTTGGAGAAGTGGTGGTATAAAATGGTTGAAGTTATTGAGGACTATTGTTGAAATGTGGTGAGAAGTGGTGTTATTTTGCAAATTTTAGAGTTTGTAAATTTTGATTTGGTGGTGTATCTGAAATGGAAACTGTGTCGAGGACTTAGTTAAGTATGTGGAGTTGGGTAATGATTTGGGATTGCATGAAGGCAAGGTCTTTCTGTTTGTGTTAGAGTTGGTTGGAATGCAAGGGCTGAAATACTGAGTGTTGTTGTTTGGAGTATTGATTAGGTGTGCTAGTGCTGAAATGCTGAGTGTTGTTGTTTGGAGTATTGATTAGGTGTAGGTCAGGAACAATAATGTGACGCAAGTGCAGTGCGCAATAAGGACACTTGATGAGTATGTTTGAACATTGAGTAAGTGACTGCTGCAGCAAATGACTACTAGGAATAATGCTATCATATATATTATTATTATTATCCTTATCATTATTTCTCTCTTGATTCTGGGGTTTTAATTCAACGGAATGAGGAGCATGGCACGAGGTTCTGAGGATGACTGCTGTGGTGACTCTATTTTGGGGGTTGTACGTTTCCGGAGTATCCAACGAACCTCATGGCATGCCCAGGGGATACGGTAATTTATTTCCTTACCCTTTTTTGTGATAGGAGTTGTCCATTATTATTATTATTATTATTATTATTATTATTATTATTATTATTATTATTATTATTATTATTATTATTATTATTATTATTATTGTTACCGTGTTTTTGGTGGTAGTTATGCGTGAAAGAAGGTGCGGGGGTGGTGAACGGGTCTCAAGCTACTGAAGTGAAATTAATTTTAAAATCTAACAAGGTTATATTTTCTTTTCAAAATTAGGTAACAACAAATAGAACAGGTACTTAGTAGCCGAAACACGATTTACAAATACATTTACATAGGTACCCCATTTGGGGCTTCAAAAGTCAGAAACATAATTCTTGAGCAATGAGCCCAACCTTACAATGAACACCATACAACAAAGGGGCCGAAAACCCCCAAACATGCCAGAAACATCTGCTTCCAATTACATCCAAAAGCCTCCTTGAGGCAGAAACACAATTTTCAAAAAGGGCAACTTTCCCCTAAAATACAAGCCTATCATAGGCCACTCCGAACTCCACCTTTAAGCCGTCCTCAAAGGACATATACACAGGGGCAAAATACCCAACCTACTGAGGTCTGTTAAATAACAAGAAGATTAATACATGACCTCTAAAATACAATTTGAGAGGAGGCGAACTTGCACTCCTAATACACTTTGCTTAAGACCTACTTGGCACTAGGCCGTTAATACAAGGGCTAATCCCATACTACAGAGGTGACTTAATAGCAATTTACATTATATTACGGAAGAATTGGTTGAGAAAAATAAGTTCACCTCAAGACGATGTGAGTGGGAGCTCGAGAGGGTTAAGCACTCTCTATCCCGATATGTCGTTTGAAAATAGAATAGATACCAGTTGTTTTTACATTTTAGGAAAAGGTTACATGGTTGAACGCTTAGAACCCGCCCCGAAAGTTAAACTGCTGAGCTAGCAAGGAAAGAAGTTATTAATCGGCCATTACCTTGTTGTTGACCGCTGCCGAAGAAAGAGGCGCTTCCCGCCCCCTGCTATGTACTTAACACACTGAAAGATGGAACAGAAGTGGCCCGGAGACCCAAAAATCAGCAGTTTATAACCTCTCGTGGGAGGTTCTAGGCGTTAGGGGAATGAAAACACCCGCCCACAACGTTTTTATTGGATAGGACCCCGCAACAGATTCAAGTTGGGGGAAGATACCCCTGATTGGTCAGAAATTAATTAAAGAAATTCGGGATTGGTTACATTCATAACAAGGGGAAGAAAGGGGTAAATATTGCCAACTTAAACAATGACAGAAAGAAATTTAACAAAGAACAAACTCTTGAAATTAAATTTTCTCCAACAAAATAGTTCTTTGACTCCGCACTAGGTTGCACTATTGTAGATCTTCAGTAGAGTCCTCTAGAAGAGAAAGTTCACACTTCTTACTTCAAGCGAAACAAAAACACATCAAAAGTGACACAGTTCTAAAACTCAAAATTTTCCACGTGGTGACATCTTCTGCGAAAGTAGAGAACTAATAGCGTAGATAAAGTTCAGAGTTCCTCCAGCAGAGGAGTTTCAAAAGGCGCCCATTTAAATTAGCGGCGTGGAGGTGTACCACCCGGTACAGACCTCCCCCCCCAAAAGTTCCACCAGGGGTGACACATGAAATAGTTTGAAAACAAAGTCCAAGTTTTGATGTTGATATTAAAATAAATTGCAGAAGTATTTGAGAAATTCTTAATTCAGTTCCAAAATTTTTGTTGTAATTGGTAACGTAAGGTTTTTATGTTTGTAGAAGGCGAATTTCTGAAGATAATCTTTTAAAATGTGATGAAAAATTTTGCAATGTCCACCAAATTTGTTGTTGAATTCCCAAGTGTAGTCATCTCTTATAGTGACTGTCCATGTAGTTGATGTAGGTTAAGTTGGATGGCCAGACCGGCCGTTGCAGCTTGCGTCCAAAGGAGGCCGCTCGGACCCCTCAAGTACCCTGAGATACCGCTCGCCCGCACTATGAGGGGAGCAGAGGTGTTGAAGTACGCCGCGCCCGCGGTGAACATATACAGGCTGCGGGCAAGTAGCAGGTTGTGCGCCGCACATCAGCCTTGGCCGGGAGGAGAGCTCCGGCTCGCCGTGCACATGTCGTCCTCGCTGGAGAGGAGGGGGCCCATCCCCCTCCCCAGTGCTGCACGGCGCTGCGCGGCTGCGGGGGCACTGAAACATAAAAACTCGGCGGCAGACTTGTGTTGGACCATCATGTTTCTTTGAGGGCACAGGCTAGGTGAGGAGGTTGAGGGGTCAGCGGCGTGCAGATATCCATGGCATTTACTCAAATTAAGCCACAGTGTGTATGAAGCAGGAGACGGGAGCGTGGTAATGGCCGAGGCAAGGACAGAATGGCAGTTTAACGGATCGGGGAAGGTTTTACAAGAGGATTACATATAAGACCAAAATATTATAGAAGGGGCAGAAAGCCTTAAAAGTTGAACTCAAAAAAAATATAACCTTCATATTCCTTTCAAATTATATGAAGCAAGTTGACACAAAATTTACACTGGTTTCACCTGTGACAGGTGAACCCTAAATATCCTCTCGGTGGCTGGATTGCTTACTAACAACGTAACTGGCGTAAGAAAATCGAGAATGATACAAGGCCCATGAAATCTGGGGGCAAGCTTGCCCGCGGGAACAAAATTCTTGACCATCACCTGGTCACCTACCTTCAAAGTGGTGGGTCTCCGTCCACGATCATACTTTTCCCTAACCTTTTCATGAGACACCTTAAGATTAGCTTTAGCCTTCTTCCAAAGATCTTTAATGTTATCCGGATCTATTGTCTCGGGTAGAATGTCATTCAGAGACCAGAGGTTAGAGAGCGGCGAGTTGGGAACAAACTTGAACATCAAAGACGCTGGAGTAAACTTGTGAGATTCATGAACCGCCGAATTCAAAGCAAAAGCTATCCAATGCAGGGACGTGTCCCACCTGGAATGATCTTCATGATGATAGGCAATCAGTGCGGACCTGAGATTACGGTTAACCCGTTCAGCCAGAGATGGTTGAGGGTAATAAGCCGAAGTAGTTACATGAGAGATGGACAAGTCAAAACAGAATTTTCGAAATAAATTAGATGTAAAAGCCTTAGCATTATCAGGTACAATATATTGGCACGGACCAAAAGAAGCAAAAATAGAATTTAAGCAAGTAATGGTAGACTGAGCGGTAGCCAGCTTAGTCGGAAATAACCAGGAAAATCTGGTAAAACCATCTACACATACAAAGATGAATTTGTTGGCATTTCCCTTCGACTGGGGGAAGGGTCCTACATAATCAATATACAGGCGTTCCATGGGGCGCGATGCTTGATGCGAAGACAAGAGGCCTACCTTGGTGGACATGGTGGGTTTACTAATCAAACAGGATTTACAAGCCTTTACTAGTTCACGGATTTCACCGTCCATACCTTTCCAGATGAACATTTCACGAATCTTTTCACGGGTTTTAAAGATTCCAAGATGCCCTCCTAATGGGGTCTCATGATAATACTTGAAGATCATAGGTACAAGAACCGCTGGAACAACAACCTTCATCATCTTGTCCTGCCTCGAAGGGCAACATAGAACACCATTCCTCAGAACATAAGGGACAGCATGTTCCCCAGAAGAAAGGGTTTCCATTATCGGAGCCAGCGTCGGATCTTCACGTTGGTATTTCTCAATATCCCTAAAAAGCATGGGAGCATCTGTTAAGATGGCATTAACACCAGATAGTATGGACTCGGAAGGTGATGAACTATCGACCGGTTCATGGTTCTCAACGTCGTCTGAAAACATACGGCTGAGTCCATCGGCAACAACATTTTCGGTACCTCTAATATGCCTGACATCAAATTGGAAGGCAGAAATACGGATGGCCCAACGGGCTATACGACCAGTACGACGCGGCCTACCTAAGACCCAGCTTAGGGCTTGATTATCTGTTTCCAGGTCGAATTTGACATGTTCCAGATAGAGACGGAACTTTTCTAAGGCAAATAAGACTGCCAACCCTTCGAGCTCATAGATGGAATACTTGGCTTCTTGAGCCGATAGAGTCCTAGATGCATAGGCGATGGGTCGCCTCCCTAGTTCAGTCTCTTGAAGAAGGACTGCAGCTACACCTGACGATGACGCGTCCGTTTGGACGATGAATTTCTTTGAGAAATCAGGCATTGCAAGGACAGGGGCATTACAGAGAGCTAATTTCAGATCTTCAAAAGCGGCTTGTTGAGAAGGTCCCCACTCAAATTTGATGCCTCTCCTACGAAGAAGGTTTAAGGGCGCCGCTCTATTAGCAAAGTTAGGAATGAACTTTCTGAAGAAATTCACCATACCAATGAACCTGGCGATACCTTTAATGTCCTTGGGAGGTTTAAAATCACGGATGGCCTGTGTTCTAGAATGATCGACTGCTACCCCATCGGGTGACACAATATGCCCTAGGAATGACATAGAGGGCTTAGCAAAGGCAACTTTGGACAACTTAACAGTTAACCCAGCCTTACGAAGGCGATCGAGAACTTCTCGCAGATGATCTAGATGTTCTTCAAAAGTCTCTGAAAATACGACGACATCATCTAAGTAGTGATATAAGTACTCGAATTTGATGTCGGAGAAGACCCTATCTAGTAGCCTAGTGAGTACAGCTGCTCCGGTGGGGAGCCCGAAAGGCACGCGGTTGTATTCGTATAAATTCCAGTCCGTAGCAAACGCTGTAAGATGTTTAGACTCTTCGGCAAGGGGAATTTGATTATAGGCCTGATTCAAGTCCAAGATGGTGAAGAACTTGGCCTTACGAAACCATGAAAAACAAGAATGAAGGTCAGGAAGGGGCACAGATTGCAACACCACCTTCCGATTGAGAGCCCTGTAATCAATGACAGGCCTGAAGCCTCCTTGGGGTTTCGGGACTAGAAAAATAGGCGATGAATACGCCGACTTAGAGGGCCTAATAATACCATCCTTCAACATCTGGTCGATAATTTCTTTCAGAGCCTTCATTTTAGGTGGAGATAGCCTATAAGGTGGAAAACGGACAGGAATCGAATCCGTGACCTCAATTTTGTATTCAATAAGGTCAGTAACACCAAGAGTATCAGAGAACACCTCGGGAAACGACTGACACAGTTTGCGAATACTATCAGCCTGCTCCTCAGGTAGATGTCTAAGGTCTAACAACATCTCATCCTGGGTAGGCGAAAAAGAAGAACATGACACAGAATTACACTTTAACAGAGGGATTTTACAATTAGAAGCAAATTTGAATGTGCACGACCTAGACTGGAGATCGAGCACAAGACCAGTGTGAGAAATAAAGTCCGCTCCCAATATAATGGGGCTAGACAATTGCTTGGCCACAAACAATTTAACTTTCCATGTAAACTTAAAAACACGAATTTTGACCAGTAAGGAACCTAGAATTTCTAATGGAGATGAATTAGCCGAAACGTATTGAACAGGAGAAGAGACATAGTCAGGAAGTTTACAAACCGTTTTCAATTTAGAATACCATTCAGCCGAAATAATCGAACAAACACTGCCTGAATCTAAGAGAGCTGTTATAGGCTCGTTATTTAACTCAATCTTAAGAAAAGGAACAGGTGCGGGGGTATCCGCCGCAATCCTAAGACATTCTTTAGGGCATTCAAAAGATGAATTTGAAGGCTGATCGTCCTCTGAATTTACAACCCGTTTACCAGGGGCTGAGTCTCGGGAAGATGGATTAGTCGACTCAGCCGAAGCCACTAGTCACTTTTTATTATTGGCATGGATGGAATTTGCACCAGAAGTTGAGCAGGAGGGGGTGCTATTTGAGTTCGGACACTTCTTGGCAATATGTGAGAAAGCCCCACATTTAAAACAGCCTTGTGATGACCCGGCTCCATTCCTTGTCCCACTTGACTTGATCAGCGGACACTTGTTGCGCAGATGGTCAGGCGACCCGCAAGCATAACATTTACGGGGATTGACTGGTCGGCGAGATGGCGGCCGAGTGTTACTAAAGGAAGGCGGGGGTTCTTTCGCGACACGCAAAGAATCGGCATATCTAACTCCTTCCGCTGAGACGGCCAATGCTTCAAGTTCAGAGAAGGTTTGCGGGCACGCCGCGAAACACAAGTATGATCTATAAGATGGTGAAATGCCTTCTACAATAGCCTGTACAATCTGATCTTCAGGAAAATGAAGGGCAAACACTCTAGTGTAAAACTTAATGTCCTGTATGAAATCAGCCAAGTTTTCGTCCAAGCGCTGTACACGATAATAGTACTTCTGAATAAGGGAGGACCTGGCCCTAGCCGGGATGAAATTAGCTAGCAAATGGGCATGGAAATCCTCAATAGATGATTGCTCGGCAATGGCTCTTACAATTTTATCTGAGAGAATACCAATAGCATACGGATAGATAATTTGCAAAATTTGACATGGAGACAGAGAAAACACAAGGGCATGATCCTGAAATTCCACTAGAAATCTTAAAAATGAAATTACGTCACTGGTGGTATTAACAGAAAACTTAGAAATACCTCTGAGCAACATTGCCAATGGATGAGGCAAGCTGCTAAACCCGGGTACATAGTAGGTAAAGGTTTCAATGGCAAAGAAGTTAATTCAGAACGAATGTTACTCAGCGATGCACGGCGTTCAGACTCGTTGTCCAATGGGGCAGAGATAGTTTGAGCAGCGATGGTTTTCCTATTAACTTCTCCCTTGGGAGGCGCTTCCTCACTACCTACATTTACTATGGTGGGTTGATCAGATTTGGGAGGAACTTCCCCAGTCAACAATAGAGTGACCTTGCTAGACAAATCAGAAATATTTTCAAGCAGCGTACTAGCTTCCTTCCTCTGAACGTCATTCAGTTTTAGAGACAACAGATCGTTAACCCTATTCGAAAAATGATATAGCCTGCCTTGCACACGCTTAATTTGATTAGGAGACGGATCATTTTCATCAAAAAAACTAACTACAGAAGCTAGCCCAGTAATATTCTCGACGATCGTGGAAAGAGAGTCATAAATTTCTTTCTCTCCCAAATTGGGGATGGAAATAGGCAAATCTAGGGACTCTCTAAGCTTGTTTGTGTCTTCTGCAACCGTGCCTCCAGATTGTACATTTCTGATAGTTAATTCATAGATCAACTCCTCTTTGCGCAAATAATTAAGATGGAGAACATCGCGAGGGCCTGGCATGATGACAGAACACTTTTGAAAAAGTCAAAAAATTCCAGCAACTGAGAAAATGGTTAGAGTTCGGATCAAAACAATGTGTAGCCGTCAAAAGGGGCTAAATTGAGACCCATTCAACCACGCTCTGCTACCACTTGTTACCGTGTTTTTGGTGGTAGTTATGCGTGAAAGAAGGTGCGGGGGTGGTGAACGGGTCTCAAGCTACTGAAGTGAAATTAATTTTAAAATCTAACAAGGTTATATTTTCTTTTCAAAATTAGGTAACAACAAATAGAACAGGTACTTAGTAGCCGAAACACGATTTACAAATACATTTACATAGGTACCCCATTTGGGGCTTCAAAAGTCAGAAACATAATTCTTGAGCAATGAGCCCAACCTTACAATGAACACCATACAACAAAGGAGCCGAAAACTCCCAAACATGTCAGAAACATCTGCTTCCAATTACATCCAAAAGCCTCCTTGAGGCAGAAACACAATTTTCAAAAAGGGCAACTTTCCCCTAAAATACAAGCCTATCATAGGCCACTCCGAACTCCACCTTTAAGCCGTCCTCAAAGGACATATACACAGGGGCAAAATACCCAACCTACTGAGGTCTGTTAAATAACAAGAAGATTAATACATGACCTCTAAAATACAATTTGAGAGGAGGCGAACTTGCACTCCTAATACACTTTGCTTAAGATCTACTTGGCACTAGGCCGTTAATACAAGGGCTAATCCCATACTACAGAGGTGACTTAATAGCAATTTACATTATATTACGGAAGAATTGGTTGAGAAAAATAAGTTCACCTCAAGACGATGTGAGTGGGAGCTCGAGAGGGTTAAGCACTCTCTATCCCGATATGTCGTTTGAAAATAGAATAGATACCAGTTGTTTTTACATTTTAGGAAAAGGTTACATGGTTGAACGCTTAGAACCCACCCCGAAAGTTAAACTGCTGAGCTAGCAAGGAAAGAAGTTATTAATCGGCCATTACCTTGTTGTTGACCGCTGCCGAAGAAAGAGGCGCTTCCCGCCCCCTGCTATGTACTTAACACACTGAAAGATGGAACAGAAGTGGCCCGGAGACCCAAAAATCAGCAGTTTATAACCTCTCGTGGGAGGTTCTAGGCGTTAGGGGAATGAAAACACCCGCCCACAACGTTTTTATTGGATAGGACCCCGCAACAGATTCAAGTTGGGGGAAGATACCCCTGATTGGTCAGAAATTAATTAAAGAAATTCGGGATTGGTTACATTCATAACAAGGGGAAGAAAGGGGTAAATATTGCCAACTTAAACAATGACAGAAAGAAATTTAACAAAGAACAAACTCTTGAAATTAAATTTTCTCCAACAAAATAGTTCTTTGACTCCGCACTAGGTTGCACTATTGTAGATCTTCAGTAGAGTCCTCTAGAAGAGAAAGTTCACACTTCTTACTTCAAGCGAAACAAAAACACATCAAAAGTGACACAGTTCTAAAACTCAAAATTTTCCACGTGGTGACATCTTCTGCGAAAGTAGAGAACTAATAGCGTAGATAAAGTTCAGAGTTCCTCCAGCAGAGGAGTTTCAAAAGGCGCCCATTTAAATTAGCGGCGTGGAGGTGTACCACCCGGTACAATTATTATTACTATTATTATTATTATTATTATTATTATTATTATTATTGAGATTTGATTATTCTATTTATTGTTGTGAACGTGGTGGATTACGATTAGGAGTGGGATGGTGAGAGGGAAAGCATTGTAATCTGGTTGGATCTTGGGGCCTTCAGGAGGGCTCCACGGGAAGGGCCGGTCGAGTCATCATTGGGTTGGCGGCCTTCTTCTCACCAGGGGGATGACTCGGCCGGACGGTAGGTTATTATGTGGTGTTTGTTCTGTTTGTGTTTGTTTATATGGTGGAGTGTGGTGGCTTAGGTTGGATTATTTTATTGTGAACATGTATTTGGGGCTGAACGCCTGTTATGTTCATGAATAAATAAATGAAAAATCATAGAATATCCAATAAAAAAGGTGGCACGGGCAGCCAAAGGTAGCAGAAGAAGAAAGAGTAAAGGTGGAGGGTGGTATAACGAAGAATGTGAGGATTTTAGAAGAACAGTGATCAGAGCATTAAAAGAGTACAGAACAAAAGGAGGAAATAAAGAACAAGAAGTCTTTTGTAGATTAAGGAAAGCGTACAAACTTAAAATTGCTGAGAGGAAGAAGCTGTGGATGGAGGAGCAATCAAAGACAATAAATAGGGAATGCGGATGAACCAAACGGAGAGAATATGGGAGAGAATAAATAGAATTAACAAAGGAGGGAAGAGATACGATAAACCGAATATTGGTTATGATCAGTGGGTGATATACTTTAGCGAGTTATTAGGAGGAAGAGATAAATGGTGGTATAGAGAAATGAGGCAGGTCATACGGAGTAATGTAGAAGTAAGTATACATGAACTCGATAAGGAATTTACAGTAAAAAAGGTTCATCGTGGCCAGTATGCAATATTCGGGAGATAGTGGGTTCGAACCACACTGTCGGCAACACTGAAGATGGTTTTCGGTGGTTTCCCATTTTCACACCAGGCGAATGCTGGGGCTGTACCTTAGTTTAGGTCACGGCCGCTTCCTTCCCACTCCTAGCCCTTTCCTGTCCCATCGTCGCCATAAGACCTATCTGTGTCGGTGCGACGTAAAGTAACTTGTATAAAAATAGAAGATTGTGGTGGCGTATGGTAAATTCACAGAGGCTGGGAGACTGAACGCTGAAAGACATAACACTCTATAATGAAAATACATCTTGGGTTCGGGGGATACAACTCGACAGGAGGGCCATTACCTCGCCCAGGCTGCCTCACCTGCTATGCTGAAGAGAGGCCTTGCGGGGGAATGGAAAGATTGGATGGGATAGTCATGGAAGAGGGAAGGAAGCGGCCGTGGCTTTAAGTTAGGCACCATCCTGGTATTTACATAGAGGAGAAGTGGAAAACTGCGGAAGACCATTTCTGCGACGGCGGAGGAGGGACTCGAACCCCTCTCTACTCAGTTGACCTCCCGAGGCTGAGAGGACCCTGTTGCAGCCCTCGTACCACTTTTCAAATATCGTGGCAGAGCCTGGAATCGAACCCGGGCCTTCTAGGATGACAGCTAATCACACTAACCACTATACCACAGAGGGGGAACCGCTGTGATCTTTCACAATACAATATTTCTTGTCTTACTATTTAATGTACGAGGGCAAGTCGAAAAATAAGATCCCCCTTTTTGCTGCTCAGAAACAAATGAATAGCGCTCCCTCCAACTTATGCATGCAATATTGTATAGACACAATGATAACTTTTCAACAAGATTACAGTTCCCCACAAATAAAAATCTCAGACACTTAAATTGGGAGAAAGAGAGGAATAAGTCCACGACTAATTATCCGTTCATCAAACAGCTGTTCTAATGCATGCACACTATACTTCGCCAGACTGATAGCTAACACAAATAACGTTCAACAACCAGTGTAGGAATGCAGCACTAGTAAAATAAATGAAATGACGTATGGCTTTTAGTGCCGGGAGTGTCCGAGGACATGTTCGGCTCGCCCGGTGCAGGTCTTTCGATTTGACACCCGTAGGCGACCTGCGCGTCGTGATGAGGATGAAATGATGATGAAGACTACACATACACCCAGCCCCGTGCCAGAGAAATTAACCAATGGTGGTTAAAATTCCCGACCCTACCGGGAATCGAACCCGGGACCCCTGTGACCAAAGGCCAGCAGGCTAACCATGTAGCCATGGAGCCGGACGCAGCACTAGTAATGTGCGCTCAACAATAATTCCACTCGTAAATTAAACATTCATTCTGTACGCTTACCGCTAACCATGTTCGCTGTGCTGCCTGACCGCGCACTCTATCCCCATCACTCGGGAACCAAGCAAGCGTTTCCCCACTCAACATATGACAGTACCGGCTTTCGCTGCCTCTCTCTGTAGTAATCGTCCCACCACTGAAGCAGGGTTATAGCATTGCAGAGCTTTCATTAAAACAGGACAATTCACTTTTGAACAGTTATTTTAATAATAATAATAATAATAATAATAATAATAATAATAATAATAATAATAATAATAATAATAATAATAATAACAATACTAAACGTCCTACTAACTACTTTTAGGATTTCGGAGACGCCGATGTACCGGAATTTTGTCTCGCGGGTGTTCTTTTACGTGTCAGTAAAGAAAAAATCTACCGACATCCTAACTTGGGCTCAGAAAGTCAGCGCCTTAAATATCTGAGCCACTCAGCCAGGCGGTTTAAAAAAGGGATTACTAAGAAATTGAAATCGGATAGCTTAGTTCTCAGCCACGTTAAAGTATCCCACCGAGCGATTTGGACCGTGCGTTTAGGGTCGCGTAGCTGCGAGTTTGCATTCGGGAGTTGGTGGGTCGAATCCCACCGTTGGCAGACCTGAAGATGGTTTTTTTTGTGATTCCCCATTTCGACACCAGGCTCTAACTAGCTAGGATTGTATCTTAATTAAGGCCATGGCCGTTACCTTACCAATCCTCGCCCTTTTACCATCGTTGCGTCATCGAAATCCTTCGATCTGTTAGTCTAACGTTAAATCACCAGAAAAAATCCTCAATTACCATTTTCCGGCCTGTGGTTATTTAATAAAATATATCTGTTCTGGTCTCTTCTCTAATCCCTACAAGTTTGAATAATGATTTTTGCCTCACCTGGTATATCCGTCATCCTTTTGACATGACGTAATCATTTCATTACAGCCACATGGCCTTTCAATACATGCAGTTTCATTCCGTTTCCACCATTCTGTCTATATTCTTACTATATTTTGCCGCTAACTTCAGCGAGTTTTTTCTCATCGGTTGGCCGGCAGGTGCGCCCTACTTATCTGCCTCACGTTAACTCATCACTGCCCGCTCCGCAGCAGAGCAACATGGACCGCACTTCGCTCACTTTATCCGTGCATGACATGAGATAACAATTAAAATTAAGAAAATAAGAATCAAGAAAATTAGTAATTAAGAATTAAGAAAGTAAGCTCGTACCTTATGATAGGAGATGTTGGATATATTCTCCTCCTGCATTCACATATTTCTGGCATCGTCTTAAGCTCCCCCATAAATAAATAAATAAATACATAAAAGTCACTAACAGTTAATATCCATTTCAACAGAAAGATTAGAGAATGGTTCGTCAAAAATGGTTTGAGTGTATTATCCCTGTATATTTGTGCATTAAATGAGCCCTGAAAAAATAGGTCCTATAATTCTGTATCCATTCACTGCACGTCACACTCCGATCCGTTCGTCATGTTGAGGAATTTCGTATCTGCGATGGGGGTTTTCTGTTCTCCAATATCTGTTATTTTGCGTCGAAACATACCCGTGTCAATGGAACCATGCTTCGTCAGAGAAAAATATTAAGCGTGGATCAGTTATTTCATCGATTGAAGAACTAGATATTCAGTTGTGAAGCACAAATTACTTTGTTTCTCATCTGTAAATACACTGACTGACAGTGACAATGCAACACCAAGGAGGAGTGGTTCGAAAGGGATGAAAGTTGGGGAAAAAACAGAGACGGCACGGATGAATAATTGATGTTTATTTCAAACCGATATGCAGGTTACACAATGCGCACGGCATCGACTCAGTAGGATGTAGGACCACCGCGAGCGGCGATGCACGCAGAAACACGTCGAGGTACAGAGTCAATAAGAGTGCGGATGGTGTCCTGAGGGATGGTTCTCCATTCTCTGTCAACCATTTGCCACAGTTGGTCGTCCGTACGAGGCTGAGGCAGAGTTTGCAAACGGCGTCCAATGAGATCCCACACGTGTTCGATTGGTGAGAGATCCGGAGAGTACGCTGGCCACGGAAGCATCTGTACACCTCGTAGAGCCTGTTGAGAGATGCGAGCAGTGTGTGGGCGGGCATTATCCTGCTGAAACAGAGCATTGGGCAGCCTCTGAAGGTACGGGAGTGCCACCGGCCGCAGCATATGCTGCACGTAGCGGTGGGCATTTAACGTGCCTTGAATACGCACTAGAGGTGACGTGGAATCATACGCAATAGCGCCCCAAACCATGATGCCGCGTTGTCTAGCGGTAGGGCGCTCCACAGTTACTGCCGGATTTGACCTTTCTCCACGCCGACGCCACACTCGTCTGCGGTGACTATCACTGACAGAACAGAAGCGTGACTCATCGGAGAACACGACGTTCCGCCATTCCCTCATCCAAGTCGCTCTAGCCCGGCACCATGCCAGGCGTGCACGTCTATGCTGTGGAGTCAATGGTAGTCTTCTGAGCGGACGCCGGGAGTGCAGACCTCCTTCAACCAATCGACGGGAAATTGTTCTGGTCGATATTGGAACAGCCAGGGTGTCTTGCACATGCTGAAGAATGGCGGTTGACGTGGCGTGCGGGGCTGTCACCGCTTGGCGGCGGATGCGCCGATCCTCGCGTGCTGACGTCACTCGGGCTGCGCCTGGACCCCTCGCACGTGCCACATGTCCCTGCGCCAACCATCTTCGCCACAGGCGCTGCACCGTGGACACATCCCTATGGGTATCGGCTGCGATTTGACGAAGCGACCAACCTGCCCTTCTCAGCCCGATCACCATACCCCTCGTAAAGTCGTCTGTCTGCTGGAAATGCCTCTGTTGACGGCGGCCTGGCATTCTTAGCTATACACGTGTCCTGTGGCACACGACAACACGTTCTACAATGACTGTCGGCTGAGAAATCACGATACGAAGTGGGCCATTCGCCAACGCCGTGTCCCATTTATCGTTCGCTACGTGCGCAGCACAGCGGCGCATTTCACATCATGAGCATACCTCAGTGACGTCAGTCTACCCTGCAATTGGCATAAAGTTCTGACCACTCCTTCTTGGTGTTGCATTTGCTCTGTCAGTCAGTGTATATATTACTGATATAGTCATTATAAGCCATACGCTAAATACATAATTATTTCATCATGAACGTTTCGCAACATCCAATAGAAACTTACCCGCTTACCACATGATCACGTGGATGCAGTTCGTGTAGTGCAGTTACCTTACATGGTTTCAATTTTAATATTTTCGTAGCCCACCATGCTGAGCTCTTCAAAACCTCAGCTTCTTGTTCAATCTTTCTGCGAATTCATTTGCTTTTTCCTCGTTAAGCACACCTTTTTTAACACTTCGCTTCTTATCGAGTAAAGACCCAGTTCCTCTCAATTTGTTAACGAGTTTCCACATGGTATTTCTATGTGGAAATTATGTTACAAATCACCTAACAACTTCCCTGCACAACTCTATTTGCACATAATTATCGTACATAAGTACCCTTTCCTCTATCGTGTGCACATGTGCAGGCATTATGAGAGTAATACCCTGAAGTAACACTTTACAACTCGAGAACAGTTGGAGCGACAGATCACTTAATACACGATCTGAGCACGGGCGTGAACTGCGAAGTGCGGGCATTCCCGCTGTGTAACGGGAAGTGATGAGTCAAAGGGAGGCGCGTCTGCTGGCCAGCCGATGAGAGAAACTCAGTGTATATTAGTAACTATAATAATTTCGTGTGGCTATTTCTTGTAAGGCAGACTCTCTGATGAGGGTGGGCGGCATCTGCCATTTGTAGGTAACTGCGTGTTATTGTGGTGGTGTGTGAGTTGCAGGGATGTTGAGAACACAGAAACACCCAGCCCCCGGGCCATTGGAATTAACCAATTAAGGTTAAAATCCCCGACTCGGCCGGGAATCGAACCCGGGACCCTCTGAACCGAAGGCCAGTACGCTGACCATTCAGCCAACGAGTCGGACTATTAGTAACTAATATGAAATAACGTATTATTACAGTACAACACTATGTTTCGGCACTACGATTGTAAAGCTTCGCTGTAGGAAATGTTCTTGCATTTTGGTTTCCAGGTTTGTTCGGTTTCGATGTTTCGAAACACTGTGTACAGGATAGTCGGAAACAGCGTGAGACGGATATATGACGATTAGAGGGTTTGTCATACTGATAAATAACTTGAAAAAAATTCGATATATCACACCGTTGTCATTTTTATCAGCTGTTGAAGTTTGCCAATCAGTTCGCTTCTTGGGCGGCTTCAAATGGGCTTTCCTAGGCGGTGTTGCTAAATCTTCACATAGCTTAAGACTGACCTGAGTCTTACGTTGCTGCTTAACGAGTATTTTCATAAATGGCCGATCGCCTAGCAGCAACCGATTCCGGGAAATCAGCATGACATACAGTACAAACATACCGTGTGCTTCAGCCGCCTTTTCTTAAATTATTTTAAAGAAACTGGAATTTTATTGAGCATCTCCTTTGGTAAGTTATTCCAATCACTCTCCGTCCTATAAACGAATATTTGCCCCAATTTGTCCTCTTGAATTCCAACTTCATCTTCATATTGTGAACTTCCGTACTTTTAAAGACACCGCTCAACCTTTTTGTCTATTAATGTCATTCAACACCATCTCTCCGCTGACAGCTCGGAAAATACCACTTAGTCGAGCAGCTCGTCTCCTTTCTCCCAGTTCTTCCCAGCCCAAACTTTGCAACATCTCTGTAACGCTACTCTTTTGTCATGCCTTTGCTGACAGGACCTAGTGTTTACAGTGCACTATGTCTTCTGGTATAGGCTAGAGCAATTTTATTACTTTCATAGATCTGTCTCTGTCTTATCCTTAGCTTTGACAATATGGAAGTGACTGAGGTATGAGCAATGCTAGTAATGCAATTCCTTATGCAGCCAGTCCCTGCTATGAATGGTGTGAAAATGTTGCTCATATGGTCGGTTGGTGTATGCATTTCAGTGGACTTGGCAGACTGATATGTAATAGCAACTCTGGCTCGGTGAGGAAAGCAGCGGGAAACTACCTCACTCCTCATTTCCCTAGTACGCCTCTTCAGTGATGCCTAGGCCATCTATGAGAGCTGATGGCAGAGCTGTTGAGGATTCCACCAGCGGCATCGCTGACGGACTGAACATACATACATACATACATACATATATACATACATACATACATACATACATACATACATACATACATACATACGTACATACTCTTTTGTCGGAAATCACCCAGAACAAAGCGAGCTGTTTTTCTTTGGATTTTTTCCAGTTCTTGAATCAAGTAATCCTGGTGAGAGTCCCATACACTGGAGCCATACTCTAGTTGGGGTCTTACCAGAGACTTACATGCCCTCTCCTTTACATCCTTACTACAACCCCTAAACACCCTCATAACCATTTCAGAAGTGTTCTGTTTTAACGACTTACAGTAACTCCGCAGCTAACAGGTGTTCTCGAAAGTCAAGCAGACATTTTGGAAATGCACCTGCTGGAACAAAGAGAATGATACGGCACAGGCTGATAAAAACTCATAAAACAGCTTTTATCTTCACTTTACCTATTATCTTTGCCGATATTACCGGCTACAATTTACTGTAACTTCTCGGTAGGTAAGTGTGGAAATGAGCAGAAAATACAGGGATTCAAGACAAAACTGCGCTCTGCAGTGCATACAAGAGTTATTTCAAAGGGTTACCATATACGAGTGGCGATTAATCAGTGGCACCAACTTTGGGGCGGCAAGCCGTTTTGTGCCCCCTTTCCCCTAAAATTTTCCCAAGATTTTCCTTCTAGATATTAAGTCCCCCTTAAAAGGTCGAGTTTGGTAGTCCTCGGAGGCCTAAGGTGTTAAATCTGGAGAAGTTAGCAGATGGTTTTATATCAAGAAATGGTGGTAGAGATTTTCACATTTTCGTATCATGAAATGAATAATATACATTTATTAAGAAAATTTACGTATGAAGCAAGCTCTACTTGTTTTACTTGTGATTTTTTGATAGCTTCGTACAATTAACATTCCTTCAAAATATTATTTATGAATCAAGTTGTGTTTTTCTATTTACTAGTGAATATTATTGAAAACTCCGTAGGCCTACATAAGACTCGTTCAAAAAATGTATTGGAGAAACAAACTCTATTCTTCTTCTGTTTTTTCTCTTTCTTTGTGAATATTGTTATTATATAGGAATGTTTGCATTAATAGTTACTCCTCACTTCACATGTCTCTGTTCATATTAATCATGCCCCGCCCCCTTCCCCAATAATTACCCGATTACTGGGATTAATGGTAGTTCATTGAACCACGGAGTCCACGACAGGAGTCGCTTCGTATCCAAGAACACTTTTCCTGCCGAAGGTGCCACTTTGAATGTCTTTTTTGACGGCGAAATCGCATGATGCCACTCTATTGATTGGCTCATTTTCTGGGTTTCAAAATCGTGCAGCCATATTTCCTCTCATTTCACAGTTTTTCATTCTCAGAATTCTCGTACAGCGTGTAGAGTTAGTTGTGCATACTCTTCCTTGTTTCTTTATGGGTCACTGTCAAATTCCTCGGTATGAAATCATTTTCAACTCCAGCTCTTTCCGTATTGTGCTGCCACTTGTTTCCTCATGCCCTGGTTGGTGTGACATTTCGTCCTAACCTCGTCTTTTAACGCGCTGGACATTCTCATGTGTGCGGTCTTACAATATGAGAAGTATTCTGAATCTTGACGTGTCCTGATAATCTCGGCGTCCACTGGCTTACTGTACTGTGATTCATAGAGCCTACTCTATATGCTTGTTTCAACTTCCTGTGAACGTTTCCCACGGTCTTATTATCACTAAGCAGCAACTCGGCTTTGACGGACCTCCATACTGAACGAGGGCACTGCGCGTGGGAACTGATTGACCTGAATTGGAATGCAAGGCATTAAGGGTGATTAATAATGTTGGACCATGCTATTTGAGATTTTCAAGGTGATCGGGATGAGATAACTTCCCGAGAAGAAAGGATTATCCACAAAAATCTGTGCAGAGATCAGTCTGCAGAGATGATCGTAGGCTATTAAAAAGAATCAACAATCCAGAAAGGAGCGAAGGAGTCAAGGCTATATAGTTTGTCGTAAGTCTGTTCGTTATACGAAGTATTATACCAAGGCACATGAGGCACTCGAACGGGTGGTAGAGGTAGTTATATTTTCAAATTCAAACTCCATGTTGTAAAGGAGGCATAAAACAAAAAATAGGCGAAAGGACTGGGCAAAGATCATTTAACGCCCCTCACTGCGAGAAACATTATTCGGCGAGTCCCAAATGGATCTCGAAAACAGTATATTAGGGCTATGAAATCAACCGTCGCTAAGATATTTAAAAAACTCTCCGTTCTTGAAAATTGATCAAGGAAAGGCCAACCGCAATCGTGGTAATGTCAGTTCAAGATGTCCCGTCCCACTTTCCCTCTAGATCTGTAGGAGGCACTGCTAAAAGGTGGCGGGGATAATTTCAACAAATACGTAGGCCTACTTTGTGGTGCCGTTCTTCGACGTCCTCCAAAGACCGTCCACACGTCAGCGACTTTCTTGTGCGGTATAGTTTGCGCAAAACAGACGGAACACCGTGCGCCATCCAGACACAGATTCAGTAACGATTAACTATACCCCAGAGCTGACCAACCATCATAATCATTGATTGGCAAACTTCAACAGCTGATAAAAATGAGAACGGTGTGATATATCGAATTTTTTCAAGTTATTTATCAGTATGACAAACCCTCTAATTCTCACGTTGTTTCCGACCATCTTTTACACACAGTTTTGAAGGGTACATCTTAAGAATACTGAGCAAAACTGAGTTTCTGAGTTTCTCTCATCGGTTGGCCAGCAGACGCGCCTCCCTTTGACTCATCACTTCCCGTTACACAACACAGCGACAGCACGGGAATCCCCGCACTTCGCAGTTCACGTCCGTGCTTAGAACGTGTATTAAGTCGCTCCAACTGTTCTCGAGTTGTGCAGTTTTACTTCGGCTTATAATTCTCATAATGCTTCCATATGTGTACACGGTAGAAGAAAGGGTATTGATGTCCGATAATTATGTGAAAACAGAGTCTTGCAGGGAAGTCGTTAGGCGACTTGTAACACAATTTCCAGGTGTACGCCCTCCACATAGAGAGACTGCCGAAACTCGTAAACAAATTGAGAGGAACTGGTTCTTTACTATATAAGAAGCGGAGTATTAAAAAACGTGTGCTTAAAGAGAAAAAAGTAAATGAAATCGCAGAAAGATTAGAACATACGCCTACAAAATCCGTAAGACGAAGAGCTCAGCATCGTGGCCTACGAAAATGTTAAAATTGAAACCATGTAAGGTAACTGTAGTACACGAACTGCGTCCACGTTACCATGTGATAAGCGGGTAAGTTTCTATTGGATGTTGCGAAACGTTCATGATGAAGCATGGTTCCATTTACACGGGTATGTTTCGACGCAGAATAACAGATAATGGAGTACAGAAAACCCCCATCGCAGATACGAAATTCCTCAACATGACGAACGGATCAGAGTGTTATGTGCAGTGAATGGATACAGAATTATAGGACCTATTTTATTCAGGGCACATTTAATGCACAAAGATACAAGGATAATACACTCAAACCATTTTTGACGAACCATTTTCTAATCTTTTTGTTGAAATGGATGTAGCGAAGTGGATGAATGTTGCTACTTGGGTAATAAAATATCTAATGATGGCAGAAGTAAGGAGGACATAAAATGCAGACTAGCACAAGCAAGGAAGAGCTTTATTAAGAAAAGAAACTTGCTCACCTCGAACATTGATATAGGAATTAGAAATATGTTTTTGAAGACTTTCGTCTGGAGCGTGGCATTGTATGGAAGTGAAACATGGACGATAACTAGCTCAGAAAGAAATAGAATAGAAGCTTTTGAAATGTGGTATTACAGAAGAATTTTGAAGGTGAGATGGATAGATCGAATCACGAATGAAGAGGTACCGAATCGAATTGGTGAGAGGAGATCGATTTGGCTAAATTTGACGAGAAAAAGAGATAGAATGATAGGATACATCTTAAGACACCCAGGATTTGTGAAGTTGGTTTTCGAGGGAAGTTTAGGCGGTAAGAACAGTAGGGTTAGACCGGGGTATGAATATGACAAGCAGATTAGAGCAGATGTAGGATGCAGCATGGAGCGCTGCATTAAACATGTCTATGGATAGATGACTCAAACAACAACAGTATTCTTCTCGTAACCTATATTTGGTGCCAGTTTCAGTCTTCCAAAAACTCTCGTTTTCTCAATATCTTTGTGGAAGCATCGCCTTCTGCTATGCGTGGAAGGCAATAGAATTCAGGATGCACGTAGTTTGAACTCATGCCGACAGATATTGCTGTCATCATGGTGAATATGAGACAAACACTTCGCTGAAATAAACATATGTTTTCTTTAAAAAGTGCAACATTTGTGATCTTGAAAGGTTCATTGCATTTGCCTTGTAAAGAAGACATAACAGTCTATTACTGGTACGAATTTCAGCTGTTAAAACGTTCTCATTTTCTCAATGACACTCTGAATGACAGACAGAATAGGGATTTTATATATAGATTTCCTTGACTCTGATTATTCCATCCTGTGGACAATTTATCTCGGAACATATTCCACATCGACGTCATCAATAGGGGAAATCATAACTACATGCTTAGTGATGGCAAAACTTTTCAGAATATCGATATATCGGATTTTCGATACATCGGTATTAAAATATCGATGCCATTGATATACAATGCCTTCAAGATATCGATATATCACCGATATATCGGTTTTAATATATTGGTGCTATTATTGTAAGACTGACTCTTCAATGAAATAAACGGGTAAACGGGTAATAGACAACTAACGACTCTTTAAAAAATAGGCCTACTTTCTGCTTAAGAGGTCTAAAATACATTAATTATTCATAAAACACGGCAATCTCGTAAATGGTTAAAAATGAAATCCAACTTGCCTAGCTACAATAAAGGGCCAAAATGTTCAGTAAAATAACCTGAAAATGTCTTAATGTCTCCTAACGATTGCCGGATAGACGGCTGGATAGCTGTAGACGTACTTGGTGATGAGAACTCATTGTTGGTTACCGATGTAGTGGATGCAGTGAACCCCCCAGTAGCAGTTCCCAGTGATGGTACAGATGCAGATGCTGCTAAGGATGTTGTAGGAGGGTCTTCAGCCTCACCAGATTTTAAAGTTACGATTTACTGTTCCCTACCACTGACTTAGGCATTCATTTCATGCTTGAAGTTCCTTTAACAGGCGACGTATATATTATTTCGTGTTTTAATGTATGTATCTTCAAACGAGCCTTCATATTTGTGGTATTGCCGGAACTTCTCAAAATTTTGGCACAAGTATTAGACTTAACTTCAGTTTTATTGATTTTTGTGAAATATCTCCACAGATCGCTTTTATTTGGAGCCATTTGTGAAACTACTTGTTGAAAACTATATGAAGTACCACTAAAATATGTAAACGTATGAATCACTTACAGCAACACTATGAAGTACGAACAGCACTAACCGCCAACAATATTCCACAACTTTCCTGTACCTCATCGACAACAATGACAACGTAGTTCACGACTGCGGCTGGCGGCTTAAATGACTTACAAGATATGCACGATGGAAGAGTTGTGATATTATCACTGTATTTACCGAAGTGAATTGAGAAATAAACATTCAAATTTCGTAACTGTAGCATTCAATTTTTGAAAGGGCCTGAAAAAGAATCACATCGTAGCCAAAAGTATTAAATTAGACAGAAATATCGATATATTGATCACAAAATATCGATATCGACAATATATCGAACCTCAAAATATCGATGTCGACATATCGATATTTCTCTCTCAAAATATCGATATTTCCGATATATCGATATTCGTTTGCCATCTCTATACATGCTTATTAGTAGAAATTTACGCTGGTTTATTTTATTTATTTATTTATTTATTTATTTATTTATTTATTTATTTATTTATTTATTTATTGATGTCTTTATTTGTGGCGAAATTAGGGCTCTTGGCCCTCTCTTACACTTAACCACATTATGCGACTTGATACTGAATACAAAATATTCAAACTGAACACACACATAATAATAATATAACTTAATATAGACTAAAACTAAAAGATTACATCCTACATAAGTCCAAAGTGAGCAAAACAGATTCATTATTAACTACTCTAGGTGGAATTCATACAATATAACAGTAATTTATGTAAACTTTTGGGAACTATTTACTCAAGACATTCACTCACACATTCACACATAACTACATGATATAGCCTACGTATTCAAGAGGAAATCTTTAGACTGTATTTTAAGGGAATTAATAAGGAACAATTTCTAATTTCAGGGGTAAAGCATTCCATATTCTAGCGCCCGACACAAGGAAAGAATTACTGAAGCAAATGTATGATGTGGAGGTATTGCAATTGTTGACCCAGATCGCGTGTCACGGTCATGAAAGGAAGATAGAAAACGGAAATTACTGGAGAGATATTCAGGTCGGGATTTTACTACATCAGCGAAACGAAGCTTTCACTATGACTGTAAACAAGGCTCAAGGAGAAACCCTGAAAGTAGCGGGGATTAATTTGGAAACTCCTTGTTTCTCTCGTGATCAATTTTATGTAGGTTGTTCCATGGTTGGGACTCCCAGGAATTTATACATTTACGCTCCTAATAGTGTGGCATGTAATATTGTTTATTCTACGGAACTACATTAATGATTTCGCAGACAGAAAAGATGTACAAAGCTAACGAATCCATATCAATAATTCACAATAAGTTAAAAAGTTACCCCATTGCAGAAAAACAAATGCAATTTAATTTATACTTGTGATGTATTTTCTGTTACCATAAAAGTTAAGGTAAATTATTTAATTACCTCGAAATTTTGCAATACATCCGTGCGGGTATTAATGAACAGCACGATACATTGCGAGTGGAGCCGGCGGTTAATTGCTAGTAATTTATAAATAACTGGCTATGCATGCACGTTGTTCATACCAACTCATTAATTTTGATGCCCAGAAGCTTCGTCCATGGACAATTAGTTCGCTTTCCATTTCATTCATCTATGATGTTTGTCCATTACAAAATGAGTAAAATCACAAAATATGCAAAGTCGATTGATATGTTTATCTACATTTTTTACTACCGTACCTGATTCTGAATTAAAAAAGGTCACATTTCCCTTTGCGAAAATCAAATGATCATAAATATATCTCTCGGTCATAGCCATACATCAACGACTACTAATTTAAGATGAACACCAGCCATAAGACATAGCCTCCATGGTTTCTAGGTAACATTGTCTGATCATCCATCCATACCTTACATCACAGCCTGCACGGTTACTAGGGATACACTTCCGTCGCCCACTTCCATAACGCAAATTTTCAGATGACCCCCGGCTATAAGACATATTTATGACAAAATTAAATCTTGTTTATTTGTGATAAACTGTAAAGCTTTTCAGTCTATCGAGAACACTATTTATAACACCTGTAAATCTCTCGTAGAGGCCAGCGTCCTTGGCAGCCCTCAACTAATGTCACCATTTGATGCGAATCGACGCTTATAATATGGTAAGTACTGTAAATGTTCAACTGTTACAAGCATTTCTCAACATCAATTATTATTGATAAAAATAATTATTTTTGTATTATATTTCGTCATCAGTTTTCACCATTAATTATTTATCACCCACATTATGTCACTTTATTAACCATGCATTCTATTAGGATTAATCATATATATGACTGTATTAGAATTAAGGATAAACATTTGTATATACGGTGAGATTTGTCGAAGTATTGTAATGGTTATAGCGTCCGCGATGCCAAGTCGCTACGCACCCGGGGCGTCATCGTATCGGCCCCAACCCCCTTACGCTCGAGCGCGCCAATCACGAGCAACACTTGGTGCTAGGCCGGCCCTCTCGCCTCCGTCCGCGGTCTCACAGCAGAGGACGACGGAAATAACTCGACTATTAATCTGGAGTCTTCTATCTCGCGAGGTTCCTGGATACATCTAGCATCCGGACTGTTCTGGAAGGCCCAGAGCAGGTATATAAGGAGAGGAGTAACTTGGAGAGTCAGTCAGTCAGTCAGTCAGTCAGTCAGTTAGTTAGAGTTAGTGAGTGAGTGAGAGCGAGATTGAGTTCGCTGGAGCGCAGTCAGTGATGGCCTGGGAGAGTGCAGCCTGATGGAGTGTGCCTGTTGGAGCCGAGGAATCGTTCCTGTTTCCCTGATGTCGTATGTGTGTTCCCTTGAGGCTGGCTGCTGGAGGAGAACCTGAAGTGTTCTGGAGCAGCGCGAAGGGAACACTGGGTGCCGACGTGTGCGGACTGCGAACGGGGTTCGACGGATTGAGTGAACAGCGGATACTATTCCGACCTGCGAGACTGACGTGTAGGCTGTGGACCGTGACAGCGTTAACGAGTGTAACTGTGTGGTTGAGAGAGTGTACTGTAAATAATCGATGACTCTGTGTGTGTGTCATTGTAGATGGAATATGAGAAGCTAAGAATGAGAGCGAGAACCGTGTAAGTGTGTAATCGTGTACTTGTGCAAGTTGTAGGCTCGGCTATCGTCTCTGTGTGTGTAAATGTGTAATTGTAGTGCTTAGATAATAAATCTTAGAAATAGGACGCTACCAGGTTCTATACTCATTTATTTAATTATTTACCCCGCCAACACGTTACAGTATAGTAGATGTTTATTCAGAAGCTGGCATAATTGCGTAACGCAAGTACTGTATTAATAGTTAGAACATGCTTCGGAATATCCACTAAAAAAAAGGCAAGGTAGCACATGTGTGAGCTTAGCGGAGAGACTATTAGCTGGTTGTCTGATGGATGTCGAGAGGAGGAGGCTCGTAGTAGGAGAAGCCACGTGACCCCTCAAGTTTATAATATGGCTTTTATCCATTGGAGAGGCATCTTTAACTCGATAATCTTCTGATATGCTGACCTCCAACATCTGTGTCGTATCTCAGACTTCTAAGGACGTTGAAGGATGTTCTGGATCGAGTCTGATCTCACGTGGTTTGACATAGCTTTGCCGTATGGCAAATAAGCTTATAACGAGCGTTAAGACTATGCGCAGTACCGCTTGTTCAATCTATCTCAAATGTCACAAGTAGAATGTGTGAAGCTATCATAATAATCAGTACGCCTAATTATTTGAGAAATGCATATGGCTAGTCTTTTCATTGAAATACCAAGGGTAGTTCGTGGGATGGCATTAGGTCACCAACATGAAAGTAGGACGGCAGGGCTGATTCAACAACTTCTACTTTCGTAAGTTGAAAAACTGCACGAGGGAACGAGCAAGAGTCATTTATGTCCGCAACCAAGAAGGAAGTTCGAGCGGCGCCCTAAGCTGTTCCAAGGTGCTTAGACCACATTTCAGGAAAACGCGCCATCGTCCAGCGGACCACAATCTCAAATAAATGCCAGCAACTTAATTTTATTGCTATTTAAGACTTAGTTACATTTCAAACATGTTGTAACGGCAAATTTCATTATTTCGGATTTAAATTCACAGAATATAACTTTATATTATGAATTGAGTAAATTAATTATGTTATGCGGTAAAACCTCAAGTAATCCTAAATTCAGGGTGTTAATATAACAACCATAGTAAGCCTATTACCCCACACCTTTGAAATAATATAAGAGTCATGCTTTATCTAATCGTTACTTTTATTAGTAACTGGCACCCGTTATATACCAGAATAGCTGAACGTCTGTTTAATGTACCATATCAATCAATATAATAGCGGTGATTAGGAGATTATATTCAATGTTGAATAATAGTGATGACCAGTTTAATCTGAATAAAGGCAGAGTTGTAGATTATATTCATCCACTACAGTACGGTCAGTAAGTTAGTTTGTTGTCTTGCACACCACAGTACCAACTACAATTCTGCAATAAAAAGAAGGATTTCATTTAAATTCCTAAATCGATGGTCAACCACTTTGTACGTTTCTGCTGTATGTAAGCATAGTCTGTAAACCTAGAAACATTAAAAGTGTGGAAATCCAAGTACATATTGAAAAAATGGCCACGAGAAGGGGGGGGGGGGGGGCGTGGAACTACCACAACGACTTGTCCAGGATCGAAATGCCTGCCGAAAAAGTCTCAAGGTCCGGCTGCTTAACGGCGTAAAAGGATAATAATAACATGATAATAATAATACCGAGCGAGTTAGCCGTGCGTTTAGGGTCGCGCAGCTGCGACATAAGATTGGGGAGATAGTGGAATCGAATCCCACCGTCGGCAGCCCTGAAGATGGTTTTCCATGGTTTCTCATTTTCACACCAGTCAAATGCTGGCACTCTGCCCTAATTAAGGCCACGGCCGCTCCCTTCCCACTCCTAGGCGTTCCCTGTCCCATCGTCGCCATAAGACCTGTCTGTGTCGGTGCGACGTAAAGTAAACAGCAAAAAAACAAAAAAAAACAAAAAACAAAAAAAAAAACCATTTCCAAGGGAGATGTTCAATAAATTTCCAAAGAAAAGACTGGGTAAACAGCAGATAGGGAATGTCCCACCTGGGCTACTGCCTTAAATGCAGATTAGTGGTGATTGATTGATATTGAGAATGCACATTGGACTACAATGTCTGACGCAATGGAAACCTTTGACATATTCTCGGAATATTAATAATAATAATAATAATAATAATAATAATAATAATAATAATAATAATAATATTCATAGTCAGCCTGTGTGGTGCAGTGGTTAGTGCGATTAGCTGCCACCCCCGGAGGCCTGGGTTCAATTCCCGGCTCTGCCACGAAATTTGAAAAGTGGTACGAGGGTTAGAACGTGGTCCACTCAGCCTTGGGAGATTAAGTGAGTAGAGGGAGGGGGTTGATTCCCTCCTGAGCCATCCTCGAAGTGGTCTTCCGTGGTTTTCCCCTTCTCCCCCAGACGAATGCCGGGATGGCGTCTAACTTAAGGACACGACCGCTTCCTTCCCTCTACCTTGTCTATCCCTTCCAACCTTCCCATCCCGCCACATGGCCCCTGTTCAAGATAGCAGGTGAGACCGCCTGGGAGAAGTACTGCTCCTTCTTCCCAGTTGTATCTCCGACCGAAAGTATCACGCTCCAGGACACTGCCCTTGAGGCGGTAGAGATGAGGTCCCTCGCCGAGTCCGAGGAAAAAAGCAACCCTAGAGGGTAAACTAGAGGAATCGAACCCGGGCCTCCGGGGGTGGCAGCTAATCACACTAACCACTACACCACAGAGGCGGTACTAGGGTATATTTGGTAGATGATGTTGAAGCCTGCGGACTGAGGACTCTACATACAACATAGTCTTTAAGGAGGAATAGTAAATACACTTTTGTTTGTAGAAAGTGAAACACCAAGACAGAGAGCTGTGATCACAATGCAATTTATTCCACATATTAGGGACATGACAAGACACGAATGATTACAATTACAGAACTGTACATCCACGGTGACCGTGGAAATTCAGTACGGCGTAGCGCCACCACGCGCTGCAATCAGAGCCGCTAGACGTCGTGGCATGGAATCAAGGAGCGCCTGAATATGCTGCTGGGGAATACTCTGCCACGCGGTTTTGTAGGCGCGTCCATAAATCATCAACACTGGCTACATGTGGACCTGAACGAACAAGGTGCCGACCGACCATATCTCAGACATGTTCAATGGGTGACATATCCGGCGAACGGGCAGGCCAGGGAAACATTGGTATCCGTCGTTCTTCGAAGAAGGCTTGCACATTCCTCGCCACATGCGGCCGGGCATTGTCCTGATGGAATATGGCGTCTGGAATGGCCTGCAGGAGGGGCAGGGCCTCGGGCTGTAAAACCTCCCTGATGTAGCGGCTGATCTTCAGATTGCCCGCAAGACGTAGGGAGCGAGATCGCATGTTATAGGCAATTGCGCCCCAAACCATCACACTTGGCATTTGTCCGCTATGCCGCTCAACAATACAGTCTTCCCGATGGCATTCACAACGGTGGCGTCTAACGGGTATGCTGCCATCACTGTAGGACAAGTTGAAGCAGGACTCGTCCGAAAACACTACATTTTGCCACTCAGCACGCCAGTGTCGGTGTTCACGTGCCCATTGCAGTCTATGGCGTTGGTGGTTTCTGGTCAATGGAAGCCGGCGCAATGGCATGCGTTCCACCAGTCCGGCCCTCAGAAGACGGCGTCGAACCGTCGATGCAGACATCCCCACACCTGTTGCAGTGCTCCAACGTCAAGCTAACACCGTGGACGAAGCTGTTCTGTCCGTTACAGCCAAGCGGACAACATGGCGGTCATCTCGCGCTGTGGTCACATTGTGTCGTCCAGTACCCTGTCGGCGCTATGTACGGCCCTCTTCTCTCCACTGGTTCCACATACACCTCACTGTTGAAGCAGCGTACCCTGTACGAGCTGCAATGTCACGGTACGACAGACCCATCTCCCGGAGCCCTATCATTCTGCCCCGTTCGAACGCACTCACACGCTGATATTCCCTCCTGTGATGTCGGCGAAGCATAGCGGCACTTAGGTACACGTTTCCACTTCGTATGACGGCTCCGCACTGACTGAGCGTTGCGTAACACTGCCCTAGCGGGTCACACACAGAAGGGCATTGCTGGGCATACGTGCACGCCACCTCTCTGCAATTTAAATCACTTATTATGGTCCCACTCTTTTACAAGTCCTCTCATTTTGGCGTGTTTCAGACCATTGCTTCTGAGTGTTTTACTTTCTACAAACAGCAGTGTATTTTAGCAGACAGCAATAAGGTTATATAAACACGCAGCCGATGTGTACAGTATGCGGAATTACACCCTTACAACAATGATTAAAGGCTCAGGAATGACCTTTTTTGACGCAAGAGCTCTACATAATATGCAAAATATCAACACAAATGACTTATCGATGCATTTATTGATACACAAATCTACGTTCAGACACACACACACACACACACTGTAAATTGAATACCCTTGTCACTTTGAAATAGTCCATATGAATATATCATTCCTCCTGAAACACCATGTTTATCAATCAAGACTGAGCGAGTGAGAACCAGGCGAGCTGGCTGTGCGGTTAGGGGCGCGCAGCTGTGAGCTTGCATCCCGGAGATAGTGGGTTCGAACCCCACTGTCAGCAGCCCTGACGATATTTCCCGTTGTTTCCCATTTTCACACCAGGCAAATGCTTTGGCTGTACCTTGATCAAGGCCACGGTCGCTTCCTTCCCACTCCTAGGCCTTTCCTATCCCATAGTCGCTGTAAGTTCTATCTGTGTCGAGCGACGTAAAGCAAAAAGTAAAAAGTAAAAAAATAAAATAAATCATGTAACCAACTACAAAGCAAAAGAAACTGCGTAATACTTCGAAATAATATGATAGGTCCGCTTCTGTGGTGTAGAGGTTAGTGTTTAGGCCCGGGTTCGATTCCTGGCTCTGCCACAAAATTTGAAAAGTGGTACGAGGATTGGAACAGGGTCAACTGAGCATCGGACGGTCAACTAGGTAGGGGCGGAGGAATCAATTTGCTCCTCAGTAATCCTCGAAGTGGTTTTCCGTGGTTTCCCACTTCTTTTCCAGGCAAATACCGGGATGGTACCTAAGTTAAGGCCGCGCTCGCTTCCTTCCCCCTTCCTTGTCTATCCCTTCCAATCTTCCCATCCCCCAACAAGGCCCTGTTCAGCATAGCAGGTGAGGCCGTCAGGACGAGGCACTGTTCCTCCATACCAGTTGTATCCCCGACGAAATATCTCAGACTCCAGGACACTGCCCTTGAGGTGGTAGAGGTGGGGTCCGTCGCTGATTACGGTTGGGAAAACCATCCCTGGACTGTGAACGAATTAAGAAAGAAAGAATAGTATGATAGAGGGAGTGGACAGCCGTACCCACATGAACCTGCATGAACCACCTACAGTACCTGTACCTTGTTTCATAACCACACCGAAGGCAACACCAACTACCGGTACTTTTTTTTCCACTGCTTTCCCCACACACTGCGCGGTCGCACGTGCGAACTGTGTAGCATATATGGATTTGACCCTATTTTTTTACGGCCGGATGGCCTTTATACCGAGCTCGATAGCTGCAGTCGCTTAAGTGCGGCCAGTATCCGGTATTCGGGAGATAGTAGGTTCGAATGCCACTGTCGGCAGCCCTGAAGATGGTTTTCCGTGGTTTCCCATTTTCACACCAGGCAAATGCTGGGGCTGTAACTTAATTAAGGCCATGGCCGCTTCCTTCCCATTCCTAGCCCTTTCCTGTCCCATCGTCGGCATAAGACATATCTGTGTCGGTGCGACGTAAAGCCGATAGCAAAAAAAGATGGCCTTCATGACACCAACCCTATTGCGAGTTTCTGTGGTGGGTTGTCTGAATTTGAAATGGAGTGTTTTGGAACAAGCACAAAGACCTGCTCCTCGTGCCATAAGAATCAATTGCACACTATAAAATTCGCCGACGCGGCCGGGAATCGAACCCGCGATTCTCTGAGCCTAAGGCCTCAATGCTGATCATTGAAGCAAGGAGTAGAACAAGGTAACCCCAGCTACTACTACTACTACTACTACTACTACTAAAATGTCCGGCTCCATGGCTAAATGGTTAACGTGTGGGCCTTTGGTCACAGGGTTCCCGGGTTCGATTCCCTGCAGAGCCGGGAATTTTAACCATCATTGGTTAATTCCGCTGGCACGGGGACTGGGTGTATGTGTCGTCTTCATCATCATTTCATCCTCATCATGACGCGCAGGTCGCCTACAGGTGTCAAATCAAGAGACCTGCACCTGGCGAGCCGAAGTCCTCGGACACATCCCGGCATTAAAAGGCATACGCCATTTCATTTCATTTTAACTAAAATGTTTTCATTCCGTATTCTGAAGGGGAGTCCGCCTCTGTTGTGTAGTGGTTAGTGTGATTAGCTGCCACCCCCGGAGGCCCGGGTTCGATTCCCGGCTCTGCCACGAAATTTGAAAAGTGGTACGAGGGCTGGAACGGGGTCCACTCAGCCTCGGGAGGTCAACTGAGTAGAGGTGGGTTCGATTCCCACCTCAGCCATCCTGGAAGTGGTTTTCCGTGGTTTCCCACTTCTCCTCCAGGCGAATGCCGGGATGGTACCTAACTTAAGGCCACGGCCGCTTTCTTCCCTCTTCCTTGCCTATCCCTTCCAATCTTCCCATCCCCCACCAAGGCCCCTGTTCAGCATAGCAGGTGAGGCCGCCTGGGCGAGGTACTGGTCATACTCCCCAGTTGTATCCCCGACCAAGAGTCTGAAGCTCCAGGACACTGCCCTTGAGGCGGTAGAGGTGGGATCCCTCGCTAAGTCCGAGGGAAAAACCGAACCTGGAGGGTAAACAGATGATGATGATGATGATGATGATGATTCTGAAGGGGTAGGGCGGGTCTCCTAGAGGGCGATGTCCTCTCTCGAGACAAAGAGATCTGAAGCAATGATTTGAGTTGCGGAGAAGGTGATGGGGTTGTGGCCCTGGCTTGTAAAAGATCTGTCTCGGCATTCGCTTTAGAACAGGAGAATGGAAAACCGCGGAAAACCATTCTCAGGACAGCCGACTTTGGGGATCAGCCCCTTCACCTTCCGAATACAAAAGGTGCCAGGATAGCAAAAATTAGCGTCTGTTCAGCCGAAGCCCACCAACTCGGCTGACTTGACTTAGCCGACTGTAACTTACAAGTATTAGATAACAATGTCTATTTGTCATTCGCTCCAAGCCTATGTATCATGTTCCTTGACCTCTACTGGTGGAAACGTTCAACAGTTAACGTAACCGCATTATCATTCTCACGGGCCTTGGTGGGATTGGCAATCGTAGAGAGAGAAGGAGATAGAGAGAGAGAGAGAACGCAGGAAGAGGTATTCGATAAAGCTTGGTTTCAATGTCATGAGCAAAGACAGTTACTATGGGACTATGGATTTGTAAATAGCGTGAGTCAACAGTTCAAGTGGTTCCGCCCAGATTTACAGGCACAGACCTAAGTATCACGCCACCTAGCAACGAGTTGGTCAAGTGTAGAACTACGGCACGCAGCTAATAATTTACTTGGCAACCCTAGGAGGGCGCGCGAGTCTACCAAGGAAACGTGATTTGATTCTGAGCCATTACATCAGTACAAGGCCATACCCAAGAATTTCTTCGAGGGCCGGAGAGGGAGAGTTTTTCGGGGTTGAAGGGGGGCCCCGAAAACAAAAGGTATAGGAGAAATTAAAGGCAAATTAAAATAAAAAATGGTAGAATACACCCGACCACCTCTGTGGTGTAGTGGTTAGTGTGATTAGCTGCCACCCCTGAAGGTCCGGGTTCGATTCCCGGCACTGCCACGAAATTTGAAAAGTGGTACGAGGGCTGGAACGGGGTCCACTCAGCCTCGGGAGGTCAAATGAGTAGAGGTGGGTTCGATTCCTTTCCTCTTCCTTGTCTAACCCTTCCATTCTTCCCATCGCCCCGCAAGGCCCCTGTTCAGCATAGCAGGTGGAGCAACTTGTCTTTTGCACGTGGACATAGACGTAGTTGATTGGAGAAGCAGCCGTCGCACTCACTTCACTGTATCCGAGCTCGAAGAAAAATAGTATGTCGCATTAATTTAATTTTATTTTAATTTATTACATTTAGAGAGTTTGGAAGAGTACGTAATAGAATTAAAATATGGTTGTCATATATACCGGTGTATATATAAGATTCTTTTTTATAAAATAGTGATTAAATAACGAGATATGAAGGCATAAGGCGTGGTGTAATACAGTAAGTATTCTCGTAGTGAGGGAAAGTCCCAAGTTGTACAGAGTGGAGATAAGGTGTTGCATCTTGCAGCAGCATCAGTGTCAATATTCATAGTGAGAAAAATGGAGCAAGAGGTAGGACCATCGCGTGTAGTGAAGCACAAAAAGGAAAACCGCTCAGAAGTGACTATAGGCAGTGCATTGTGAATGTGTTCAATAAACTAAGTGAACAGAATCCAGGTTTAGTCGTTTATTCAGCAGTTCAGATCTTCGCACTGTTGTCGTATGCGATGCGCAGCCCTGTACGTCCGAACACGAGACGTTGACGGGGTGAAGGCCGGTACTACAGCTCAGCGAATCACAACTCCTTATTTGACGGAGGCGTGGACATACCATGCGAATGACAGAGACGAAGCAAGAATGGTTTAAAGAGCAATAGTAATAGCTGGCAGTAAAAATGTGGAAAAGAGAAAATAAAGTAATCCAAATTTCCTGTATAACATTGTAAAAACGAGCGTAAGTGTTGAGGACACTAAAAATGAGGGAACGTAAGAGGCAAGCATAGAATTTTGTAAGAAAAAGGAGAGGATTTCAAAACTATTGACTGATACAATTTTTTATTATTTAGGCTTTAGTATGCCTATCATTGTAGACACATTTTAAACGGCCCTTGTAATTATTAACCAAATTTTTGTATAAGCTTTGTCTTTTTGGCAGCCTCCAAATGGGGGAAGCAGAAATAAATGCATTTTTCAATTAAAAAATATTAAATAATTATTATAAAAATGAATCCAAAGAAATCGGGAACAGTATAAAAAAAATTGTATAGAAAACAGAAATAGTGGCGTAAGAAACAAAAGCAGGGACGAGTGACACCATACGCTCAGAAGGCCTGTGCCTTACCACCTGAGGTACTCAGCTCGGTCCAGGAACGAAATCCTTAGAGTGGTGGAGGTGATTATTGTTTTAAGAGGAAGTACTACTACGGTCCGACACCTCTAAAAATGAAGGTACGGCCAAAGCAAGACAAGACCCAGAAATGGCGTGAAAATGAAAGACACCCCTACGCAAGTTAAGAGCCCCTTTTAGTCGCCTCTTACGAGAGGCAGGAGGTACCGTGGATGTATTCTACCAACCCCCACGTTGGGAGGGGGGGGGGGGGGGAATCCTTAGATCAGCCATATTAGTCATATGCTGCACAGTCCCGAATAATTTCAATTACACTGTCTGGGACACCGAACGAGTCTGCCATGCTGTTAGGGATGCGCAGCTGTGAGCTTGCATTCGGGAGATAGTGGGTTCGAACCCCACTGTCGGCAACCCTGGTTACCCATTTTCACAACAGGCAAATGCTGGGACTGTACCTCATTTAAGGCCAGGGACGCTTCTTTCCCATCCTAGCCCTTTCCTATCCCTTCGTCGCCGCAAGACCTATCTGTGTCGGTGCAACATAAAACCAATTGTAGAAAATAAATAAAAATGTCTTAGACGCTGACAAATGTGCCATATGTAGTACTTTTGTTTGAAACGTCCATATTGTAGTGGTAGGTGCTACTAGCTGCCGACCTCAGTGTCTCGGTTTCGATTTATGATACTGCCAGAAATGTAAGATTGGCAGGCGAGCTGGTATGTGGTTAAATGGGTATATAGTATGTAGCTCGCCTCTATTGTGGGTGCTCCTGGAAATAACTGCACTATCTCAGAATGAGAACATGACTTTACAGTATTTTTCTGAAGAACAAACAAATTAATAATGATTCCCTTTGTAGCTAAAGCACTGTTTAGCTTGCTGAAGAACGTGTACCCTATATTCATTGTCTGACTAGTGAAGGTCGTGCTTTGTAGTGACGTGGGCGAGACTCGAAGCCAAACTTGTTTCGTTACGTCAGAAGACAGCCCCCACCTCCCGTGAGCCAGGCGGATTAGGTGTGAACGGAGGAGTTTGACGCAAGTCGATACTGACGTCACTCTTGGTCAGAGGGTAATCTGCGAACTCGATCTTGGCCATGGATGTCCAATGCAGATGAGAGAAAAGAGGGTGGTCCATTTGCCTGCACACTCCTCATGTCTACCAAGCGCTCTAAATGTCTGCCTTGTTTCACGTGACATTATCTTCTTTTAACACAAAGAAAGGAACAATAACAATGCTATTTATTTTACATCCCACTAACTATTTTTATGGCTTTAGGAAATGTCGAAGTTCCGGAATTTTCTCCCGCAGGAATTATTTTACGTGCCAGTAATTTTACCGACATGGGACTGGCGTTTTTGAGTACCTTCAAATATCACTGGACTGAACCAGTATCGAACCCAAGAACTATAGCTCAGAAGATCAGAGTTTTAACGCCTGAGCTACTGAGCAAGGCAGGGAATGAAAGGAACAGTGGCATGACCCTAAGACAATCCCCAAAAGTACCCTCCTTTTTTCGGTTAATACCGTAACGTAGTTATGATCGGAGTGTTGAGCGCAGCCTTTGTTGCAACAACATCGGGGTATAAACCAAACCCCATGGCATAAGAGCACCGAAGGGCCGTGGCCTATCAAGCGACCGCCAGGCTAAAGATTACGAGGTGTCCTGTGGTTAGCACGACGAATCCTTTCGGGCGTTATTCTTGACAGGGGCCGACATCTCACCGTCAGATAGCTCCTTGTAGTCACGTAGGCTCAGTGGATATCCGCCCAGCCCTCAGATCAAGGTAAAAATCCCTGACCTGGTCGAGAATCGAACCCGGGAGCTTAGGGTAAGAGCCAGGCATGCTACCCCTACAATGCAGGTCCAGCTACTTGGGATATAACCTGATAGAGATACTGAAATCGGTTGAGTACTTCCCGAGTTTATCCTCCACAGCCTATGCCTTTGCTGGCGAGACCTACAGTAGTGTTTACAGTGCACGATATCTTCTTGTATGGGCTATAACAGTTTTGTTACTCTCATTGATCTGTCTCAGTTTTGGCTTTGACAATATCAAAGTGACTGAAGTATGAGCGATGCTAGTAATGCCATTCCTTATGCAGCCAGTCCCTGCTATGACTGGTGTGAAAATGTTGCTCATACGGTCGATTGGTGCATGCATTTCAGTGTGCTTGGCAGACTAATATGTAATAACAACTTCTGGCTCAGTGAGGAAAGCAGCGGGAAACCATCTCACTTCTCATTTCCCTAGTACGCCTCTTCAGTGATGTCCAGGCCATCTATTACAGCTAAAGGTGGAGTTGTTGAAGATCCAACCAGCCTTCGGGCTAAGGACTGATCATACATACACAGCCTTTAGAAACAACGTCTCAACCCGCTCTTCATAATAGTAGTGTAGTGTAGATCAGAACATTGCAATAACTCATTCAGCATACAACAAAGTTCACTCCCTTGCTCACCGATGTTTTACAGCCGTGAATGTTAGGCCTGTAATACTCTCATCTGCCGACAATTTATATCCACTGCTGGTTTGTTGCTAACGATAGCGGCTGTGTCTTACCCTCGCTGTGTAGAATACAAAGCCATTCGAACTAAACATGCTTGTGCACCGACTGCAAGATTTTGTATGCCTTTTTTTCATGGCTACACTAATGCCAGATATGATGTTGGGAGACTTCCATTTTAGTGGTATACTACTTGGAGACTCCAGAAATAACTTTTCATGCTAAAGTTACCTTCTTCCTCCTCCATGCTCGTTCCCGTAGTACCATTATGAAGACCTCTTTCCATATTCCTTACTCCCGCCTTTCTCTTACGTATACGTATTCAAATCATTTATAACACTGTATCTCTCAATAGGAACCTAGCCTCGTCGGCTGAATGGTCAACGTACTGTCCTTCGGGTCAGAGTGTCCCGGTTTCGATTCCCGGCCGGGTCTGGGATTTTAATCGCTTCTAGTTAATTCTTCTGGCTCGGCGACTGGGTGTTTGTGTATGTCCCAACACTCTCCTCTTCATATTCAGACAACACACCACACTACTAACTGCCACAGAAACACACAATAGTGATTGCATCCCTCGATATAGGGTTGGCGTCAGGAAGGGCATCCGGCCGTAAAACAAGGCCAAATCTACATGTGCGACGCAGTTCGCACCCGCGACCCCACAGGTGTAGGATAAAGCAGTAGTAAAAGAAGAAGAAGTTCTCTCAATAGGAACCTACACATCTTATCATCACCTTTCATCTGCCATGACACATCTTACATTACTTACCTTCATTTCCTTTCCCTTCCGGTTCTCTCGTTATCTACCATTCTCTGTGTCTTCAGTTGTATTTGTGTGTTCCTTTATTTCTGCCATTGTTTATATAAATATGTAAATGATAATGATGATGATGCTTGTTGTTTTAAGGGGCCTAGCATCGAAGGTCATCGGCCCCTAAATATGTAAAATACACGGTTTTAGTTGCATTAGGATTCTATAGTTTAATTTGTGTATATTTGTGTGTATATTTATCATTTCGGATTAATTCTTGTAACAATAATTGTAGATCAGAGATTTATTACGGATTTTTATAATTCGGAGCTATGCTGGTGCCGATTCTCAACAAACAAACAAACAAACAAACAAACAAACAAACAAACAAACAAACAAACAAACAAACAAACAAACAAACAAACAAACAAACAAACAAACAAAAAGGTCACACGGGGCAGAATTAAGACCTTCCTTAATAATATTTTTCAGGCTGTTATATTAATATGTTGTGGTCTTATCAATCGATCTCGTGATAAACACATTTCTTATTTAACTCCGTTGCATAGTGCCAATGAAAGTTCACCATTGAATTTCTTGTACATTGAATTCTCATTAATCTAATATCTCACACATCCTCCTAACACCAAAAGCTTGTGGACGGGGCACACTGCGTGGTTTCCTTGAATGTTTTTTTCAAACGTAGTCCTACGATCACATTACCTTACCAATAAAGGATCTCAAGTATTTTATGTATACTGGGTGGTTCAGAATGAATGCGACACCGCTTAGCATGTTGTGCGGGGTGACAAACTGACTGTATTTCAATAAGGCACCAATGTCTGGGCACCGTGGGCCGTCAAAGTTTGAAAGTTTGATGGTATAGTGGCGGGTGAGCGTTCCACATTTTTTCAAAAACTTCTACCTACCAAACCAGCTTTCATTACGTTGAAGAACAGGTTCGGCTTGTCGACTTCCAACAGAGCCTACATTGGTGGTGTAGGGGTTGTTAAAGACGCTATTGTTTGAGTGGGGGTAGGGGGTGGGGTACTATCAAGGCTGTGACACTGATGTATTATCAAAGGAGGACCATATCACACGAATCCACGCAGCGACTGAAATACTAAAATAATGAAAACACAAGCACACGTCTGTACCAATCTGTACACTACCGATATAGACTTTGTAATAAAATTAGCGGTCGACAATTCGAACTCATTTCGTAATTTAATGCCCTATAAGAAACTCTTATTAGGTTGGTGGAGGTTGCTTGACAAAATGTTGAACGCACACAATCGTCATATCAGAGGTGTTTTGAAACCAGTGCACTTTCGGTCATCCATCCCCAGTTGAAATACGATCAGTTTGCCTTCCCACAAAACGTACTATGAGTTGTCACATTCATTCTGAATCATTCTGTATATATTAGCTTCTGCCCGCAACTTTGCACACGTGATTGTTAATTTTGTGGCCATCTGTAGAACCGATGAACGCTAGAAATTGTATCAAAATTCGTTCAGTATTTTTTAAGATAAATAAATAAATAAATAAATAAATAAATAAATAAATAAATAAATAAATAAATAAATAAATAAATAAATAAATAAATAAATAAATAAATAAATAAATAGGGCACACGACTCAGAGTTAAGACTTAATGATATTATTGAGACCGTTAATTAATACGTGCCGCTTCTGTGGTGTAGTGGTTAGCGTGATTAGCTGCCACCCCCGGAGGCCCGGGTTCGATTCCCGGCTCTGCCACGAAATTTGAAAAGTTGTACGAGGGCTGGAACGGGGTCCACTCAGCCTCGGGAGGTCAACTGAGTAGAGGTGGGTTCGATTCCCACCTCAGCCATCCTGGAAGTGGTTTTCCGTGGTTTTCCACTTCTCCTCCAGGCAAATGCCGGGATGGTACCTAACTTAAGGCCACGGCCGCTTCCTTCCCTCTTCCTTGCCTATCCTTTCCAATCTTTCCATCCCTCCACAAGGCCCCTGTTCAGCATAGCAGGTGAGGCCGCCTGGGCGAGGTACTGGTCATACTCCCCAGTTGTATCCCCCGACCAAGAGTCTGAAGCTCCAGGACACTGCCCTTGAGGCGGTAGAGGTGGGATCCCTCGCTAAGTCCGAGGGAAAAACCGAACCTGGAGGGTAAACAGATGATGATGATGATGATGATGATTATAATTAATACGTTGTGGTCTTATCAATTGATCTCGTGATAAATACATAACTCCGTTGCAGAGTGCCTATGAAAGTTACCATTGCATTTCTTGTACATTGAATTCTCATTACATCTAATATCTCACACATCTTCCTAACACCAAAAGCTGTTTGCCATGCTGTTGTGCTTACTCTAGTGCAGAGGTGCTCACCCTGGGTAGAGAGAGTCCGGCCGCCCTCGACTACCCCTAAAATGGCGCCCAGCTGAGCAACCTCTGCTCTACACCAAGCCACATACAGTTTTTCATGTGAAGAGCATTTGGTTTTCAGGTCCTCACCTCCTTTGCTCAAACTCTCCCCTTATGATTATTTATTGTCACATAAAACAAACAGGCAGCTTCCATGGATCAGACGGCAGCGCGCCGGCCTCTCACCGCTGGGTTCCGTGGTTCAAATCCCGGTCACTCCATGTGAGATTTGTGCTGAACAAAGCGGAGGCGGGACAGGTTTTTCTCCGGGTACTCCGGGTTTCCCTGTCATCTTTTATTCCATCAACACTCTCCATTATAATTTCATTTCATCTGTCAGTCATTAATCATTGCCCCAGAGGAGTGCGACAGGCTTCAGCAGCCAGCACATTTCCTATCCTCGCCGCAAGATAGGGGCTTCGTTCATTCCATCCCTGACCCGGTCATTGACTGGAAAACAGGTTGAAGGTTTTCAAAACAGACATATAATATAAATTGCAGTATTTTAAATTGGAACGAAATTTTTTAGGTATTAGGGGAATGCGATGTACAAACGCACATTCACCTTTGACACATAGCATTAATATTACGAAGGTTTCTAACTTTAAATAATGTGCCATTTTATTTATTTATTTATTTATTTATTTATTTATTTATTTATTTATTTATTTATTTATTTATTTATTTATTAAGAATTAGAATCAGCATAGCATTGAATTACAAAGATATGCAATAAATCCCTTAGTTACAACAATTACTCTAAAAATGTGAAATATACACAAATTTATAAAGGACACAAAATAAACTGTACAGGCCTAATGCAATTAAAACTTTACATTTCACATAAGCAAAGGAAAATTCACGTAAATACAACAGAAGAGATAGACAATGGAAGATCATGGAAGAACCGGAAGGTAAAAAGAAAAAAAAGAAGAAATTGAGGCTAAGTTATGTAAAAAATATCACGGCAAAAGGAAGGATATGATAAGACGATATATAAGCAAATACACTATAGAGAATACGTGCCACTTTGCGAGATATTGCAAGACATTGATTGCTAGCGCACCTAGCGGGACGGCCTTGAAACTGAGTGTAGTAGTTCACTATACACAATGAGAATGAATTATGCCGAAAGTGTCAGGTTCCAAGTCGTGTTTAATTAAAAAGTGGTTACAGGAGTTTACCCATTTCACATCGGATGGCAAAGTTATATTCTTTGATGTTTGCAGCAAAGAGGTGAATGGAAGTTGCTTTGTATTTCCCCCTAACGAGTTATTATCAATTTTGCAAAATAAACATGGTATTTTAATTGATGCCTACTAAAATACGTACAATTGAAACTGCCAGAAATATTTTAGAACCTATTTGAGAGTCTATTTTGGCAGCTAAAATAACATTTAAGCATCTATGATCCGAGGTTTAGTAATCGCAATTGCATGTTTCTGTGGTGGTTGGAAGTGTAGTGTATTGTCTGAATATGAAGAGAAACGTGTTGGAACAATCATACGCACCCAGTTCCCGAGGCAGAAGAATTAATTAGACGTGATTAAAATTCCCGATCTGGCCGGGAATCGAATCCGGGACCTTCTGAACCGAACACCTCAACGCTGACCATTCAGCTCAGGATGTGGACAAAATGAAATCATTATTGAGTTTCATTGTCTCTATCAGTTTTAACATGCAACTTTTGTAGTTTCAACCTTGTCGCCTGATGTTTTTTTTTTTTTTTTTTTTTTTGCTAGTTGCTTTACGTCGCACCGACACAGATAGGTCTTATGGCGACGATGGGACAGGAAAGGACTAGGAGTGGGAAGGAAGCGGCCGTGGCCTTAATTAAGGTACAGCCCCGGCATTTGCCTGGTGTGAAAATGGGAAACCACGGAAAACCATTTTCAGGGCTGCCGACAGTGAGATTCGA
This sequence comes from Anabrus simplex, assembly GCF_040414725.1. Lineage (NCBI taxonomy): Eukaryota > Metazoa > Arthropoda > Insecta > Orthoptera > Tettigoniidae > Anabrus > Anabrus simplex. The sequence goes on along the minus strand of NC_090272.1, from coordinate 80,962,595 downwards.
ACCTACTATCTCCCGAATACTGGATACTGGCCGCACTTAAGCGACTGCAGCTATCGAGCTCGGTCCCCTGATGTTTAAGGTCGGGCCACAAGGTGAGCCACTGTCAACATGTCTCTCAGTTTAGAATACGGAAGTGTCCAGTATTTTCTATAGTGTATTTGATACAGGTTCCATTTGAGAGATAAGGTATTATACATGAATGGAATACGTACAGAGATTTGGGTAAGAGGAAGGTGGGAGTAGTGAATATGGAACAGGGTCTTCATTCTGGTACTACGGGAAAGGATGTGGAGGGGAAAGAAGGGCACTTGACATGAAACGCTATTACTGGTGTCTGCAAGTGGTATACTACTAAAACTGAAGTTCCGCTATAATAACATAGAGTGTTACGGTATCTGAGGGCGTAAACATAAAGATCTCAGTGAAGAAACACAAACTATTGTAGTCAGTGCACATATGAAGGATGTTAAAGAGTTTAATTCGAATGGCTTTGTTTTCTACACAATGAGCAGATGACAAGTAAGTACCAAACACGACTGCTACTGTTAGCAATAAACCAACAATGATCCCGGGTGCAGTATTGGTGGCCCGCGAGGGTAGTCGCTCACTCACTGCTCGCTTCTCTCTGGCTGAGACGCTGTATTCCGGAGGCTGAAAATATTATTTCTCAGCTCCTACTAAACAGACTGAGATAAAACCATGTATGGGGAAATTCTGGAAGTCTCTACTTAAATACTGGCAAGTTTAATGAAAAATGAATTGGCAGTTTTCGCGTTTATTCAGTTTAGACAGACAAAAAGACAGACAGACAAACATAATATTCAGCATTAATAGATATCGTCTCTACATCGTGTTTACTAGCAAACCTCTCAAAATCATGATAAAAGTACGTATGTTTGTACTGCTCAGTAAACCCGTAAGGTGTTTGAAAATGGATCGCCTTTAATGTTCCATACTCAGAAATACAGTATATTCTACTGGCGAAACGTAACATATACTCCCCATTGTTTCTCTCTCTCTATCCTTTGCTACTTTTAAAGTCTATTTCAAACACTCTGCTTGTCATAAAAAATTGTAAGTCCTTCTAGACTCTGTCGTTAGAAATCAGAGCCGAGGTATAAATCCCTTTGTAGAAGGAAGTTGCTCTTCACTTGACTTGAAGACAAATATTGTCGTCTGTCTCTGCCAGGGAGAAAAACGCCTAGACCATTAGCAGTGGCCAACGCTCTCCTGTATTCAGCAGTCATTAATAGGGGTATTAAGGCAGAACACAATTCTTTACCTCTGTTTGAGTGTTATTCCATGTTGCGAAATGTAACAAGAGGACATTTTGCTGAATAATATCATATTGGTATGAAGATAAGCCCCTGAAGCGCGATCGAGCATGCGTTCAGTTCCTTAATCTCCAAAGAACCAAGGCCAAATTTAGACATAAAAAGAGAGTTTTGTGCTTAATGGTCTCTTAGATAACAAAATATGACAAATTTGCAAAAATCATATTTTAGGTGAGGGGGCAAACGTTTGGCCATGGGGGGTCTTTGGGGGGGGGGGGGGGGAGGCGGTTGAACAGGTGAAAAATAGATAGAAAAGAGGACACAACTATTGCAATTTTCACATACATAAACAAAATGTATCACTTTCCATATTATACAGTAAATTCTTGCAAAATTTAAACAATGAAACTAATTTTGCACGCCTTGCTGGTGCTTTTATGGAGATTCAGTCGCCTTCAGGAGTTTTGGCGTACCTATCTAAATATACTTATAAAATGATACACATGTAAATTCCTTGAGATAATATTCAACCACTAAGAAGACTTTTCACAGGTTCTACTTTTTTTTTTTTTTTTTTTTTTTTGCTATTTGCTTTACGTCGCACCGACACAGATAGGTCTTATGGCGACGATGGGATAGGAAAGGCCTAGGAATTGGAAGGAAGCGGCCGTATCCTTAATTAAGGTACAGCCCCGGCATTTGCCTGGTGTGAAAATGGGAAACCACGGAAAACCATCTTCAGGGCTGCCGACTGTGGGGCTCGAACCCACTACCTCCCGATTACTGGATACTGGCCGCACTTAAGCGACTGCAGCTATCGAGCTCGGTGGTTTCTACTTTGAAACGGTTCCTATTATCAGTCCATTGTGCTGAGATCAATGAAAATACTCTTTCTACAATTGTATTGTGGCCTTGCGTACTTATTCATGTGTGAAGTCAAAGACGGTTTCAACCAGAAGGCCTGCATATTATGACGTGACGCATGGTCCATGCAACGTATCCTCTCGGCGGTTACTCTTGGTCTTCTACAGGGTGTATCCGTGATGATCTTGAGATAAGGAACCATATTCCGGAAACGATCGAGTCAAAAGTTAAGCTAAATTCTACTCATTTAAGTCCGTTTGCCAGCACAAGTTTCAAAACCTGCTGCATTTACAACAAATGTTCGAAATAGCGTCCCTCTGCGTCAATGAAGGCATGGCACCGTCGCACAAAGTTCTGTCGTACCCGTTCGAAGATCCCCGGTGTCGTTTGAACAGCGTCGCAGGCAGCGAGAATTCTTGGCAAGAGATCCTCTTCAGTCTCGATAGGTGTCTCATACACAAGGCTTTTTACATGGCCCCACAACGAGAAATCAAGTGTAGTGAGATCAGGTGAACGAGCGGGCCACGAAACAGCACCTCTTCTTCCTATCCATTTTGCAGGGAATGTCTGATCCAAGTGTTCACCTAAGTCTAAAGTGAGGTGTGGCTCCATCATGTTGGAGCCACGTCTGTTGACGAAGGGCAAGTGGAATGTGTTCCAGGAACGTGGATAGTACATCTCTGAGCACCACTGTGAACACTGCTGCATTCAGGCGCTGAGGAAGAAGAAACGGGTATACAAAGTAATCACTGATTATGCCTGCCCACACGTTGACTGAAAGTTTGTGCTGATGTCTCTTCACAACTGTTGCGTGGGGATTATCATCGGCCCAAACATGACTATAGTGACTATTTAGCATTCCGTCTCTGTTGAAACAGGCTTCATCTGTGAAAAGCACATACGCAGGAAAGTGAGTTTCGACTGCAAGGGGCTGCAAGACCCATTGGCTGAACATAACTCGAGGTGCGAAGTCAGCAGGATTTTAAAGCTTGCACTTTCTGTGGATGGTAGGGGTGTAGCTGCATTTCAGATACTCACCACACAGTCATGTGAGAAACATTAATTTCATGTGCAACTGCTCGAGTGCTGATTGCAGGCTCCTCATCCACGCGAGCAAGCATTGCATCTTCTAAGTCGGGAGTCCGAGTAATTCGTCGTCTTCCTCGGTCATTGTACTGTGGTACCAATTGCCCTGTTTCACTTAATCGTTGGAATAGTCGTGGAAACATAGTGTGAGCCGGATGTCACCTACGTGGATATTTGGTCCTGTACAACCGTTCGGCTTCTCTGCTGCTTCCATTTTCTTTCCCGTACACGAACACCATATCTGCAAGTTCCGTAACCGGGTACAACTCCATTTGGAGAGGGTTGATCAACGTACCACTTCAACCCGCAAACACACTGGAGTCGTTGAGTTATTATCCTACCTCTTCTGCTCGTCGGGATTGTCCCCTCTATTATTCTCTTAGCACATGTAGTGTACTGTACAGTCGGAGGTATCAGACCGATTTTTGCTTTAACTTTTGACTGCCGACCGCAGTGTTGTATGGATACGACGTTGGTGTACTAATCGCAAGTTAACGGGTTCAAACCCGACTGAGGTTGGTGGCTTTTAAGGGTGTTTAAAGGTGACAACCCCATGTCGTTGGTTTCCGACACGTTAAAGAACTACTGCAGGGTGAAATTTCGACACCCCGGCGTCTGTTAAGAACGAACGGACGTTAAACAACTTGGATTATTAATAACTTTTGAATCGATCGTTTCCGAACTACGGTTCTTTATCTCAAATTGATCAATTTGCCGTCCTCCTCCTCATCATCATCAGTGTTCTGCCATATGGCAGGTCTTCACATGGCAGCCCTCCACGCAGTCCTGTCTCTTGCCACCCTCTTTGTTGCCTCATACTTGTATTCTATCCTGATACTGTCCAGCATTTGATATCTTCTCCGTCCTCTTTGCCTTTTTCCATTTACTGTTCCTTCTATGGCATCTACAAGCAAGCAATCTTTACTCATCCAATGACCAATATAACTGTGTTTTCTCTTCTTGATTACTTATTTCTCTCTTCCCAACTCTTCTCAAGACTTCTTCATTCTTTATTTTTCTATCCAGTGTATACTTTCCATCCTCCTCCAAATCTACGTCTCAAATGCTTCCATTCTTCTTTCGTCCTCTTTTCTCAATGTCCATGTCTCAGCTCCATACAAAGCACCTCACGAATCGCTTCCTCAAGTCTCTATCAATGCCCCCACTAAAAGTCTACTCTACTCTTCTTACTAAATGCTTCATTCGCAATCGTAATACGAGTTTTCACCTCTCGACTGCACATCCTGTCCTCTGTTATTACACTTCCCAAGTATTTGAAAGCATCCACCTGTTCTATTATTTCCTGCCCTAACTTTATGGTTGTCTTGTGCTTATCAGCATACATTTTTATTTTCCTTTTTCTTATTAATTCACATTCCAAATTCTTCACAGACAACATTTTGATCTGTTAGCATCACCATCATAGGCCGTTCACTCTCTGCCAGTAGGACCATGTCATCAGCAAATCGAATACATTCTATTCTCCTGCCACCAACTTTCACTCCTCTTTTTCCATTCGTAAATTTCTGGATAATCTCTTTCAAATACATGTTAAAAAGTATGGGTGAGAGACAGCAGCATTTTCTTACTCCCCTTCCAATTGTGGTTTCCTCTGTCATCTCATTCCCTATCTGCACACTTATCTTCTGTTGTAGATACAGATTCTTAATCAGCCTTCTCTTCTTCCAGTCAACTCCGTTCCTGCTTAGAATGTCCATTAACTTTTTCCACTGTACTCTGTCAAAAGCTTTTTCCAGGTCAATGAACACATCATATATTTCTCTTCCTCTTTCAATGTATCTCTCACATAATTTTTTTAATAGTCCAATTGCATCTCTTGTTCCTTTACCTCTCATGAAGCCATACTGTTCCTCAGAGATACAGTTGTCTAGCCTTCCATGAAGTCTTCCCTTCAGTACGTTCAGTAATACTTTGGTTGCATGTGTGATCAGACTGATGCTTCTAAAATCACATTTTTTTGAATTCTTTTTCTTTTCAATCGGTACCATTACTACTGAAAGAAAATAATCTGGCCATTCGCCGCTTTCATATATATTATTACAGAGATATGTTAGCTCTTTCATTCCTTTATTTCCAAGACTTAAAATGCTCTATCGATAATCCATCAATCCCACTTGCTTTGCAATTCATTTCTTTCAGAGCTTTTTCTACCTCCCCTTCCAAAATGCGGTATCCTTTTTCATCTTCTATTACTCTTGTCTCATCTTCTATTTCTATATCATTTGTTCTTTGATCATAATGATATAGGCACTCTACACACTCTTTTCACCTTTCCCTTACTTTTTGAGGTTTATACACCAATGCGCCATCATTTCTTTCTATTTCCATACTGGTCCTGCTTTTCCTCCCTTCAAATACCAGTTCTGAAGCTAATTTATACATTCATATTTCCCTTCCTTTTCTAGTTTCTCTATTTCCTCACATCTCTCTTTCGTCCATGTCTCCCTTGATTGATCTGTTTATCTCCTTAATTCGTTGTTCAGTTTTCTGTACATTCGTTTCACTTCCTCTGATCCTACATTCTTCCATTTCCTTCTTTCCTCCATCTTGCCCAGCATTGCATTTGTGGCCCATTTTTTCCTTATTCTTGCAGATGTCCTTTTCCCAACTACTTCTTATGCAAAATCTCTGAGGTTTTCTCTCATCCTCTTCCATGTCTCATTTGCACTTTCTTCATTTTGACATAAATATGTCTTCAAGCACCTTGTATTTGCCTTTTTCCTTTAGAATTTCTAGGTCAAAATTTTCTCTTATTTTTCTCCTTCTCACTTTTTTCAACCGCGCGTGAAAATCTCCCACCACCAAGTTGTGGTCTGAATCTATATCTGCTCCGGGGAATGCTTTTGCATTCCTTAGACAGTTTCTGTACCTGTTCTGTATCATGATATAATCAGTTTGATACCTCTCACCATTCAACCTGGATGTCCACGTGTAACGCCGTCTCTTGTGATGTTCGAACAAAGTGTTCCCAATCACAAGTGAGTTTTCTTTGAGGAAATTAATCAACATTTCACCCCTGTTGTTCCTTGTACCCAGTCCGAATTTTCCAACTACTTCTTCTTTTCTTCCTTCACCAATCACTGCATTACAATCCTCCATTGCAATAGTGCAGACACTTCTCCTGTACCATAAGTTCTTGAATCTTTTCATAATACTCTTCTACTTCCTCATCCTTGTGTTGGCTTGTTGGCATATAAAGTTGTATTAGAACAACATCCTTCTTATGCCCTCTAATCTAATCATCATCCATCTATCATCTATATAGTCAATCTTCAATACTTTTTTCTTCAGCCATTTTCCTATCATAATTGCCACGCCATTACTACCACCAGTTTCATTTCCTCAATAAAACAATCTTTAGTCTCCACTTTCTACCTCACCACTGTTTCTCCATCTTATTTCAAACATTCCTAAGGCGTCCAGTCGATTTTTCTTCATTTCCTGTTTCGCATTTTCCAGCTTGCCACCTTGCAGCAGTGTTAGAACATTCCATGTTCCAGTCCTCATCTTCTCTTCCTTCTTCCTAATCTGCTTTGCCTTTCCTTTCTCATCTTCCTTCAACTTATCTTTGGTTTGTCTCACCCTCCCGGAGATCCGATTGAGGGGAAGTTTTACTTCCGGAATCATTTACACAAAGAGCCATACCATGTGTTTCCTGGGAAATATAACGTGGTAGTATCCCGTTACTTTCCACATAGGCAAGACGCTGCCCAACGTAATGGATGATTATCCCATTGTGACCGAAGATGTTCATGGTTTTGGGTTATCATTTCCTCCAAACCCAACTAGCTATGGTTTACCCGCCAATACTGGGGAGGCTGACTGCAGTGGTTTTCCACTGGGCCATTGGGTCGCCACATCCCTACGCCATGCCGTCATATCTGAAAGTTTGTAACATTATCATGTATACACCCTGCATATCGGGGTCGCCAGATAACCGTCAGATAACTCCTCAATTGGAATTACGTAGATGAGTAGATATCGAGCCAACCCTCAGGTTCAGGCAAAGATCCCTGATCTGGCTGGTAATCAAACATGGGACCTCCGGGTGAGAACCAGGCACTCTACCCCTAGACGATGGGTCCAGCGTTATACCACTAGCAAATAAAAATAAAACCTTGCACAAAGGAGGTAGGTGCCAATGTGGTGGTTCTATAACTGGAAATAGTGGTTTGTGCAATATAAAAATTGTTCGTTTGTAAGAAGAGCTGTCGGTCTTTGCAATCTATTTGTTGCTCTTGAAAAATCTGTCTGGCTCCATAGATAAATGGTTAGCGTGATGGCCTTTGGTCACAGGGGTCCCGGGTTCGATTCCCGGCAGGGTCGGGAATTTCAACCATCATTGGTTGAATTCCCTGGCACGGGGGCTGGGTGTATGTGTTGTCTTCGTCATCATTTCATCCTCATCACGACGCGCAGGTCGCCTGCGGGAGTCAAATCAAAAGACCTGCACCTGGCGAGCCGAACCCGTCCTGGGATCTCTCGGCACTAAAAGCCATACGCCATTGCCATTTCTATTTCTTGAAGATCTGATCGATTTACTCTCAGAAGAGTCTCTGCAGGATCGGCCGCAAGTAGACATGGCGTTATATTGATTTGTGTAATCAGTTTTATTTCCTGAAGGTAACTCTGTAAGTTCGTAACAGAATATCTTTAGGCCAGAGCTTACAGTAACTTCAGACTACCATCTTAATAGTACGCCAACTCGTCACTGCTTGAAACTGGCGATTCTCACTATAGCGCTAATAGCTATTTTACCAGCTGCCACACGGTATCTAGCCGCGCACCTCGGAATCTAGCGAAAGGGCGTGAAACTCACTGACGAAAATAAGAAAATAAGAAAATTATGTGGGAAAATCAGCAGTCCTATAAAAAACTATTAATTTTCGAATGATCTCTAAAATACATGCTCTAAAACGAGGTGTCACTCACTTAAATTTATTCAGCCGTTTCCTCACTGCTACTACTACTACTACTATTATTTTATATAAATATCCTGTCGGGAAAACAGTAGGTCGGTAGATGCAGAGTGGGTCTCGGCCCATAAGTGGCCACGGCTTGTCTGTGGTCCAACAGCTCTGCACTCTACTGGTCAACCGAGCAGAAGAGGGGTGGCCACGGCTCTACCGTGGCTCTACGCCTCTGCATTCGGGAGACGGGATTGGGCTGGACCTCACCGCTGGCCCCAACCGTCGGCTGTCCTGAGAGTGGTTTTTCGTGGTTTTCCATTCTCCTTCACTAAGGCGAATGCCGGGACAGTTACTAGTATAGGCCACGGCAGACTACCCCCTCACCTTCTCCGAGCATCTCATTCACCGGCCTGAGAGACGGCGTCACCGTCTAAGAGGCCCGCCTCCACCTTCAGGGGAGGAATGTCAACATTTTAATAGTAGTAATAGTAGTAGTAGAAAACAGTAATTATACAATGTTGATTTGCTGACCTGGAGAACAGACTTACAGTGCTGTAACCTTTTTTTTTCAAGCTAAAAGTTGGATTGTCTGACACAAATGAACATCAAGTTTCTTTGTGGGAGATTCCAATGTCAGATAAGAGAACAAAAGCGAGGATATATTCGCTTTCTTTTACCCTCTTTTAAAAGCTTGAAGAGGTTGTTCAAGAGGTTCTCCACTTTTATTTTTTAGCTTTTTATTGCATGAACAAATCTCCCAAGTCCTGTTTGTTCGCGACGTAGAAGACAAACTGACATTCAATAACCACCGATTGCTCTCTTGTCTCCAGGGGGGAGCCACATGTCTTCTGCCACGGATATAAGACGTTAGAATTACAACAGTGTAACTTTCGTTTATTGAAAATACAAACTTTATTGAAAGTATTGCCAAGAAGCTCTGTTCGTCTCATTATGGGACTGAAGCTTACTATTGCATTGTTTTCATTGATTTATGTTTGACTCTCTTCACAGGGCACTGCAGTGAGTATGAAATCCTACCATATGTGCTCGAGAGCTGCCTTCAGAATCTTAATAACACTGTAAGATCTTCATTAGCAACCAGTCTCAGGGGAAAAGCCTTGAGGTGCAAGAAGAATCCCATTATACAGCGGAAGGTGGAATTAAATGTCGTATCGATACAATTATAATAAACCGGAGTAAATATATATAAAATCCCTGATTCTGTCCTTCATTCACAGCGATATTGTGAAAACGAGATTTCAACAGTTGAAATTGATACCAGTTATAGATTATTATGTCTTATTTTCAAGAAAACTGCAATGAACCTCTCACGACCACGACTTTTGTACGTTTTTAAAGAAAAATGCCGCCTCTGTGGTGTAGTGGTTAGCGTGATTAGCTGCCACCCCCGGAGGTCCGGGTTCGATTCCCGGCTCTGCCACGAAATTTGAAAAGTGGTACGAGGGCTGGAACGGGGTCCACTCAGCCTCGGGAGGTCAACTGAGTAGAGGTGGGTTCGATTCCCACCTCAGCCATCCTGGAAGTGGTTTTCCGTGGTTTCCCACTTCTCCTCCAGGCGAATGCCGGGATGGTACCTACCTTAAGGCCACGGCCGCTTCCTTCCCTCTTCCTTGCCTATCCCTTCCAATCTTCCCATCCCTCCACAAGGCCCCTGTTCACCATAGCAGGTGAGGCCGCCTGGGCGAGGTACTGGTCATACTCACCAGTTGTATCCCCCGACCAAGAGTCTGAAGCTCCAGGACACTGCCCTTGAGGCGGTAGAGGTGGGATCCCTCGCTAAGTCCGAGGGAAAAACCGAACCTGGAGGGTAAACAGATGATGATGATGATGATTTAAAGAAAAATACGCTTCTATCAGCGAAGTCGTCGTCGCACACTCGCCATTATGCCGTAGGTACAAACTATATCTATTGGCATGATGTCGAACTGCGTACATCCTGGCATTTTTTGCCTTCTACAGATATATTTGAGAAACTTAAACAGGTACCAATTATGGGTTACAAAAACAATGTAGTCTAATGATGACCATCATACTTAAACTGTTCAGTGAAAAATACTATCTATCAATGAAGTGAATGAATCATTTTTTTTTCTGGGTTTTATGTCTATCGATAAGCATCTCCCACAGCAGCCTACCCCGTGGCAATGGTCGTTAACGAGTCATGTCTGTATGGTCTGATACCGTGGCTAGACTGTTCGAAACCCGTTCGTTGAAGATACTTTTACCATCAGAATGCTGGTCGGCAGGAAGGGGAGGTGGTGGCATTAGAATGCGTGCCAAAAGCCTGGATTAAATTCTGACTGAACCTTTCCGCAGTGCGCATATGGAGTGAGGGCCTGTATGATGATTCGTTGTGAACAGTTGTATGTGGCTTTCTCAAGAGTACGCAGATCCATAGACGTCAACGTTAAGCTGCCAGCTATAACAGCACTCAATATGGTTTGTAAGGAAATACTGCAATACCTGTTTTAATTCCATTAGAAAGCCGTATAAAACCCGGAAAATGTAACTTTTGTTCATAAGATATATTGAACCCATAACCGAGACCGATAAAGGGCTCAATATTAATAGTCCATTTAGAATTTCCAGTTACTTTATATGTATTATCTGCGCACATTTTAGCGATAGATTTACACCCTAGTACTGAATCGGTCGACTTCGGTTATCTTCGAGATTCGTATTGACAACCTTTGAAACACAAACTAAGAATCGCTGATGATCGCTGTGCGACATCTGGCGTGCACTTTACGTACTCGTACTGTTGTTGTTTACACAGCAAAGCCAAAGTATAGAATTCATGCTAGGAACACGTTTCGCATAGAGAAATGTTATATAGTATTATATATTGTGTGTGTGACACAGTTGTTGGCGTAAGATAATAAAGGTTTAGAAAATTCATATCGATCGATCATATTATCGATTCAATTCAGATGTCATTTCCATTCAGTTGGCAGTATTACCGGAATCGGCAGTGCTCCCTCCTTACTCCTCGATCCAGCACAAAAATCTATCACTAAAAAGTGCGCGTACATTAGTCATTTCGTCTGTCGAAGACAGGCTTATGTACTACTGATATACAACATGTGACAATAAAGTTCGGTGAATGAAGTCAGAACTGTCTATTCGGCAACGCTGGCGACACACAACGCTGCACCTGCGTAGCAGCAGGTTTCGACCACCTGCTCCCAATGTTGTTCAATTGAGCATCGTGTGTGTGCTGTGTAAGACCTGTTTGACACAGTGCGTGTTTAGTGCGTTGGTTCTGAACTGCGAACAGGAAAATGAACGACCGAAAGATCAATGTACAGTTTTGTTTTAAGCTTGGCAAGACACCGAAAGAAACGCAAGCGATGCTGGTACGTGTTTATGAATATCAAGCACTATCCTTTAAATGTGTGTACGAGTGGTTCGCCCGTTTTCGAGGAGGCCGGGAAAGTGTTTGTGAGAACCCCCGAAGCGGAAGACCAGCGACCGCCGTCAGTGACGAAAACACTGAGAAGGTGAGGATATTAATCACGAACGATCGGCGATTAACTGTGCTCATGGTAGCGGATGAACTGCAGATTAACCGTGAATTCGTGCGACAAATCGTTACCCAAAAGTTAGGGAAGTGGAACACATGTTCTCGTCTTGTGCCACATCACTCGACTGACGATCAGAAGCAGGCACGTTTAGAGGCTTCACAGGTTTTTGTCGAAACGGCGGATGCGACACCAAATTTCTTGAACTGTATTGTCACTGAGGATGAAACCTGGTGTCTGAGGTACGACCATGGCACGAAACGGCAAAGCATTGAATGGCGTTCTCCGGGATCTCCTCGTCGGAAAAAGGTCAGAGCTGAAAAGTCACGCATCAAACTCGCTTTGAGAGGAAAGAGATTTGACGATATTCCTGACATCCAACCAAACGTGATAAGGCTTTTGAACACCATCCCAAGGGAAGCCTTCTTGCAAAGTTTCCAGGACATGTATCGCCGATCTCAGCAGTGCATAGTTATGGGAGGGGACTATTTCGAAGGACAGTAAGGTCACTGTCGTGCATTGTTCATCTATGTATTTAGTACAGGACTATTCACCGAACTTTATTGTCACAGGTTGTATAAATCATGACGCTACAATAAGGTATGAAGACTCTTTCCCAGCCAGATGACGTATATCTTTCTTTGAAATTGTTTTAGGTCATACCAACACAGATAGGTCTTGCGGCGACGAAAGGCCTAGAAGTGGGTAGGAAGCGACTGTGGCCTTAATTAAGGTACAGCCCCAGCATTTCCCTGGTGTGAAAATGGTAAACCACGGAAAACTATCTTCAGGACTGCTGACAGTGGAGTTCGAAGCGACTATTCCCCGGATGCAAGCTCATAGCTCCGCGCCCCTAACCGCACGGCCAACTCGCCCGGTGACGTAGAATTTAGATGAAAGTGATAAAGAGGGTGGTCGGAAACTTCTCGAACCGGATATGTAAGCGTTTAGAGGTTTGGTCATTCTGATAAATAATTTGAAAAACTCGATATTTCGATCAGTTGTCATTGTAACAGCTGCTGAAGCTAGCCAATCAAATCGCTTTGCGGGTTAATTCAAAAGGGCCTTGTGAGGAGGTGCTGCTACATCTGCACGTGACTTAAGACCTACTTGAGGACCATGCCGATAAATCAGTAGCAAACACAAACACACCGGGGGTTTCATCCTGTTCACCGTAGCGTAATTGTTATGGCACTATCCTTGTTTAAATGCCTCCTCTGGTAACTTATTTTCTCCAACTAGTGCTTCTAATCTGTGAGATGGGAGTTTATTTTCACTGTAGTAAGTATAAATACACATTTCAGGTCAGGTGTTGAAGTGCCTGAATACTAACATACACATGCGTGCTTGTTAGTTCTTTTTAATACAGTGCGACTTTTATGTATTAGTGTGTGATTCACTTCAAGTCGTAGAATACCAAATATAAAGCCATCTGACATTATCACCGGGCGAGTTGGCCGTGCGGCTGTGAGGCTGCATCCGAGAGATAGTGGGTTCGAACCCCACTGTCGACTGCCCTGAAGATGGTTTTCATTGGTTTCCTATTTTCACACCAGGCAAATGTTGGGGCCGCTTTTTTCCCCACTCCTAGGCATTTCGTGTCCCCTCGTCGCCATAAGACCTATCTGTGTCGGTGCTAAAGCTATCAATTGAAGGAAAATTATTTTATAATTCGGTGAAGATATTTTTTCTCCATATGGTCAGATACTTTTCTGAGAAATATGCGAAGTGAAAGGGGCAACAGATATAGATTTACCATTCAGCAACATGTAAGTTGCGACAAACACGTGGTATCCAGAACATCAGTGAATTTTATACTGTCCTGATAATTACAGTATATTAATGCTCAGTTATTTTGTTTGTAAGAACTGCACTTTTAGAAAAGGACTGAAATGTTAATCTCTCAGGTGTTTCTTTGCCTATTATTATTATTATTATTATTATTATTATTATTATTATTATTATTATTAGTATTTTAGGCCCCACGGCTAAATGGTCAGCGTGCTGGCCTCGCTGGCCTCTTACTCGGAGGCCCCGGATTTGATTCCCGACCAGAACAGGGATATTTACCTGGATCTGAGGACTGGTTCGAGGTTCACTCAGCCTGCGTGATTACAATTGAGGAGCTATCTGACGGTGATATAGCGGACCCGGTCTAGAAAGCCAAGAATAACGGCCGAGAGGATTCGTCGTACTGACCACATGACATCTCGTAATTTTCAGGCCTTCGGGACGAGCAGCGGTCGCTTGGTAGGCCATGGACCTTCGGGGTGTTGCATCATGGGGTTTGGTTTGATCGGTTAGTTCCAATGGCTGGGTGTGCGTGTCGTCTTCAGCATTAGATTTCATCGTGTGTAGGGCTCCATATTCACAGACGCACCAGATTGCCTAAAGGGCGTTAACTCGAAAGACCTCTACGAGCCCTCTTCTTGGACACGCGCCATTATGTTATTCATTCATTGTTTCAGTCATTCGTCGATACGGCCATCTGTGGGTCATGTTTTCATAATCTACCTGCCATTCTGCCATGCGGACTGATGACCTTCTCTTTCCTTAAGGGTCGTATCCAAGAACAAGAATTTGAACGGATACTTTACAAAGTGTACTTTCCGCAAAGTCTCTACTATGAATAAGAAAAATTGTGACTTTGATGGGTACAAAGCCGACTTTGCCTCGAAGTTTTGTTCTTTAATATGACCCCCCTCTTTCCTCAGTTTTCCGCCGAGATGTACCGTGGCTTGGCCAGTGGCATTTCGGGTATATCCCTCACTCCCGCAATCTTTTTTCTAAATGTTGTTCTGTCCTGTATCTCTGAATCTTTGACACCCACTTCCGCTAGGTCTTTATGCGCCTGTGTAAGCCACCCAGGCTGTTTTCAAGATTTTTTTTGTAGAAAGGGTATCTTGTTGGCCAACCTCTCTTGATTCATCCTTTTAGTGTGTCAATTAAAGGTCCATCTTGTTTTCCTCATCGTCGTCATAGTTTTTTTCGATGGTATTATAGAGTTTCTGATTCGATAACAAGTAGAAAGTGTCATTTTGCAACTTCTTTGTAGCCACGATTTTTCGCAGGAACTTTCTTTCTCTTTTCTGTATATTATTATTATTATTATTATTATTATTATTATTATTATTATTATTATTATTATTATTATTATTATTATTTCTTATATGTTTACCCTCCAGGTTTGGTTTTTTCCTCGGACTCAGCAATGGATCCCATCTCTACCGCCTCAAGGTCAGTGTCCTGGAGCGTGGGACTTTGGGTCCGCGGATACAACTAAGGAGAATGACAAGTAACTCGCCCAGGCAACCTCACCTGCTATGCTGAACAGACGCCTTGTTGTGGGGCGATGGGAAGAACAGAAGAGATATACAAGGAAGAGGGAAGGAAACGGCCGTGCCCTTAAGTGAGGTAACATCTCGGCATTTGCCTGGAAGATCACTTCGACGATGGCTGAGGAGTGGATCGACCCCCCCCCCCTTTCTGCTTACTTGACCCCCAGAGGCTGAGTGGACCCCGTTCCAGCCCTCGTACCACTTTTCAAGTTTTGTGGCAGAGCCGGGAATCGAACCCGGGCCTGGCAGCTAATCACGCTAACCACTACACCACGGATGCGGACATTATTATTATTATTATTATTATTATTATTATTATTATTATTATTATTATTATTATTATTATTATTATTATTATTAGTCGATGAAATTTATTCATGATATTCACTCCAATACTAGTTAAAGGTAATATGGACAATGCACATATTTACTGTTTTGGGTAAAAATTATATTGTCCTCCAGATTTGTGGGTAATTTTCTCACTCATTATAAGTCGTTTTTTGAGAATTTTTTAGGTTATTTTATTTGTCTTGTATCAGTATTTATTAGATCGTCAGTATCCGGGACCTGTATATAATACTTGTTAATGACAGATATGGAACATCACAGGACAGTAGAGTGTTCACCACATTTAAGTCGAATTAATCCCCGGCTTGTTACACACTGGGTTGACTTCGGTGTAAACATCGAGCATGTGATTTGATTCAAGCAAACTTTGAACAACAGCGCCAGGCTGTCTGTAGCGAACCGTGTTATGTAAATCAGTGACAAGCGTTTCACATCACCCAGGAGATGTGAGACACCATAATCCTGAATCTCGTTGTTCTCAGCTGGTTTGTTCCATGACTCAGCAGTGAACCGAAATTCGATCATACACATTATTTATGACTTGTCATGGACAGATCTTCTCCAATCAAATAATCACATTGTGCCACAGGTCTGAAGACTAGTATTTAGCAGATCTTCAATCAATCAATCAATCAATCAATCAATCAATCAATCAATCAATCAATCAATCAATCAATCAATCAATCAATCAATCAATCAATCAATCAATCAATCTTGATCTGCATTTAGGGCAGTCGCCCAGGTGGCAGATTCCCTATCTGTTGCTTTCCTAGCCTTTTCCTAAATGATTTCAAAGAAATTGGAAATTTATTGAACGTCTCCCTTGGTAAGTTATTCCAGTCCCTAACTCCCCTTCCTAATGAATATTTGCCCCAGTTCGTCCTCTTGAATTCCAACTTTATCTTCATATTGTGATCTTTCCTACTTTTATAAACGCCACTCAAACTTATTCGTCTACTAATGTCATTCCACGCCATCTCTCCGCTGACAGCTCGAAACATAGCACTTAGTCGAGCAGCTTTTCTTCTTTCTCTCAATTCTTTCCAACCCAAATTTTGCAACATTTTTGTAACACTACTCTTTTGTCGGAAATCACCCAGAACAAATAGAGCTGCTTTTCTTTGGATTTTTCCAGTTCTTGAATCAGGTAATCCTGGTGAGGGTCCTGTACACTGGAACCATACTCTAGTTGGGGTCTTACCAGAGACTTATATGCCCTCTCCTTTACATCCTTACTACAACCCCTAAATACCCTCATAACCATGTGCAGAGATCTGTACCCTTTATTTACAATCCCATTTATCGATGGCCTAGAGTGAAAACCTCGTATCTCACAAAGTTCTTCCTCTCCATTATTTCCCTTAAGACTGGTTACGCCTCCCAGCCACACATCAATATGCAGTCCATCAGAACAATGTTCGTTGTGTTCTTTATTCCTATGCCGACGTGTGAAGGAAAATGAACCTTACCGTACCGTACTATAGGAAAGTATGTCTGCGTGATGTATTTACTAACTCCTAGAGTATAATTTTTATAAGGTTCATTTTCCTTTACGCGCCAGCATAGGAAAATAAACCCAACGAACATTGTTCTGATGGACTGCATACTCAAATGTGGCTGAGAGGCGTGACCATTCTTAAGGGAAATAATGTATATGAAGAACATTTTGAGATACGAGGTATTCATTCTAGGCCATCGTTATGTGATTACCCCAATGAAGATCTTTCCTTATATTAACACCTAGATACTTACAATGATTCCCAAAAGGAACTTTCACGCCATCAACGCAGTAATTAAAACTGAGAGGACTTTTCCTATTTGTGAAACTCACAACCTGACTTTTAACCCCGTTTATCAACATACCATTGCCTGTTGTCCATCTCACAACATTTTTGAGGTCACGTTGCAGTTGCTCACAATCTTGTAACTTATTTATCACTCTATAGAGAATAACATCATTCGCAAAAAGCCTTACCTCCGATTCCACTCCTTTACTCATATCATTTATATATATATAAGAAAACATAAATGTCCGATAATACTGCCTTGAGGAATTCCCCTCTTAATTATTACAGGGTCAGATAAAGCTTCACAAACAGAATTCGAATGGATAACCTCATCTCTCCTTTATTAGACTGTGTGACAAAAGATATGGAACCACATGTTGCAGTGAATGAACACTGTATTTTAATTTAATTCTCATTGTATGCCATTTAGCTGCATTAAATATTTAATTAAAAGTAATGAAACCCAGTCGAATAAAGTCAGATGGGCCAGGAAATATTAGAATAAGAAATGAAGTCTTAAAGGAGATAGACGTATATTGTTCCTTGGGTGGTAGAAGCAAGTATGACATGAAATGAGAAATAGCACAAGCAAGGAATGCCTTTCTTAAGAAAATAACGTTTAAGGCGTAGACATTACAACATACGATTTTGGGTTTGTTAGGTCGTGTAATACTTATCATATGCTAACGTGTTTTGAACCTGCAACCAGAATCATCTTCAGAGCAATAGCCTAATAAATATTTTAGTGGCAAGGGGTCACTCTATAGCAGGGATGGCAAACCTTTTCCGACTAGTGTGTCAAATAAGGTTGTCACTATTATTTTATATTTTCTAATTTGCCATCGTTTTTTGCCTTTAAAAATAATCATGAAACCTTCTCTTTGGACTTCTTTTAGATATTAGATTGCACTACATATACATCCAGTCGATTTAATGTTTCATGATTTCATTTTGCAAATATAATTGAAAATTACATATTTAAAAGCGGTAAATTTTAGGAATAAAATATATTTCCTTAACTTAATGAAAACTAGCGGCGAGGATACGAATTGCGCGGCATTCATCAGGGGCAATGATTAATGATTGACAGATGAAATGAAATAGTAGTGGAGAGTGCTCCTGGAATGAAAGATGACAGGAAAAACAGGAGCTTCCGGAGAAAATCCTGTCCCACCTCCGTTTTGTCTAGCACAAATCTCACATGGAGTGACCAGGATTTGAACTACGGAACTGAGTGGTAAGATGCCGGCGTACTGCCTGAGCGAGTTGGCTGTGCGGTTAGGGCCCCGCAGCTGTGAGCTTGAATCCGGGAGATAGTCGGTTCGAACCCCTACTATCAGCAGCCCTGGTTTCCCATTTTCACACCAGGCGAATGGTCGGGTTGTACTTTAATTAAGGCCACGGCCGCTTCCTTCCCACACCTTGCCTTTTCCTATCCCATCGCCGTCATAAGACCTATCTGTGTCGGTGCGACGTAAAGCAAATTCTAAAAAAAAGAAAAAAAAGAAAAGAGGTTGCTGTTTTTGAAGCAGATGCTGAAGTAGAACTGCAAAATACTGTGCCAGGGATGATTTCTGATATTAAGGTCAATATTCACCAACGCGCTTTTATCTTGGTTTAAAGGTAAGAAAACCGAGGCAGCAGTTAAATTTGTATTCACCAAAATACATATATCGGATAATGGGTATTATCTCGGTTTAAAATTTTACCGGAGAAAGGTTGGCCGATAAAACAGGAAATCTAAGTTAATAGCCTTTCAAGATGGCGGCTTGTAGACGAATGGAAATATTTAACTGAAGGAGAAAATCACAGCGATGAGGATTTTGGCCAAGATTATACAATAAAACGTCCTAGGTGGATAAAAATAACGCGCTGCATGCAACAATGACACTGATTTTGAAACACATTTTAAGTTATCTAAAACTTCAACACTGTCAGTCTTATCCCTGATCGAACATAACCTGGAATTCCCAACACATAGGCAGGTCTAAGATGAATTCTCGATTTAGCTTATATCTTGTACGGTACACGATTGGGTATGATTTTTAATAAAGAACTAGGGATTATTACCTTATATTTTAAGTGAAATATACAATGTGTAGGCTATAACTTGTTTTCTTATTCTCTATCACGTTAATGTCCGACTCGTTGGCTGAACGGTCAGCGTACTGGCCTTCGGTTCAGAGGGTCCCGGGTTCGATTCCCGGCCGGGTCGGGGATTTTAACCTTAATTGGTTAATTCCAATGGCACGGGGGCTGGGTGTATGTGTTGTCTTCAATCATCATTTCATCCTCATCACGACGCGCAGGTCGCCTACGGGTGTCAAATAGAAAGACCTGCACCTGGCGAGCCGAACCCGTCCTGGGATATCCCGGCACTTAAAGCCATACGACATTTCATTTCATCACGTTAATGCTTTCTGTCACCAAATTCAATAACAATTCTTTATCTTAGAGGTGAACCTTCCAAGGTGTGTAGAATTATTTAGTTTTTTTTTTCTGGGTTAAACCGTGTTGTTGTTTTCTGTATATTGCGTACAATAAATTTAGAAGAAGGATATAAAATCAGTAATTCTTGGATGCCTATCATACATAGATTAAGACATACAGACCACAACATAAACACCCACTACCCGACTATGACACATACCTTCAAGAATTCTCACGAGACAACCATAGGGCTTACGTCAGCCAGAAAGGCTAGCATATATAAGACCAAGGTCAGGAACCATTCTTTGTAGTGTGATTGCTGCCTGGGAGACTGATTACCTCGGATCCAGTAGGGGTATTTCAGTCGCCTTGACAAAGAATACTGCGATGTATTCGAAACGTCGGCAAACTGTACGTAAAACAACAACACGGTTCAACCCGGAAAATAAACTAAATAATTCCTTATGTTGGAACGTCATATTTTTTGCTACGGGCTTTACGTCGCACCGACACAGATAGGTCTTATGGCGATGATGGGATAGGAAAGGCCTAGGAGTTGGAAGGAAGCGGCCGTGGCCTTAATTAAGGTACAGCCCCAGCATTTGCCTGGTGTGAAAATGGGAAACCACGGAAAACCATTTTCAGGGCTGCCGATAGTGGGATTCGAACCTACTATCTCCCGGATGCAAGCTCACAGCCGCGCGCCTCTACGCGCACGGCCAACTCGCCCGGTGAACGTCATATTAGGCTTCTATTGTGTTTCCGTTTCTGGTCAACAGCGGATATAATTTACGATAAATAATTTGCCAACGACAAATGTAAATAGAAACTTGTTTACATTTCTATAATTGCGGTAGGACACAGTCACTTGTTTTCCGTGCGTCAGTATGAACTTTTGATTTAGATCGAAACGAAATATTAGTTTTGGTAAAACAAAATAAAATAAATCTGTGATGAATGTAGAAGTGAGTGTTATCCAAGATAATGACATTGTTCGAGTTTTGAAAATCTAAGACAACAGCAAAAGTAATTGACTTTGGTGAATACGCGCCTAAGACTGATTCACATTTGGCGTGATGTTTCATTCAGAAAACGCAGAGGCCAAATGAATATGTTACTAAGGACCGTCTACAGAAATCAGGAGCATTCATACTATAACAAAACAGAAGTATGATGGCCTGTTGTCCTTACTGTCCTACGTGCCACCTGTGTATCATTCATTTAACTTGAAGGTTTCAATTGCTGAAAATGAATCGGAGTGAAAGAGAAAGTAAAATATTTTTTCGCTATACTACAGAACACCAATTCGATAATATAAAATATGCATTTTATTCGAAAAGAGCGTTTTATTTTAGTTCTCAGCAAGTACCAAATATCTTATTGTACTGGTATGAGATGGAACTTCATTCTCGTTTGATGCAATTCTGCCTATTTTCTGGTTTCTGTTTTGAAAAACAGGTAGTTACATTTCATAATGAACATACATACATCTTCATTATAGAGTGTTATATGCCTTTCAGCGTTCAGTCTGCAAGCCTCTGTGATTCTACTAAACTCCGACACAATCCTCTATTTGTAACTAACTCTGCGGCCCCGTTTACTTCTGTGCCTCTTATTTTAAAATCGTCAGAAACTGAGTCTAACCATTGTCATCTTGGTCTCCCTCTACTTCTCATACCATCCATGACCTATCTGTTTTTATCCTAGGTAACCTATCCTCTTTCAATCTCTTCACATGATCCTACCTCCACCGAAGCCGGTTCATACGTACAGCCTCATCAGTCGGGTTCATTCCTAACTTAGCCTTTATCTCCTAATTTCGATTACTCTCCATCCATTGTTCCCACTTGCTTTTACTAGTGATCATTCTCGCTACTTTTATGTCTGTTACTTGTAACTTATGAATATGATATACTGAATCTACCCAGCTTTCACTCCCGTAAAGCAAAGTTGGTCTGAAAACAGACCGGTGTAAAGATAGTATCGTCTGGAAACTTTTTTTTTTTAGATAATACTGTTGATCGCAACTGCGAGCTAACTGCATTAGCTTTACTGAACCTTTATTCAATCTCACTGACTATACTACCATCCTGGGAGTACACACATCCTAATACTTGAAATTATCAATGTGTTCCTATTTGGTATTCCCAACCTAACATTCATTTATCTTAGGTTTCTTATCTACCGACATCACTTAGTTTTGGAAAGGCTAATTTTCATATCATTTCACCTATTTTCAAGTTCCAAGATATTAGACTACAGGGCTCAGCATAAACTGCCATGAAGACCAAGTCATCGATATAGGTCAAACTACTTACCACATTTCCACGAAACGGAATCCCTCCCTGCAACGTTATACCTTTCAGTAGATGATCCATGTAAACTATGAACAACAAGGGTGAAAGATTATAGCCTTGTCTAACCCGTGTAATTACCTTGAACCAAGAACTCATTCTACAAACAGTTCTCACTGCAGCCCAATTGTCAACATAAATCCCTTTGATTACCATTAATAATCTATCCTTAATCGCGTAGTCTCCATCAACGGGTAACATTTTCCCCTCGGTGCTCTGTCATATGCCTTCTCTAGATCTAAGAAACGTAAACATAACTGACGATTCATCTCTCGTATCATTTTTCAATTACTTCCCGTATACTGAATATCTCATCCTGACAGCCCCTATGTGGTCTGAAACCACACTGGTTTTCACCCGTCTTACTCTCAACCACTGATCGTACCCTCCTCTCCAAAATGCGAGTGAACACCTTGCCTGGTATACTGGTCAGTGATATACCTCAATAGTTGTTCAAATCCTTCCTGTTTCCTTGCTTATAGATAGGTGCAATTACTGTTTTTGTCCAATCTGAAGGTACCTTACCAACACTCCATGCTAATCTTATTACTCTATGAAGCCATTTTATCCCTGCTTTCCCACTATATTTCATCATTTCAGGTCTAATTTCATGTGTTCCTGCGGCTTTATGACAATGGAGTTTATTTACCATCCTTTCCACTTCCTCAAGCATAATTTCACCAACATCATTATCCTCCACGCCATGAGTTCTATTGTTTGTGACTTCACAAGAATGATTTACTTTTACATTGAGAAGATTTTCAAAATGTTCCTTCCACCTGTCCATTGATCTACTATCAGTTCACCTGATTTACCCAAAAACACAATTCATTTCCTTTTCCCCTCCCTTTCTTAGATTCTTTATTACTATCCAGAAGAACAGTCAAATACAATTATATTTTGCCTTTCATTGTAAAAGTAAATTATTTTGTTTTTCAGTTGTTCTTTTTTTTTAGGTCAATAAAATGGTAACTCACACGATATAACGCTTACGTGTGTCCAATTGTAGAGACTCATAATACTTGGGTATTCGCTATTTGATAAACAGGCAGCGCATGTCTCTTTTATATACCCTAATAAGGTTTAGAACAACAAAATTTGAAAATCTGATTCTCAGCACACTTTACTTTTGTTTTAAGCATTACTCAGAACATGCTTTGTGGTGCTTACCATTATCTTGCACCTAGACCCAAATATATCAGATTACATAAGAGCGGCCCAGCGGTAACGACGTGGCCAGTTCACTCAGAACGACGTGGGTTCGATTTCATTCAGGAAATAGAATTTACTGTCTGGCTTCATGGCTAAATGGTTAGTGAGCTGTCCTTTGGTCACAGAGGTCCCGGGTTCGATTCCCGGCAGTGTCGGGAATTTTAACCATAATTGGTTAATTCCGCTGGCAAGGGGGATTGGTGCATGTCTCGTCTTCATCATAATTTCATTATCATCACGACGTGCAGGTCGTCTGCGTGCGTTAAATAAAAAAAGACCTGCATATGGCGAGTCGAACTTGTTGTCGGACACTCCCGGCGCAAAAAACCATTCGCCATTTCATTTCATCGAAACTACTTAGTACTGAGGTTGCGGATAGTAGAATATTTTACCTTTGTCTTAACCAGGCGAACTACTTTAATTTTCAAGACAGTTCACAATTTCAAGCAAATCCACAGCTTTCAGAAGTTCTATGTCTTGCTGCCCTTGCACTTACGACATCTTCCTCTTTTCCCAAGTTTTGGGTCTTTTCGTTGTTCATGTGTTGCTCCTGAAAGTCTTGCTGTCAGAAATCGAATTTTCTGAGTTAGATAACCCTGTTCAGCTCGCTCGGCCAAGCAACGTTTCACTAGTGATGTATAGTACATGTTGGAAACCTCTCGCTTGATGCTCCCATGTTCGAAATTTTATGGAAACACAAAATTTATTCAAGATGTGAACGCTGGGAAAGCTTTGAAACTTAAAGCACACGAACATCAATTTCTAAGCGTATTGGACAGAATTATTTACATATACAGTAACTAACAACTGCAGCTTTGTGCACGGGTCCTCGCTCCTTAATTGGTTAATTTCACTGCCTCGGGGTTTGATGGGTGTGTGTGTGTGTTGTCCTTAACTATATAACTATTTATATTTTTTTACAATTGGCTTTACGTCGTACCGACACAGATAGGTCTTATGGCGACGAGGGGATAGGAAAGGACTAGGGGGTGGGAAGGGAGTGGCCGTGGTCTTAATTAAGGTACATCCCCAGAATTTGCATGGTATGAAAATAAACTACGGAAAATCCTCTTCTGGGCTGCCGACAGTGGGGTTCGAACCCACTATCTCCCGCATGCAAGTTCACAGCTGCACGTCCCTAACGGCACGGCCAACTCGCCGGGTTATTGTTTGTCTACTTCAATATAAGTTTTGTTAATCACGTTGTATCATGTATATAGGCTATAGTAAGAACCGAAATGATTACTCAACTGATATATGGGCTGACTAAATGATGAAAACGAGAGAAAAAAAAATTTAACGCATTCTTACGACTGTTTCAGGAAAGTACAGAGGTTAATAACCCTGTAGGCGTCTCCGAAGACCGTAAAAATAGTTAGTGGGACGTAAAGCAAATAACATTATTATTAATAACCCTGTAAGTGCTGTGAATCTGAGGTAACAGAAATATTTCACACTGTTGGGTGTCACAGACCCAACCCGATCGTTCTAGAGATAATATTGATTTTATGAATGGACGGAGACAATGAACAGGACCCCCCCCCCTCCTCCCAGTCACGAATAACCACCAACCGCTGGAGACAACATCCGCCCGCTGCACTGCAACCATTGTATTCACATGCAACCAGTATTATACATTTTGGGGAATATCAAACATATCTTACTACATATGACCGATGAAAACAACGAAAACACATCACCCTCCCCCACTCACGCATGACCACCAATTAACAAACTGTCACAATACATTATTAAACTATGAAAATGAAATGTCGTATAGCTTTTAGTGCCGGGATATTCCAGGACGGGTTCGGCTCGCCAGGTGCAGATCTTTCTATTTGACTCCCGTAGGCGACCTGCGGGTCGTGATGAGGATGAAATGATGATGAAGACAACACATACACCCAGCCTCCCTGCCATTGGAATTAACCAATTAAGGTTAAAATCCCCGACCCGGCCGGGAATCGAACCCGGGACCTTCTGAACCGAAGGCCAGTACGCTGACCGCTCAGCCAACGAGTCGGACAATTAAACTATAATGTACCGCTACAGTACCTATTTTTTTTTTTTTTTTTTGCTAGGGGCTTTACGTCGCACCGACACAGATAGGTCTTATGGCGACGATGGGATAGGAAAGGCCTAGGAGTTGGAAGGAAGCGGCCGTGGCCTTAATTAAGGTACAGCCCCAGCATTTGCCTGATGTGAAAATGGGAAACCACGGAAAACCATTTTCAGGGCTGCCGATAGTGGGATTCGAACCTACTATCTCCCGGATGCAAGCTCACAGCCGCGCGCCTCTACGCGCACAGCCAACTCGCCCGGTGTACCTATTTTTAATAGTTATTTAGGTATATATCTTAGAAAGTTAGACAACCTTATCCTTGTGAGATAATGCCTCGATATTAACTAAGTCATCCAATCCAGGATACCTCTTCCTTAAACTACATTCAATTTCCTCTGATTTTACCTTCTTCACATTTCTTCTCTCAAATTCCTCTAATAACATTAAATAATTTTGCTGTTTTTCCAGCTTTACCTCCATTCTCTGTTTAATAGCTTAGCAAGTGTGTCATAAAATTCCTGTTCATTTAAAATTTTGCCTTACTCTTCCCCATCTATATATTTGTCTTTGATACAGTGTTGTCAGGTCTCCCGAAATTTCAGATTTGCTAATTTTTTTGAAACACACCAGAAAACCCGAAAAAAACTCTCGAAATTATTCTAATCCAAATTTAAGGAAAATGAATGATAATGATTAATGGTGCAAAAAGCATTATATATATATGTGCCGAAAAATTCATTCCTCGTCTCACTGCGTGAAGTGTTATCGATAACATCGCTCGTTAGGAACTTCCCCGCATTCATTTCAGGCTCGAATTACGTCATCTCTTCCCTCTTATTAAACTCAAAACGCACGCTTGACTGCACCATTTGAAGGGAAATCACCGATCCGCATACAGAACGCAAAATCTGCATCCTGCTACGACTTCAAGATTGGCACGCCATTTCTACGTCCGATGAATAACTACATCTGAAGGAAGAGTGGGGAGAAGAAAAGTAGAAGAAGCACAGAGTGTCCAGAGAGTACGGGTGACTGAAATTGTATATTTTTTCTTAATAACTTAAAATGACTAATCGTATTCTTTAATTTAGTTATACGGTATTATAACATTTCTGTGCTCGAGAAACTACCGAAATTTTCATTTAAAACTCCCGAAATTTTTACGTATAATCTACCGATCTACCGATTTGTAGACCTGGCAACATTGCTCTGATATTTATAGCTTCTTTACAGTCCTTGATCAGATGTCTTTGTTTGTTCATATGCAGTATAAATAAGGTTGTATAATATGTACTGGGTATGCAACATATACTAACATTATTGTAACATTTAAGGAACTGGAGCCAACGGCCGTAGCCGTGTTGAAACACCGGATCCCGTGAGATCTCCGAAGTTAAGCAACATTGGGCGTGGTCAGGAGTTGGATGGGTTGCCAAGCTCTGTTGGTGGGGGGTAAGGGAATGGAGGAGCGGAAAGGAACTGGCCACCCTACCGCACGTAAACTCCGGCTCAGGACCACCTCTGCGGAGGTTCTGACCTGCCTTCGGGCAGAATAACCCTTACCTTACCTAAGGAACTGGAATATCTTTGGATTCTCTTGTAGAATGTTCAAATCTAACTTCATGTAATGATTTCGGTTACAATAAAAGAATACGCTCTCCTCAGTTGGTGGTCATTTGTGGACGGGAGAGAAGTGTATTCATTGATTCATATTGATTTTTCGTCCAGCTGACAAATCAAATAACTAACGATGGCAGAAGTAAGGAGGACATAAAGTTCAGACTGCCACAAGCAAGGAAGGCCTTTTTTAAGAAAATAAATTTGCTCAATCCGAACGTTGATATAGGAATTAGAAAGACGTTTTTGAAGATTTCCCGTCTGGAGCGTGGCATTGGGGAAATATGGACGATAACTAGCTCCGAAAAAAAGAGAGTAGAAGCTTTTGAAATGTGGTGTTACAGAAGAACGCTGAAGAAAAGATGGGTGGATCGAATCATGAATGAAGAGGTACTGAATCTAATTGGTGAGAGAAGATCGATTTGGCTAAATTTGATGAGAAGAGGAGATAAAATGAGAGGACAAATCTTACGACACCTAGGACTTGCTCAGTTGGTTTATGAGGGTAATGTAGACGGTAAGAACGGTAGAGGTAGATCAAGGTATGAATATGACAAGCAGATTAAAGCACATGTAGGATGAAATGAAAAAGATAGCGTAGAATAGGGTGGGTTGGAAGCTGCATTCAATCAGTGTATGGACTGATGACTCGAGCAGCAACAACAACAACAACAACAACTACTACTACTACTACTTTTACGTTTTAGAGATACCTGGGTGCCAGAATTTAGTCCCGAAGGAGTTTACATACCAGTAAATCTGAGAGACTGGCGAATTTGAGAACCTTGAAATACCACCGGACTCACGTGGGGTCAAACCCGCAAACTTTGGCTGAAAACGTCAGCGTTCTACCATCTGACTAGTGAGCCACTCAATGTATGTATGTATGTATGTATGTATGTATGTATGTATGTATGTATGTACGGTATGTTAAGAGTTATGGCAGTATATTGCTAGACTTCTTCAGAGGAGATATCTCCGTCGAGATAGAATTTTCCTGAAAAATCTAGAATTGAACGTCACGAAGTCTGGTTTTTGTTCTTGGTGCATATATTCCTCATATTATTTCCTCTTTCAATAGGAATGATGAGCGTTCCCATTTGTAACTTACGACACTAATAATACTGTCGACTCTCTGTGTTGAGAAGATTACACAAAGCTCTGCATACACAAGGGATCGCTAATTAGTGAGAACAAGTGTTACGTCATAGGAACGCGAGTTGTTGCAATGACATTCACTCCCAGTGCCCTGCAGAGTTCGATCGTAACTTGGAGAAAAGAATTTATATTCTTCAACACGCAACCCGTCGCCATGTAAGTTTACTAGGAGGAGGATTTAATTCTCTGGAACATGGCAGTGTTAGTTAGAAGTTTAAGACCGCTATATAACATTACAGAAAATGTATTTACAGAAATATTAATACCATAGTTTGCCTACAACTTATGTTTTTAGTAAATAAATAAATAAATAAATAAATAAATAAATAAATAAATAAATAAATAAATAAATAAATAAATAAATAAATAAATAAATAAATAAATAAATAAATAAATGGCCCGGAGTTGTAGCTGTGGGTTGGGACGGTATAATACCACTCAATATATCCCCGCCTATCGTAAGAGGCGACCAAAAGGGGCCACAGGGGCGTCCACGGGTCTCCCTTAGATGAACCCTAGCACTGCTTCTACTTATTTGTGCCAGGCTCTTCACTTTCGTCTATCCGACCTCCCTTGATCAACTCTTGTTCTTTTCCGACCCCGACGGTTTTAGGTTGTGAGGCCTATGGAGTCTTTCATTTTCACGCCCTTCGTGGCCCTTGTCTTTCTTTGGCTGATACCTTCATTTTATGAAGTGTCGGATCCCTTCGTTGTTTCTCTCTGATTAATGTTATATTGAGGATGATTACCTAATTGTACTTCCTTTTAAAGCAATAATAACTGCCATCATATAGCTGTCGGAGATCTGTGAGAGCCTTGTTCCCGGCAATAATTTGACACCTGCAATTGACCCACTCTTTTCCCCTGAAGTACACAGAACGAACTTTCTTTTTGTTGTCATGCACACTGACAGTTAAACTAATCACGGGGCTAAGTCCATTGCTACAGAGATTTACATTTTTTGGGCTATCTTCCGAGAAAATTAAACATTTTTTCATACTGAAGAACCTGATTTTGATAGCTCCGTTAGAGCCGAGCAAGTGGCTGTGCGGTTTGGGTCACGTAGCTATCAGCTTGCTTTCGGGAAATAGTGGGTTCGAACCTCACTGTCCGCAGACAGAAGATAGTTTTCCGTGGTTTCCCATTCGGGAGCTGTACCTTAATCTAAGCCACGGCCACTTCCTTCCCACTCATAGCCCTTTCCAATCCCATCGTCACCGTAAGGCATACCTGCGTCGGTGCGACGTAAAACAAATTGTAATCAAACCACACACGA
Organism: Anabrus simplex; assembly: GCF_040414725.1. NCBI lineage: Eukaryota > Metazoa > Arthropoda > Insecta > Orthoptera > Tettigoniidae > Anabrus > Anabrus simplex. The sequence continues at coordinate 80,933,316 of NC_090272.1, read as the reverse complement.
ATTCTATTGTTACATAAATAGTAAAAGTTGATATATATATATACGACGTATAGGTATGAATTCATTATCAGGCCATTTGGAGGTATGGGGTTTTGTGATAAAAACTTTAGAACCTCGCGTCAAATCCAAGGCATGAATTTCTTTCTTTCTTTCTTTCTTTCTTTCTTTTTCTTTCTTAATCTGCTTACCCTCCAGGGTTGATTTTTCCCTTGAACTCAGCGAGGGACCCCACCTCTACCGCCTCAAGGGCAGTGTCCTAGAGCGTGAGATATTGGGTCGGGGATACAACTGGGGAGAATTACAGTACCTCGCCCAGGTGGCCTCACCTGCTGTGCTGAACAAGGGCCTTGTGGGGGATGGAAAGATTGGAAAGGATAGACAAGGAAGAGGGAAGGAAGCGGCCGTGGCCTTAAGTTAGGTAACATCCCGGCATTTGCCTAGAAGAGAAGTGGGAAACCACGGAAAACCACTTCTAGGATGCCTGAGGTAGGAATCGAACCCACCTCTACTCAGTTGACCTCCCGAGGCTGAGTGGACCCCGTTCCAGCTCTCGTACCACTTTTCAAATTTCATGGCAGAGCCAGGAATCGAACCCGGGCCTCCGGGGGTGGTAGCTAATCACACTAACCACTACACCACAGGGGCGGAATTATATGGAGTACTAGCTTTAATAATCGTCGTTGATGGGAACATAGGTGTTTAAAAATTACATGTTTGGCTCCTTCCCCTAAACTACCATTTCATCCTGCGTGAATAAAATTATTTATAGCCGAGATTGCAGTGCTTTATTTCTCCGAATGTTCATACCGATTTTCATTCAACTATGTTCATCCATTTTCTCGTGGCTTGGCATTGGGACTTAACAACTTAATTAAACCGGTACGGTAGAAATGTATATTAGGCTATCACTCGTTAACCAGTATGATTGTCTTCCAAAGGTAAGTTAAAATCATATGAGTTCTTTGATGGCTGTATAATCCAACTCTGGAACCACAGACTCTTCCACATTGTTGGAAAATGGTATCTTGGGTAGCCACTGGTCCTTGAGGGCTGATACTTCTGTTATTCATACGCTCTTTTCTAGCATTGCGTTTGTTGGCCAGAAGTTTCCTCGGTTGTAGTTTAATGGATAGATGTCCTTGGTGGACGACGCGAGGCCATTCTGAACGAGTGTATGCCACAACCTCCCAATTTTCAGTGTAAATTTGACATTTCTTTAGATTCGCCTTCAGAACGTCTTTATAGCGTTTTTGTTGCCCACCCTGTTTTCTTTGTCCGTCCTTCAACTGACAGTACTGCTGGGAGATCAGAAGAATGCAATTGCCCGGTGAGGCACGGGGCGAAGGGGTTTTCACCAGCAGAGCTAGTGACGCAATGGTTACCATAGCAACTCCGCTACTACCCAGGCGACTTTATATTATCTTCTACTGGCAGCTCTTCGCTCTTGTCAGTTGTATTCCAGCAAACTGCAAAGTGTGAGTCAATGTTTTCGTGTAGCAGATAAGAGCAGATAAGAGCCGATCTGTCTGGGCAGAACAGGAAGTTCGTGCTTGCAGGCTACATTCCTCATTCTTTCATTCTTCTCATCTCCACACAGTACATGATTAGTTTTGGGAGACGTGACTCAGGCATGGACATGGAATGTATAAGACATAAATGATCGTACATTTAATTCTATATAACTTAAGTTAGGCTATATAGTATTCATCGATAGGACCACGAATAACATTGATTTTTGAGCATTGAAGTTTAAGGCTTCCCCTAAACTATCATTTCACTCTGTGAAAATAAAAAATAATGATTTAAAGCCTAGATTGTAGTGCCTTATTTCCCGCCTTTACATAAACATTTTCAGTAAATTATCTTAAGCTATTTTCTTGTGATGCCCGTGCAGACAGACAGACAGACAGACAGACAGACAGACAGACAGACAGACAGACAGACAGACAGACAGACAGACAGACAGACAGACAGACAGACAGACAGACAGACAGACAGACAGACAGACAGACAGACAGACAGACAGACAGACAGACAATTATAAAGCACATTTTCTTGTTACTGTGTACACGACTGATACAGAAATACCATTGTTTTTTAATTCTGAGCAATGTACAGAGAAAACTCTTATTATATATATATATATATATATATATATATATATATATATATATACAGTAGGTTCAATTTTATAGCGAATTTCATTTCAGTACATTGCCGTTACTTTAAATGTATACTGACGGCAAACAAATAAATAAAAGAATAACAGATCACTTGGTTCACCAGTTTAATTTTCACCACATTAAAGGAAACTGTGTGGTGGAAATAACAAGTGTTCTTCATAGCAACTAGTATTGCACCGTACAAGTAAAAGCATTCACAATGCTAAAAGCCTCCTGCCCTTGTGCATATGATTTGCTCTGCACATGCCTTGCATGGTGTGGGTGAGAAAATCAAGGAACGCAGTCTGAATATAAATGAAGCCATTAGACAAGTTAAAAGAACTTTTTGCGAAGTTCCGAAGAGAATTTCAATATAAAAGGAAATTACGAGACGGAGCGCTTTCCTTTGCCTACTGAATCAAGGTATATTCGGCGAGGGAACTGGAAGATATATGCAAAACCTCTGTACTAGGTGACAAGTAAGTGCATTATCATAGATTACATACATACATACATACATTATCATTATAGACTGTTATGCCTTTCAGCGTTCAGTCTGCAAGCCCCTGTGAATTTACTAAACGTCGCCAAAATCCTCGATTTGCAACTAGTGTTGTGGCCTCATTTAGTTCTATACCTCTTATCTTTAAATCGTTAGAAACCGAGTCTAACCATCGTCGTCTTGGTCTACCTCTACTTCTCTTACCCTCCATAGCAGAGTCCATTATTCTCCTAGGTAACCTATCCTCCTCCATTCGCCTCACATGACGCCACCACCGAAGCCGGTTTATGCGTACAGCTTCATCCATCGAGTTCATTCCTAAATTAGCCTTTATCTCCTCATTCCGAGTACCATCCTGCCATTGTTCCCACCTGTTTGTCCCAGCAATCAATCATTCTTGCTACTTTCATGTCTGTTACTTCTAACTTATGAATACGATATCCTGAGTCCACCCAGCTTTCGCTCCCGTAAAGCAAAGTTGGTCTAAAAACAGACCGATGTAAAGATAGTTTCGTCTGGGAGCTGACTTCCTTCTTACAGAATACTGCTGATCGCAGCTGCGAGCTCACTGCATTAGCTTTACGACACCTTGATTCAATCTCACTTACTATATTACCATCCTGGGAGAACACACAACCTAAATACTTGAAATTATCGACCTGTTCTAGCTTTGTATCACCAATCTGACATTCAATTCTGTTGAATTTATTACCTACTGACATCAATTTAGTCTTCGAGAAGCTAATTTTCATACCATACTCATTGCACCTATTTTCAAGTTCCACGATATTAGACTGTACGCTTTCGGCACAATCTGCCATTAAGACCACGTCGTCAGCATAGGCCAGACTGCTTACTACATTTCCACCTAATTGAATCCCTCCCTGCCATTTTATACCTTTCAGCAGATGATCCATGTAAACTACAAACAGCAAAGGTGCAAGATTACAGCCTTGTCTAACCCCTGTAAGTACCCTGAACCAAGAACTCATTCTACCATCAATTCTCACTGAAGCCCAATTGTCAACATAAATGCCTTTGATTGCTTTTAATAATCTGCCTTTAATTCCATAGTCCCCCAGTATGGCGAACATCTTTTCCCTCGGTACCCTGTCATATGCTTTCTCTAGATCTACGAAACATAAACACAACTGCCTATTCCTCTCGTAGCATTTTTCAATTACCTGGCGCATACTGAAAATCTGATCCTGACAGCCTCTCTGTGATCTGAAACCACACTGGTTTTCATCCAACTTTCTTTCAACGACTGATCGCACCCTCCCTTCCAAGATGCCAGTGAATACTTTGCCTGGTATACTAATCAGTGAGATACCTCGATAGTTGTTGTAATCCTTCCTGTTCCCTTGCTTATAGATAAGGGCAATTACAGCTTTTGCCCAATCTGAAGGTACCTTACCAACACTCCACGCTAATTTTACTACTCTATGAAGCCATTTCACCCCTGCCTTCCCACTATACTTCACCATTTCAGGTCAAATTTAATCTATTCCTGCTGCCTTATGACAATGGAGTTTATTTACCATCCTTTCCACTTCCTCAAGCATAATTTTACCAACATCATTTTCCTCCTCCCCATGAGCTTGGCTGTTCACAATACCACCAGGATGATTTCCTTTTACATTGAGAAGATGTTCAAAATATTCCCTCCACCTCTCCAGTGATTCTCTGGGATCTATTGTGAGTTCGCCTGAATTACTCAAAACACTGTTCATTTCCTTTTTCCCTCCCTTCCTAAGATTCTTTATTACTGTCCAGAAAGGTTTCCCTGCTGCTTGACCTAGCCTTTCCAGGTTGTTACCAAAATCTTCCCATGACTTCTTTTTGGATTCAACAACTATTTGTTTCGCTCTGTTTCTTTCATCTACGTACAACTCCCTGTCTGCCTCGGCCCTTGTTTGCAGCCATTTCTGATAAGCCTTCTTTTTACGTTTACAAGCTGCTTTCACTTCATCATTCCACCAAGATGTTCGCCTTTTCCCATCTTTACACACAGTTGTTCCTAGGCATTCCCTTGCTGTTTCTACTACAGCATCCCTGTATGCCACCCATTCACTTTCTATATCCTGAACCTGTTTACTGTCTACTGTTCGAAACTTCTCACTAATCATATCCATGTACTTCCGTCTAATTTCCTCGTTCTGGAGATTTTCTACCCTTATTCGTTTGCAGACAGATTTCACTTTCTCTACCTTAGGCCTACAGATACTTAGTTCACTACAGATCATATAGTGGTCTGTATCATCGAAAAATCCCCGGAAAACTCGTACATTCCTAACAGATTTCCTGAATTCGAAGTCTGTTAAGATATAGTCTATTATGGATCTGGTACCCCTAGCCTCCCATGTGTAGCGGTGAATAGCCTTATGCTTGAAGAATGTATTCGTAACAGCTAAACCCATACTAGCACAGAAGTCCAGCAAACGCTTCCCATTCCCATTAGCTTCCATATCTTCCCCACATTTACCAATCACCCTTTCGTATCCTTCGGTTCTATTCCCAACTCTCGCATTGAAATCGCCCATTAGCACTATTCTATCCTTGCTGTTGACCCTGACCACGATGTCACTCAATGCTTCATAAAACTTGTCAACTTCATCCTCATCTGCACCCTCACATGGTGAATACACGGACACAATTCTAGTCCTAATTCCTCCAACTGACAAATCTACCCACATCATTCGCTCATTTACGTGCCTAACAGAAACTATGTTGCGTGCAATGGTATTCCTGATAAAGAACCCTACCCCAGACTCTGCCCTTCCCCTTCTAACACCCATCAAGTACACTTTATAATCTCCTATCTCTTCCTCGTTATCTCCCCTTACCCGAATATCACTTACTCCTAGCACATCCAGATACATCCTCTTTGCTGACTCAGCCAGTTCTACTTTCTTTCTTCCATAAGCCCCATTAATATTGATAGCTCCCCATCGAATTCCATTTCGTTCGCCAAGTTGTTTCCAAGGAGTCCCTCGACTGTCAAATGGGAGTGGGACTCCGTTACTCCCATAGGTCCGAGGCTTGCTTAAAATGTTCTAAGCTCGGTCGATTCATGAAGCAGGATGCTACCCTACTTGCACATAGTCCAAGTGAGGATCTCTCCTCTAACGGGTTATGGACCACCGGTGGATTGTATAGTCCTAGCCGCCTGAGCACAAGGAGGGCCAGGACTCAGAATATGTCCGAGATGCCCACTCCCATTCCATAGCAACTGGTATCCCGACTCTCAGGACCACTTACTAGGCCACTCAGCCGTTGCCAATGTTCACGAACTAGGACGTGACTATAGTAACCCATGTGATGTGAGCCAGCCCCGAGGTTTTGAGGTGTCTGCTTCTTAAGTGGAGGCCACGAGTTAGATTACCGGCACATTCAAGGAGTTCAGTTATTCTGAACCGTGGGCTGGAAGGAAGTTTCGTAGCACCGTGTGGTAAGTGCGAAGCCGACGATATGAGAGACCATGGATCCCAAGCAATACGTCTGAAACACCGTCACGCTGACCAAGTGGCACTTCCATACCAGCGAGTTATCTGTCTGGGCAGCAGTCATCTTGGGAGGGTAAAGCTGTTATTGGCCTGGATGTGTCACGGATGTGTTTGCCCACATACGAGAACTACAATAATCTCTTCCTAATACAAAAGCTAAGCAGATGCTTGTACGGCGAAAAAATCAGCGTCAGCGTGCCACTAAATCTACCGACACGAGACTTACGTATTTGAGCACTTCAGATACCACCGGACTGAGCCAGGATCGAACCTCCCAAGCTAGTCTCAGAAGACCAGCGCTCTACCGTCTGAGGTACACAGCCCGGCCTTCGAATCTCAGTGTTGGCGACCTTGAAGATGGTTTCCCGTGGTTTTCAATTTTCGCACCAGGCACATGCCCTTAATCAAGGCCACAGTCACTTCCTTCACACTCCTAGCCTTTTCCTATCCCATCGTCGCCATAGGACCTATCTGTCTCGATGCCACGTAAAACAAATTGTGAAAAAAATGAAATACTGACTGTTTTATTGGTTTAATTTAATCCAGAATTACTGAATCAGTTCACACACACAATGGATGGCAGAACTTCACTTATGACTGGCTGTTTATTATAAGTTTCTTGTCCTCACAGTAGGTCTCTGGCTTGTTGGTATTTACATGGAACGGGCGATCCCTCCGTAATCTTGACTGACAGATCTCACCTTTCACTTCGTTTCTCACGCACCAGTCACGTTCGAATACAAGTCTGTTGACTATCAAAACACGCGACCGCTGTTCACTTGGCTCGACTCCAGACAAGACCGATAACTTGTACAGTCAACTCGCTTCACTGCTCCACACACCGAATGCATCATCCGGCATCACAACTCAACACTAAACAACGACGACAACAACTCTCAGTTTCAACATTACTCCAACAGCCCGCCCCGAAGACACTCTCTCAACACTCAGTGCTACGGCGACAACAACAACAACTACTGCTAACATTACTCCAACAACTAGCGTAATTCCTGATCGCAGCAAGCCTGCTTTCATATCCCTGGTGATGAAGTATAAGAACGTTCTAGTTTCGCCTTCCAGAAAATTCACGGAGACACCAGACAAAAGGCACAATAGAAGCGATAGAGCGTCACATGCCCTCAGGACGGATTGGAAGTTTTCGGCCTGACTCACTCATCTATTCCTAGTGGTTTTAACATCGCACTAACACAGATTTTCGGCGACGTGGGGGTGGGAAAAGGTTAGGACTACGAAACTAATGGCCATGGCCTTTATTAACGTATACCAGGGTGTGAAAATAGTAAACCACGGAAAGCCATATTCATGGATGCCGACGGTGAGATTCGAACCCACCATCTTCCGAATGCAAGCTCACAGCTGCGCAACCATAACAGCAAGGCCAACTCGCCCGGCATTCTCCTGGAGTTAAGTAACTACGGAAGGGAACTTTCTGAATTTCAACCAGTCTCTCTCCTCACTTTGATTACTTGAAGCTAAATGCTGCTTGTTTCATTTCCTTATCGCCACTGGCTTTCCGGCAAGGTGGTAGCGGTTCAAATCCCAGCATTCCAAGGTTGAAATTTTAAATTGAAACTCACATCCTTATCACCGAGCGAGGTGGCTGCAGGGTTCACGTAAGTCCGTCCTTGCGTTCGGGAGATGGTGGGTTCGAAACACACTGTCAGCAGCACTGATGATCATTTTGCGTGGTTTCCCACTTTCACATCAGGTAAATGATAGGCTGTACCATAATTAATACCACGGTCACTTCTTTCCCAGTCCTAATCCCATAAGATGTACCTGTGCCATGCGACAAAAAGCCAATAGCAGAAAAGAACAGAAGTTAAAGCTGGAACTTTTGTGGTTATTAATGATGTTCTTGGCCTTACGTGCCACGAACTACTTTTTCGGCTTTCGGAGACGCCGAGGTGCCGGAATTTAGTCCCGCAGGAGTTCTTTTTCGTGCCTGACGTGCACGAGGCTGAAGTATTCAAACAGCTTCAAATATCACCGGACTGAGCCAGTATCGAACCTGCCAAGCTGGAAGGCCAGCGTCTAGCCACTCAGCCCGGTTTTGTGACTATTATCATGATAGGAATAATCAGGTGAAACTTCATGTTTGCTTTGTTGTATGAAACGTAGTGATTTCTCCTTTATAATTTTCTCCCTCCTAATGAGCATATACAGAAATTAATATTTCCCCCAAGGCCATAAATTGTTCGTAATTAGACAAAATGAAGAAAATACAAAGCTTAACAGAAAATTATCCCTCTTAGGGTCATTAAAATCCAGCGCACTTGTTCTTGATATGAACAACCAACAGCATCCAAGTTAATGAATGTTGAAACAAAGATGTATTTAATTCTAGGTACGTCGCCAGTTTCATATTTCATGTGAAGTAAAGAGCTAATAAAGGCGGGGAGTTATTATTCAGAACATCACTTGCTTCTCATGTTTCAGAGACGCCAGACAGCTTTACGAGAAGTTGGAGCGGGCAAGAGCAAAGTTGGGTGATTTAGAACTTGGCAAAGTACACCACCCCAAGAGTACTGAACCACACTGACACAGACTAAGACAGTGGGTTTCAAGAGCCGGTCCACAAAATTATTTTTCGGAAAATTCGCAGAGTTTTGATTTTTGATTTCGTCTTTTACTTTCGTAATTTTACACAAAGCAGAACATTTTAAATCTTTACTTTCAATTGAGATATTATCTGAATTTCCTGCCATTTCCATCTTTGAGAAAATATTCACATTTTGACAGAATTTTAGAAAAATTCAAAACCGTTTAAGATACCATGCTGTCATCTTTAAGATTATTGCGATCCCAGGACAAAAGAATCGAACTCATTAGTTACGTATTCAACAACATATTTATGTCGAACAACGTTCTCTGGTGTCTGTGCAATTAAGTCAAAATACAAGAACCGAAGAGACGTTGATGCGGCCCTGCGTCTTGCAGTATCAACACTGGATCCATGAAATGGCAAGATTTTTTCAAATAAGAGGCAGCAAATTGTCGCGTGTCCGTCTCTGCGGTGCAGTAGTTAGTGTGATTAGCCGCCATCCCCGGAGGCCTGGGTTCGATCCTCGGCTCTCCCACGAAATTTGCTAAGTGGTAAGGGGGCTGGGTCCACTCAGCCTCGGGAGGTCAACTGAGTAGAGGGTAGTTCGATTCCCACCTCAGACATCCTCGAAGTGGCTTTGCGTGGCACCCCACTTATTTTCCAGGAAAATGCCGGGATGGTACCTAACATAAGGTCACGGCCGCTTCCTTCCCTCATCCTTCCCTGTCCCTTTCAGTTTTTCAATCCCTCCACATGGCCCCTGTTCAGCATAGCAGGTGAGGCCACCTGGGCGATGTACTGGTTCTCCTCTCCAGTTGTACTCCTCGACCAAAAAGTCTCACGCTCCAGGACACTGGCTTTGGAGGCGTAGAGGTGGGATTCCTCGCTGAATCCGACGGATAAAACCAACCCTCGAGGGAAAACACATTAAGAGAGAGGGAAGAGAAAAATTGTCCCATTGTGTAGGTAAGAACAACCTATCGGAGGAAAGGGATAAGTACATATGTGAGAGCAAAATTTCAAACTAAATAAAATGTTGTCCGCCTCTGAGGTGTAGCCTAGTGGTTAGCGAGATTAGCTGCCACCCCCGGAGGCCCGGGTTCGATTCCCGGCTCTGCCACGAAATTTCAAAAGTGGTACGAGGACTGGAACGGGGTCCACTCAGCCTCGGGAGGTCAACTGAGTGAAAGGTGGTTCGATTCCCACCTCAGCTATCATGGAAGTGGATTTCCGTGGTTTCTCACTTCTCCACCAAGCAAATGCCGCTGTGGTGCCTAACGTAAGGTTACAGTGGCTTCCTTCTCTCTTCCTTGTCTATACCTTTCAATCTTCCCATTCACCCACAAGGCCCGTGTTCAGCACAGCAGGTGCGACAGCCTGGACACGATACTGGTCCTCCTCCGCAGTTGTATCTGTCCGACCCAAAGTCACGCTCCAGAACACTGCCCTTGAGATGGTAGAGGTGGGATCACTCGCTGAGTCTGAGGTAATAATCAACCATGGAGGGCAAACAGATTCACCTAAAATTTTCTGATAAAATTTCAATATGTACAGAAATTAAAATTAGTTCTGCATGATATTCTTTCTTTCTTTCTTTCTTTCTTTCTTTCTTTCTTTCTTTCTTTCTTCTTTCTTAATCTGCTTACTCTCCAGGGTTGGCTTTTCCCTTGGACTCAGAGAGGGATCCCACCTCTACCGCCCCAAGGGCAGTGTCCTGGAGCGTGAGATATTGGGTAGGGGGATACAACTGGGGAGAATGACCAGTACCTCGCCCAGGTGGCCTCACCTGCTATGTTGAACAGGGGCCTTGGTAGGGGATGGGAAGATTGGGAGGGATAGACAAGGAAGGGGGAAGGAAGCGGCCGTGGCCTTAAGTAATGTACCATCCCGGCATTTGCCTGGAGGAGAAGTGGAAAACCACGGAAAGCCACTTCCACGATGGCTGAGGTGGGAATCGAACCCGCCTCTACTTAGTTGACCTCCAGAGCCTGAGTGGACCCAGTTCCAGCCTTCGTACTACTTTTCGATTTCATGGCTGAGCCGGGAATCGAACCCGGGCCTCCGGGAGTGGCAGATAATCACACTAACCATTACACCACGGAGGCGGACTCTGCAAGTTATTATCAGTTGAATATTACCTTTGTACTTTTGTTCCTAAAATAGCACAAAATTAGAATTTTGCCTATTGTATAAATAATGAAATATTTAGAAACATATCTTCAATAGTTTATACCTGACTGCAAAACCCAGAGTTGTTATTAAGTATATGAGTATTTTTGGCAAATCTGTCAAAATGAATGAAAACTGTACCGCAAAGAGCATTTTCCATACAACATTTAAAAAATAAACATTGTTTATTAATAACTTTGCAACAAATGAACTAATCAACTTCAAATTTTGTGTGGTGTTCTATCATAAAATAATATATATGCTTGTATTTTAAATTTACTTGTGATAAGTGGTAAACTGTAGAAGTTTCAAATTTCAGTCATGACTCCCCGTATTTGCTCCATATTACTCTGAACTATTACTCGAAATATTATATGAAGCAGGAGCCGACGGCCTCAATGCTTGGCCCATTAAAACGACATAATAATCCTAATCGAAATCATCATGTTATACGAAGAGCCTGTTCATATTCCCACCGGCCGCCAGTGCGCATGTGTTATCACTAGAGTCCGGTTTATTAGTTGCTGATAGGTTAGAATGCAAACTTACTTAAGCCAGTAACAAGTGCACCCTACACTGTACAACGGTTATGCTATGAGATTTGCATAGATATTAGGGGGCACAGCCTATAGATCTCCTTGAATTTATGCTACTCTTCCTACATTATGGTACAACGGGTTGCATGACACTTCTTACAAACCAAATTACTTTCCATTCTAACCTATTAACGCCTACAAATCCGAGGTATAGTTATCACCCTGACACACTAGCAGCATCTCTTGGTGATGGTCAGAACTGAAAGGCGGCACAGCGCTGCGGTTCTCTACATATTGTTCTGTGAATCCTACGGTCATAAGCAGTCTGTAATGGCTTGCTTACACGGTTTCGGATGAAACCCTCAAACTGATTAAATTAGCTCCAGCAAATATGGTCCGGATATGAGTCCGGTTTGTAGCTGTGGGGCAATCAGTAACAAGCCTGAGATATAATCGATAAATCGATTTGCAACTGCCGTATAATTCAGTCATCTGTTGTGTAGGTTCTAGGCTACCCAGAGCATTTGATTAGTTTTTGATGTAAAAATTATGTGTTTCATTTAGGTGTGAAATACACTGTAACCGTGCAGTGAAGTTAAAAGAAGATTTTGACGCATTAAGGGGCCCATAGACGTGCAATATTATTGCGCAATATCGGGGTTTGTGCAATAACATTGATAGTGTGTATTTAATATTGAAGGGTTGTGCAATATATTGTACGAAATCAAGAAAGTTTGAAATATATTGCGTAAATCGCAAAATACTGTGCTGTGTGTTGGCAATATTGTGCAATATCCCGTCCTCCCGCCAGTTGGTATCAACAAGCGTTGGAGAAGGTATCGTGATGGCAGGCAAAAAGAAGGAGAAAAAGTTTATCGAAGTGTACCATGGCCTTCCGGCTCTGTGGGACGTTAAGAGCAAAGCGAGGAGTTCCTCATACAATTCACCATTCATGCCCAGAAAGTTTCGGAAATCATTTGGTTCCCATTTTCTCAGTTCATTGAGTAAATTTTCATGAGTGTACTTTTCTCTGTCTAGAAACCACTGTTTGGCCCTTGTGCTTCTTTTCCGTTTCTGCTTCTTTTTGGCACTTACGCCCAAGGCTATCAAAACGCAGCAAAGATCAGTATCACTCAATATAATCACCAAATAAAATACCGGCATGGACTGACTATATATTGCAACGCATATTGTACGTCTATGACCGCTTTGCACAACTATCAATATTATCCCCACACGATTCTATTTATTGCACAAACTAGATTTTGTGTAATAATATTGTACGTCTATAATAATGTTATTTGCTTTACGTTCCACTAACTAAATTTTTACGGCTTTCGGAGACGCCGAGGTGCCGGAATATAGCCCATCAGGAGTTGTTTTACGGACAGTAAATCTACTGATGCGAGGCTGACGTATTTGAGCACCTTCAAATACCATCGGACTGAGCTAGGATCGAACCTGCCAAGTTGGGGTCAGAAGGTCTGCCTGAGTCACTCAGGCCGGCTGACGCATTGTAAAGAAGCACGCTTATCGGTTTACCTGTTGATACCGTGATCATAGATCTTGATCTTCAGTTTGAAACGGAATTCCATCCACGATTGATTACATGACCTATGCGCTGTTGTGTTTTGGACCTGAATTCTTTCTCTTCTTCTTGATCTGTTTACCATCCCGGCATTTGCCAGAAGGAGAAGTGGGAAACCACGGAAAACTTATTTTAGAAATATTATTTCATGTGATGTGATGTGATCGTCGTAGGTAATGCGAGTCTCACGAATTTAATATCGTAAGATCATTCGACATAGTTAAGGTCTACAGTATTCTGCTTTTAGATCAAGCAAACTATGTAAAAATAACCTACAAGTACTTAAAAGGGTTTCTTTTAATTATACCGAAGAATATTGCAAACGAACATGCCAAAACAACATCTCCAAAGACGAAAATGGCGCGCATTTTTAACCCCGGAGGTTAAGTCCGTGCGCGACTAGTAATGTAATAATTTTCACGCGACTAGACAAGGGTTAACTACATCCACGAAATAAAAGCAACTACCGGTACTAAATGAGTAGAGGAAACAAGAAGATACATCAAGGAAGTTGGTATCAATAAAAAAAATCTTTAACAGAGATGTGTTTCGAAGCTAAAATTGATAAATTCAATGGGTTCCAGGAAAAAACAAAATGAAAAGACCAAGAACATTGATCAGAAGAGAGATGAGGAACCACAGCGAAATGATGAAGGTCTTGGAAAAGGAAAAAGGACTAATCAGCAAGTCAATTGTTTAGCGTGGTCCAAAGTAGGACAAAATCGAAGAAATAATAACAATAATAATAACTTAATATCACTGACCCTAATCTACAATCTACAGGAACGTTCAGCAGAAGCTACTACCCCAGGTGGTAACCAATCCACCTTCACCTCGTGTGAAGCATGCAGGCCTTCGGATTCTGGAGAGCCTGCGCCGACATGCGTGGAGGTTTCGGAGACTCCAGGAAAGATCAGACGCAGACTCCGGAACTTTTTTGCTACTTTCAATGCAAACTCCTTTCTCAAGACCGGGAAACTGAAACAGGTCCATGATGCCTTGTCACGATACCAGATATTGTAACGTTCCAGACGTTACAGTGTAATTATGTTAATTTTATTATGTGTAATTAATTCAGGAATTTAACGTCATGATATTTATTTTGGTATGTAATTGTATTATAATTCATGTTTAATCATTTGCTCACTATCATTTCATTACTTTGTAACTACGACTTGTAAACGAGGGCTGAATATCCTAATATTCATTTAGATTCTTGCGACATTCGTTTAAAATTAACTTGCAGTAGATTTCCTCTATCTTGCCACATCACCGAGGAAGAAGGAAGGACAAATTTAGACACCAAGTTCTGGGAAAAGCGAGCACGTGTTCAAGCGTTGTAACGTAAGCTACCGTATTTCGACCAGAATTATTCAAACTGATCACCGCCTATATTTTCAAAGGAGCGTCATGTTGCCATGGATACTGAGTGACAGGACTAATGGAAGAACAGTTGATATCAGGGTTAAGACCCGTCAACTCTAATATCTGGAGTGGGGAGAGACGTGTCATCTGATTGGACCACGTGTAGCGACCTGTAATTAGCGCCAGAGAAGGTTATAAAAGGGCGTGTTGGAGCTCTTGGCTTCATCTTCTACGTGATTCTTATTGAGTTTCTACAATCTTCTACGTGATTCTTATTGAGTTTCTACAATCTTCTACGTGATTCTTATTGAGTTTCTACAATCTTCTACGTGATTCTTATTGAGTTTCTACAATCTTCTACGTGATTCTTATTGAGTTTCTACAATCTTCTACTTGATCTTCTACTTGATTCTTCTACTTGATTCTTCGGATTCTTCGTTTGATTCTGCATTCGTATTCTACATTAATTACTTCATTTACCACGACGTGGTACTTAGAAATTCTGAATGAGGGGTGTATAGCCACTCTCATCAGGAAGTACGTACAGCTCGGCTACAAGACCGGTTTGAACCAGTCTAAGTCAATAGGTAGTATTAATCTAGATAGAAATGAAACTTCAGAGCACATTTTCAGTAAAGTTGGAAGGATTCTTAATTGAGTATCCTCTCCATAAAACCCAAGGTGGTTCTTCTAACTATGACTTAGGGCTTATCTCCAATATATGGGATAGAGCATAATAGGGAGTGTTAGTTTTGAAGTCATCTTCCAATTAGTGGGAGGTGCAATTTGCAAGGTAGGAATGGTACTTAGCTGCAGATGAAGAGATCTCAAAGACGACCGGTGATGTTCCAGCTACAAGGATGGAAGCTTTCCAAGGACCAACAGAACAAGACTACATGGTGAGCAAGCGAGTTAAAGATATTGCAAGTTTTCGCGAAGTAGAGTCATTCAATTTTTTGTTAAATTCATTTTCTATTGTAAATTCAGTTCTCGTTAAACCGTCGTCATTTATATTAAATATAATAAATAGTATTTTTCTAGTTCACTTTAATCAATCTGCCTTAATTCGCCTTTTGATTTCTAATTCTCCTGCTTAATGATTAGTGCACTATCACCCCACCCCTGTGATAAGAGTCCGTCCAAGCTTGATTATAAATTTTTATCTTTAAGTCCTCAACTTAAAGATTGGCGCCCTTAGCTTGAATGGTTGCATTTCTCGTTCGATGATTGTTCTCCGAGAGGGGAAGTCACATAAATGCCGCTCCAACGTGTGGCGAGAAAATCATTAAGTACGGAGCAGTTAATGACAGTAACGATATCAGGATTCGTATTATGGGCAAAATTTGGATATCCACGTTGCATTAGGAGTGTTTGATTGTGGGAAGGGTCATGGCTGATCAGACGAAAGAGGAGAGGATGTTGCGCAGTGGACGGGCGATAAAAGGCAATAATGTATTGAGTTCAGAGGAAGAGTTGTGTAGTCTAGTAGAGGAAATTGAAGATAGAAGTGTAAGTAGTATGGAGAGTGAAGGCAAGCAGAAAGAAGTCAGTATGGAGTCAGATGATAGTAGGATGGGGGGCGAAGCGGAAGTAAACACTAACAATGAAAGTAATAATAATGATCAGTTAATGGGAATGATGCAGTTAATGTTAAGTAAGATAGAGGACAGTAAAACTGAAATAAAAAGTGAATTGGAACAAATTAAAACAGATGTAGAACAAACTAAATCTGAGCTTAAAGGTGAATTAGAACAAACTAAATCTGAACTGAAAGAACAGTTAGAACAAACTAAAGCTGAATTAAGCAGGGAGATGAGGGAAAATAAGGAGGAAGCGAATCGGAGAATGGACGAACACAGTAGGCAGTTACGCGATCTGGTGGTAAAAAATGAACATTTTAATAGGCGATTAGAGGACCAGAAAAATGAATATGTACGGCAAGGGAAAGAGATAGAAGAAAAGTTTGCCGAGCAGAGAAGTGAATTCCTGGAATTAATGGGGAAGGAAAACAACTCTACTAGGGAGGAAGTAATGAGGCAGGTCACTAGTATTGATAAGAGAGTTGAGATTCAAAGAGGGGAAATACGGATATTCAAAGACCACGTCCAACAAGAGATTGACACGGTAAAGCTTAGAATAGAAGATGAGACCCGGGCAAGTGAAGAAAGGTTTGCGATAGCTGAAGAGAATAAGATTGAAATTAGGACATTGAAAGAGAAGCAGGTTAATTTGGAGAGAGAAATTGATAGGAGAGACAGAGATGTTGAATGCCGGATGGAGAAAGCAGAAAATAAGTTAAAACAGGTGGCAAAGGATAAACAGGTTTTCACGGGAAGGCAATGTCTAGGAAATAGCTACATTAGGGAAATTGAACTACCTAAATTTAATGGGAAACAAACGAACCCGCTAGATTTCCTTAAGATGATAGAAAAACGATTTGAAAAGCGTCTAGAGGAAGGGTCTATGGACTGGGAAGACGTTATGGAAAATATTGACCATGCTTTTGTAGGAGAAACTCGGTCTTGGTTCATGGTATATAGGCAGACGATGACGAACCTGAAAGAATTCAGAAATAAGTTTAGAGAGAAATTCTGGAATGAAGCGATACAAGCTCGGGAGAGAGAAAGGGTGGTATTTGGGAGGTACAAACAGCATGAAGGAGTTACTATGACCGAGTACTTCCTGGCACATGTCATGATTTGTCAGAACTTAGATGGTATAACCGAGGGGTCTGATGTAGTAAGACTACTTTTGAGACATTTTCCGGACAGGGTGAGAGAAGCGGCCTGCATGCAAAAAGTTGGAACTATTCAGGAGATGGAGAACCTACTAGGCAGTTTTGATGCGTTAGGTAACCTTAGGAGTAGAACGGAGAATATTCAGAACTTTAGTCATCACAACGGAATGAGACATAACGGTAGAATACAGAATCACGAAGCTAGCAATCAGTTCAGACCTCAGCAGAACAGCAGGAGCGGAGCACCTGAATATAGGACAGGAAATTCCCAACGGAGGCCAGAGCAATGTACTAATGAGTCCAACGTCAATACACAAAGGGAACCTTTAAACTAACTAGAGGCTGTAATGTTAGGTCAGAATTCCAGCCTAGTACGAAGGTAGCGAAGTGTCTTGCCATGAAAGTGTTACCATATGACCTAGATGTTAGAGACGATTTGTTGTATGAACCCGAGCAGAATAATGGAGATTCAAGTAATAAAGTAGTCAATCCCGTTGTTAAATTGAAAGTCTGGGGGGCGTGGGTTAAAGTTTTGATTGATTCTGGTAGCCAAATATCATGTATTAGTTCTCAGTGGTATGAGTCATTAGTGAAACAGGGTATTCAGTTGGAGGAAATGCCTGTTAAGTCTACTTTCATCATTACGGCTGTTGGAAAGAGGTTTAAGCAAATTTGTAAACAAGTAGCTGTCCCGATCTGCATTAATAATTCTATTAGCGTTCAGATATGTTTGGTAATTCCGCATTTAATATTTGATCTTATCTTGGGATCTGACTGGTTAACGTTAAAATTGGCTCAGTTAAATTACAATGATCTAGTGCTAAATTTGAGGTGGAATAATGAGGATATCAAGGTCAAGTTTGAGGAGGAAATTCAGAGGAAAACGGAAGTTAGTACAGTGTGGAGAATGAGAGAGGTTTCTAAAGTAAATGAAGAGGCTAGTGAGGGCCTGAAGTTGTGCCAGTTGTGGATTAATGAGGATAAAATATGTGGCTTGAAAGAAGCCGTAAGTAGAAATCAGTTGAATGAAATCCAGAAGGACAAGTTATATGAAGTGTTATGTGAACACGTGGAGATTTTCTCCGAGAAACCTGGTGTTACCCATCTGTATGAACATTCTTTTTCTGTGCTGGATAAGACTCCATTCAGCGGACCGCGGTATCCGATACCACACAAAAATGCCAAAGCCGTAGAGGATCAAATTCAAGCTATGTTAGCAGACGATGTGATTGAATTATCAAACAGTCAATATGTTAATCCCTTAATTGTCGTGCCTAAGTCTGATGGATCAATACGTCTGTGTATTGAATGCGAGAGCGTAGTGAGAGTGTTAGGTTTGCCTGAGGAACCACCTCGTAATGCTGAATTTTACGTCCGACTGGCACGGGAGAACCTGATTAAATCTGGAGATAAACGTAAAAGGCAGCAGAAACGTAAGGTACTGGATAACTTTGAGGTAGGTGATATGGTTTTGGTGAGAGTTCCAATGTTGTCAAATAGTGAGGATAAGGTAACAAAGAAATTTTTTCTTTTATATCAAGGCCCTTATAAAGTACATAGAAAATTAGGACCCTGTGCTTACAAGTTAGCGGATGGCGAGAGCGTAATGAATGGTTCATATAACATTAGTAGTTTACGGAGATACCTGTCGTGTGAGGTGGCTGAACCGGATTGTGAGATATAGGTCAGTAACTCGGGGAAGTTGCTACTTGTTATGTCAGACTACGAGCGGAATGAGTTTACGTCTCAATTGTGGTGGTATTTCCTAGTTGTGTTTGTAAACAAGGGATGTGTTTGTGTGGCGGTAGATTTACGCTCGTTCATTGACGATAGATCATCTGTTTTCCGTATGTGAGGCCATGAAATTTTATATATTTGTTTTCTGAGATGTTACAGAAGGCTAATTAAAGCTGACGACGGCAAATAATTAATTTTCCCGTATGTGCATTTCTAACTTGCAATAATTTTACCGTGAGCTTAAATCACGTGCGTATTCGTGTGAAGTGTATTGCATCCTGCTTCAAGATAAGGTTGAAACATTCGAAAGAGTGATAAAAGTGTAAATTGTTTGTATCATTTGTTTTCCATGGTTCTAATGTAAAAGATTGGAAGAGAACGTGTTACTGCTATCTAGCAAAGAATGTCGGAGAGATGGGGAGTAAAAGGACAAATAGACACTCGGCAGAGTCTGTAATCTGAATTGTATATATATTATGTTATATTCTCTAGGATAATCTTGTTTTTTACAAAAATGGAAAGTTGCTTGTGTTGGGCATAATTTAGTATCTAAACCTGAAGATGAACGGAAATAACAGACATTCGCAATGGTAAGCAGTCTAAGAGAGATATGGAAACAGTGAGATATAATTAATTGTATGAAAATAATGTCGCTCGTTATGGGCAGGTAATAGAGGTATTTCAAGTCAATGTGGGAGTAAGTGTGTGAGTTCTCAACTCATGTGATATTTGTTAAGAACTCATGGGGGCGTATGTAACGTTCCAGACGTTACAGTGTAATTATGTTAATTTTATTATGTGTAATTAATTCAGGAATTTAACGTCATGATATTTATTTTGGTATGTAATTGTATTATAATTCATGTTTAATCATTTGCTCACTATCATTTCATTACTTTGTAACTACGACTTGTAAACGAGGGCTGAATATCCTAATATTCATTTAGATTCTTGCGACATTCGTTTAAAATTAACTTGCAGTAGATTTCCTCTATCTTGCCACATCACCGAGGAAGAAGGAAGGACAAATTTAGACACCAAGTTCTGGGAAAAGCGAGCACGTGTTCAAGCGTTGTAACGTAAGCTACCGTATTTCGACCAGAATTATTCAAACTGATCACCGCCTATATTTTCAAAGGAGCGTCATGTTGCCATGGATACTGAGTGACAGGACTAATAGAAAAACAGTTGATATCAGGGTTAAGACCCGTCAACTCTAATATCTGGAGTGGGGAGAGACGTGTCATCTGATTGGACCACGTGTAGCGACCTGTAATTAGCGCCAGAGAAGGTTATAAAAGGGCGTGTTGGAGCTCTTGGCTTCATCTTCTACGTGATTCTTATTGAGTTTCTACAATCTTCTACGTGATTCTTATTGAGTTTCTACAATCTTCTACGTGATTCTTATTGAGTTTCTACAATCTTCTACGTGATTCTTATTGAGTTTCTACAATCTTCTACGTGATTCTTATTGAGTTTCTACAATCTTCTACTTGATCTTCTACTTGATTCTTCTACTTGATTCTTCGGATTCTTCGTTTGATTCTGCATTCGTATTCTACATTAATTACTTCATTTACCACGACGTGGTACTTAGAAATTCTGAATGAGGGGTGTATAGCCACTCTCATCAGGAAGTACGTACAGCTCGGCTACAAGACCGGTTTGAACCAGTCTAAGTCAATAGGTAGTATTAATCTAGATAGAAATGAAACTTCAGAGCACATTTTCAGTAAAGTTGGAAGGATTCTTAATTGAGTATCCTCTCCATAAAACCCAAGGTGGTTCTTCTAACTATGACTTAGGGCTTATCTCCAATATATGGGATAGAGCATAATAGGGAGTGTTAGTTTGAAGTCATCTTCCAATTAGTGGGAGGTGCAATTTGCAAGGTAGGAATGGTACTTAGCTGCAGATGAAGAGATCTCAAAGACGACCGGTGATGTTCCAGCTACAAGGATGGAAGCTTTCCAAGGACCAACAGAACAAGACTACATGGTGAGCAAGCGAGTTAAAGATATTGCAAGTTTTCGCGAAGTAGAGTCATTCAATTTTTTGTTAAATTCATTTTCTATTGTAAATTCAGTTCTCGTTAAACCGTCGTCATTTATATTAAATATAATAAATAGTATTTTTCTAGTTCACTTTAATCAATCTGCCTTAATTCGCCTTTTGATTTCTAATTCTCCTGCTTAATGATTAGTGCACTATCACCCCACCCCTGTGATAAGAGTCCGTCCAAGCTTGATTATAAATTTTTATCTTTAAGTCCTCAACTTAAAGATTGGCGCCCTTAGCTTGAATGGTTGCATTTCTCGTTCGATGATTGTTCTCCGAGAGGGGAAGTCACAATATTGATCGCATCAATTCAGGAAACGAGATTCACGAACGAACATTGCTTCGAGTCACAAGGCTATAGAATCTTCAAGGGCAAGACCGTTGAACGTGAAATAAAAACCATACCACACTTAGGCACAAGATTTATTGTCAACAGCAAGATTTTGGGTTCGATTGTGGACTTCATCTCCCCTAACAGCCGAGACTCTACCCTTTCTTTTCGGTGTACAAATATAGTTTACACAATGGTGAACGTACATGCGCCGATCAATCAGGCGAATAAGGAGGACAGGGAAGGAACAGACGCATTCTGGGAGGAGCTAGAAGATTTCAGTGTCCAGCTTGGCAAGGAACGAAAATATCAGAAGATTATTGGAAACTACCAAGCTCACAGGATAACCATTCGTATTGGAGAGAGGCTTGTGGAGTTATGTAGAGCATACAATCTGGTCCTACAGTCAACTGCGTTCAAACACCTGCCCAGAAAGCAGAAGACCTGGATTTCTTCAAACTCCAACCTTGGTGAATTCCAAATTGACCATGTCACCATTGCAAGGAAAGTGCAACGATAGATCCAGAACGTAAAGGTTCTGAGAAATGCTGACTTAGACTTGGATCACTATTTTTCGAAGATCAAAGTTAGACTAATTCCAAGATAAACTGATAAGTTTGACAGAGGCAAGCTAAGGAGCAACCAAGAATTCACCCAAAAGTTGGAAACTTTAAATCCAGAGAAGTGGGAACAATTACAGGAGACTATAGTCAGAACAGCTAAGGAGACTGTCCCACTCACGAAATCAAGAAAGCATGCTTGGTGGGATAATGAATGCGATGCAGCAGTACAGCTAAGACAGGTTGCATGGCAGAAATGGAATTGCCACAGAAATGAAACGAACACGATTTACTTCCTAAATGCGAGAAAATCTGCATTAAAACCGTCCGTGGCGTAAAACGTATGTTTAATAAAAACAGTTGGTACAGATTGCGCAAGACTTCCAGAATTAACCTTCAAGCACAATCTGAACAAATACAACCCCCCCTCCATTTTAAAGATTCCAACGGGAAACTAGCTCACAATGATGAAGATAATTGTCAGATTCTAACATGTTATTTTGAAAAGCTTCTTCAAGTGTGAGGCTCCAGAGATCACATTCATTCATGAAAAAAATCCAAACATCCACCCAGATTCGTCCCCACCTACGAAGGTAGAAATCAGAAAGATCATCCAAGAGTTGAAGGACAATAAGGCTTCCAATAACTGTGGAAGCGTGCAAGGGATAAGGCAATCGACAAGCTTGTTGCAATTATTCAAGAGATCTGGGAAAGCGAGAAACTCCCAAGTGGATGGACCTCTGCCGTAATGGTGTTATGCATCACATGACCAAGCGCCAAAAGTATATTTTGAAAATCCTTTGTATTAATTCATGTATTTCCTGTTAAATGTGAGGTATTATATACCAACATGAAGACAGAAAAAAATATTCTTAATGTATCAAATTTAGGGATATTTGAAGTATATTGTCGTAATCTGAGATAATGGCGCTTGGTCACGTGATGCTTAGCTGCCTCTGTGGATCAGTGGTAGAGTGTCGGCCTGCGGATCCCAAGATAGCGGGTTCAAACCCGGCAGACATAGTCGGACTTTTGAAGGGTGGAAAAAGGTCCATTCGACACTCCATGTCGTACGATGTTGGCATGTAAAAGATCTCTGGTGACACATTTAATGTTTACCCGAAAAAATTCATTAACTCTCAGCCATAGACGCCCAGGAGAGTTTCGGTTTACTCGGTCTGCCATCTATTGGGCCTAGAGTAAAACGAAACGTCGAAATTGACGAGCAGACAGCCAGATGGCGTCAAATTGAAATGTCTGCACACGGTAGCTGAGGCCATACGATTATTTTTTTTACTTGATGCTTTATTGCGGTTACCTTAGTTTTTGGTTTTGCATCACTTGACCATTGTAAGAGTCTCTGCCGCATAAGAGCCTCGGTCGAATAACACTGCAGTAATATCTAATCATGGCGTTTAAGGATATCGATCTCTTATTGTAGATATCTTTAGTTAGTTGGTAGGCCATTTCCATTTTGTAACTGATAGCGGAGATGTTGAGGATCCAACCAGCCTTAGGTCTGAAGACTGAACATACATCATGCGTGATACGAAGGCTTCTTTCTCTGATAGGTTAGGCTCTATCCATTCACCGAGGTATTTAAACTTTTTTGCCTGCTTATTTTTTCCTAGTCCGACCTCCAGTTCCCTTGGCGCTGATTTTATATTTGTCATGAAATGCGTCTTCTCAAAGGACATTTGAAGCCCAGTCTTCAATGCTTGAGTCTTCAGTTGGCTAAGTTGTTATCCTGCCGTATCAATGGCGTCTGAAAAAATAACTAGATCATCTGCAAAGGCTAGACAGTCGATTGTAAGATTCATATACTTGTAGCGTAGCCTTACCCCATTTTCTACCCCTCAACTTGAACTTCTCATTTCTTTTCGCCATTCTCGGATGACTTTTCCTAAAACACAGTTGAAGAGAAGAGAGATAGCCCGTCTCCTTGTCTCACTCCTGTCTTGATTTCAAAGGCATCAGACATCTCTCCTCGGGAGGTCAACTGAGTAGAGGGGGGTTTCCATTCCCACCTTAGCCATCCTCGAAATGGTTTTCCGCGGTTTCCCACTTCTCCTCCAGACAGATGCCGAGATGGTATACCTAACTTAACGTCGCGGCCACTTCTTGACCTCTTTCCCTGTCTATCCCTTCCCATATTCCCATCCCCACACAAGGCCCCTGTTCAGTATAGCAGGTGATACTGCCTGGACTATGCACTGGCCCTCCTTCCCAGTTGAATCACCTCAACCCAAAAGTCTCACGCTCCAGGACACTGCCCTTGAGACGGTAGAGGTGGGTTTCCTCACTGAGTCCGAGGGAGAAACGAATCCTGGAGGGTAAACTGATTAATAAAGAAAGAAAGAAAGAAAGAAAGAAAGAAAGAAAGAAAGAAAGAAAGAAAGAAAGAACATTAGTGATGGTACTTCTAAAACACCCTATATTACTCCCTGTTCACTTATGTCCTGGCTTCATAACCCCTCTCTCAACTCCTACACTGTCGTGGCTTTACCCACTGCTCTCCTGGTGGGGAATGAAATCATACTTGTTCTTTGAAATAATTCGGACACTCAGATTTATAAATGCTTTGCTTTTTAGCCGGTCAGATTAATTAAACCCCATTATTTCTCAACCACTCTCCATTGTGACGTTGATAAGCATGCATGGAATTACGTAACTTTCCCACTTACCTCCCAATTCGTTATTTCCTTCAGTTCTAAAGCAGTGCAGCTTCCAAAGAGGATTAACTTAATTTTATACTTGACTTGGTTAGATCATTCAGCTGGAATCAGATTTGCACATAATGATATTAAAAGTTTCCTTAAAATCAACAGCAGAATGGAATGGACATGAAAAAGGGGAAGGATTATTCTAAGAAGTTCAACGCAAGTTGCTCCAACTTTAACAGAGCGAGCGACAGCAAGTCATTGAACGGCTTCCAATTTCTTATATCCGTGAGTAAAGGAGACGTAGCAAAAGCAGCACACGAGAGGTAGTCTAGAGTTAGGAGTTAATCATGATTAACACAAGTCAAATTTTGAGAGAGTTGCATATTACAATAGAAGATTTAAAATACAAAACCAATGCACTCAAAATATTGAAAGAAAATCACACTAGACTACAGAAAAAAATCAACAAGCAGAGAATAGGAAGAGTGATTCCATAAGCAAAAAGAAAATTACGTTCAGAAAGGATGAAACAGTATTGGGCTGAGAAAAAGAAGAAAAACCTCCATAAACCAGATTAAGTAGTCCTATGTTGGCAAAAAGTTATAATAAATAATAATAATAATAATAATAATAATAATAATAATAATAATAATAATAATAATAATAATTATTATTATTATTATTAACATGGATATGTTTGTGTGCTGGGTTCTATATGGAATTAGCGTAAACACTTTTGCATCGACAAAAACCGACACCGTAACAAGGCAACTAGTGTACGTCATATGTATGGAAGAATGACGTCATTTTAGTGGGCGGAAAAGCATATTTCTGGAAGATGTTGATCTTGGACGTATTAAACCTATAAAGTGAAGTGAGGCTATAAACAAAGCATTCGGAAGATGGTGGGTTCGAACCCCACTGTCGGGAGCCCTGAAGTTTGTTTTCCGTGGTTTCCCATTTTCACACCAGATGAATGCCTGGGACACGGCCGCTTCCTTCCCATCCTTGGCACTTCTTCTATCCCATCACTTGTTCAAAGTCTTATATTTCCAATAATTGACTATGGTTCAGTCGTATACAACGACTTATCTGAAACTTTGAACATAAAACTACAGAGGGTACAAAACGCATGTGTTCGTTACGTTACAAATGCCAGGCGTGATGAACACGTAACACCCTATTACATACAGCTACAATGCTTGAAACTCCATGAACGTCGGGAAATCTCAGTAGCTGTTGCTACGCAGAAAATTCTCAAACTGAAGACACCATCCTACCTTTATAATGCATTTAAACCTATGGAGTCGGTACATAACAGAGATAATAGGTTTACAAAAACCACCCTTCAAATTCCACTAAATTTAACAAATCCTTTGTTTGCACTGCATCACGTATCTTTAACGTCTTTAATCTTCACCGTTTCGCAAGTAACACTAACTGTACCCAACTAAAGCAGTTCTTAACATCTATCTTTCTGGAGGAGTACGCAAGAGGCTGAGATCAGGCATTCTTGTGTCGAACAATCAGGAATATGTATATTTCGAAGAAAATTGTTTCTCTGCTTTAGCTTTATATTCTTTAAACCCATGTAGTCCAAAATAACAGAAGGGCTTAATGATTTACTTTCTTACTTATTATAAAATGTACTAGCTGATGTACCCGTGCTTTGCTACGGGATTCTCAGAAAGACTGACTTTGTGGTTTTCCTAACCTGAAATCAACATAGGTCATTACAAAAACATAAGTATGAATGTAGCGATTAAAAGCAATGCTATCATATAAAATACTCGATCAAATGGAAAGCCGCACATTTTATCACTTTTAACGAACAGTGCTGCGGTTAGATTGCGGTGCCAATCTAATAGTCCAAAGTTCCAGAGCTGGGATGACCAGGCCGCAGATTGCCATGAACACTCATCTGCCACTATTCCGCTAAATATGCACACTGTTCATTCCAATCAGTGCCTCAGAGTAGGGATTAAATAGCCCGAATGCTATGATGATCCAGTGTGTTACGTACCAGTAGTATCAGAAAATTTATAAACCAGGGGAATGGCATGCTAAAGAAGAAAGTTATCTAACTCCCCAGCTACTTCCCATCAATATTCAGACAGGCTGTTACACTCTGTACGAATGGGCGAGTTGACTGTGTGGTTAGCGTTGCGCAGCTGTGAGCTTGCATCCGAGAGATAGTGGATTCGAACCCCATTGTTGGCAGCGCTGAAGATGGTATTCCGTGGCTTCCCACTTACACACCAGTCAAATGCTGGGCCTGTACCTTAATTAAGGCCTAAGGCACTCCTAGCCCTTTCCTATCCCATCGTCGCCATAAAACCTATCTATGTCGGTGCAACGTAAATCAAATAAAAAATGCTCTGTACGCAGCAGTAATCCTATATACCAGAGATGAGGGGCAACAGAAGACACAAAGCACATCACGACAAACAATGGGCAATGTAATGTTATTGTTGATCAATGTTATGAGCTTTCTATATTGTAGGCCTTCACATTTAGTTTTCTTTCGACTCTGTGATTTGTAAAATATTTTATACCATAAACTGTAGTTTCTTATTCTCCGACTTTACATACCGATTTTCATTAAATACTGTTTACCCATTTTCTCGTTACTCGGCGCTGATATGGACTTAGTAACAAAAATCCTAATTCATGAATAACTTTGTGATCATAGCCAGTACGGTAACAATGTATAAGACATGAATAATAGGAAATTTAATACTATAGAACCTTAATTATGTAACATTCATCGATTACACCTCTAATAAGAAATATTTGAGAATTACATTTTAGGCCTTCCCCTAAATTACCATTTCACTCAGCGTGAATAAAATAATTTACAGCTTAGACTATAGCGACTTATTTCTTGATTTTGCATACCGATTTTCATCAAGATAGGACTACTAATAACAACAATATTTGAGAATTAAACTTTAGGCCTTCCCCTAAACTACCATTTTTCTCAGCGTGAATACAATTATTGATAGCCTAGATTGTAGCAACTTATTCCCCAACTTTGCATACCCATTTTCTTTGAAATACGACCACTAATATAAATAGTTGAGAATTCAATTTTAGGGCTTCCCCTAAACTACCATTTCACTCATCGTGAGCAAAATGATTTATAGCCTAGATTGTAGAGGCTCATCCCTCGACTTCACATACCGATTTTCATTAGACCACTAATAACAAATAGTTGAGAATTCAATTTAAGGCCTTCCCCTAAACTACCATTTCACTCATCGTGAGCAAAATGATTTATAGCCTAGATTGTAGAGGCTCATCCCCCGACTTCACATACCGATTTTCATTAAATTCTCTTCAACCGTTTTCTCGTGATGCGTGTACATACAGACAGACAGACAGACAGACAGACAGACAGACAGACAGACAGACAGACAGACAGACAGACAGACAGACAGACAGACAGACAGACAGACAGACAGACAGACAGACAGACAGACAGAAATTACGGAAAAGTAAAAAATGCATTTTCTTGTTACTATGGGCATGACCGATACAGAAATACCATTATTTTCAAATTCTGAGCAATGTACAGACAAAACTCTTATTTTATATATATAGATGTCTTAACCTTACTGGATTTGGTATCTGTATTTTCATTTTTTTAAAGTTTCTTGTTTAATATTATAAAAATGTAGTTACTGTTTTCATAAATCTGCACTGTATTATAAGAAGACGCTACATAAAGGGGCTTTTCAGTCTCAGTGGCATGTAAATCATGATCAATAAATTCAATTCAATTCAATTCAATCATCGCCAGAAGACCTATCTGTGTCGGTGCGACGTTAAAACATTGTAAAATATATTGTAAACACAGCAATGACGAATAATTTAAACGGGAAAACACTAATTAAAATTTTTAACACCGCGGAGGGAAGAGGAAATGATTTATTTATCTGTTTCGATTTATCGGAACTATTTATCTGCCCGGTGGGTGGAGCGAAAGAACGCACAGCCAAAAAGCTAAACCTCAAAACAAGTTCATGATTGTATGTTTTCCGTGTAGCGGGGAAATGTACATACGTTTATTATTATTATTATTATTATAATATATTATTATTATTATTATTATTATTATTATTATTATTATTATTATTATTATTATTATTATTATTATTATTATTATTGTACCGGCTGGTACACCTCTACGCCGCACATTTGAATTTTCCGCCTTAAAGTACTCCTCTAAGGAGAAACTCTGAACTTTAAAAACTGGATCAACTCATTAGTTTCTCAGAAGATGTCACTACAGTAAATTTTGTGATTACGAAGTTGTCAATACTGTGTGGAGTTCAACTTGTTTTGTTTTTCCATTGATCAAGAAGTGTGGACATTCTCTTATAGATGTCTCTACTAAAAAACTATGATCATGCACCCTGGTGCGAAGTGAAGGAAATTTTTTTGAAGATATTTTGTACTCATAAGTTTTCCTATAACAAAATTTCGTTCTTTCATTTGTGGGTTGGCAATATTAATATTTTCTTTCCACCAGTTTTGAAGTTAGCCAATCAATTATTTCTGTAATTAATTTTTGACCAATCGTGTCTTTCTTCTTCAGTTTTGATGTGTAACTTTTAGCCAGCCAATAAAAGCCTGTGGGTTGTGGCTCTTTTATTCATGAAAGATCTCGAATTTTACTCGAGGGTATAAAAACTGCTGATTTTCTTGTCTCTCGGCCACATCATCAACAGTTAACTTAGTGTCTGGACGTGTAGCAGGTGGCGGGAAGCGCCTCTTTCTTCAGGCAGCGGTCTTCATTTAGGTAATGGCCGCTTAACATCTTTATTTCTTGCTAGCTCAGCAGTTTAACCCGCGGGGAAGGTCCGAAACCTTTACCATGTAACCTATCTCTTAAACATGTAGAATTCTGTTAAAACCTTCATATATCTTTAACTGTAAATCGGGGATAGAGAGTGTTTTACCCTCTCGAGCTCCCCTTCATTTTGGATTTGAGGTGACTACGTTTTCGTAACCGTTTTTCTACTCTTCCTTAATGTGTTAAATTTATTCTGTACACGAGTCACCTCCATAGTTTGGGAATAGCCCTTGTTTCATCGGCCTAGTGCCTCGTAGGTTTTAAGAAGTTTCATGTAGGAGTGCAAATTCTCGCCTCCATTCATTTTGCATTTTGGGCCATTAACTTAACCTGTTATTTTACTACTAAGGCCCAATAGGTTGGGTACAAGATACCTCTGTTTCTTTGTAAGTGTGGCTTGAGGGCAGTTAATGGTAAAGTCTGTTGTGGCCTTTGATAGGCTCAGGACATTGAGAGCAGGTCAGCTCTTTTATTTGTGGTAAAAGTGCCTCAGAGAGGCTTGATATTCAAAGGTTCGAGCAAGTGCTCCGTTTTATTAGGGGTTTTCTGCCCTTTGGTAAATATGTGGTTGTGAGCTGAGAGCTCAGAAATTGTAAAAATTAGGGCTTGAGGCCCAGATTGTTAAATTGTCTCTAAATCTTGGTTTTCCTGGTCTTGTACCTGATTTGACTTGTTGTTATTTGTTAAAGTCTGAGTTTTATGTGAAAATTTTTAAGTTTTGATATTTTCGAAAATATAACCTTTAATGCAATTTTAATTCATATCTCGGCTTTGTGGATAGACCTATTCCAGCCCGCACCTTCTTTCACCTCTGCATTCCAAGGGTAACCCCGTAACAATTATTATTATTGTAATTTCTTTCTTTCTTCCTTCCTTTCTTTCTTTCTTTCTTAATCTGTTCACCCTCCAGGGTTGGTTTTTCCTTCGGAATCAGCGAGGGATGCCACCTCTACCGCCTCAAGAGTAGTGCCCTGAGCGTGGGACTTTGGGTCGGAGGATACAACTGGGGAGGACGACCACTACCTCCCCAAGGCGGCCTCACCTGCTATGCTGAACAGGGGCCTCGTATGGGGAAGGGAACATTGGAAGGGATAGACGACGAAGAGGGAAGGAAGCGGCCATGGCTTTAAGTTAGGTACCATCCGGGCGTTTGAATGGAGGAGAAGTGGCAAACCACGGAAAAACCACTTCGAGGATGGCTGAGGTGGGAATCGAAGCGCCCTATACTCAGTTGACCTCCCGAGACTGAGTAGACTCCGTTGCAGCCCTCATACCAGTTTTCAAATTTCGTGGCAGAGCCGGGAATCGAACCCGGACCTCTGCGGGTGGCAGCTAATCATGCTAACAACTACACCACAGAAGCGGACATTAATATTATTATTATTATTATTATTTCTCTTTTCTTCTCCCAAAATCTCTTTATCTTCTCGCTGTTGCTTTTCTTCTTCCACTTCTTCATCTTCCTCGTAGCTCAAGTTCTCATCCTTCGTACGGATTTATGAACAAGGATTAAAATGGTTAAATTAAGGTGGCCCGCAAGTACAGGGTATTTTTTTAAAGCTCCTTCCGTGTGTCGGGGGAACATGCACGGAAGGCGATAGTGCGGCCGGGTGACTGATTTGCCGAGAGAGATATATTGCTTCATGACCGGCTAAGATGATCTAATGCAGTACGGTAGCGATAACCACTGCTTCACAGCAATAGTTTATTTTAACATCTGTGGCACAGGTAGCGTGTTCAATGTGTTCGCTTTAAAATAGCGTAGTTCCTGTAGGAATACTAAAGTAATCGTGTGTTTAACGAGTGATGAAGGCCTATACAGTAGAACAGTGAGTATTGATTATGTTGTGCTATGCGAAGCATTCTTCTTATATAGAATGCCGCTTTCGATTCATTCGCTTATTTCCTATCATCCTCCCTCCCCATAGGAGTACGGTACGTAAAGTAGTAAAGAAGTTCCGTTTTAACAGAGGAAAAGCTTGACGAAAGCTTGAGCTCTCTTGGAAAGAACTTTAACAAAACCCTGTCGCGTCTCGCCGTACAAGCTAATGTGTTATTATCTTCTGCACACAAAGCAACAAAACTGTTGAAAACAAAACTGTACAAATCCACCCCTGCCCAATATTTAAGAGGACCTGATAGTTTCGCTAGGGTTCGGTATTGTAACTGGTTGCTTCAGTCAAATCACGATGGGTATATTGACTCAGAACTACACTTAAGTGGCTATGTAAATAGTCAAAACAATCGCTAATGGTGTGCAGAAAATCCCCACCAGCTGCATGTCCGTCCACTTCATGATGGTGCGCAATAAGTGCTCGCAGAATTATAGGGCCTATATTTTTCCGTGAAACAATAAACGCTGATCGATATATAGGCTTCATTCTCAGACTTTTCTTTCAAGAGCTGACAGAAGAAGAAAGGACTAATGCAAGATAATGCGACGGCACACACTGCTAATCGGTCTATGGAGGTAATACGGGAAGTTTTCGAAGATCGTGTAGCTAATTATCCTCCAAGCGCTCCTGATTTAAATCCCTGTGATTGTTACCTTTGGGAGATGATGAAGGGAAAAGTGTATGTGAACAACCCTCACACTAGAGAAGAACTACAAGGGAACATTACACAAGTTATTTCGAACATCACACGGGCTGAGATTCGCCGAGTGTTTGACAGCTGAGGGACAACATTTTGAACATCAAATGAAATTCCAGGTAGGTTTTAGACTAATAGTTCCACTACAAATGAATTTCTGTAAGTGTGAATTGCCGTGAGTAGTGGGGAGGAAAAGCGCGCAATTTACCGGCTACCGACGGAGTGTCATTGCGCCGGCCGTGCCGTGCTCTGAGTGGTGCTGCGGAGTGAGCTAAAAAAGACCCTGTATATGTGTGTCTTAAAACACGCTCTTGTAGACATTATATATACATACTGTACATTGTAGGTTTGCTCAGTTGACACTCGAGATTACGCCACGTAAAGTTATGAAGATGATTTTGTATGAGGAAGAAAGGAGGTCTGAACCTCCAACAAATGAAGGTATCAGAAAAAAGAAAGAAGAACCGTGAAACGCGGGAGATGAAGCTACTTTAGGCCTCGAATGTTTTAGTAGTGTTGGGGTCAGAAAAGAACAAGATTTGGCGAAGGAAGTGAGTACAGCGAGGACTGCAGGAGGATCCTGGCACAAGTAAGTGGCAACAATGCAGGACTCAGCTCGGGACTCGTGGTAGTCACACCGCATCTCAAAAATAAACATTTTAGAAAAGCGTTGACTATAAGTAAAAAAGGAAGATTGTAAAAAATATAATAATAAACATAAGTGAGTAATAAAAGTGATTCTAAGACTACGCAAAATTGAATATGAAATTCATACCTACTAAATAAAACACTAACCCTACTCGATATTTCTTAATTTATATTTTACAGGTTGCTTTACGTTGCAGCGACACAGGTAGGTCTTATGGCGACGATGGGATAGGAAAGGTGTAGGAGTGGGAAGGAAGCAGCCTTGGCCTTAATTGAGGTACAGCCCCGGCAATTTCTAGGGCTGCTGACACTATCTCCCAAATGCAAGCTCACAGCTGCGCGCCCCTAACTACACGGACAACTCACTTGGTCATTATTCTTCTTCTTCTTCTTCTTCTTCTTCTTCTTCTTCTTCTACTACTACTACTTAAATACAAGCCAAGATTCGTCTCTGATGTGATTTTGTATGTACGGTGCATTGTATCCTCTGGTATGGGCTAATTCAAGTTTGTTGCTTTCATGGACCTAGCTCAGTCTCATCCGCGCCTTTGGCAATATGAGAGTGACTGAAGCTTTAACGATGACGGGAACATCAATTGTTATGCAGCCAATCCTCGTTATAAATGGAGTAAGTTGTGATAATAGGATCGGTTGGTGCAAGCATTTTAGTGACTTGTCTTACCTTCTGGCTCGGCGAGCAATGGGCAACTACCTCACCAACCCACTCCTCAATTCCCCAGTACGCCTCTTTTGTGATCTAGGCTATCCATGACACCTGGCAGTGGAGCTGTTGAAGATCTAATGAGCCTCTGGGCCGAGGAAACAGCAACTACTACCGAATACAACTTGGTTTAATTTTGCGTAATCCATCGTGACCTTTCCACTAAAATATCCCGAGAATGGTCACTCCATTGAAGGCCTTTTCGATAGCGTGCTATTTTCCAAACTATGTACTGAAATACTGCAGTTACAATTACTGTACTCTTTATCCAGTAACAACACTTTGTACAATGACGACTTATTATTATTATTATTATTATTATTATTATTATTATTATTATTAGGGGCTGCCTGGCCGAGGCGGTAAAGGCGTGCTCGGTTTTCCCGGAAGGACGTGGGTTCGAATCCCCGTCCGGAAGTCGTAACATTTAAGAAACGAGATTTCCCAGAGGTTCACTCAGCCTACACAAAAAATGAGTACCAGGTTAATTCCTGGGGGCATAGGCGGCCGGGCGAAGAGCTAACCACTCTACCCCATAACGCGCCGCGGTTAACAATGGTGGTAGCCTTTACCTTCCACTCCTCCAAGGGCCTTCATCGCCTGTAGGGAGGTGTCTTTGTCTTTGACTGGTATTATTATTGTTACGGAGATACAGGCTTTACAGAGGTATAAGAAGGTGCGGGCATGAATGGGTGGATAGAGAAAAGATCGAATTTTAATTTAAAACTCTAAAATTCGAAAATTTAATTGTTTCCTTGTTATTTTTTTCAGATCTTAAACTTTGTTAAACAATAACATTTAATAGTTGGAAATACATAAGAGGAGTTCTACGACTCTAGAAACAATACTTATTTGAAATCAGGTACAATACGTAGATGAGTTAGGTAGATCAAACGTGACAAAATTATCAAGAGCACTATTGCTCTACTCAATTACAAGTCAGGAGACTGGGCTCCAAAATTTACAACATGAGCAAAGATCGTCTTAGCCTCTAGGCGACTAACCAAACCCCATGGCACTACAGCCCTTGAAGGGCCATCGCCTACCAAGCGACCGCTGCTCAGCCCGAAGGCTTGCAGATTACGAGGTGTCGTGTGGTCAGTACAATGAATCCTCTTGGCCGTTATTCTTGGCTTTCTAGACAGGGGCCGCTATCTCACCGTCAGATAGCTCCTCAGTTGTAATCACGTAGGCTGAGTGGACCTCGAACCAGGCCTCAGGTCCAGGTAAAAATCCCTGTCCTGACCGGGAGTCGAACCCGGGGCCTCCGAGTAAGAGGCAGGCACACTACCTCTACACCACGGGTCCGGCACTTAGGAGACTACTCTCCAAAATTTACATGCTTCCAGCCTTTCGAAGGCACAATTCAACTTTTACATTCGATAAACAACAAACAGTTCCCACTGTCTTATTCTCTCGATCGTCTACATTGCATTAAATAGGAAATAGAATAAGAATAGTTAACAGGGACAACAAGTGTCCATTCTACCTGGCCTTAGTGAAAAATAAAAGGTTAAGGTTATTGGCCAGAAATCAAAATGTTAGTAGCTGAACACTTGCACACCTTGAAATACACTTGAAAATACGTAAGGCCCTGTGTGTGCTTATGGCCCGAATTTACAGAGGCTAAGTCTATACTACGGAGATGAGTAGATGGAGAAAAAGATTAAATTACAAGAGAACATTTTTTAGGTTTACAAAACCATTGTCACCACAATACCAAATTGAAGGGGAATAAAAAAGGGTTCCCACTCTTTATTTCCTAAACTAGGTTAAGGTCTTAAACCAGATTAAAAATTTTACATTGTAAGCTTACATTACGAAAGAATTGTGAAATCTTCCCCTTAAAACATCTTTCTGAGACTATTACATGATTACAAAGTGTCTGCCATTACCTTGAGCTAGGGCTTTCCGGAGATGGACGAGGCGCGTCCCCTGCCTCCTCTATAAACACAGTCTACTGCTGGACTAGATCGATCAGAAAGACAACATGGCCGGAAAGGTCCCAGCTTTGATAGCGGGGAGGAAGTTTCCAGAATTCTCTCGGCCGAAGCTCTGAACACACCCCAAAAATTTGATTGGTTGATTAAATAAATTCCAAAAATTCCTTATTGGTTAACATTTTACGCCGGCGAGAAGAGACACAAGTGCTGATAACGTTAGAACACCAAAACAAATCTATAAACAATTCAGTTTTACGAATGACTATAACATTTCTCTTGAGAATTAATTGTCCATCCTCTCACCAGAGGGAGCACATAAACTGACAGTAGAGGCATCTGACGAAAAACGTTCAAACTTCTTCCACTAGAGGTTTCACAGTTCGTATTACAGATGGCCTTCTAAAAGGCGCTTAGTTTGAATGTACGGAGTTGGTGTAGCTCCGGTACAATTCTTCTTTTCTTCTTCTTATTTCATCCATTTACCTTCCGTGGTTGATTCTCCCCTGGATTCGGCGAGGAATCCCACCTCTACGGTCTCAAGGGCCGTGTCCTGGAGGGTGGGACTTTTGGTCGGGGATACAATTGGCAAGGAGGACGAGTTCCTTACCCTGGCGGCGTCATTTGCTATGCTGAACAAGGGCTTTGTGGGGGATGGGAAGAATTGCAAGGGATAGGTAAGGAAGAGAGATGGACGCGGCCATGGCCTTAAGTTAGGTACCATCCCCGCATTTGCTTATTGGAGCCTTTCCTGGGAATTGAACCCGGGCCTCCGGAGGGTGGCAGCTAATTAAATTAACTACTACATCACAGAGGCGGACACAATGACTTTTTACCCATCCTTATAGCTTGCGCTGAAAGCATCTGTAACTCCAAAAAGAGTTTTAAGAGTCACTTACAACTCCATCGATTTTTTCTTTTGTCATTCACCTCCTGCCTCTTGTGCCCTTAAATCGTACCTTTGTTTTAAAAGAATCCTTGACCTTTGCTGTACAGAACGACTTGAAGGAGCAATGAAGTGAGGGGCACGTCTCGTTAAAGATCCTTATCATTATTTTTTTTGTTCGACTCGTTGGGTGAATGGTCAGCGTACTGGCTTTCGGTTCAGAGGGTCCCGGGTTCGATTCCTGGCCGGGTCGGATATTTAACCTTCATTGGTTAATTCAAATGGCTCGGGGCTGGGTGTTTGTGCTGTCCCCGACATCCCTGCAACTCACACACCACACACAACACTATCCTCCACCACAATAACACGCAGTTACCTAAACATGGCAGATACCGCCCACCCTCATCGGAGGGTCTGCCTTCCAAGGGCTGCACTCGGCTAGAAATAGCCACACGGAATTATTATTATTATTATTATTATTATTATTATTATTATTATTATTATTATTATTATTATTATTATTATTATTGAAATGGCTAATGACTTTTAGTGCCGGGATGTGTCCGAGGACTTCGTCTTGCCACGTACAGGTCTTTTGATTTGATTCCCGTAGGCGACCTGCGCATCGTGATGACGATGAAATTATGATGAAGACGACATATACACCCAGTCCTCGGTGTTGTAGTGGTTATCATGCTTGACTGCTACCCCCAGACACCCGAGTTCGATTCCCGGCTCTGCCATAAAATTTGAAAAGTTTTACGAATGCTGGAACGGGGTCCACTCAGCCTTGGGAGGTCAACTGAGTAGCGGTGGTTTCGATTCCCACCTCAGCCATCCTCGAAGTAGTTTTCTGTGGTTTCCCACTTCTCCTTCAGGCAAATGTCGGGATGGTACCTAACATAAGGCGGTGGCCGCTTCCTTCCCTCTTCCTTGTCTACCCCTTCCAAACTTCCCATCTCTCCACAAGGCCCTTGTTCAGCATAGTAGGTGAAGCCGCCTAGGCGAAGTACTGTTCCTCGTGCCCAGTCGTATCCCCAGGCCCAAAGTCTCACCCTCCAGGACACTACCCTTGAGGCAGTGGACGTGGGATCCCTTGGAGAGTAAACGGATTAAGGAAGAAAGAAGGAAAGAAAGATAGATAGAAAGAAAGAAAGAAAGAAAGAAAGAAAGAAAGAAGGAAGGAAAGAAGGAAAGAACCAAAGATGAAGGTATGTGATGTTAGAAAATTTATTTTACAGTGTTTAGTTACATTACAAATAATATTTAATGCTCAGTCGGGCTCCGTGGTTAAATGGTTCGTGTTCGATTTCCGGTCGGGTCGGAGATTTCAACCTTCAATGGTTAATTCCAATGGATCGGGGGTTGGGTATTTGTGCCGTCCTCAGGACTAGAAATCATCAAAGCTTGGGGCCCATCCTCACAGACGCGCCGGTCGTCTCTTTGGCGTCAGCACGGAAGACCTGCCACCAGGCCTCTTTGGAGGCCACACGCCATTATTATTAGTAATTCTAAGAATGGTTTCTGTTTTGTTTTGTTTGATTAGTAGTCATACGTATTATTCCGTGATTTATAAGAGTACAATACTGACATAAAACTTTTAAAGTGACGTTGAATATGGACATTTGAATACACATTTTCATCTACTCAGAATTTTCCGAGAATTTATGTTAATGTAATACTATTGAGTGATGTGTCTAAAATAATGAAGATTGAGGTTATTAACACACTGACGTCGGCTGCGTGGCGAAATGCTTAGCATGCTGACCTTTGGCCCAAGAGGCGACGGGTTTGATTTCCGGCTTGGTCATGGATTTGAACCTTAATTGGTTAATTCCCCCTGGTCAGGGTCTGAGTGATTCAGCGTCTTCAACTTAGAATTCCATTCCATGAGCATCTGAACCGATGCCACTACGCTGACCATTGAGCTAACTAGCCGATTTCGCACTCGTGAATATCAAATAACTTTTTGAGAAATGAAATACTGCGAATCACTCTAAATGGCTTAAAACACTTAAGAAATTCCGTACTATATCGGAAAAAGTGCAAAAGCAATAATCCTCTAATCAGAGGAGGCAACACCACATGTTGTGCCTCAAGGTTGATTGTAGCCAGGCACTGTATAGGCAACACAACAAGAACATGAGTTGTATGGATTGCCTGCAGCGTAGGCGCTCAATTATCAGATCTTGTGTAGGGACAGCGCCGATTTGTGAGTAGTAAATGGAGACAAAAGGTGGTTGTTCATACTGTACTCAGCATTCTCAGGGACTACCCCACTTTCAAGGTTTCATTTTCCTTCGATATCGATTAATTAACTTTCCAATACATGGGGTTGGCGTCAGGAAAGGCATCCGGTCGAAAAACGCGGCCAAACTCATATCTGCGACACAGTTCAAACCTGTTACCCCACAAGGGTGTGGAAAAAGTGCTAGAAGTAGAAGAAGAAGAAGAAGAAGAAGAAGAAGAAGAAGACGAAGGAGATGATGAAAAATCGTTCAATTACACTTAAAGAGAGAGCACAGTATGTTCTTCAACTCACTTATGGTAGGTTTAAAATACTTTCAATGAATACTAACGGTACCATACATTATAAACAACAATTGCTTACTTATATAGAGACAGAAAGGCACACATTAACACATGGATGCTCATTATTGAAATTCTAAATAATTAGTAACCAGAAGAGAAATCTCCTGACAAATTTGAATATTTACACTCACAATATAAGTTTAGTAGACATTATGCGCTTCGTAATCAAGTATTTCAATACCTATGAATCACTTAGTCTGACAGTAACTTTCCTCAAGTTTCAGCACAACTCTTACAGATTTTATGGTCTTATCCGAGACTGATTGGTGACGCACACATGAAACAAACACTGATATGATGTCATCCTTCCTTTTGTTGAAGGGCAGATACGATGCATTCGTTTTCTCTTTATCAGTCTCAGACTCAGACACTGGCACATTCCATAACAATTCTTTAACACAGACTACTTGTTAAAATCAATCTCCCATTGTTTCCAATACATTTCCTTCAGCTTATCCCAGTTATTTCTGGAGTTGTTGGAGACATTTTAGTTTGGGCCGGATGACAATCCTAACCCCAGCAGACTTTTGAGTTGAAAACCACAACTCAGGAACGACCGGGATTCGAACCTCAACCTTCCGCCTGGGAAACCAGCGACTAAGCCACTGAACTAATCACGTCTGCCGATTGTTCCTCATCTGGCAGATTTAAATCTTTACTTACACTCGTTATGCCCTCTGATGCCATTTGAAGGCACCTACAGAGGCAGAGTTTCAGTCCTTTCAGAAAGATGGGAGTAACATCAAAGAAAACCAAGGTATTCTCACAGACGATGCTTTTGTTTCGGTATGAAATGCAAGCAATCATCAATGGTGCTAAGTCTTGCAACTGGAAGTTTTAAAAAATAAAATCGCTCACTTAACCTTTTTATAATCTCTGTTTCTTTGTAGGACTTGTAGAACCTGTGAATACGCTGAATTTAGATGTTCAAATTGTTATATGAAGGGAGTAAAGGCTCTTCATCCAGCTAAGAGGAACGTGGTCAACTTTTACTGCTTCTCCTGAAGTTATGTAACACAGCTTAATAAAGAAATCACTTACACTTTTTGATTAATTCGTTAAAATTTAGACTTGTATTGATTCAAAGAAATGAGATAATAACTTCAGACATATTTTAGTGTAACAGAATTTCATCATTTGATGCTTTAGTTGAATGGTAGCGTTTTAAAAATATTTCACTTGGGATTCTCTACGAATGCAATGAATGTTAAGGCGTGATTTCGGTTTCCTGCATCATTTGTAAACATTGAAGAAATGGTTCAACTTATCGAGTAATAATCTCGGATAAAATACTTATAACGTTGTTACTTCCTAAAGGAACAATTATCATTACGCAAGTCTGCACATTTTCAGTTCATTGCTAGGAGACGTGTTAACTATACTTAATTACAGTGGCGTACCAGTTAGTGAGAACGGAACATCGAAATTGACCTACAAGTATTACATGTGACATCAGCTCAGAGATCTTAGTCACTGAGACGGAATGATAAGAATAATTCGGAAACGGTGGATTAAGTTTTATGGCCACATAACACGTATGTGGTCACAGAGATTGACCAAGCGGATCTTTTCCTACTTTATAAACAAGAAAATCAAAGGACCCTGGTGCACCGAAATTGAAAAAGACCTTCAAAAAATAGGGATCACACGTGGAGACATCCAGGAACGTATTCTTCTCCAGGAGAAAGTTCGTAAATGCCAGCGGTTCAAAGCAAAGCCGAAATTGAAAACAAGCAAGAAGTGGACTTATGAAAGAATGGATTTCACGGAAAATAGATGTGGGAATACTGGGAAAGAATTAAAGCTGAAGGCTGCCAATGGTTGAAATAACGTGGTACACAGTCGGCCGAAACGAAGTATAATAATAATAATAATAATAATAATAATAATAATAATAATAATACATTTTTTCTTGATTTCTTAATCCGTTTACCTCCGTGTTAGGTTTTTTCCTCGGACTCAGGGAGGCATCCCATCTCTACCACCTCAAGGGCATTGTCCTGGAGCATGAGAATTTGGGTCGGAAGACCGATACCACGCCCAGGTGGTCTCACCTGCTATGCTGAATAAGAGCCTTGTGGGGGGGGGGGATAGAAAGATCGGAAGGGATAGAATGAAGTGGACGTGGCCTTAAGTTAGGGACCATCCCGGCATTTGCCTAGTGGAGAAATGGGAAACTAAGGAAACCCACTTCGAGGATGTATGAGATGGGAATCGAAACCCCTCTACTTAGCTGACTTCCCGTTTCAGACCTCGTACAACTTTTTAAATTTCGTGGCAGAGCCGGGAATTGAATCCGGTTCTCTGGGGGTTGCAGCTAATCACACTAAGTACTACATCACAGAGGCGAACAAAAATTTAAGTAAATTACGTATCGTAAATTCGAATTACAACTAATCCTTGGTATAAAAATACAGTACATTCAACAGTTTAGTACGGAGAAAATGTCATACTTCTCCGTTTACCTAGTTCAACTTGAACGTCATGTTATTGAGTTCAAGTTTCTACTTCCGAGTTCTGCATTCACTCTAAACTTCTCCAGTTACAGGCTGATCTTTCCAGTGGAACTGAATCCTCTCCAAGTTTAGTGAACATCAATACCGTGTAAGGACTATGGTGTCAGATATTCTTTTCCTTTCGACGACAATAATACGTTAAAGTACTTGCCAATATATACAGGTTCTTCCTGGAGGAATGCTCATGCCTTAGAGAGTCTATTTCTTAGATGAGGGCTGTCAAACTAAATCTGGTGCGTGCGTGTGTGTGTGTGTGTGTGTGTGTGTGTGTCATATAATTTTCTTAAGAGATCATAGTTGGCCACCGATCGAGACATGCAAATTCAGTGTGGTATTATAGTCATATATATTTCAGGAATATACAGTGGAAACCGTTTTATAGTGACATTGCTTTTAACGACGTACTGGATATAATGGCGAAATGTAACGGTTTCCTCTAAATCCTAAATAAACATTGCATTTTAAAAAATCGTTTAGTACGACGTCGCTTAGTACGATATATCGTATAAAACGATGTATTTTGATCACATTTTCGGATATAACGTCCAACACTGATTTTTGTTTCTTACATAAACTTATTTGGAGATTGCTGACAAGAATGTAACACTTGTTACTGTGTGAATAAGTTTACTGTAGATTTCAAATCAGTCTGTTAAACAGTCAAGGACCCTGGTGCACCGAAATTGAAAAAGACCTTCAAAAAATAGGGATCACACGTGGAGACATCCAGGAACGTATTCTTCTCCAGGAGAAAGTTCGTAAATGCCAGCGGTTCAAAGCAAAGCCGAAATTGAAAACAAGCAAGAAGTGGACTTATGAAAGAATGGATTTCACGGAAAATAGATGTGGGAATACTGGGAAAGAATTAAATCTGAAGGCTGCCAATGGTTGAAATAACGTGGTACACAGTCGGCTGAGTACAGTATAAACAACCACCTTCTGTCTCCATTTACTACTCACAAATCGGCGCTGTACCTACACAAGATCTGATAATTGAGCGCCTACGCTGCAGGCAATCCATACAACTCATGTTCTTGTTGTGTTGCCTATACAGTGCCTGGCTACAATCAACCTTGAGGCACAATATGTGGTGTTGCCTCCTCTGATTAGAGGATTATTGCTTTTGCACTTTTTCCGATATAGTACGGAATTTCTTAAGTGTTTTAAGCCATTTAGAGTGATTCGCAGTATTTCATTTCTCAAAAAGTTATTTGATATTCACGAGTGCGAAATCGGCTAGTTAGCTCAATGGTCAGCGTAGTGGCATCGGTTCAGATGCTCCTGGATTCGAATTCTAAGTTGAAGACGCTGAATCACTCAGACCCTGAACAAGAGGAATTAACCAATTAAGGTTCAAATCCATGACCAAGCCGGGAATCAAACCCGTCACCCCTTGGGCCAAAGGTCAGCATGCTAAGCATTTCGCCACGCAGCCGACGTCAGTGTGTTAATAACCTCAAACTTCATTATTTTAGACACATCACTCAATAGTATTACATTAACATAAATTCTCGGAAAATTCTGAATAGATGAAAATGTGTATTCAATTGTCCATATTCAACGTTACTTTAAAAGTTTTATGTCAGTATTGTACTCTTATAAAGCACGGAATAATACGTATGACTACTAATCAAACAAAACAAAACAGAAACCATTCTTAGAATTACTAATAATGATGGCGTGTGGCCTCCAAAGAGGTGCAGGTCTTCCGTGCTGACGCCAAAGAGACGACCGGCGCGTCTGTGAGGATGGGTTCCAAGCTTTGATGATTTCTAGTCCTGAGGACGGCACAAATACCCAACCCCCGATCCATTGGAATTAACCATTGAAGGTTGAAATCTCCGACCCGACCGGAAATTGAATACGAACCATTTAACCACGGAGCCCGACTGAGCATTAAATATTATTTGTAATGTAACTAAACACTGTAAAATAAATTTTCTTACATCACATACCTTCATCTTTCGTTCTTGCTTTCTTTCCTTCTTTCTTTCTTTTTATCTTCCTATCTTTCTTTCCTTCTTTCTTCCTTAATCCATTTACCCACCAAGGGATCCCACGTCTACTGTCTCAAAGGTAGTGTCCTGGAGGGTGAGACTTTGGGCCTGGGGATTAGACTAGGCAGGAGGACCAGTACTTCGCCTAGGCGGCCTCACCTACTATGCTGAACAAGGGCCTTGTGGGGAGATGGGAAGTTTGGAAGGGGTAGAAAAGGAAGAGGGAAGGAAGCGGCCGTCGCCTTATGTTAGGTACCATCCCGACATTTGCCTGAAGGAGAAGTGGGAAACCACAGAAAACTACTTCGAGGATGACTGAGGTGGGAATCGAAACCACCGCTACTCAATTGACCTCCCAAGGCTGAATGGACTCCGTTCCAGCCTTAATACAACTTTTCAAATTTTGTGGCAGAGCCGGGAATAGAACTCGGGTCTCTGGGGGTAGCGGTCAAGGCAAGCATCGCTGTGAAGATGACGCAAAAGAAAAGGAAAGTGTTTAATATTGAAAAATATCACTCATAATATGGGGACTAGGAAACGGGGATACAAATGTCAGGATTGCGAAGGAATTGGGTGCATTACATAGACAGATTTCTACATTTTGGGAGGACAAAGAGAAAATAAGTCACTTTTAGAATAATTTTTGCGAGGCAGATCATCTGAACACGAAGATATTGAAGAATCTTTACTCAGATGGTTTAAGCAGCAAAGAACAAATAATGTGCCGATCAGGCACTCTTCAAGCAAAAGCCAATGACATTCTTCGCAGTCCTACTTCACAAATACTATACTGTAAATACAGTACTTAATTCAGTGACGGTTTTTATGTTTTACCTTAATTATTTTAATTAACCATGTAAGTGTGAAGCCTGGAACGTGTATATATGACACTTTTCGCAAGGAAAGAAAAACGGTTTGTGTGACTATCGGCTATAACGACGTTGTTTGGCGGTCCCTTTGGGGTTGTTATAACCGATTTCTAATTTATATGCTACCGAACTTTTAAAATATCTTAGCAGCATTTATTTTTATAGCGGCATACTTTCCACCTTTTGTAAGAGTGCACATTCTAGAACTGGCGGTAGAATGGAAGATGGCATAACATATTCAAATATTTGACCTGTGTGTCGTTTTGTATTTGAGTAATTGATTACTAATACCTGCCAAAGAATATATATATGCTATTGTGTGATTGATTGACTTATATTTGTATCCTATAACTAGGGTTCGGAGGTTTAAGACTTATAAATTGCCTAAAATAGACCTTTAAAAAGGCCTAAAATATCCCAAAAAAGGAACTAAAAATGCGATCCAAATTAATTCACAATTATAGTTCATTACGTACATATTTAATGTAGGAATAACGTATTCAAATGCAAAATTCTGGTGGAATGCAACATGCAATGTAAAATAATATGAGTCCGACTCGTTGGCTGAATGGTCAGCGTACTGTCCTTCGGTTCAGATGGTCCCGGGTTCGATTCCCGGCCGAGTATGGGGTTTTGATCGCTTCTGATTAATACTTCTGGCTCGGGGTGTTTGTGTCCGTTCC
The DNA here is from genome assembly GCF_040414725.1 of Anabrus simplex. NCBI lineage: Eukaryota > Metazoa > Arthropoda > Insecta > Orthoptera > Tettigoniidae > Anabrus > Anabrus simplex. Next base: position 80,888,534 of record NC_090272.1, on the reverse strand, counting down.
AACACTCTTCTCTTCATATTCAGACAACATACCGCACTACCAGCCACCACAGACACACGCAATAGTGATTACATCCCTCCGTATAGAGCTGGAGTCAGGAGGGGCATCCGGCCGTAAAACAAAGCCAAATACACATGTGCGACGCAGTTCGCACCCGCGACCCCACAGGTGTTGGAAAAGCGGTAGGAAAAGAAGAAGAAGAATGTAAACATATATGACTGAAATATTTCTTTTTTCAGACATATATTTTTAGATTAAAATAATTTTAAAAAATCCGCGTTTATTAAAAACTACTTACGAATTTAGAATGAAATGTTTTTCCACCTATAATGAATTCAGCGAACCCGCAATGGATATCCTGGAGAATTGAAATTTGTATACCTGGAATCATATTTGGCTTAACCACACTAGGGTTACAGAAATTGGAATTCGGGAACATTACCTCAGTTATCTTTCCAGTATGTCACAATAGTCAGCTCCAGGTTTGTAGGTGTAAAGAATCGTCGGTTTACAGACAGCACGTTGTAAAACATCGAGAAACTTCTCTCCACGTCAACGGATGTTAACGGTTCATACCTGAGGCAAGTGAGATTTTCCTTTTCAAAAACACTCCCATCAAAATTTTCTCCTTTCAATATTTCACTTATATTGCACATAATGTGGTAAGCCTGGGCTTTTTCAAGCATTAGTTTCATTTTTAATTTCATCTTTATTTCATTTTCTCTTTTACTAATGAAAAGATGTTTAAGAGGTAATGGGTGAACTAATGATGGTTCGAATTGAGAATGGGCAGTACAAATGTAGTCGAAGAAAAGTGAAGTTGAAGAAAAAAGCCGATATTTTCTGGCCTACAATGACTCAGAATAAACATATAATTATGTCGGGCCTCGTTTTCGGACACTCGAGAAAAATATATTTTTCCTCAACTTCTGAGACTTACCTGTTATCCCCTCTCTGAGTCCAACCCTGCGCGAGGGTGTAGTGGCATCACGCGACAAGACTTAGTGATCTGTCTCCAGGAGTCTCTGCTTTGGGCACGGTGACTTGCGTGCTGTAAAATCATCCTGGTCAAGCTCTTGATCTGGTTCATTCATCGTAAAGGTGCACGTCCTCTAGGTCTTCGGCCGTCAACTTTTCCCTCTATGATATGTATTTCCATTGCCTCCTGTCTTCTGGCAATATGACCAAAATATCTGAGTTGTTTTTGGTTGATAATGGTCGACAGTCTTGTTCTGATGCCGAGCTGTTGCAGGATCGATTCATTAGTACGGTGGGCTGTCCATGCTATTCGCAGTAATCTCTTATAGCACCACATTTCTAGAGCATCAATCCTGCGGTGATCTGGCATCTTCATCGTCCAAGCTTCTGCTGCATAGGTCGCGATAGGGAAGATCAGAGTTCGCATGAGGTTGAGCTTTGTCTTGGAAATGACGGAGGTGTCCTTCCAGATGCGAGAAAGTTTTGCTGTTGAATTTCTCCCAATCGCAATGCGATTACGGATCTCAGGTTCACAGTCTCCAGTATTTGTGACAATAGATCCCAGATACTCGAAGCGACTGATAACCTCATAATCAGCAATTCTTGTTATTGCAAGTCTGTTGTTATTAACAAGATCTACAATCATCACTTTGGTCCTTTTATTGTTGATTTCAAGACTGTGTTCTCTGCTTTGCTCGTCTAACCTCCACATGATGGTTTCTAGTTTATGATCAACTGTTGAAATCATCACAGTGCCATCCGCATATCTGAGATTGTTAATTTTCCTGCCACCAACTGTGATGCCGTCACTCCAATCGTCGAGAATCTCCCTCCTAATGTACTCACTGTATAAATTAAATAGAAGGAGGGAGTGAATGCAACTTTGTCGCACTCCAGCAGTAGTAGAAAAGATGTTGAGAAGATGCTATTATCTCTCACCGTCGCAGTGTTCGAAGAGTATAATTGTTGAATCATGTTCACTAAATGTCTCGGCGTCTCTATCTCAATGAGTATAGCCCAGAGCTTTGAACATTTCACCTTGTCGAAGGCTTTCTTGTAGTCCGCGAAGCATAGGAACGTCTTGATATTGTACTCTCTTGTCTTCTCTATGCGCTGCCGGATGTTTAGGATATGCTCAAGAGTTCCTTTGCCTGAAAAAAACACGGTTTGTTCGGGTTTGTTCCTCTGATATTTGCGGAAGTAAGAACGTCTTCAGTCTCTCGTTCAGCACCGTGAGCATCATTTTGCTGGCATGGGAGATGAGGGCTATCGTTCGATAGTTTGCACAGTCAAGTACCTTTCTTGAGCAATGGTACGAAGATGGAGTGGCACCACTGGTCCGGCCAATTTCCAGATGCCCATATCTTCTGACATAACTTGTGAAGGATGTCGACACCTAGGTCACCCATGTTCTTTAGGATTTGCAGCAGAGATTCCAGCTTGGCCTGGTGCTTTCCGGTTCCCGAGCTTTTTTATTGCACGTTCCACTTCTTTTCTAAGGATCGTTGGTTCAATGTCTGTTGGGTTCTGGTGACCTGGCATTGGTTGTGGATCATCAGTGTACAGCTTAATGCAGTGTTCTCTCCATACTTTGACAATGCCCACTGCATTTGTGATGATATTCTCTTCGTCGTCTTTAATAATCTTAGGCATAAACTCTCGTGCTATGTATTTCACCTTGTCGTACAGTTTGGCGCTGTGATTTTTGGTCGCATGTGCCTCTAGTTTTGCACACAGTTTCTTATTATGGTCATTCTTGTCTCTTCTACGCGCGTGTTTGATATCATTGTTTATATTTTCCATTAGTCGTCCTTGTTGTTCTGAATCTGTAACTGTGAGCCATATGTTAAGTCTCATTTCAACCAGTGCCAAAGTTTCGTCAGTCATCCAATGTTGTCATTTCACTATGGTGTTCATCTTTGAGGCCTTGTTCTCTGCATCTGTGATCCATTTTTCAATACTCTTCCAAGCCATTTCACAATTTCCTTCTGGTTCAGGTAGCACAGTGCTTCGGAGTGTTTTTGGAAAGTAATTTGCTTAGGGGCCGTAAAATTTTCGATCTTATTTTGACCACTGGTTTGCTTAGTTTGATTCTAAGGTAGGCTCAATGTAGACGATGATCCGATCCGCATTCGGCACTAGGTTTTGTTTTCACATTACGGAAGGAGGTTCTTCACTTTTTTATCGACAAGGGTGTAATCAATTTGGTTCTTAAAATGCCCATTCGGGGAGGTCCAAGTAAAGAGACGATGTTTGTGGTGTTTAAACATGGTATTCATAATATAAAGACTGTTGTCGGTTGCCAACTGTATCAACCAATTGCCTCGCTCATTACGTGCACCCAGGGCATACTGTCCTACAGTTTCTTGCAGGTGGTTCCTACTTTTGCATTGAAGTCTCCCAATATGATGGTAATACCTCTTGGTTTAAGTGATGCTATAGTATCTTCCATGTCTGTATAGAAGTCTTCAACCTCTTGATCGGATGCAGGGATGGTGGGTAGATATACATGGATCAGATGTAGTGTATATGGTTTGGTGTTGAGAGTGAGGGTCAGTATTCTTTCATTGATATGTCTGTATTCTTCATTGAAGTCTCCCAATATGATGGTAATACCTCTTGGTTTAAGTGATGCTATAGTATCTTCCATGTCTGTATAGAAGTCTTCAACCTCTTGATCGGATGCAGGGATGGTGGGTAGATATACATGGATCAGATGTAGTGTATATGGTTTGGTGTTGAGAGTGAGGGTCAGTATTCTTTCATTGATATGTCTGTATTCTTCAACATTTCAAAATGCCCACATCCTTTCCAGTGAGTTTCTGACAGTCCACAAATATCGATTTGATGTTTCTTTAGTTCTCTTTCTACAATGCGAAGTTCTCCCGTCTGAAGTAACCCTCTCACATTCCATGTAATTATTGTTTTACCTTTGCAAAGTTGTCTTCATTTCGTGAATAAGTAGCAGATTGACCGTGTGAGGCCTGATCGTTCACCTCTGCACATTTCACATCGTTTGGTCCGGACCTAAACTGACGCCGATTGCTACTCGGATCGCGCAGCATACCAATATTCATTTTTTGACTCTGCATGATGCACTCATGGGATGATAATCAGGTAGTTTCCTTTTGCCTTCCTGATGCTATGCCGTTGGCAATCCAGTGGTTCTTCCGCCTTTAGGGACAGATTCCCACCCCAAGGACAAGAGGGTGCCCTGGACCTCTAGCTGCTCATCCACCCTCCGAGGAGGCTGTTGGCACTTGGTAGAGGACCACTTATACCGGTGGTCATTCGGTCAACCAGTTCCTATGTACTGACGATCACCACCTCCACCTTCACTGTCGTAGAGGTTTGCACAGGTAATATTGTGGTAGTGTGTAGAAAGGTTTTGGATAATTGGACACACATGAATGCAGATGAAACCAACACAAAACCATTATGTCCACTGTAATGGAACCCAGAAGTATAAACTCCATGTCATAGGCAATGCCAGTAACCACGTATAGAGTGCCCGTCTTCTTCATGGTTTCTATGGCATTGATGATAAATATAACAAGATGGCTGACACTACGGGAAAAGATGGTAAACATATAACAGAGTGTCTCTCTACTTAGTGTTATCTACGGACTGAACTGTAGGAAAAACGAAATGGTGACACTTAGAGCACAAAAGATACATAATATTTGTGCCAAAATACACATTAAACGATCTCAGATCCATTAAACAACACTAACACACACTCAATACACGTTATAGTGTCACAAACACTGTCAGGAAATCATACACGAAGTACAGTTCCTTCTTGCAGATGAACATTTGCTGCGCCAACACTACACACCCCACCTTCCTTAAAGTGTGTAACAAAGTAATAAACCGGTAATCGACGGAGCGAAAATGTATATGATGTGAATGTTCATCACTACGCCATAGGCTTGTTAGGAGGTTTAGTCAACCATGTATGCCGTTTTCCGCAACATTCTGCGACATATGATGTCATAATTAGCAGTCTACGTGCCGAACCGGGATAAGATTTGCGATATACAGGACCGAAGGAAGCAGTTTCCTGCGCTGTATTGAGAAAAGGATAGCGTATTACTACGGAACCTTGAGATCGCACTCTCACTTGATGCGAGAGAGGAGGAGAGATGACGCTACGCGTGGAAATGTAGGTTGTCAGAGAGTGGGCTGAATTAAGGTGTGTTAACCCCCAAGAAATAAAAATCTTTATTGATTCAACACCGCATTCATTGGTGCCAATTCACCATAATTAACTAAAAAGAGGGAGAAGAAGAACACCTTAGTCTGAGATAATCTATGGAAATTTATAAGTCAGGTCTCATTCGAAACAAGTATTTAATACTAATTATTGACGCATATAAACGCAATACATTAATAGTGGATCGGTAATGATGCATGTCATATAGTGGTACGCAGACTAAAGATGCCTGCCGAGATCTGGCAACATGTGGAAAAAAGTGGGAGGTCTTATGAGATGAACCATGGCGCGTGAATTTATAAAAGGATGTTCTTGAGATTGTAAATGAGCCGCTGATCGTATTAATTCAAAACTAGATCAGTATAAAACAGAGGTCACGAGCTATAATTTGATTGCTTTCAGGTCGCTGGAAGATTCCGTTTACTGGACCTTCATATCGATCAGTGGCGTGGTCTACCTCCTCCCCAACTACTCAGCCCAGATACTATAAATACGATCCGGACTTAGATGCAGTATCCCATTGTAATTTGTGTAGCCGAAGTACTCGCGTGTTAGTAGTAAACTACGGATATCAGTGTATGAAGTACTGTGTCGAGGAAAAACATATCAGTGCGGTGTAAATATCGCAAAATAAGCCGTGTGGTACGAGATAAAGTACAGTGGTGATGAATAAAAGTCTTGTTTCAACACTTAATCCTTTAAATATTGACGACAGTCAGTTATGGCTTATGATGCAATCATCACAGAAAGGGAAAACGCATCAGGTTGTTTAGAAGTAGTGAGACAGCCGATTATATTCAGTATTTAATAGTGGCTGATTTAAAAACCTTTAAATAGTGAGTGACACTTAGTAAAATTAAAAGAACGGTGTTAGAGATAGGAAGAACGTTTGCATACTCCATGGACACTCGTGGTAACAATTAATCAGACTGTGTGATTAATGGGGAAATAAATAGTGATTTATACAAACTTACCACTATTCGGGTTAGTCCATTTCTTGTTATAAGTGTATCTAATCACCAGTAGATTCTGTGAAAACATAAAGAGTGTTTATTAATTAAATTTCCCATTTTTGCCTCTATGTTCGTGAGTGATCATCGAACCCAAGAACTGGAATAAACGAGAATCGCGCCCAAAGTGCCTGAATTCATCTCTTCAGGGAACGTCTAGAAATTCCAACAACGGAAGACCACAATTTGGGACATGGACCTTGTGAGGAGGAAGAAGAACCAAGGACTATTTAAGAGTGGAGCTGTCGACATGAGGGTCTAATTTCCAGATGTACCTTCGACATGGCAGCGAACCACAGGCATTATCTGATAAGTAATTTTTTAAATATATTAAACCACGTGATTTGCATGCTAATATCAATTTTTTGTGAATAAAAGAATATAAAAATATATTGTAATTAATAATATTAAATGTAGGGAACACTATACGCGTGTGACTGGGAAAGATTATTTGATTAATTTAATTAGGATTTTTTTCTGTGGTTTAAGGATAATCACTAATATTTTAGTGGGCTTATTTGCATGAATTAGAACATAGATCCCATAAATTCTTAGTGCGCATGAAGTACATATTTTGAGGAGAACGACACTTCAGTTAAATTTATAATTCTTCCTAATGTTACTAATTGGTAAGGACCTTCATAGTAATTTGAATATAGACTATGTGTTCGCTTCACAGGGTGATTCAGGTATTTTATAAATCCCATATAATAATAAATGATCATTGAAGATGTTCAAATCGAGGTATTATTTTATTTATATAGATACGAGAGTGAAAGTGAATCAGTTAAATAACCTGTGAGAATGGAGTCTTCTCCATAAATGAATAAAATGGATTTGAGATGCACTGGTGTGATGTGGCAAGGATGAGGCTTGTGAAATGTTTGATATGCTGGAATGACAAAGAATTACAATAATATCGGCTATCGTGATGTATTGAATTAGGCCGTATATATAGCCGGAATAATGAGTAATAAGAATTGATGGCCTTTAAATAAACGTGTACTTGGGAACGAACCAAGATGAAAAGAAAGAAAGAAAGAAAGAAAGAAAGAAAGAAAGAAAGAAAGAAAGAAAGAAAGAATTTTTCTTGAATTTGCTATGGGCTTTACGTCGCACCGACACAGATAGGTCTTATGGCGACGATGGGATAGGAAAGGCCTAGGAACTAGTGGGATTCGAACCTACTATCTCTCGGATGCAAGCTCACAGCCGCGCGCCTCTACGCGCACGGCCAACTCGCCCGGTGAAAGAAAGAAAGAAAGAAAGAAAGAAAGAAAGAAAGAAAGAAAAACCGAAAATATCTTCGCCGCCACAGGGCAGGGCAATGGCCATTCTTAGAGAAAGATGGATTTACGATGTAAGGGTTCATACGGTTCGAGAGGGACTGTGTTGTCTCCAAGAGTCTTAACATTCACCTGTAGGCTTTCTTTCATTCACCAGTGCAATATCAATTCCATGCTAATGATACATTATGACTACCGTTGATAATAGCGAAGGAAGTATTCCTCCCCATTTTTATATATCAAATTAGCTCGTGATAGGAGTTTCAGATTTTTACCTCGGAAGCTGAAGAACGTGGGTTCGACCCTCGTTGGTAATATGGATTTAAGCTGATACTTTATGGCTTGGTTAGGCCATATCTTCAAGATGTATTGTTTGCTATATGCTTGATATTTTCCTATGTAATGTATTTATGTATTTCATTATTCCCAAGTGTTTAAGGCGATGGGTTAGATACCAGCGTTGGTTGATTTACTTTGTATATAATAGGTTTAGGTAAACCAAGGATACGCGTATGTGTTCAGTGTAATATATGATTGACGTGGTCAAATGACCATATGTTTGATATGTGGCGATGCAATCTCGTGCGTTAAAATGTACTAACTAATATACATAAATTCCATAACCATGACAGTCAACTAATAATATGATTCATTGAGAAAATATCATCATGACTTCTGGTCAGTCCATTCAGATAACAGATACCATCGAGTATTATTGTTAAGAAAGAAATAAATTTGCATACTGTACAAGTATCAGTGCGCGTTAATAAAGTGATTTATATGCCAAGCGACAACCACAACTGTGAATAAACTGAAAGGACGTTAAGGCATACTGTGTACAAATGATTGCTTTTCAGATGATTATTTCTTTGTTTATATGAAATAATATGGCATTATATCATGCATTTATCGTGTGATTCTATCAGTTTAATAAAACGTTTAGTAAATATTCTTAACAAGGATTCTTCTCATTTTATGATATTAATGTATTCCTCTTACATTATAGAGAACCCTACTTTCGTTATATTTTATGTAGTGCCTATTTTTCTTTTACGAACATTCCACTACCCGTATGCTTTGAGCTTTAGCCGTTGACGCAATGGAAGTAGGGAGGATGAGACTTCGAGCTCCGGGAAGTGATTTCCGAAGGTTCTCATCCAGGAATTCCATTTATGTATTTGTTTGTGAGGCCGAATTATGTAATTGTTGCCCTGATATGCCTGGTATGGGTACAATATTTATATAATATATTAGAAACAAATTTAATAGAAACTTCACACTTTATCGCGGGTCATTTGGAATTATATTACAGGCCGTGTAGCGGCCATTCGTTTTACAAGCCTTTTTAGACCGTTCTCTGTGAATGTGATACACGATAATAAAGTTCAAGGATGAAGAATTTTGGAGATATGCCATATTTTAAAGGGCACAGTACATGTGGATGAACTAAGCAGGAACAATCACATTTCGATATGATTTTTTAAATATTAAATTCCTCAGAGGCAGTCGTGATAGTTACCCGCTTCCTACATTTTTACATTCAGTGTACCATTGGATGACGAAAGCCTCATACGTACGTTTTGCCAAAAATTTTAGGAAGCGAATATATACTATACCAGGCTTAGAAGACAGGTTGCTCAACAAATCACCGGGGGTTTCGTTTTCGAGTTTATTCCACATTAAAACAAATAAACCTACACTATTCCCCTTCCCCATCTGAATATGGCTAAGCAAGCGATGGCACTTCCTAAAACAATAATCATTTCTACAATTTTTTAACCGTACACCTCATGTTGGTTCCGGACACATGATATCACACATTCCTGTCTGGAATGTAAGTTGCTAAAGATGGAGGAATATAATCGCCTGAAAATACTTCAAAGAAATAATTCACTGAATATAACCGGTTGAAAGATATTTTCTTACAGGTTGCTTTACGTTGCACCGACACAGATAGGTGTTAAGGCGACGATGGGATAGGAAAGGGATAGAAGTGGAAAGGAAGCAGCTGTGGCCTTAAGGGAGGACCGACACCTATGAGTGACCAAAAATGAGATTTTTCATTTTTTTAATTTAAAAATTGAACTGTTCTTTGATATGTTTTGCATTGTTCTTAGTGGCAGCCTGTAAATACAGAAGGTTGTTCCTAAATAAATGGAAATGTATCATAAGAGTGCAAAATGTTTAATAATATCTTCAATACTTTCGGAGCCCTGTCACCCAAGCTTGCCCTTTATCGGTACGTTTGTTGCTTGTTTCCCGTAACGTTTGCTTTACAGAACCGTTTCCCAGATAACTCTGAAAATTTTAAGATATGAAAGTGAAATTTTGCATTCATGTGTATTTCATAGAAGAAAAGAAGGTATGCTAGAATTATTGAGGTCGTTTTATTGGTTTAAGTTTCAAGAAAATATTTTCAAATTAAAATTAATGAAAAATTAACTACTTGATGGACTTCACTGATTCTGGTACATTTTGTAGCTATAACATTACTAATCATAATTAAAATAGAAATATATTCATGTGTTTAAAAATTATCATGGATACCGCAAAGTAGTGGCCGTGATACAACGCCATTCCTAATAATTAATTATACATAATGGCATACGTTTGTATGATTTATAAATACAGTATGTAGGTATATTATTAAGGAAAAATGTGTTTGTCATACTAAGTTTCCTTTTAGTGTTCATTCCCATTGCTGCAAAAAAAAAGTTTAATACACTCCATTTTTCTATGTTCAATGGTGTAGGTCCTCGCTTAACCAAGGTACAGCCCGCTGCGAAAATGGGAAACCACGGAAAGCTATCTTCAGGGTTCCCGACAGTGGGTTTCAAACTCACTATCACCCGAATGTACACTCACAACTGCGCGCCTCTAACCGCACGGCCACCTCGCTCGGTCCATTTGAAAGTATTCCTATGAAGAAATTTATTTCTCTTCTTTACAAATTATAACTGGTAGAAAGTACTTTATTTTCTTTATCTAATATGATCATTTCAAAGTGTTCCAAGGAGGTATTTAGTTTATTACCTTTACCAAATATGATCAGTTGAAAGTACTGTAACGAGATGCTTTCTTTTATTTTCTTTCCGAATCTAATCCACTTAAAATGATTTAAGAATGAACCGTGTTTACCTTCATTATACTCAAATCGCTATATCGTTGGTAATCCTGATTTATTTATTTAAAAGTCATGAAAGTATGTGAATTATTGCGAATGTCTAAGATAACATATTTTATGTAAGCAAATAACGGTGTTAAGGATTTCAAATGGGAGGATTTCAGACTCGTAAATTGCATACATTTATCTTCCTTCTTTTAGTCTGTATATTTGTTGTGGACTCACAAGTGACACATTGAGGTAATCCTCGGCTACTTATCCCTGTCACACCCACGCATGTAGTCACCGACAAAAATTCTCAACAAACCGCGTCCCAGTTGGCTGCCAGTACGGGTTGTGTAGCTGTAAGCTTTTGTGCGGAAGGCCATGGGCTTGAACTCATTCATCAGCAGTCCTGAAGATAACATTCTGTGTTTTACCATTTTCACGTCGGGCCAATGATGCAGCTGTACCTAAGTCGAAGCCATAGACTATACTGGTCGGGAGTAGTAGCAAGAACCAAACAAAGAGATGCGCAGTAACTCAATGCCACAGTGGTGAAGGGAGTGTTGACGGGCCTCTAGTGCGAAAACCCACATGCTTAATGTGTAGCAGTCATGGTAGCAAGTTGGGCGGTTCCTCCCCTCATTCCTCTCTCCAGCACATCTTCAGGGTCGAGCCGGGGGGCCGTGCGGACAGGTAGGGAAGCAAGAACCTTCCCCTCTGCGCATGTTTGGTTCATGCTATATCTCCCGTTCTGTACCATTCCAGTCCTAACCCCTTTGCCATCTAGGATCGAAATCAAGCAGTAGCATTTCGTATATAAGATCACAGGAACACGTTTCGGTGATCCAGTTGTCAGTTTTAGACATCCGTTCCCGCAGTGTAAACATTCAGATATAGCGCTCCTGTTAGACGATCGCAAACGAGTGAAAACTACGAAGTTTGGCAGTTTGCATAACAGGCACGTATAGGAGCAATTACAGCTTGTATGCGAACTGGGATCACAGATTTTGTGTGATCTTGCAAAGGTACAAATTGTCTTGAACTCCTGAAGAGGGCAGCGTTTGTCAAGGTCGCTGCCAGTGCGTATGACCAGACTTGTAGGCCAAACTTTCTGTTGTCTACTGATGCGAGGAGCATGCATTGTAGCCAAACTATGAGCACATACTGGGAAATGTATATAATGCTGAGTACCCAAACATTACAGTTCTCTTTTTTTACAAGTTGCTTTACGTCGCTCCTACACAGTTGGGTGATGTGCGACCATACTTAACAGATCCCGTGAACAGAGTGTAGTTAGAGATCTATTCTGAGACACTTCAATGGAAAAAAATCTGCACACCCATGCTCAAGGGGAGAGGAATGGGAATTGCCCGCTGCAAATTGATAAAGCTGTATAACAGTTGCAGTGCGGTACTGTATACACAACAAATTACAGGATGACACTTTGGAGTTAAGAGTTTTACGTACTGCACATAAAGTACCACACCGCGGACAATTCCCCACCACCACCCCTCAGATGTTATAGGGTTTAACTGAGGATCTTCCATCCCCAAAATAGATTTCTTTTGCTATGTGACAGATTGCCCAAAACTGTATGAATGAGAGTGTATATAATGATCTAGATTGGGTTAATGAAATGTTAATAATTTATTTTAAATTTCTGTTTTATGCTCTGAAAATATCAATTTCATTTCTGTTGTAAAATTTCTTGTATTAATTTTTTTTGAAGATTATCCTGTCTTTTCAGAAATAACCTCATTCTAATTTTGTTTTAGTGAAATGCAGTGTTCTCTGTTGTTTTTTCTTCAGTGCAATTTGCCCTGACTTGAGACTAAAATCCTTCTTTTCTGCTACAGAAGCATAAGAACGAAGAAAGAACGTTATTCTCATTTGGGATCAAGGCTTTCAAATTATTCCGTGAGAGATACGATGGTGCAGCAGTATAAGATAGAGATGCCGTCATTATATTAATTCAAAGCGAGAATATTGTGTCTGTACTAACGTGAACTTCCAAAAGTTAATCGTCTTTGTTTTATTGACGGAGTGTTCCTTCTCATAACGCAGCGGTTCAGGTAACTGAATGTACAAAACAAATATAGAACGGTATGAATACTATATGGCTGTAGAGATATTGTGTTCCCAGTCGTGTGTTTACAGAGCCCGAGAGACGAGGTTCACAATATCATTCTTTGAAGACTTGATATTCCCGAAGGAAATTCAGGAGTTTCTTAATAAAACATGAAATGAAAATGCGATAATGAAGGAGGGATCAGGTTAGTGTTTGGTTATTCTAGAGGAAATGATTCAAGAGTAATTATTATTTACAAGCTGCTTTACGTCGCATGATGGGATAGGAAAGGCCTAGGAGTGAGAATAAAGCGGCAGTGGCCTTAATGAAGGTAGAGCCCCAGCATTTGCCTGGTGTGAAAATGGGAACCGCCGGGCTGAGTGGCTGCGGGACTAAATTCCGGCACCTCGGCGTCTCCGAAAACCGTAAAAGGTTAGTTAGTGGGACGTAAAACAAATAACATTATTATTATTAAAATGGGAACCACGGAAAAGCATCTTCAGGGCTGTCGACAATGGGATTCGAACCCACTATCTCCCGGATGCAAACTCAGAGCTGCGCGCCCCTCACCGCACGGCCAGTTCACTCGGTGATTCAGGAGTAAAAAATTTACAATAAGCTAATTACGTTAGGCAAGGGAAGGGTAAATTATTTACATATTACGACTTTCTTCGCCCAGGTGGCAGATTCCCCAGCAATTGTTTACTTAGTTTTCTCTTAAATGACATTTTCAAAAAATTTGAAAACTACCAAACATTTCCCTTGATAAACTATTCCAGTCCCTAATTCGTGTTTCTATAACTTAATATTTGCTCCAATTTGTTATCATGAATTCCAAATTTATCTTCATCTTATCTTTCTTCTCTTTAAAAGCTCCACTCAAACTTATTCATCTACTGATGCAATTCCAGGCCATCTCTCCACCGACAGCTCGAAACATACCATGTAGTCGAGCAGCACATCTCCTCAGTCCCAAGTCTTCCCAGCCCATACAAAATTTGCAATATTTTTTAACCCTACTCTTTTGTCGGAAATCACCAAGAACAAATAGTGCTGCTTTCCTTAGGATATATTCCAGTTCTTGTATAAGGTAATCCTGGTGTGGCTCCTATTCACTGGAACCATATCTAATTGTGGTCTTACCAGACACTTACGCACCCTCTCTCTTACATCTTCCTTGCTACAATCCCTAGATACCCTCAGAAGATATCTGTAAACTTAATTTGCAACCTCGTTAAAATGATTGTCCCAGTGATGATATTTCCTCATATTAACTCCTAGGTACGTAGAGTGATCCCCGAGAGGTCGTTCTATCAACACACTGATTAAAACTGAGAGTTTTCTTCTTGCTGAAACTTACAGCCTGACTTTCCATCCCATGTACCGTTTAATACTTTTGAATTATTATGTAACACTGCCCATTCCATTAATAATGTCCACTTAATGCCAAACAAAGTGCGATTTGTAGGTGCATCGGAACTAGTAGTAAGTTCGTTCGTTCGTAATCTGTTTACCCTCCAGGGTCGGTTTTTCCCTCGGACTCAGCGAGACATCCCACCTCTACCACCTCAAGGGCAGTTTCCTGGAGCTTCGGACTCTGGGTGGGATACAACTGGGGAGGATGACCAGTACCTCGCCCAGGCGGCCTCATCTGCTGTGCTGAACAGGGGCCTGGTGGGGGGATGGGAAGTTTGGAAGGGATAGACAAGGAAGAGGGAAGGAAGCGGCCATCGCCTTAAGTTAGGTACCATCCCGACATTTGCCTGGAGGAGAAGTGGGAAACCACGGAAAACCACTTCGAGGATGGCTGAGGTGGGAATCGGACCCCGCCTATACTCAGTTGACCTCCCGAGGCTGAGTGGACGCCGTTCCAGTCCTGGTACCACTTTTCAAATTTCGTGGCAGAGCCGGGAATCGAACCCGGGCCTCCGGGGGTGGCAGCTAATCACACTAACCACTACACCAGAGGCGGACACTAGTAAGTTAACAAGTGAAAAATGATCATAAAAACAGTATGTCCCACTCCCAGTGGGGCCAGGAGACAACATGCATGTTCCGAGCGGTATACAGTATTCATAACCTCCCGCGTGTTCTACTACTGATATTGTGAAATTTATTGCTTATTTATGCATCCAATAAGCTTTATCATGAGTACTAACTTTTTTTTACAGGTGGTATTGAAAGTGGTGTCTTTCAGCATTCAAACATTCCTGGCATCTTCTTATATTTTTTTCAAGTCCATCTATTGTGTGAGGATTCCTCTTTTCTTCTTTTTCTTCTACCGCTTTCCCCACATCTATGGGGTAGTGAGCGCGAACTGTGTCGCACAGTTCGATTTGACCCTCTTTTACGGCCGGGTGCACTTCCTGACGCTAATTCTATATGGAGGGATGTTATCACTATTGCATGTTTCTGTGGCTGGTTGGTAGTGCAGTGCGTTGTATGAATATGAAGATGGAAGTGTTGGGACAAACACAAACACTCAGTCCCCGAGTCAGAAGATTTATTCACACGTGATTAAATCGAACCCGGGACCCTCTGAACCGAAGGCCTCAATGCTGACCTTTCAGCCAATGTGTCGGACAGTGTGATGATTAATAATCTTTACTTTTTAGGGTTCCCTATACATAAGAAATCGCACAATCTAAGATTTCCTTCAAGCGCGAACTTCGCTGGCATTTCGATGTTTAATAATGTAATTCATCTAATTAATTCTACTGTAATTCTGCCACACGTGTTCTTGCAACAAACTTTATCACTTCACGACTCACGGATTTCCACGACACACAAACTCGTGTAACTGACCGCCACGTGGCTGTGCAGTGAGTCAGCATGAGGTTATAAATACACCGCTCGGAGCGTGAATGTGCATGTCGACTGTCGGCCCAGCTGGGAGCGGGACACACTGTATGTTTTATATGTCTCTCGGCCATGGTCATCCATCACCGGTTGCTAATTTCAGATGGCCACCAGCCATAAGACATAGCATGCACGGTTGCTAAGCAACACTGACTGGCCATTCATCCATACTTTACATCACTGCCTGCACGGTTGCTAGGCAACACCGACTGGCCATTCATCCATACTTTGCATCACTGTCTGCACGGTTGCTAGGTTACACTTCCGTCACCCATTTTGTTACAGAACACTATTTCTTTAAACAAATTTTCGGATGACTCCCAGCTTAAAGACATATTTATGTCAATATGTATCTCTTCAATTTAGGTCAAATTGATGCGCACTAGAAATAGATTAAAGGATAATGATGTTTATGAACTGTTTGTGAATTTCACATAAACTGTATAATGGTGTCTGGACAGGTTCTCCCTGCACGTATAGCCTTTTGTTCAATCAGTTCGTTTGCAGTACGCTAGGAGCCAAATGAACTGCATTCATTAAAGGAAGTATAATCCCGTCAATTATTGTTTCATAAAATAATCATAACAGATGAATTGTCAAACAAACATGGATGATGTACATAACGACGTAGAAATCGCAGCAGTATGTGAGGATGGCCGTGCATTTCATTGGTACGGTGGCTGATTAAATGGGCTCTATTGATTCCACTATTTAGCATGCGATGAGGGTGAAGACCTAATGAAAAATCCATTGTGTCCGCCTCTCGTACTGCCAATGTGAAATCCAAACAATGATTTTAAACAGAAGTGAACTGGAAAATTAAATAGCGAACATCCGTTCTCTAATAATGGTTGGGGCGCGATATTCTTCATTCATTCAATGATTTGGCTTTGTTTCGTGCACTGTAGTGTAGTTTAGAGAAGTGGAATTCTGTGCAGAAAGTTTGCCGGTTCGGGAAGTAGTTTTTCCCAAATCGTAGGATATTAACGGTAAAAAGATCAAAGTAATATTTTTGAATTTTTCATAACTTAGGAGTTATACGTTATTATTATTATTATTATTATTATTATTATTATTATTATTATTATTATTATTATTATTATTATTATTTTCTTCGATCATGGCCAGCTTTGGACTACGTGAAGTAACTTCGTGATTTTCTTCCTCTCCTTGCCTTCACGTTTTTCCAGTATTTCTTCATCATTTCACTATGTTCCCTCCTTCTTTTCTCCATCCACACAGATTGCCTTTGCTTCTTCTCTTTCTCCTAGAACTCCCCCTCCCCCAAACTCTTTCATAATTTTTCTGAAAATGGCCCCTAACTAATATCTCGTTCTTGTGATACTCATTTCAGCCATGTCTTGGTCAACTTCGATGAACGATCGGATTCCTGTTTTGCGATTTTTGTTGAAATGATAAAATATTCTCTTCATTAGCCTCTCTGGATTCATCCGGAGGAAATGGACGTGCAAGATAATCCCCCTTTCTTATTACTGTCTGAAGGCTTTTCATGTTTAAAATTAAGTTATTCATTGTTCCATTTTGTCTTTAATTTTAATTTTCCATTGGACTTTCGTTTTTTCCTTTCCTAATTCAACAATTTTCTTTTTTTAAGACCGAACATTCATCTGCATACCTGTACTCCGGTTTTATGACGGTGTTGTAAGGACGAAGTTTGGCTTTTACTAACATTGATTTTTTTGTTGTAAATATGTTATTGATAGTTTTAATTAATTAAATTATTTATTTAGCTTCTAGTACAATTTAATCCGTGCAAAAATTGAGTAAGAATAACATGATGAAAAAATAAGGAATAATTTACAATACAGAGTAAATTTAAAAAGTAAAGATAAAACATAAAGTAGAAACCGCGGGAGATATGTGCAATACAGAAAAGAGAAAATAATAGAAAAATACAATAAAGAACAAAACAGAAATGATGCAAATGTAAGTAAATACATGGAGCAACCCACAAAGAAAGTTTGTAGATGTTAATGTTGGCAATGTTTACTTTAGTTTTATTTAATTAATTTTTAATAAGCATTACAGGGAAGTTAGAAGTACCGATACACAAATTCCTTTGACAATGATCCATGGAGTCACCAGCCTTATAGAGAGAAGAGAGAGCTGCTGAGGAAAGAAGTAGATTTGAGAGGATTCCAGGAGATCAGTCGAGTAAAGCCGTGCAAGTTAGAGGTGATGCGAGGAACGTTTTATAAAGAGGAAGAGATATAACATTGTCATACTCTGCGAAAGTGTTCACTTGCTGTCTCATCTAATGAGTCATATTGACGAGCTGGGAATCACTTGTTGCAATAAATCAGAGGTTATCGCAAGTATTTCATTTCAGGAATTCAAAACGGCATCAAACGTTCTTAGAGAAGAAGAAGGATATCTGAATAAGTTACAAAGATTTGTACAATTATTTAAACCAACTGAATAATGTGATCCTAAATCCTAGATCAGTCAAGTAACTATAAAATAATGACTAAATCTGAAACACCTATTTCTTTATTTCAGCACTACCAGTTCACCTCCACCACCTCCCTGATTTGAGTTAAATTTAAAGGCAAACTTTCTACTCTTATCTCAGCGTTTTCCCTACAACCGAAATTAGAAATGTTTTATAAGCTAGACAATCCCATAGTAATCGCTCGTCCTTTAACTAAAAAATCAACCATACTTAAGAAACATGGCAAAAGATCTGAAATTATAAGTAGTCCGTGTTAATTTATTATGCAACAAATCATACAAAATATACAAGACAATACCATTTATTGTTTGTTTGTTTGTATGTTTGTTTGTGTGTTACATCACTTGAACCGCTGAACATAAGTTTACAATGTATTGCATTTCAAGTTTTCAGGGGGGATTGTCTCTTTGTATACACATTATTTTATGTACAAATGTTAAGGTGGTATTAATATTAACTGTTCTATCTAGACTTTCCTTCAAAATAAAATAATTTATAGATAAAGTGACAATCCTACTAGGAATCTTGAAATGCAATGATTTGTACAATTATGTTCAGCATTTATCAAGTAATGCCGATAGATAGATTTATTTAGAACAACAGGCTATTCCTTATTTCCTTATATTTACACATAACGCTGATTTACAAAGCGGAGATATCTGACATGATGTTTACTGTTTCTAGTGAATTTTTTCCGAACTGATTTCAAATCTGAAAACCGTTCGACTTTTTCACGTCAGAGTTTGAAGGTGCTGACAAAGTTTTATTTTTCATGGAACAGCGTTCATCGAAAATTTTAATCATCATCATCATCATCATCATCATCTGTTTACCCTCCAGGTTCGGTTTTTCCCTCGGACTTAGCGAGGGATCCCACCTCTACCGCCTCAAGGGCAGTGTCCTGGAGCTTCAGACTCTTGGTCGGGGGATACAACTGGGGAGTATGACCAGTACCTCGCCCAGGCGGCCTCACCTGCTATGGTGAACAGGGGCCTTGTGGAGGGATGGGAAGATTGGAAGGGATAGACAAGGAAGAGGGAAGGAAGCGGCCGTGGCCGTAAGTTAGGTACCATCCCGGCATTCGCCTGGAGGAGAAGTGGGAAACCACGGAAAATCACTTCCAGGATGGCTGAGGTGGGAATCGAACCCACCTCTACTCAGTTGACCTCCCGAGGCTGAGTGGACCCCGTTCCAGCCCTCGTACCACTTTTCAAATTTCGTGGCAGAGCCGGGAATCGAACCCGGGCCTCCGGGGGTGGTAGCTAATCACGCTAACCACTACACCACAGAGGCGGACAAAAATTTTAATTTGCTCCTTTTTTACTCTCAGTGGCAGTTGATATTATGGCGTCCAGAGGTTGCATAAATTCATCAAATTTCTTTTCCTACGAGTGCGGCTATGTAACAAACAAATCCAATATGTGTCATGTGGTGAATTTGCACTAATATTAGCTACAGCCATCTCATTAGTACTCCGTGTAGCAATCAAGGCTCTAGTGAAACCTCTGTTTGTGAGTTGTTTTCCTTGATACAGTTAAACATATGTAGATGTTTGATGTAGTATATCACAAGAACTGTGGATGATAGAGATACACGGTTTGCATATTTTGAATAAACATGCTTCAGTTGACTTAGAACATGTGTTGGATACCAAGATATCCACCGAAAGTAAGTTTTTGTTGATCAGTGTTATCACAAACTATAAGGTTGAAAAATTTACATCCTACAATACTACATAGAGATCTATTATTTTTCCATTTGTAATACTGCGTTTTAATTCTTTAAATCATAACAGAAGCAGTTCAGAGATTCCCCAAAACTGTTCAGTGTCCGCCGTGACTGTATTAACCCTGTGGTGTTAAGTTCTATACTTGATTTCAAGAAAGGTGACTCTGTGTCTTGTGTTTCGTGCCGGAACATGAAATGATGTTATCTGCAGGAGCTCTGGACAATCTATTTTATTTGTTGTGCATTTTATTGTGGTGATTAGCTGCCATCCCTGGAGGCCCGGGTTCGATTCCCGGCTCTGCCACGAAATTTGAAAAAGTGGTATGAGGGCAGGAACGGGGTCCACTCAGCCTCGGGAGGTCAACTGAGTAGAGGTGGGTTCGATTCCCACCTCAGCCATCCTGGAAGTGGTTTTCCGTGGTTTCCCACTTCTCCTCCAGGGGAATGCCGGGATGGTACCTAACTTAAGGCCACGGCCACTTCCTTCCCTCTTCCTTGCCTATCCCTTCCAATCTTCCCATCCCTCCACAAGGCCCCTGTTCAGCATAGCAGGTGAAGCCGCCTGGGCGAAGTACTGGTCATTCTCCCCAGTTGTATCCTCGACCAAGAGTCTGAAGCTCCGGGACACTGCCCTTGAGGCGGTAGAGGTGGGATCCCTCGCCGTGTCCGAGGGAAAAGCCGACCCTGGAGGGTAAACAGATGATGATGATGATGATGATGCATTTTATTGTGAACACTACGTTAGCACATTTGAGACGCAGCAGTACATTTGCCACTGTGGGCAAAACTCATATAATGAAGACGTCATCTTAATTTCGAAGGCCCTGTAATTCATTCAGTTCATAAATTTTACCTGCATTCTCTCTAGTGAGTCAATTAAACATTATTGGGACGGTATCCAGATCTCAGTACCATATTACAACCCTGCCTGACATAGGAAAGGGGCCGATTGGCCGAGGTGGTAAAGGCGTGCTCGGTTCGCCCGGAAGGACGTGGGTTCGAATCACCGTCAGGAAGTCGTAACATTTAAGAAACTAGATTTCCACTTCTGGAGGTGCACATGCCCCTGAGGTTCACTCAGCCTACACCAAAAATGAGTACCAGGTTAATTCCTGGGGGCAAAGGCGGCCGGGCTTAGAGCTAACTTCTCTACCCCATCAAGTGTCGAGGTTACAAATAGTGGAAGCCTTTACCTTCCACCACTCCAAGGGCCTTCATGGCCTGTACGGAGATGACTTTGCTTTGCTTTGCCTGATATAGGAAATATAAAGAATTTCAGGCTTCGAACAGAAACATAATCCTTACAATTTCTCTTAAGAAAACCCAAAAACCTAAGAGATTTGCTTATTATAAAATTTATATGGTCCTTGAAGGAAGTACATTTGCATTGCTTAATATGATACCTAAATCATTGATCGTATCTACACGGTTTGAATAAACGACATTGAAAGGATTATTATACTCGACAGGGGATGTTTTATGAGTGAAGCTGATTACATTGCACTTCGAAACATTGACCTGCAACATCCACTGCTTATACCACTCACTCATACGGATGGTATCTGATTACAGAAGTTTGCAGTCGTTTTCAGACAAAAACAAACAAACAAACAAACAAACAAACAAACAAACAAACAAACAAACAAACAAACAAACAAGCAAACAAACAAACAAACAAACAAACAAAAACAAACAAACAAACAAACATTTAGGCATAAAGATAAAGAAACAGACAGAGGCTAGTGGGACAAATATTTTAACCATGTTTATGCTGACATGAAACGAAATTATGCTGAGTCTTTTATCGGTAGTAAAAACTAATATGATTTTAAGCGGATGGTTCGTAACATAAATTCGAGAAGTTCAAAGGAAAATAAGTAAATAATATTAGAAGATTTGACCCATTTCAGGTAAGTGGTATTTGAAGGTGTTTAATGAGATAAAATCGAGTCGTTGTCTACTGGAACGTTAAACGTTTCTCTGGAAAAATATTTCTACACCTCTGTGTTTTTAAATATCTACACGAATCGACTAACAGTATTAATAAGTACAGAAACGCAAATGAATCGTTCTCTCAATATTTTTGGTTCAGATCTTTCCTTTACAATGGAAACTATTTCGGAAGAAATAAAAACGTTTTAGTGATTATTATTTTACGAATCGTGATATAGATCTAAATTTTGATTAGATCATCAAGTCAAAATGTATTCAAAAGGCTGTCTTTGTTTACATGACTGCTACATTCTTTTCTGCTATGAATTACAAATCCCTTGAGCCACTCTTGCGTTCATTCAGATTTACAGAAAGTCTCTTTCTGTCTAGTGAGAGTTCATGCTTAGTAACATAGTTCTTTTCACTCATCATATGTTCGATATATCAACATACTAATCTAAATCTATTCTGATATGTCTTTTCACTCTCTTTCACTGATGGATCAACCATTCACGTGAAGTGGAAGGAAGACTGCGGAAAAAAACCAAGTGTGGTAAATATTCTTCTATAAATCGTGGAATTGATCATTTGAATTCATTAACGGCAGCAGTCTTAAAGGATTTTCTCAAAAATGCAAGATATTTCAGGAAAGGACTCCAGTATCTTATACATTTTGTGTTAATTTCTATCCGATAATGTTGCTATTACAATGTTAAGCTGGTAGCAATTCACTGTACCTCTCAATGTACTGTAAGTCGTAGTGATATTGTATTGGCCCAGTTGTACTTCATCGTGAAAACAATTGTCACCACCACCACCACCACCACTGCTAACTTATTGCAACTTTATTGTTACAAATGACTTTACGTGGCACCGACACGGATAGGTCTTACGGCGACGATGAGAGAGGAAAGGGCTAGGAGTGGGAAGGCCTTAATTAATGTTCAGCCCCGGCAATTACCTAGTGTGAAAATGGGAAACCACGGAAAACCGTCTTCAGGGCTGCCGACATTGGGGACCGAACTCACTATCTCCTAAATACAAGACCACAGCTGTGCGCCCCTAACTGCGTGACCAACTCGCTCGGTGCCAATATTTAAGTTATCTATAAATTCGTATGTTATTAGGCTGTAATCGTTATGTTACACTACTCGCAATGGAATATTTTTAATTATATTTTTTCTAGGTTTTAAATACATTCCTGGATTACTGTGTTATCATCATCATCATCTGTTTACCCTCCAGGTTCGGTTTTTCCCTCGGACTTAGCGAGGGATCCCATCTCTACCGCCTCAAGGGCAGTGTCCTGGAGCTTCAGACTCTTGGTCGGGGGATACAACTGGGGAGTATGACCAGTACCTCGCCCAGGCGGCCTCACCTGCTATGCTGAACAGGGGCCTTGTGGAGGGATGGGAAGATTGGAAGGGATAGGCAAGGAAGAGGAAAGGAAGCGGCCGTGGCCTTGAGTTAGGTACCATCCCGGCATTCGCCTGGAGGAGAAGTGGGAAACCACGGAAAACCACTTCCAGGATGGCTGAGGTGGGAATCGAACCCACCTCTACTCAATTGACCTCCCGAGGCTGAGTGGACCCCGTTCCAGCCCTCGTACCACTTTTCAAATTTCGTGGCAGAGCCGGGAATCGAACCCGGGCCTCCGGGGGTGGCAGGTAGTCACGCTAACCACTACACCACAGAGGCGGACTTACTGTGTTACAATAATTATATTACGATACTTGGAAGGAAATTATGTTATTACTAGCAGTTGTGCCCGACTCAGTTCGGGTACTTTTTTGAATGCTTAATTTCAGGATTTGTATTACCTGTTTGCAGCGAATTTTTTTAGTTTTTATTTATTGGGACGTTGATCGATATTGCACGAACTGTCTTGTAGTTTTAGAGTTGCAGTTATGTATTTCATTTTAAGTTTCAATTTGAGATTGTTTAATTTTACTTTAGGGCCGATGACCTTCGATGTTAGGCCCCTTAAAACAACACGCATCATCATCATCATCATCATCAATTTTACTTTAAAATTTGTTTTCTTTTGGTAGCTCAGATTGTCTGGGAAGTGGTTGATCCCTTCAAATAAATCATATAAGTAGGTTATTGTTGTATATATTTACGCGTTGCGCTATTGTTATGATGTACACGATTCCAAATGTCACTGGAACTATCACCATTTAGTCTAGCAACCCCGAAAACTGTGTATTCAACACTAATATCAGTAATTCTGGACATTTTCTTTTCACTCCTTCTCAACTCCTATGCCGGTGGAGGCTGAAACTACCAGAGTGTCACAATTTATATCAGCGACCCAGAAAATTTAGGATTCGACACTAATAGCGGTCGTTTTCGATAATCTTTACATATCAATCCTTTTTCTAGGTGTGCTGGGGGTGTTTAAACCCCACAGTATTTTTTCCAGATAGTAAGTCATATATACCAAGTTTATTTGAGAGATATGCTAGAACTTACACACATACATCCATAATGTCGGCCATTTTGAACATTCTTTCTTTCATCTCTTCTCAACCCCCATACCGATTCGAACTGAACTTGGACTTAAACGGCATCCGAAGTGTCACTATTCTTATCAGCAAAGAAAACTACGGATTAGACACTAATATTGGTTGTTTTCTATTATTTTTTTATTTCACCCATTTACACCAACATCCCTAGGAGTGCTAGGGGTGTTTTACCTCCAAAGTATCCAAAGTACTTTTTACCAGATATTAAGTCACATGTGTACCAAGTTTGGTTGATTTTGCTCCAGTGGTTTAGGAGGAGATGTGGAACAACGCCCCCCTCCCCACCCATCACACAAACCCATTTTTTTTTCTTTGCGTTTAGGCCATCTGTGGACCACGGTGCTTGTGTTCTAGCTGTGTTTTTGTCTTCGTCTGCCCCTTTTAGCATACTGGATTGTGTTCTTAGTGGCCTCTTGAGCCTTCCTGTTGGCCCAGTATTCCTTCATTTTCTCGCTGAATTCTTTCCTGCGCTCCTCTGACCAATTCCCGGCTCCTTTGTGGCTAGCTGATGTACGGGATGTTAGGAAAGGTTTAGTTTTGACCATTAAACGGTATGCATTTCTGTCAGTAATGGCGGCTTGATTAATATTAAGCTCTGCAAGATCTTTATTATTATTATTATTATTATTATTATTATTATTATTATTATTATTATTACGGAATTACCCGTGGTAGTTAGAGGTAAAAGAAGGTGCTGGATGGAATAGGTCTCAACAACGAAATTAAAATTAATTTAAAATTTAACAAAGGTTATATTTTCTTTTCAAGATCAAGAAATAACAAGAATAACAGGAACTCAGTTGTATATCAACAAGTTAAGAAAGTACAATTACAGTGTATTAATGGATTTTGGGCTTCGAGCCCCAGATTAACAATCCCTGAGCAATGAGCCCAACTTTACCTATACACAAGGTTCAACAAAGGGGCAGAAAACCCCAATCATGCCAAGGAGCATTTGCTCCCAATTACCCAGTTAAGCCTGCTTGAGGCACACAGAAAATACAATTTTTAGAAAGCGAACCCGCTCTCAAATTTGAAGCCAATTCAAAGGCCACACCAAACTCCACCTTGAAGCTGCCCTCCAGGCACACAAGAACAGGGGTAAAAATACCCAACCTACTGAGGCCTATTCACTAAAGAAACAGGACAATTACATGGCCTCAAAATACCAACTTGAGTGGAGGCGTAACTTGCACTCCTAAAACACCTTTTTAAAACCTATTTGGCTCTTAGGCCGCTTATGCAAGGGCTAATCCCATACTATGGAGGTGACACGATAGGAAAATTTATTACATTATGAAGCGAAAAAAAAAACGGTTATGAAAACGTAGTCACCTCAAAAACAATATGAGAGGGAGCTCGAGAGGGTTAGGCACTCTCTATCCCGATTTGTAGTTAAAGAGACGGAATTTATACCAAGTGACTTTTACATTTTAAAGGAAGGTTACATGATAAAAGTTTCGAACCTGCCCCGAGGGTTAAACTGCTGAGCTAGCAAGAAATGAAGTTATTAGAAGGCCATTACCTTATGGAAGAACTGCTGCCCGAAGGAAGAGGCGCTTCCCGCCCCCTGCTACATAATCACCCTAGGAAAGATGTTACTGAAGTGGCCAGGAGACAAGAAAATCAGCAGTTTATATATCCTCGCGGAAAATTCGAGACGTTTCATGAATGATTACCCACACCCCCCTCAATTTTATTGGCTAGGATCAAGCAACATGTCCATATCGGAGAAGACGTACGTTATTGGTCAAAAATTAATTAGAGAAATTCGGGATTGGCTAAATTCAAAACAAGCGGAAACAGAAACCCAAAAAATGACAGAAAGAAATTTAACAAAGAACAAACTTATGAACACAAAATTTCTCAAAAAACAGTTCCTTCACTTCGCACTAGGGTGCACAATAGTAGTTCTTCAGTAGTGCCATCTAGAAGATAATGTTCACACTTCTCACTACAGAGAAAACAAATATAAATCGAAAAAGACGCAGTTCAGAACTCTTCAAAATTTACAATAGCGACATCTTCTGAGAAACTTTAGAATTAACATGGTGGTTAAAGTTCAGGCTTCCTCCAGTAGAGGAGTTTCAACTGGCGCAATGTTTGAATTAGCGGCGCGGAGGTGTACCGCCCGGTACAATTATTATTATTATTATTATTATTATTATTATTATTATTATTATTATTATTATTATTATTATTATTATTATTATTGCGCTTTTACGGCCCCATTAGACCACTGTAGTCAATTTCTGTCCGGTCTTCTATGATTTTTTATGTTTTATCAGTTCTTCCAGTATTTCTTCATTCTATCTGATCTTCGTTCTCGTTCTTCTTCTGAAAATACCCTTTTAGTTGTTTCTTCATTATCACATTTTGGTAGGAATCTAATTTTACCACTCTTCAACTTATTTAGTTTGTTTGATTTATTCTTTAAATCCTCCAGTGTTATGTCTAATTCTTTCATGTCTTCTTTTATTTGTTTTTTCCAGACAGGTGGTTGTTTTTGTTTCCAAGGCTTTTTCAAAATTCTACGTATGAATCTTTCTTGAGGTGTTCCCAACAGATGACCAAAGAATGACGTTCCCTTCCTTCTTATGAAATCCGTTTTAGGTTCTATTTCCTGATATACTGCTGCATTTCGGATGATACGCCATTCTCCTTCTTTCTGGTACTTCTTATTAATGCATGTTCTTACTGTTCTTCTTTCTATTTTTAAAATTTTGTCTACGTTGTTTTTTGCTTTAGTTTAAATAATGTTTCACTTAAATAAGTTATTTCAGGTTGGACTGCAGTCTTATAATCTTTCAATTTTGTATTAATTGACAAACCTTTCATGTTGTATGTACTTCCGGTTATTTTTGGGCTCTGGATAATTTATTCGTTCTCTCTGTCCAAGAAATTTTATCATTTAAATTGTATGTAATAGTTTCTCCAAGGGATTTAAATTGTTTTACAATTTCTATTTCTTTCCCACATATCAGAACACTGCTTAATATATATAATAGATACATTATTCTTTTATGCATTTAATATTGTAAATGTTCATTTTAATTGCCAATCAAATGTCGTGAAATTGTAGTATAATCAGCATTTCCATAAGTTCTGTTATCAAGGCGAACGTTATTAAAACATTTTGTTATCATAATAATAATAATAATAATAATAATAATAATAATAATAATAATAATAATAATAATAATAATAATAATAATAATAATAATAATAATAATAATCTTCTTCTTCAAGTGCCATACCCGGTCCTCCAGACGTTGGTGGTCACCCTGGAAAAACCAGCCCCTTTCTTTAGCTGTCTTGAAAAGTTGTTCGGTTTTTTGAAGCAAGTCCAGTTTTTAATGTTTTGGAGCCATGACATCGGTGGTTTACCAGTTCCTCGCTTGCCTTCTATCTTTCCTTGTAACATGAGGTGTAGAAGCCCGTACTTCCTACCTCGCAGAACATGACCTAAGTAAGGTGATTTCCAGGCTTTGATGATGTTTGTCATCTCACGCTCATCTCTGACTCTCTATAACCCTTCGTTATTGGTAACAAAATCTGTCCAGGGTATTCTGAGCATTCCCTTATGTAACCACATTTCAAAGGCCTCTAATCTATTCAGAGAGGGAGCTTTGACAGTCCAGGTCTCTTCTCCATAAAGCAGTGCTAATCAGACGTAACATATCAACAGCTTTTGCCTGAGTTTGAAGTTTATATTATCATCTCAAAGAATGGACTTCATCTTTTGGAAAGCTGATCTGGAAATGTCAATACGGCGTCTGATCTCTTTTTAAGGGCCGAGATTGTCTGTTATGGTGCTCTCCAGGAATGTGAGCCCCATGGGCTTTGAACTTTTGAACGTGAGTTGGCGACCACGGGGCCCTCAGCTGAGTCCTGGCATTTTTTCCACTTGATTGTGCCAGGCTCTTCACTTTCATCTATCCTATCCGACCTCCCTTGGTCAACTCTTATTCTTTTCAGCCCCGACGGTATTACGTATGGAGGTCTAGGGAGTTTTTCATTTTCGCGCCCTTCGTGGCCGTTGTCTTCCTTTGGCCCATACCTTCATTTTTCGAAGTGTCGGACCCCTTCCGTTCTTTCTCTCTGATTAGTGTTATATAGAGGATGGTTGCCTAGTTGTAATTCCTCTTAAAACAATAACCACCACCACCACCACCCAGGAATGTGAACTGACTTACTCGTTCATTGTTTGATTAGTGAAAAGGAGGCACCTTTACGCTTGCTTCTGTTGAATACCACGAACTTGGTCTAATAATAGTAATGCATGTGACATCTGTAGGTCTTTTGCATTGATGTCCATGATCGGCCTTAGCTGAAATGAAATTTGACGTTGAAGACGGCTCGAACATACAATCCTCTTGCCAGAATGAATGTTAAATTCCAAAATACGGCTAGGAATCCGACCCACTACTCCTTGGATCAAAGACCAACATGCTAACCAGTTAACCAAGGAGTCGCGCGTGTAAATTATTATTATTATTATTATTCTTGTTTTCGAATGGGTCTACTATGGACCACGTTAAGCATCATTCATTTACGGTTCTTCCTCTTTCGATCGGCCCAGTACTTCTTCATCCTTTCGGAGTGGGCTTCTTTACGTGCTCGTGACCAGTTGTTACCGGTCCATTTTTTGCTACTTTGATCTTGGAATCCCGTAATTTTGTTGATGATTTTTCTGTATTCCTGTCTGTTGTATACTACCTGCTGTGATATATTATTTTCCTCCATATCCTCCTTGACCCCTTTAAGCCAGCTAGTTTGTGTCTTCCTGTTCTCCATGTATTCCAGAATTCGCTTGGCTGTTCTCTCTGGTGGCATTCCTTTAATGTGTCCGTAGAAGCAGAGTCTTCTCTTCTTGAAGGATGTGATTTTTGCGGTCCTTTTGTATAGTTCCTCATTTGGTCGCAGTCTAAATTCTTGACCCACTTTCCTGGGCCCTAGTATCTTCCTCAAGATCTTCCTTTCTGTCTTTTCAATGTTTTCTAGTAAGCCCTTCCTATTATTATTATTATTATTATTATTATTATTATTATTATTATTATTATTATTATTATTATTATTATTATTATTATTATTAGCTATTTGCTTTACGTCGCACCGACACAGATAGGTCTTATGGCGACGAAAAATTACTATTTGTAACTGTAGATATCGTAATTCGTTTCGTGAAAAATGGCGAATAATGATTCTTCCCTCAGATTGGGTTGCTGGGTTGTTGGTATTACCGAGTCACCGGCTTGTGACAACTGTAAGATCAAGATACGTGTACAACTGAACAACGTCTGCAATTTGAACTACTACTGTATGTGTATGGGTTTCACATTGATATTATTTGTTTTCTATTATTTTTATAATGCATCCCTTTCCTAACCCCACCGCTAGGGATGTCTAACACCTTAGTCCCGTTTCCTGATACGAGGTCGGGGATGAGACGATACTAAATTCAATTATATGGCATGTTTTACGCCAGGATGCCCTTCCCGACGCCAGGCTCAGCTGGGGAGCTCATGAAGATGAAATGAATGAAATAATCGGCTACGGCCTACGGATATAAAATGTCCCAGCACTTACATGGAAAATAAAATGGGAAACTATAGTAAACCATCCTCAGGACGCCAACGGTGGGGTTCGAACCTACTCGTCTTCCGAATACAGAGCTTACTTCCACAACCGTAGCGCATTTTTGCCCTCTAGGAAATTTAATTATTTAATTAACGATGTTTTTAAATAAGCCTGGCCGCCAACAAGGAATATACATAACAATGGGCATGTATGCGTGTGTACCTATCAACAATTACATTTGATTACTTGTTGGCAGTTACAAGGAAGGAAGGATGTTTGGAATGCCATCATAAGCTCCAAAGAGGAAGTAAACTTCATACTCACTATCATCTATGTAACTGAATTGTTAGCTGAGAAAGATCATATCAAAGTGTGCAATGGTATCAGTGTCACTAAATTGTGTTCATGTGCATTTAGTGTGATTCCATGATAGTTCCCATATGACGAGTCCTACAACCACGTTCGTTTTTACCAAAGTAATCGCAATATTTCTAACACATAATGCTTGAAAGTATGGTTTTATGTCAATTATACAGACCCTGATACAACATTATTCATGGAAAGATCCAAATATCAACATCAGATTCAAAATATATTTTTGATGTTAGTGTAATATTTGTTTGTTCCTTTTAATTTTGAAGGATAACTAGTCTGTTTATGAAGCACACTTGGTCTTGTTTCTCTTAGTTTTGTGCACAGAATATCATCGTTATACCTCAGTATCCGTATTTCAGCACATGCTATTGTGGCAGAGATACCCGATAAGCTTGAGTGTCTTGATCCGCCAGACGTTCTTGGTCCCGATGTTTTTATTGGAACTCGTGAAGAAGGTAGCTTAGATGAAGATTTGGGCAACACTTCTCCAGAAGTATGACACCCTTCCGAAGACACTGGAGATAATGCGATATTCTGACAGGATGAGCGATCCTGCTGCTGAGACTCGTGAAGGTCATCTCATCACAAAGGGGCAAGCTAAGAGATGTGCACTTTGTCGCAAGGTAAGGACGGTAATGGTTTGTGAGAGATGCCAAGTTTCATTTTACAGATATTGCTTTGCTGAATATCACAAAGAGAAAACTTTTGTGTCATATACTCCAAACGAATATTGTGAAAATATTCAGATTTGGAGACTATATTCAAACATTAGTCCAAATAGGTGAGTTAAAAACTATTTGTAATATAATGACCGTTATCAACTACATTAATAATCAAAATATCCTTTCGTGGTGTTCTTGTAGGACTCGTGACCAATGGGCACTTTCGTACCCACTCCTGTATTGCATGAAGAAAACTATATTTACGAAAATTACTCTAAATAGATCTCATGTCCGACTCGTTGGCTGAATGGTCAGCGTACTGGCCTTCGGTTCAGAGGGTCCCGGGTTCGATTCCCGGCCGGGTCGGGGATTTTAATCGCTTCTGATTAATTCTTCTGGCTCGGGGACTGGGTGTATATGTCCGTCCCAACACTCTCCTCATCATATTCACACAACATACTACACTACCAACCACCACAGAAACACGCAATAGTGCTTACATCCCTCCATAGAGGGTTGGCGTCAGGAAGGGCATCCGGCCGTAAAAACAGGGCCAAATCCACATGTGCGACGCAGTTCGCACCCGCGACCCCACAGGTGTGGGAAAAGCGGCAGGAAAAGAAGAAGAAAAAAGAAGAAGACTCTAAATAGATCTCATATTGACTTAATCAAATGCTTTTCATTTTTAAAATTGAAATAAAAGGTTCCGACCATAAATGGGTTTAATACGCGTAGCCATTCCGCTGGGTATTTGACCCACTATGCTGTTGTAAAATATTATTCCCTCATGAACTGATGTATTTTTTTAAATTCCCTCTGGCATTAAAGAGTCGCTTTAGCAGTGCATAAACAATAATGCATATTATATTTTATAAGAGAATGTAAGTTTTATGCGAATTTCGTTCGAGTTCGTTCATTAATTATTTTATTTATTACGTTACTCGTACATAATTTTAAATTTACATATATTATTATTTCCTTGTGTTCATATATTTATTCTTTTGTTAACATGGAATTCCTATTCTTGATAAAATTACTGTAATACTTAGTTTTCATGTAATGGTTTGCTGTAATTCTTTGTTGTTCTGTGACTGGGGTTTTAAATTCATTTAGCGGCTCTGCTACTGGAAGCAGACATTGCCTCTTGGATATCTACATACTAATATATAATAATAATAATAATAATAATAATAATAATAATAATAATAATAATAATAATAATAATAATAATAATAATAATAATAATAATAATAATAATAATAATAATAATAATAATAATCCCAAAGCGTTGTACTAAGAGCGTCTTCTCGAGAACTCGTAGAGTCTCTGCTGCCATTTCGTGTCACGTCAGGTGTTGCTTGTGGCAGGTAATCAAGGACATTATTAAGTTAACTGTCTCATGTTCATCAGTGTGGAAGATGGTGGCAAGCCTGAGGCGTCTCGCGCGAACACTTCACACCAAAGAGGGCCAGAAATAGAGCACGCAGCTTCACTCTAGAGTGAAATTAAATTAGAACAACTTCATGTAGTAAAGGCTGCTTTTCGGGGAGCAGTGTGCCGTGAGTGATGAAGAATCTTAGAATCACTGATTCCTTTTTGGTGATCTTCGTGTTAGTTCATGTGAACATAGTATTCGTAATCAATACTTACGGTCTGACAATTTCATGACAGAAGGGAAGTGACGAACTTCCTGTTGGCCGAAAGTGAGAATTTATTTACCCTATTTACGCGAATAATCCTTGCACCCTAACTTTAGGTAGGCTTATTTTGAAAAAAAGAAATGCCAACTTCGACGCAAAAAAAAAACGCATCCCAGTTTCATGCCTCTATTTTTTGAATTGTGCGGGTATTTACGCGAATAATACCCGCCACCGTATAATCCCTCACCCTAAATTTAGGAAGGCTGATTTTGAAAAAAGATGCCAACATTGACGTAAATAAAACCCGCACCTCAATTTCGTGCCCCAAATTTTTTAAAAAAAGTGTGCGGATATTATTCGCGTAAATACGGTATTTGACTTTAGCATTGGCGAATTTAGGGATCATGGCACTATCTTACACTGAAGCGCGTAAATGACAAGATAATACATACCGGTACATAAAATAAATTCACTATTTTATTATAAAATCAAATATAACTAAGCTAAATAACAGATTTGGAGAATGTATAATGAATACAAAAAATAAAATAAAATAAAATAAAATAAAATAAAATAAAATAAAATATAAAATAAAATAAAATAAAATAAAATAAAAAGAAATTCGGAGCATAAAAGTAAACATGAAAGAGGAAAGGTCACAATGAAACAAGGAAACGTAAAAACTGAAAAATATAGGCAATACAAAATAAAATAACGGAAATACAAGTATGGACATAAACAGTGATCTATGTACATGAGTTGAAAGCTAAATATTATGTACATTTACACTATAGAAATAACCTAAAATTTATTACAAGAAACAGCAGTATTCTTCAGCTGTACAGTAAAATGGCAATGTTACTAGCCTACCTACGACGATCACGCAACCTATTATACGTCACCAGCCACACGAAACAATCAGTGGTATTCAGCGGATAATATGTGCGTGAAGTTTAAGTTTTGATACTGGCTTAGAGTTCCTGACAGTAGCTGGAAGTGAATTCCAAAGACGTGACCCAGCCGCAATGAAGGATCTATAATACATTGAAGAGTAGTCGACGGGAATAGCGAGGGAAGTGCCAGATCTAGTGTTTCAGTTATGCTCTACAAGAGGAAATTAATACCTTGAGAACCACCTTTGAGAGCAACAGTTGTAGCAAAGCTTTGATCTCTACGGTTCTGAAACCGACGCATGTTGAGAAAAAAGATGTAAGAGGAACTGCTTACCTACCTTACATACGTAGCACGACGGTTCGTATTGCTAATATCTTACATAGGTGCAATATACCAACTGTATTTGGAACTTCAATTGAGATGGGCAACTCTTGCGCCCAACAAAGGACAGTTTGCCTAAATTGCAACAACCGGCTATCTATAGAGTTCCCTGTACTTGCGGTAAGGTTTATATTGGACAGAAGCGCGCGTTTACTGAGTGAGTTTATATACTTTAATTACACGGTTTAATTCCAAAAATATTACATCATGAATAGTTTTACGGGCCGTTAAAGTTTAAATGAAAAATTTCCATTCATTTTTCAATAAATGAATTGGTTCTTAAGATTATCATCGCTATGCCTCGACGTCTTTGGGGGTAAAGTACAGTAATGTTGTCTTTAACGGACGCCCTACAGAAGCATGTGTCCGATTTTATAAATATTGTTGGAATAAGAATGATGTCTTTGAAGTAAAAAACTGGTCAAATTACTGGTTATAATGCAGTAGAACTGAAAAAAATCATCATCATTTATGCTTTCCCCGTTTCCGATTCCGTGCGATGTATATCAATTACTAGAATAGAATACTTACTAGAAAATAGCGATTAACACTTCATTTAAAAAAATTAATATTAAAAATTACATTTTACAAAAAGTAATGATTCAAAAAGTAAAATTTACTAAGACTGTAATCGCTACAGTAATATATTTTACTCAATAATTTCCGAACTCCGAATAAAATTATAATGCTCTCTGTAAGCTACTTTTTGTCCCATAATTATTTTTTAAAAATTTGTATATCTCGTATTATATTTTCTGAATATAGGCTAAGAACGTCTGTCCGGCATTCAGCTTGACCACAAGGGTCCAGAATAAACTGGCACAACTACAATTACATGCAGATACCTGAAATTACATCCTCCATGTATAATCTATTGACAAAACATTGTAACGTGCGCCATATAAATGACAGTGCAAAATATTTATTGAATCTTTCAAAATATCGGTATAGATGGCATAGATCTTATTTTCAGTGGTGCCGGATATTCGAAAGTAGAAAACAGCTTCAGTTCAATGTTTATCCATCATTCTGTCCGTTAATTTGTTTGTCGGTCTGTGAGGGTGTCTGTTACTCGACGCAGAGCATGAAACCCGTAGAAAATAATAATTTTCTCCGTCCTTTGAAGAGTAAGCGAAATTATGTGGATAACAAAAAATTATTTAAAACAATAATAATAATAATAATAAGGCCTCAGCTACCGTTTGCAGACATTTCGATTTGACGCCATCTGGCTGTCTGCTCGTCAATTTCGACGTTCCGGTTTACTCTGTCTGCCATCTAGCGGACCTAGTGTAAACCGGATCTCTCTTGGGCGTCTATGGCTGAGATTTAATTAATTTTGTCGGGTAAATACCAAATGTATCACCAGAGATCTTTTACATGCCGACATTGTACGACATGGAGTGTCGATTGGACTTTTTTCCGCCCTTCAAAAATCCGACTACCTCTGCCGGGTTTGAACCCGCTAACTTGGGATCCGGAGGCCGACACTCTACCACGGATCCACAGAGGACGTTTCACATACCACCAAGAGATTTTACAGAAACTCAGCAGGGTTTGAGAAAATGTTAAATGACTCGTTTGATCTCCCTATAAACCTCCATTCTGCGCCGTGATTTTAAAATCATAATGCATATTAAAACCTGCTCCTGGATGAGTATACTCTACATATGAAGTTTGGTCGAGATTTATCCAGCCGTTTCGCCGCGATGGTGGAATAGACAAACATACAGGCAGGCACGAAAGCTTAAAACCACTGATACGGGCTTGCGTTGACCTAAAACGGATAAACATATGAAAAATTGGAAAAATAAATGAAATTACAGACAACGGACCCCGTACAATTTTATTTATATGGACCAGGAGTAGATATAGATTTATCGAACAGTTTATTCATCTTCAAGTCCCTATCCGTTCCGAATGTCGGCAACCATCTTGGCTGTGTCTTCTCTGTTGTGACCTGCTTGGAATAACTCTGCCGATGTCTTGTGAGTCCAGTCTCTGAGGTTTCTTAGCCAAGAAATTAGTCTTCTGCCAACATCTCTCTTTCCAGGTATCTTTTCTTGCAGGATTTCCTGCAGTAGATGGAACCTGCTTCTGTTTCTCGTGATGTGACCGAGTTATTGTAGCTTTCTCGTTTTTACAGTGATCAGTACTTCCATATCATTTTTCATTCTTCGAAGGATCTCTACATTTGTGACATGATCTGTCAATGACACTCTTAGCATCCTTCGGTATAGCCACATCTCAAAGGTCTCTAATATTTTACTCAGCGACTTTGTTAGAGTCCATGATTCAACACCGCAATGGAGAACAGAAAATACATAGCAGCTGTGTTGAACACAGTCCTAGCTTTTTCAATGCGGGACTTCACTTCAACCGAATTATCCCATTGATCATTAACGATGGTGCTGAGATGTGGTGTATTTCCGCACTCGTTCAACAGGTTTTTCGTCAATTACTAGATGACATACAGGGATAAAGTTTGACTTACGGCCATAATTTTGGTTTTCTTTATATGAATGTCAAGACCGTATTCATGGCTAGTAAATGCTAATCTTTCAATGAGACATTGTAAACTTTCTAAACTATCTGCAAAAATTCCAGTGTCATCCGCTTATAAAATGTTGTTTATCCACTGTCCATTTACAAGCACTCCCATTTGTATATCATCCAGTGCTTCCCTGAGATATATTCTGAATAGATGTTGAATAGCAATGGAGACATTATACAACCCTGTCGTACACCCCGATGGATATTAGCGTCTTCCGTATTTTCCTCTCCCAGTCTAATAGAAGCAGTCTGATATCCGTATAAGTTGACAATGATTCTCAGATCCTTATCATCTGGACCTATACTTCTTAGAATTTCAAACGTCTTGTGATGTTGCACTCTGTCAAAGGCCTTATTCAGAGTCAATAAAACAGCCATAAATATAACAATATATGTCTCTGCATTGCTGAAATGTTACCTCTAGAGATTCCCGTGTGCGAAATGCATTTCGGAAACCAAACTGTGTAGGTGAAATTTGATCTTCGCAAAGTTTGTATATTGGTCTGTGAATGACGTTCAGAAAAAGTTTTAATAAATGGCTCATAAGGCTTATCATTCTGAAATCGCCACATAACTTAGCTCCGCTTGTTTTAAGTAATGCGATAAATTCTGCTTTTAGCCAGTCATAAGGAATGTTGCCAGAATCAACAAACAATTTAGCATATGAAATATATTATAACTTCTTGTTTATTGAAAACGGTATTCTGCAGTGCAGAAAGAAATTTAAAGACATAGATTTAATAAAATTGTATTACCATAATGTTCTACTAGATGCTATAAAATACGAGGTCTTTAAACATAATAGTGGCAATATTTAATGAACTAACAAGTATAACTGGAATACATTTCTTCAATGTAGTCTCCAGCCATGTCTGTTACCTTTTGGCAAATGTTGGGGAGCCGTTGAGGATCACTGGCAAGGCGTTCTCTGTTGAAGACAGCAACGGAGTACAGATGCCACGTCAGGAAATCGGCAGGCTCGGAGAGCTTCCTTCAACTTCGGGAACAGGTCGAAGTCACAAGGAGTCATGTCTGGTGAGTATGGAGGGCGTTCGAAGACTTCGAAATGCCACCGTTGTAATGAGAGCTTGACATTGTTTGCGCTATGACAAGGTGCGTTGTCATGCAACACGATAGGGCGATCGTATCGCAATAAACGTGGCATTTGCCCCGCATAGTCGGACGCAGATGACAATCCAGAAATCGGTAATAGTAGTCACTGTTGATGGTTTGTCCCTCAGGCACAGCGTGTGTAAGAATAACAACCTCGTAGTCGTAGGCCTCAGTCAGCATAAGTTTCACCCCACTGGGTTCCTGTCGAAATTTCTGTGGACGTAGCGAACCTGGGTGACGCCATTCATTCGACTGACGCTCTAATTCAGGCTATTAGGTTCGTGCCCACATTTCATCAATAGCGACAATACGCTGCAGAAATGCGTCTCCTTCGTTGCGGTATCTGTCCAGGTGGATGCCACCCTGTGCATACCGGTGTCATTTCTGTACGTCGGTGAGTTGATGTGAAACCCAACGGGACGCAGTTTTCCTCATGTTAAGACATTTCGTCACAATGTGACACACCGTTTAATAACTGAGACCAACCTCTAATTTCCCGACAGTCCATCCATCGTCTACGGAAACGAGATCACTCACGATGTCCATCTGATCTTGAGGAATGGGCGGTAGACCTGTGCGGTGCAAATCCGCAGTCCCATTCCAACCATCGTGCAACTATCCTATACGGTAATGCATTCTCGCCACAGGCTTCACGTAATCCGCGATAACATTCTAATGCATATTTGCCACGGTTAACCTCTATTTTAATCCACAAACGCTGATCATATTTTGAAAACATGCTTTAGGGCGATTAAATCGACTCTCTTTCACTACAACGCCACACAGCAACAACATTCCCAACTGGTTGCCCGTCAAATGCACACTACACATGGACAGAAGCGCCACCTGACTACTCCCAAATCCTATATGTGCATGCCCGATCTTCAGCTTTTGTTTAGACTATGTTGCTACTAATTTAATTACAGCCCTCGAAATTGTTTTCTGGAAAAGTGGCATGGAAAACCCAAAACGTTTATAGGTCGATTTTGGTATTGTATCTACAGCCCGGATTTTTATGCATGAATAGGTTAGAATGCAAACTTCCTGAAGCGAATAGCAAGTATAGTCTACCTTCGCATCGATTATGCTACGGGGTTTGCATAATCATTAGGGGTACAGCCCATCAGAACCCCTATAATTTATGTTACTCTTACTACATTGTGGAAGAGCGGGTGGCCGACACTTCCTACTAACCATATTAGTTTGCAATCTAACCTGTTACTGCATAAAAATTCGGGCCTTACGATACTGCAATTAAACAGAGAAGATACCACGAAGTTTTACTACGCAATCTGTAGCAGGGATTCCAAATTCAATGGTTTTATATGTTATAAAATAAACAAATTTCGTACCGTTACCTCGACGAGTTCATCGTATTAAATAGTTCCGTATTAAATAGTCTAGATGGCTACCCCAGTGTTGACATTCCGTCTATCTGATGTGTGGAATTGTGTACAGCACGTCTTGAGGTCTCTCTATGATATCTGCAGCCAAACGGAAGTTTCAGAATCGGTGTACTTAATTATGCACCATAGATCTGAAGGGGTTAATCTTCAACAGATTACAATCTGTTTAAAGGACAATTTTCCCTAGTAAGATAATGTCAGTGCCAGAATCGTACTGTCCACTCTAATTGTACTCTCGTTATGGCACGGTTTCTTTGTATTCTAAAACTAAAATTGTGCCATCTGTTTGATTTGAGAGGAGGAAATGATAGACAATGGCCACTCTATTTCCCTAGAGAGCGCTCGGTTCCGGACCATGAGGAGATTAGCCGGAGATTGTACCTCACGACCCCCACCCTCCTTCATGCTCAATTAGCAATCAAGTGTCCAAGGCTTGTAGCTGGAGAACAATTCAGGCTTGAGGAACCAATCCTCTATAACAATCCACAATTGTCTGCATTGTCGTTCCTTGTACAATTAAACAAGGAGCACATATAATTTCAATGGCGTAATTTATAAATTATTTTTGAGTTTATATGTTAATTCTTGCAAATTAGATCCAGTTGTTGTAAAACACATATATACTCGTTTAATCAGATTATTTTTGTGTTACGTCAGTCGTAACTGCCATAGATGTGAAGAAAATAGTTCCCGAACTATGAAATGCTTGGAGCCAAGTTTTACTTTCAGACGGTTAGAGAAATTTTATAATAAGTTTTTCCGAAGCCATAGCATTCTATTTTGTCTAGTTTCCTTCGATTTATCCTTCGTACCCAACAGAGCTTATTATGAACCCCAATGACAGTGTACCTGCAGTTATTTATAGTACACCTGTCAAATATAATGAAGTATTTGTCCAAATGTCATATATTTCATACAACATTTATTTTATTCTGAATCAGTGTTTACCCTCACCTTCCCACTCATGGAATTATTTACAATTTAATATGAATTACAACCAATAGTAGCTCTCGCGTGCTTTACCTTGAGACAACGGCAGTGCTTCAGCGCTCCATGCGAACAGTATATAAAGCTTGTCAGTATAAGCGTAACTGGCAGAAGCGACACGTATGAGTGTCTCTCAACCAGACTCAAATAATTTAGAGGAAGTCCAGATCTTGCGGTACCTGGTTACCATTTTTTCACTCTTTGCCTTGATTTTCGTGCAAGTACGAGAGGTGATTCATCTCGCCTAATCTCTTTACCCGCACGCAAGCGAGATGAATCTGTCATAGCAGAAGCACGTTTGACTTTTTTTAAGCACTTCCCAAAGCGATATTTCTTCAATCCTGCTTCTAGGCCGATGTATACATTTACGCAATATAGTATTCACTGATGAACTTACCACACAAATTTCATGGTGTTACCATTGTTTAAATGTGCCAGAAGAACTAAATTTTGCAACGAAAAGCACTACAGTGAAGTCATCGCAGAGTCGATTTAATTTCGGCGGCATTAGACTTTGTACACTCAGAAGGAGACACAATAAGCGCTAATGCGTGCGTGGTGCAACTTTCACAACTATAAGAAGCGTCTGAGCCGCAGCGTTTCCTTTAAAAATAGTTCAGATACAACTGAATCAATTCTGAATTATTATCATTACTGCCTCTCCATCTGGAAAGTGTTTCAAAGATCAAGCTTTTTTGCAAACATCATTTGAGCGGTAGACCATGTAGTATACATACTGTATTGTATTATTATTATTATTCCAAGTTTTATGGAATATCTGTTCGCATATTGACACAATGATAATATCTACCATAATTATCGGAAAATGATTTACTAATATTTACTAATAATGTTTCGTGTTGCGATTGAAGTTGAATTCACTGTATGGTAAAAGAAGTATGCCCATCAAAAATCTAAGTTCCCGGTGAGGGAATTAGATTTTCCCCCCACCAATAGAGCACTTCCAACATTCGATCTAAGACTTTTCAGACGTACGCCTGGCACTAGACTAATTAAAGTGGAACGTATCAGGTTCTACCCACCGACGCTGGGGTGTATGCAGGTGAATCATCATCACACAAAGTTTTCATTCCTCATCCTGCAAGGGTGAGGCGGCCCACGCCTTCTCTCTGGCCAGGAGATGCGGACGGATTAGAAGGAGGGGATGGTAGGGAGTTCGTGGCGTCTTGACTAGGGGTTCTGCAACTTAAATTTTTTTAAAATTATTTACAAGAAGGAAGTTAAAAATGCATATAGTCTACTGGTTTAACAAATAACATGCTAGTAGTTAACTAATTTCTAA
Source organism: Anabrus simplex (assembly GCF_040414725.1). Taxonomy (NCBI): domain Eukaryota; kingdom Metazoa; phylum Arthropoda; class Insecta; order Orthoptera; family Tettigoniidae; genus Anabrus; species Anabrus simplex. Next base: position 80,847,453 of record NC_090272.1, on the reverse strand, counting down.
GGTAGTAGTAAGTGCTGCTAGTAATCTATCTATGAATGTTTCCATTCCCCACCCTGAAGGGGTTGGGCGGGCCATCTAGAGGGTTATGCCCTCTCTCTGGCAAAGATATGCGGGTGAGTTAGGGAGATGTGATGGAGGAAGGTGATGGGTAAAGGGTGTGAAGAAGGACATGGGAGGGAGTTTGCTTCTTAGCTAAGGGTTTGTAACTTCTTTATTTCATTATTATTTACAATGTAATTTTCTCATTTTTTTCCGTTTCATTTACATTTATATATAACCTGTACATTCTAACAGTACTAGAGCTATTAACATCAATTAAAGATTTTTGTTTCATCGGTTCCTTCGCCGAGGGGCTCTCTTCTGAAGACAGGCTGGCAAGTATGTGAAGAATGTCATATATACAGCCCGGATTTTTATGCATTAATAGCTTAGAATGCAAACTTCCTGAAGTGAGTAGCAAGTATAGTCTACCTTCACAACGACTATGCTGCGGGGTTTGCATAAACATTAGGGGTACAGCCCATCAGAACCCCTATAATTTATGTTACTCTTACTACATTATGGATGAGCGGATGGCCGGCACTTCCTACTAACTAAATTAGTTTGCAATCTAACCTGTTAATGCATAAAAAAATCTGGGCCTTAGTCGTATAATATCCTGGTGCACACACAGGCCTACGTTTAAGAGAATGTAAATTCATTCGGTGATTGCAAAGATTTGAGAGGATGCGATTTTATCGAGCAGTTGCATGAGCTGAGGGAACTGTGTTCAAACAAGGGTTTCCAATGGTGTGAAGTTGAAGTGCTAATTTTGGCTCAATGGGTGGTTAGAAAGTGAAGATTGAATGTTTGATTTGCTACGGCTTGTAAGCGAGTGAGAACTAAGGATCTGTTGTAGGTGTGAATATTTAGTAATGGTGACAAAACGAATTAGATCCTCGACTGTAAGTGACTGAAAAAGGGAACGGCTATGTGTTGTAGGTGAATCAATGGTTCTGATACGGGCTATAAGTTCTGGTTGATTTTGAGGAGGTGCAGGGTGGCGACGGCAGTCGCGAGAATACACTGCGTGATAATCTCCACAGGTATGGGAGTGGGGGAGGGGGACTCCTGGCTGTAGCGTGATCTTGATTGAGATGATCACATTTAGGGGTTTGGCGGTACACTGAATGGTGGTATGATTATTGTAGATGAGACAGCGCTGACACTGGCTGGATTGTGGTGGTGGAGCGCGGGTTCGTTCCATTTTATGGTGGTGTCTATGAATGGAGACACCGTTGGCCAAGACGCATCGGTATCTTCGGGCGATGGCAGAAGAATTCTCACCATATAGGTAGGACCCGTGAAATCCTTGATTCTGAATGCCTTCTTGACTGGATTGCCTTCCGCGGTGAGTTCTGAGATTGTTTTTTCTGTAATAGAGGGGTCGACACCTCGTATTACATACTTGAAAAGGCGTTAACGTGGCGGGGAGGGTAGAGTTTTGATGGGTAGGTGGGGGATTAGTTGAAAAGGGGTACTTGATCCAAGTTGGTGAGCTCTTATTGCGGTGATGAAGCAACATACAGACAGTATTGCTGTATATGTCAGAGATAAGTAAGTTAGTGTATGTGGTCTCCCCAGAGCTATAGACCTTCGTCAACAGCGGTTTTGTACATCTACTGATTTGATTTCCAGAAAACCTGAATCCCTGAACTCTGTGCAAGGAACGGAAAAATTGATATTTCCATACAGATCAGGCAGGGGAAATGGAAACGGTGTGGTCTTACTCTGAGGAATAAAAATGAAATAATCGAGGTAGTGGCGTTGAATTTGAATTCGAAAAAGGAAGTAGGGAAGACTCAGACAATTGCGGTGAAGAAATGCTAACCCGGGGGGGGGGGGCTGAAAAAAGGAAATGCCTAGAGTTTGGCCGTCAAATGGACCAGATGACGATGCCTTATGTTTCACGAGAGCATCGGGAAACATGCCAGGTGAGTGCTGATGCTAACTTTGGCAACAAAAGTGTTTGTTTTTCCCAATACTTGGTGTCGACAATATGTCTGGATTAATCTCAAATTTTACGACCGGATGCCCTTCCTGTTGCAAAACCTATCATGAGGGATGTATTTTGTTGTGGTCTGTACTGCAATGTGTTGTATGCAGGTATGTATTAACACAAACATCCAATCTCCAAGCTACAGGAATTAACCAGATGGAGTTATAATACCTCAGCCGTCCGGGAATCAAACCTGTGCCCCTCTGAACCGAAAACTAACACCAAGGGCCATTCAGCTGAGGGGCTGGACTGTTCATATATCAATAACAAGCACAACGTCGTAATCTATCCACCGAGAGGAGTGGTCGCACATGTTAAACGCGCTACGGCTATGGAGCCAAGCTCTGCAATCGGGAGACAAACAATGTTTCGAAACCCACCGTCGGCTGTCTTGATAATGGTTTGCTGTGGTTTCCCATTTTCACTTTCAGCCAAATGCTGGGACAGTTCCTGTTCATAGGGGAATGGGAACTTTGGAAGAAAGAGACAAGGAAGAGAGAGGGAAGCGACCGTGGCCTTAAGTTACTGCAGGTACCATCCCGGCATTTGCCTGGAGGAGACCTGAGAAAACACGGAAAACCACTTCGATGATCGCTGAAGTGGGAATCGAACCCTCTCTACTCAGTTGACCTCTTAAGGCTGAGTGAACCCCGCTCCAGTCATCGCACCACTTTTCAAATTTCGTGGCAAGGCCGGGAATCGAATCCGGGTCTCCGGGGATGGCAGCTAATCACACTAATCACTACACACAGAGCCGGACATAATTTGAGTCCTAATGGTTTAATCATAGCATGGACGTGGGATTCGAACCCATTATCTCCAAAATGCAAGTTTTCAGCTACACGACCCTTATTACTAGAGACGAGAATTATAGCACTAAAAGCAGTTAAAATAGGCAGGCATATAGGCTTTAAATTAGCCAAAATAGGCATTTAAATAGGCACAAACATATAAAGTAGGCAACAAAATAGGCATGGAAAAATTTAATAACACACTCAGTTACTAGAAAATGAATCTACAGGCAACGTTTCAGTGTTTCCCGGTAACAATCTTGTTCTCCTCTTATGCATAATATTTTTGTACTGAGAGAAAGATCTCTCAACATCACCTGAAGTGATTGGACAAAACTTCAATGAAGTCACTTCATCTGGTCTTATTTCGCTGTCAGCGGCTGCCATCCCGGATGTTCGGTCAAAACTTCCCCTGACTCCGTCGTGAAATTGGGATCCCCTGTGATCCACTGCTTCAGCCAGTAGGAATTCGATTATTTTTTTTGGGCATTGCTGCAGACTCACTTCTTCTTCTTCTTCTTCTTCTTCTTCTTCTTCTTCTTCTTCTTTTCTTCTTCTTCTTCTTCTTCTTCTTCAATTTCACAATAAATCACAACACTTTCTGAATGTAAAGCATACGCGTACAACAGTTCGCATCGAAAGGGAGGTACAGGGCATATGGGCTGTGTAACAGTTCGACGTTGAGTGGTTCTCGCATATGTCTTAGGGGGTTGAAGGCTTCGAGGTCAAATTGTTCCTTGTTTCTGCTGATGGAAATTTCCCTTGAACTATTTCTGGTGACTTCTGAGAATTTCCGTTTTTGTTCGTGGGGTAAACCGATGTTGAGAAAAGAGAAGATAATTCTGTCGAGCACACTAGCTACAATATAATGCACTGGAAGAAAATCGGACTTTTAAAAATACAGTCAAATAGGAAATTATACTCCAAATAGGCACAAACCCCTGAAATAGGCATTTATAGGCACAATAAAACCGATGAAATATAGCTAAAATGGATTTATGTCTCAAAAGCCTACGTTTCTGAACACAGGAATAAAATTAGGCAAATAGGCAAATTCCTGTCTCTACTTATTACATAGGCAACTTGGTGTAGAGGGAAGGCAGATAAAGAGAGACAAGGAAAAACATGAAAACAAAAAAGAATAAGAACAAACTCTACGTTTCCGGGCATTACGTTGGTGAGCTCTCATCAATCCTTATTCTGCTACGTCCATTTATTCTCAGCCCTGGACATATTGTTTCTGTTCAGTCCTTCAACGGGACTGGCATCCACATTCATCACTGAAACGGCTTTCCCTGACAAATCTTTCTTCTCGATAAGGGAAGTGTAGGACGGACTTTTAGATATTACGTTATTAACTTAAATATAACTTATATGTCTATTAATTTTTGAAGAATAACGACTGAACAATATGAATATTTTGATATAAATATAATTTTAAGAGTAATGTAACTAAATGTGATTAACTGCCGCTCCCAGAGGCGCAGGTTCGATTCCCCGCTCTGCCACGAAATTTGGATTGTGGAACGAGGGCTGGAACGGGCTCCACTCAGCCTCGGGAGGTCTACTGAGTAGAGGGGATTTGATTCCCTCCTCTGCCATCCTCGAAGTAGTTTTGCGTGGTTTCGCACTTCCCCTCCAGGTAAATGCCGGGATGGTACCTAACTTAAGGCCTCCACAAGGCCCCTGTTCATCATAGCAGGTGAGGCCGCCTTGGCGAGATACTGGTCCTCCTTCCCAGTTGTACCCCCGCGACCCAAAGTCTCACGCTCCAGTACACTGCCCTTGAGGCGGTAGAGGTGGTATCTCTCGCTGAGCCCGGGGAAACACTAACCATGGAGGGTAAACAGGTTGAATAAATAATAATGTGCGAAGTACTGTATGCTGTTCGCATTGAAGGTTTTATCAGACTTAATGTTAATTATTTATCAAAATATAATTCACCTCTGATGTAGATACAAACTGTGTGCATACCCAAAGCAGGCATGGTACTTATTTGAGAAAACTGTACCTGCGAGGAACGTATACAATATCGTGCACCGATTCTTTCTAGAGCAACCTTACATGAAAATCATACGTAATTAAATTATCTGTTCGCCTCTGTGGTGTAGTGGTTAGCTGCCACCCCCGAAGGTCCGGGTTCGATTCCCGGCCCTGCCACGTAATTTGAAAAATGGTACGAGGGCTGGAACGGGGTCGACTCAGCCTCAGGAGGTCAATTGAGTAGAGGTGGGTTCGATTCCCACCACAGCCATCCTGGAAGTGGTTTTCCGTGGTTTCCCACTTCTCCTCCAGGCAAATGACGGGATGGTACCTAACTGAAGGCCACGGCCGCTTCCTTCTCTCTTCCTTGCCTGTCCCATCCAATCTTCCCATCCCTCCACAAGGCCCCTGTTCAACATAGCAGGTGAGGCCGCCTGTGCGAGGTACTGGTAACCCTCCCCAGTTGTATCCCCCGACCCAGAGTCTGAAGCCCCAGGACACTGCCCTTGAGGTGGTAGAGGTGGGATCCCTCGCTGAGTCCGAGGGAAAAACCGACCCTGGAGGGTAAACAGATTAACCCTTCTTTAGTCGCGCGAAAATTATTACGTTACTAGTCGCGCACGGAGGTAACCTCCGGGGCTAAAAATGCGCATAATTTTCGTCCTTTGAGATGTTGTTTTGGCATGTTCATTTGCAGTGTTCTTCGGTATAATTAAAAGAAACCCTTTTAAGTATTAGTAGGTTATTCTTACAGAGTTTGTTTGATCTAAAATCAGAATACTGTAGACCTAAACTGTGACGAATGGTCTTATGATATTACCTACGACGATCACATCATATGAAATATGAAATAATATTTTTCTAAAATACGTTTAGAAGAACAGAACAACAAAGCCATCGACTTAGAAAATAAGTAATGTGCACTAAAATATAAGGATTTTTTGCTTATTTGCACACGGAGGAAAGGCCCAGGTGATGTCATCTTCAAAACAATGATCCCACACTCGCTCACAGGATGCACGATCGCGCCGAAATGCTGACAGGAAGAGTCCAAATGAACAAGGAGGAAGGTCTAGGGGTGGGGAGACCAACATTTCAACTGAGAAGTTCAGTACCGTGTAAAATGTAATCGGCCCGGAGGAAATCTCCGTGAGTTACTAAAGGAGGGTTAAGAAGAAGAAGAAGAATTAAATTATCTACGAAAGAAATAGTGAATAATATTTTTAAAAGAGGAAGTATTGAACTGCTGATTAATTGCAGTCATAGTCTACCACTAGAATACTTCAAGAGTCAGGCACGACAGACTGGTCATTAATAGAAGGCGGATTTGGCATGTTTGCATGTTTTGTTTGTTTCAAGACATAATATGCCTATAAGGCGATTCATACAACTTGAAATCGAATGACTAAGTTTTATAATGCATATAATATTGGGAATACGCGCATATTCTTTACGTATGTGCACCTAAGTGCATAATTGCTGTTTTATTATTGTGTGTGTATTTATGTAGCCTATGTTCAGTCCTCAGCCCGAAGGCTTGTTGAATCCTCAACAGCTTCACCATTAGCTGTCATAGATGGCATAGGCATTACTGAAGAGTCGTACTAGGGAAATGAGGAGTGAGGTAGTTTCCCGTTGCTTTCCTCACGAGCCAGAAGTTGCTATGACATATCAGTCTGCCAATCCCACTGAAATGCATGCACCAACCGACCATGTGAGCAATATTTTCACACCGTTCATAGCAGGGACTGGTTGGATATGGAATGGCAATACTAACATCACTCATACCTCAGTAATTTTCATATTGTCAAAGCGAAGGATGCGACTGAGACAGGTCATTGAAAGTAAGAAAATTGTTCTAGCCCATACCAGAAGACATAGTGCACTATAAACACTAGGTCTCATCAGCAGAGGCATGTTTTATTATTATCTTCTATAAAACAACAAATAATATTGCATTCGAATCGGTACAACAATGCAATGAAATGAATATGTAAATTCCGTTCGCCACCGGAAGCCTTTACAGTACATTGTTGTTGACAGTCGACAGTATTAACAAGAGCTTGTCAGTGTGTAATTTTATTACAGTGGCGTTTTGATTTTCGGTTCGGATGTTGGAATCATAGAAAAATAACGATTTTTGCTAGTTGCTTTACGTCGCACCGACACAGATAGGTCTTATGGCAACGATGAGATAGGAAAGGCCTAGGAGTTGGAAGGAAGCGGCCATGGCCTTAATTAAGGTACTGTCCCAGCATTTGCCTGGTGTGAAAATGGGAAACCACGGAGAACCATCTTCAGGACTGCCGACAGTAGGATTTGAACCCACTATCTCCTGGATGCAAGCTCACAGCCGCGCGCCCCTAACAGCTCGGCCAACTCGCCTAGTGAGACCTGAATTAGCAGAGAGGAGAGCTCATTCTTCGATATTTGTCAGGGACCAAGCTATCCGTCCCGAAATGTATTCTTACATAGAGGATTTAAAACAGAGACAGCCTGAAACTAAATAAACCACCATTTTCTTTGCCATTATGTTCTTGTTAGTAGCAGGACCTAATCAACCAGACCAACATGTCTCGTCCAACCCATTATTTTTTAGCTCTAACCTTTCCATATTCATATTATGTGTTATTCAATATCTGTGGATAATGCGCCGACTTTGGCAAGCCTACTTAGCCTGTTTAGTGCATTGCGAGCTCGCTGGATCCGCTGCTACAGTATGTTGAAACTATAGTCTATACTTTCATTTCTTCATTGCATGAATTCCAGAAATCATGCCAAAAGAAAAATCAGCTAGAAGTACTCTGCTTCGGCAGTTGATATTTAGAGAACCAACCTTATATATAGAGGAAAAACAAGTATTTTGCAGAGTGTGCAATAGTGCATATATGAGCGCATATTTTGCCGTTTTTAGCGCACATGAGTCCGCCCTCTGGTCATTAGTCATAGAATTGTTAATACAGATGAGCTCCTATCAGCCCACCAAGCACACGATCACATCTCCTTGGTTTCCAAGGACACCTCAGACTTCAAAAAATTTAAACAAATACTTCTATATCCACAGTTATAATAATTATTTCTAATGGTTAGTGAATGTTTTATCCATTTTAGATTTTTTAAAAAATTTGCTTTACGTCGCACCGACACAGGTAGGTCCTATGGCGACGATGGGATAGGAAAGGTCTAGGAATGGTGAGGAAGCGGTCGTTGCCATAATAAAGGTACAGCCCCCCAACATTTGCCTGGTGTGAAAATGGTAAACCACGGAAAACCATCTTCAGGGCTGCCGACAATGGGGTTTGAACCCACTATCTCCCAGATGCAAGCTCACAACTGCGTACTCCTAACCGCAGGGCCAGCTCGCCCGGTTCCATTTTAGTAGAAGTAGGTAGGATGAACTTTCATTGTTAATCTTAAAACTTCTCTAAGTGAACTAGTCTAGACATTTGCCTCAAAGCGAAGCTATCATTACAATCTCTTCGGCCTCTTTTCTCTTTTCCCTATCGTTAAATCACTGCACAGACTGTATTCATCAATATTCAGACACAGTGATAGTCGAAAAGTTATCGCATGGATAATTAAAGTGTGGAACATTGAAGGCAATTTGAATAAATACCTAAGTCCCGTGAGAAAACTGTGTGAAAGGAAACTGAGATCAGAATGTTGCTTAGGTGGAAGTATTGATAACGTAACGGTCTGGAATTTAAATGGTATATAATGAGGACAGTCTAGTTTCAGCAGAAAGAAAGTTAGCGCACTCAGCAGAATGTCATCTTTTGTCAGAGCCAGCGGGTAGTGGCATATCGTAATACTAGACCAGCTGATTCTTACAGGGAAAAGGTGAGTCAACACCAGACATTAGCTTGCAAGACAAGATTCCCTTATTTTAAGCTATTTGGTTACGTAACCTAATTAACAGGTGTCGTACCAAATTTTATCATTTGCCAACAGCGCCGATTGCAGTGATTCTGGAGTTTCTATTTAGTTTGTATTAAGGACCAAGTTGACGGTCCCGAGTCTTTTTGTTTCGTTAATCACTCATTCTGGTTTGGATTCGCACTTTCCTTATAGTTTAGAGTCTATTAAAGTTATAAGAAAGAAGTACATAGATGTATAAGGTTGTGTAAAAGATAAAAGACGGTGTGCGGTCTTAGGAGTGGTCATGAATATAATACACTAGCAAGTTGAGATTTGGTAATATAGTGCATTGTAAGAAGGTATGTGTCGACAGTAAGGAAAGAGAGGGATGGAAGGCTACACTTCGTTTAGTACATGAGCTGATAGAGTGAGAGGGTTAGAGGCGGGGGATGAACGGGAGGTAGGGAGGTAGCGCATAACCGAGGGAAGACGGGATAGGACGGGCCTGTCCCAAATGAATGCGGTAGAGTGTCAGCAAATGCAGCAGGGAAAATGTCGAGATGGAAGAAAGGGAGGGAGGCACATGGGGAGCAGGATTTCCGCTTACACGTGTCCTTCTGAAATATGGAATGGTGAGAAATTAGCGTTTGGCAGCTGATAGAATGTGTGGGGTCTTCCTTTGGACCTCAGGAGAAAGGGCCGGGAGTGTTATCCCTGGGAGGGTGGCTCATTTTCTCACCAGGGGTGGATCATGTGGAATGGTTTTCCGACCATGTAAGGAGTCACAAATTAAGTAAGATGTAAGTTAGTTGTAGGGGCAGGCTTGCATGTGATCTGGTTTTCCGCCCGTGTGAGGGGTCACTCAACAGGTATATAAGGGTGGCGCCTGCCACGTGAGATTGGTTATCCGCTCATGTGAGGGAGGGCAGACATCAGTGATTGTGGTGTATTCTGGTTAAATTGTTCAGTTTATTATTTTTGGGAAAATGTAATTTGGGCGAAAAGCCTGTTATTTTCGACGTTTAAATAAATACACAGACTGTATCTATTATCACTCAGACCTCCTTTACTTCATTTAACTTCTCCTCTTAATTAATCCTCTGATCTTAGATACTCCGACGTAGTCCCCCATAAGTAAGTCACTGGCAGCAGTCCTGAAAATTTCTTTGCGGCAGTCGTGGTAGTTACTTCATCTACAGTAGACGTAGGATAAGAGGAGATAATCCGTAGCACTGTAGCAATTGAAGACTCACACCATCTGTTGACATATAGAAGAGAAACGGATATACTTGTATGGTGGCTGTTGTGATGGTGAACAGTCGATATCAGTCACTACAGTTGGAAGAGTAGAGAAAAGGTGAGGAACGGGAAAAGTAGGAAAGGGAAATGCACAGTTGGTCATAGGAAGAGGGAAGAGGAACACGGTCACGGGGAGGAGCAAAGGGAAGCGGAAGTAGTCGTCAGGGAAGATAAAGGGAGACCAGGACGGAAAGGTATCTAACGAGCTGGGTAGAGATGAGGCTATGGTCATGGGGATGCCCTATTAGGCACGTTGAGAACGTTTGTGGAGGAAAGCGAACCAGTGTAGAGTGTAATCCAGGAAATAATTAAAGGCAGATGTTGAGGAAAGTAGTAGGGAAGGAGTCTTGTACGGAGAAGATGTTAATTTTTCACGTCGGTACCAACAGCGAAAGACAAGCAAGAATAGCTACCAACATAGTTGGGGATGTGTGGGTTCATATTATGCCAGCGCGAGACAGGTTTAAGGGATCAGAGAATGTTATACGTGAGATACCGAGTAGGGGAGTGATCAGGAATTTAAACGAGATTGTGGAATGGATATGTATGAAACTAGGTGTGAAATTCGTACATCCTAACTGCTGGGTAGGAGATAAGGATATGCGATCAGATGACCTCCACTTGAACCACAGTGGTATGTATAAATTTGTATCGTTTAGAAGGGTTATAGAGAAGTACATTTAGGGAAATGAAGTGGTGGACTACGGAGAGCGAAGATAGTGTGCCTGGGTGTGTGTCAGGATGCTATAAAGCAGTTAGTGTTACAATTTAGAAGTATTGTAAGGGAAGACATAAATGAATCAATTTCTGATTCAGAAATTCAACACATATATACTAGATATTACAATATTAGTTGGATCAATGCTAAGAAGTGATATTAAGGACGCGGAAATATTTTCACTGAACTGGAGTGTTTATTGTAGAGATAGGAGAGATTTGAAATGAGCGGGAGTATTAATAGAATATTCCTAGTCGTGAAAAAATAATTTTTAAGAAATGAAAAGTTGAGAAATATGAAATTCTCGGTGTAAGGCTCATTTCTAAAGATAATAGGCAACTTGCTATTTTTGGAAAGAGTGATAATGACGCAGAAATATTTGATGAAATAATCAGCTATGTGCAAAATGATACAAAAAGGAACGCGATTGCAGTGGGTACCAAACGTTAGCTGAGAAAGTAAATAAGTTAATCTGGGAAGGACAGCTGAGTAAGAAATTGATGGAATCAACTATAGAGAAGAGTATTCTAGACGTGGTACTGATAAAACTAGTTGAGCTCTATAGAGAAATTGAAGTGAGAGACGGTATAAACGAAGTTATTTTTGCCATGGTGAAAGATGAAAGTGATAGAACGAAAGTTTGTGGAAGTAGAACTATTAGGCAGTACCATGTGTTTGATAAGGCAGGAACGAGGGAGGAAAATAGCAAATAAAAATGTAAACTGTCCATGGGATGGGTTTAAAGCAATTGTTGACGAGTGTGAAAACAGGTATATACTCGCAAATGTGGTAAGGAATGGTAAAGAACCACTGTACTCTAACAGATAGGCTAAATAATGGGATTAACAACGAGGTGCAGGTAATAAAGGAGTACATTTAGGAATGTTTGCGAAAATAAGGAGAGATTGAAGAAATTGCCAGAAAATTCAATTTAGCGAAGAAATCAGCTCAGAATAACATGATGGCAGACATAATTTGCAGTCATATGAATATTAGCGAAAAACTGAAGGGTATTTACAGTTACTTTAAAGCAGAAACAGGTTCCAGAACGCATTCCAGGAATCAATAATGAACGCAGGGTGGGTATATGTGAGGACTTACAGAACGTAGAAGTATTTAGTCAGCTGTATGTAAAGATGTTTTGATAGGGGGACACGGTAATATCCAAGTTGAGGAGTTGACTAATACTAGTTAAGTATTGAAATCTACCTCTAATAATATAGCTATTTACGAAAAGATACAAAAGTTGAAAACTAGAAAAGCAGCCGGCATGGCAAGATTTCTGGGATATAATAAAGGCAATGGGTTGGGATATAATAGCGTAAATGAAGTACTTACTTGTTTACTGTTTGCAAGAAGGAGCTATACCAAACGAATGGAGAGTTGCAATAGCGTCTGTGTGCAGAGGAAATGGTGGCACACATAAAGCGGATAATTATAGGCCAGTCAGCTTGACATGTGCTGCATGTTAGCTCTGCGAAAGGATTCTTTCTGATTATATTAGACACGTTTCCGATTTTTTTTACAAATTCCTTTACGTCGTACCGCACAAATAGGTCTTATGGCGACGATGGGACAGGAAAGGGCTAGGCGTGGAAGGAAGCAGCCGTGCCCTTAATTAACGTACAGCCCCAGCATTTGCCTGGTGTGGAAATTGGAAACAACGGAAAACCATCCTCAGGGCTGCCGACCGTGGGGCTCGAACCCAGTATATCCCGAATACTGGATACTGGCCGCACTTAGGCGACTGCAGCTATCGAGCTCGGTATTCCGAATTTATTCACTAGTTTGAGAGAGGGCAGTTCGTGTTTAGGAAAGATTATTCCGGATTCTGGCAAGGTATAGCAGATATTTTAGATTAAGTCAAATGGACTGTATCGCTATTGACCTGTCCAAGGCTTTTGATAGGGTAGATCATTGTAGACTACTGACAAAAATGAGGGCTACTGGACTAGACAAAAGAATGATTGAATGGGTGGTTGAATTTCTAGAAAACAAATCTCAGAGAGTTAGAGTAGGAGAAGCATCATCTGATCCTGTAATGCTAGAGACGGAAAGGGAGCCCACAAGGCAGTATTAATGGACCATTACTTTTCTTCTGTAATAGGTGGGACGCCAACCCCTTATTCTTTTTGAGGTGTGCAACCCAAAAACCTCGTATATAATTCATAGCCAATGTAACAAAAATGAAACGTGATCATATATTTCGGGTTCATGCTCGAGAATATGGACAAAATCATTAATGCCAATATTATTTAAGTGACTTAAAGTATAATGAATGTTTAGAATTACCACATCTGCGAATAAAACTGTATTACGTTTTGACAGGAAGTGTCAATTGGGACTATCAGCAGATTCCGTACCTGCCAGTCATATGCCATGGGATATCGCGCATCCCTTTTGTTCGGGGAACACGCTACTAGAAAACAGGTTTGATTTTCAGGGTGGAATTATTATTTTTAGCTTTATGCCGTTTATTGTGGATGTGATAGGGTCACATACCTGCTTGTTCCAATTAATTAATTAATTAATTAATTTTTATTTGGTCCTGAAAAGGACCGTTTTTATCGGATGTTACGTAGCCAGGCTAGACTACGTCATAGTGATCTGCAAGTAGGAAGAAGGGTACCCTGCATATTCAGCGCAGCAAGTTCTCGAAATGTTGACCACCTAAAGGACGACGTTGTAACGGACGTATTGTCGCACTCTTTGGCTGAATGGTTGAGGCCTTTGGTTCAGCGGGCCACGGGTTCGATTTCTCGGTGGGTCGGGGATATTAATTACGTACTAGGGGTCCCATACTGTTCCGCAGCATTCGTTATAAATAGGTCAGATATTGTTTTGCCTGCTTTTTCTATGGTTTTATGAATATTTAATAAGCAGCGCGTCATGGCATGCTGAAGTTCGTAGTCAGAATTCATCCATTCTGATGTCACCATGCCGTCTGTTTGTTAAAAATCCATCCATACTGTACCCAACAGGGAAATGAACCGAGGACCTATGGTCGGGATTAGTCATCTAAGTCACAGACGTAATGAAATTTCGAAAAGAGAAGCTTAAAATAAATAACTATTAATATCCTGGCAAGAGATAAAACAATCCAGTAAATTTTATTCCAAAAACTTTCTTTATTTACGATCTAGTTGGGAAAGCTTTTCCTTGTCTAGTGGCAAGCTTGCGGAAGATTGAAGCTTGTGACGCTACGAGTGGGGCCGAGCCAGGGAACCGCCGAGATGAATATTAGGAGAAGTTACCCCCACCTCATCCTGTAGCCGAGTGGGGGAGGTAAACTTTTTCGAATCGAAACATGGGAGACATCTTTAAAACAGCATGACCAACCTGATCATTTGCGCTCAAAGAATTAATGAAATTCATATTCCTGCATTGCCTCTTGTTCCAGGCCGGGCTGAGTGGCTCAGACGGTTAAGGCGCTGGCCTTCTGACCCCAACTTGGCAGGTTCGATCCTGGCTCAGTCCGGTGGTATTTGAATGTGGTCAAATACGTCAGCCTCATGTCGGTAGATTTACTGGCACGTAAAAGAACTCCTACGGGAGTAAATTCCGGCACCTCGGCGTCTCCGAAAACCGTAAAAGAGTAGTTAGTGGGACGTAAAACAAATAACATTATGAGTATTATCTTTTGATCCAGAAGAGCTGGTCGTAATTGGAGCAGTTATTTAGAGTACGTGGTGTCCTTTCTGGTAATAATATACTGCTAAAAGGAGGAATAGTTGGTTACGTAATCATGGAAAAGTACTGGAGGCCATCTAGCTTATCTCTTCACATCTAATCGACAAGGAGATTCACTCGAGGAGGGGGAGAAATCGAGGAAAGATAACTATTAATTACTAGAGATCCCACGATCGGATTTCGTACGGATATGTCTCATTTACATTAGAGGATATTGGTCACCTAATTATCGCACTATTTATCCTCTGTTAGGCCGATAACAGGCTATGCGAGTTTTGAGAGGGGGTAGCCACTTAGTTGTTTTAAGGCTGTAGAAGCATCACCCCAGACACTTGAATCTTTCTTCTCACGAGGGGTGGACCTATGATAGGCGAGCTCCCAGTTTCCCTTTGTTTAGTGAACTGTTGTTTGAAAATCGCTAAAACTGCTTAATTCAAGTGAATTGTGCGCTGTGTTAACACACGCGACTTTAATAGTGAGTGATCAAATCGTGTCGAGTTTTGAACACATTGCGTAACTCGTAAACTTTTTATTATTATTAATATTACAACTCCAACGCTTACCCGACGTAGCTGCGGGGGCGCGTAGCAATAAATGAACTGTTCCAGTAAGATACAGGGTAACTCAGTGTTGAGTCGTAGATACTCTTGTGCGGGTCGTATCGTAATACCTTGTATCAATATACTTTGATTCAGGACTTGCTAATCAAAGATCGCGTCGGGGTGTGCGTGGTGAAGGTGACGTGCGTATCGTGGATTAAACTTGTGCATATTCTGAGCCTAGATAACTGAAGAGTCATCGTTCACCAAGGACGATGTGGATTAAATCCAGCAGTCACCAGGTGGAACCAATGACCGTCTCAGTGGAGATGAAGGTGTATCAAGGGATATAAGGCTGAGTAACTCTATTCTTTTATGCATATCTTTGGGGGTACGGGAATATTTCTTTTGTAAAACTGTAGCTATAAAATGTCAGGGATTCAATGTCATTTAAACGTAAAGGTGCCTAAGCAGAGCACTGAGTCTTTTCTTATAACAAGTCTGAGTGGTTTTAATTGTAAATATGGTAACATTTATTTGTGGGAAATATTGTTTTATTTTCCATTTTATTTAGAGAATTTTACGTTCCATTAATCTACAATATTAAATAGAAGGAAGGATCCACCTTTTCAATCGTTCTATATGATGAGTAGCTCGACAGATTCTAGGTCTGATAATGTAGAAGAAGCTGGCATTTAGCCGGTGTAGTTAGTAGGCATGCTTAGTGGTATTATGGTAGAATTAGTTGTGTAAGTAAAGAAATGCAACTGCAAGAGTCGCCCAGAGGACCGAACCAACACTCTCCAATGATATATTTAGCTAGGGACTATTTCATTTTATCCGTGTTGTTTTAATGACCGTGTGGATTATTTTAGTTACCGTGTGTGTTGTCTTATTCACGCGTGTGTTGTTTCGATTACCGTGTGTGTTGTTTTGATTAATGCGTGTGTGATATGTAAATCGCGTAAGCACGCCAGACAGAGAGTAGAATCATTTCAAAGGATCAATAATAATAATAATTGTTACGGAGTTACCCGTGGAAGGCAGAGGTGAAAGAAGGTGCGGGCTGGAATGGGGCTAACTACAAGGCCGAAAGATAGGTTACATTTTCGGACATAGCAAGGTTTAACAATTTTTACATAGAATTTGAAAACTTAACAAGTACAACAAGTCAACAGCTATCCAATAATCAGGTATAAGGTATAATTTTACAAACGAAAGTACAAGTTTCGGGGTCTTTAACAAGTTCTGGGCTACGAGCCCCAATTCCACAATCCTTGAGCTTACTAGCCCAACTTTACCAAGACACACATTTGTTCAAGGGGCAGAAAACCCCTTTATACAAGGAGCATTAGCTCCAAAAACATATCAGACCTCCTAGAGGCACTTTACCACCTCAAAAAGAGCTGACCCACTCTCAATTTTTCTGAGCCTACTGAAGGCCATAACAGATTTGACCAAAAATTGCCCTCAAGACACAACTTACAAGAAAACAGGGGTATCTTGTACCCAGCCTACTGGGCCTTAATAGAAAAATAATATGTCAATTTAAATAGCCCTAAATGCAAAAGGAATGTAGGCGTGAATTAGCACTCCTAAATACACATTTTAAAACCTAAGAGGCACTAGGCCGATGACACAGGGGCTATTCCCAAACTAGGGAGGTGACTCGTATAAGAGAAATTTTAACACATAAAGGAAGAGTAGAGAATCGGTTACGAAAACGTAGTCACCTCAAATCACAATGAAGGGGAGCTCGAGAGGGTAAAGCACTCTCTATCCCCGAATTACAGTTAAGGATATATGAAGTTTGACAAAGACTGAAGGAAATTTACATGTTTCAAGAGATAGGTTACATATTAAAGGTTTCGGACCTGCCCCGCGGGTTAAACTGCTGAGCTAGCAAGAAATAAAGATGTTAAACGGCCATTACCTTGTTGAAGAGCTGCTGCCCGAAGGAAAAGGCGCTACCCGCCCCCTGCTACACGTCCATACACAAAGCTAGATGTAGAAGAAGTGGCGAAGAGCCGTGAAAATCAGCAGTTTTTAAACCCTCGGGGAAGTTTCGAGACCTTTCATGAATAATTAAGACACACCCACCGTCTTTTATTGGCTAACATCAAAAGTTACACACAAAATCGGACAAGAAACACATGATTGGTAGGAAATTAATTACAGAAATTCTTGATTGGTTAAAATCAAAACCGGCGGAAAGAAAAGATTAATGCTGCCAACCTACAAATGAAAGAAAGAAATTTAGTAAAGAGAAAAACTTATGAATACAAAATTTCTTCAAATAAAGTTCCTTCACTTTGCACCAGGGTGCATGATCATAGTTCTTTTAGTAGAGACATCTATAAGAGAAAGTCCACACTTCTTGATCAATAGAAGACAAAACACGTTGAAATCCACACAGTATTGACAACTTGGTAATCACAAAATTTTACTGTAGTGACATCTTCTGAGAAACTTATACATTAGTCCAGTTTTTAAGGTTCAGATTTTCTCCAGTAGAGGAGGATTTATTGGCGCAAGATTTAAAATTGCGGCGTAGGGGTGTACCGCTCGGTACTATAATAATAATAATAATAATAATAATAATAATAATAATAATAATAATAATAATAATAATAATAATAATAATAATAATAATAATAAGTTAAAATATTAATATTAGAAGCCGGTGTCTTGATGTTCAGACATACGTGTTTCTTTGATTACTATCGGATCAGCTGTGAGTGAGATTTTGTGCGGAGATGCGGTTTACGAAGTTAGGATGACTCGAAGTCAGGACTCACGGTGTGAGATATTGTCAGATTGTAATTGCACATATAGAGGCTTATAATTTGAGATATGAATGAGGAATGACCTCGTGGTAATGACGATATGTCGCGGTTTAATGTGATGTGTATTTTTAAAAGGACGATTTTTGTGCTTCATTTAACGAGCGGCTGGAAGATCCGCCCCTTAATTAAGGCCACGGCCGCTTCCTTCCAACTCCTAGGCCTTTCCTATCCC
Source organism: Anabrus simplex (assembly GCF_040414725.1). Taxonomy (NCBI): domain Eukaryota; kingdom Metazoa; phylum Arthropoda; class Insecta; order Orthoptera; family Tettigoniidae; genus Anabrus; species Anabrus simplex. The sequence goes on along the minus strand of NC_090272.1, from coordinate 80,829,519 downwards.
ATCGTCGCCATAAGATCTATCTGTGTCGGTGCGACGTAAAGCCCCTAGCAAAAAAAAAATTAAAGTACAGCCCCGGCATTTGCCTGGTGTGAAAATGGGAAACCATCTTCAGGGCTGCCGACAGTGGGGCTCGAGCCCACTATCTCCCGATTACTGGATGCTGGCAGCACTTAAGCGACTGCAGCTATCGAGCTCGGTAGGTGAAGGTTCGATCCGAACCCTAGGCTTTTGATGCTTGTACAGTTTGCATCATATCATGTTAAGTAATTCCATTGGGAAAACAATTTGTGGTAGAATAGGTGTCACTCAGACTTGTCTGCATTGAGTGTTGAATTTAATCGCCCAGTAAGATATGACACCCGTCTCTTTCTACCCTTTATGCCGCTAAGTTATTTTTATATTTGATGCCCACTTGATTTTTAACCCGTTAGCGACCCTGTATATTTATCGCCGGAGCCCATAGAGTAGGGGGCGGGTGCAATACTTTTCTTTATCTGCACTTCTTGACATAAAGCTTGGTATTGTTCATTAGTATTAGGACGATGGCAAATATCTAGCCCCAGAGGTATAAGGAATCAAGGAATCATGGCTAAAATCTTTGCCCTGGGTGAGGTTCCAACCCGGGGTCCTATGAACCGAAAGACACTACGCTGAACGTTCACCCAAGGTGTTAGACAGGTGTTCTTAATCGCAATAAACATATATTTTGATAAGAATGGAGACGTCCTCCTCTGTAGTGTAGTGTTTAGTGTAATTAGATGTCATTCCCGAAAGCGCGGGTTCGATTCCCAGCTCTGCCACGAAATTTGAAGAAGTAGTACGAGGAATGGAAATGGGTCCACTCAAACTCTGGAGGTCAACTGAGTAGAGGGAGGTTCTATTACCACCTCAGCCATCTTCGAAGTAGTTTTCCGTGGTATCCCACTCTTCTCCAGGCAAATGTCGGGATGGTACCTAACTTAAGACCACGGCCGCTTCCTTCGCTCTTCCTTGTCTATTCTTTCCAATCTTCCCACCCACGCAAGGCCCTCGTTTAGCATAGCAGGTGAGGCCGATTGGACAAGGCACTGGTCCTCCGCCCCAACTGTACCCCGACTAAATATTTCACGCACCAGGACACTACCCTTGAGGTGGTAGAGGTGGAATGGAGAAACCGAACCTGGACGGTGAAGTCACTAAATGCAAAATAAAAATAATAATGGATGGGCAAAAGGTAATGACCGAGCTCGATAGCTGCAGTCGCTTAAGTGCGGCCAGTATCCAGTATTCGGGAGATAGTAGGTTCGAACTCCACTGTCGGCAGCCCAGAAAATGGTTTTCCATCGAATCCCATTTTCACACCAGGCAAATGCTGGGGCTGTACCTTAATTAAGGCCACGGCCGCTTCCTTCCTACTCCCAGACCTTTCCTGTTCCATCGTCGCCATAAGGCGTATCTGTGTCGGTGCGACGTAAAGCAAATAGAAAAAAAAAGCGAAAGGTAATGTGTGTCACGAAAGAAAATGCGAGCTCAAGTTATGTTTGTGTGATAAATGCTTATTCATTGTCCAGTGCTCGTCTTCATGGAGGCAGTAGATTAGGTTTGTTTTGAAAATACGCACTAGAGCCAGTAAAGGAGATTGCGGCTCACCAGAACCATCCTGATTGAATTGAATCACACGGTGGCTGTATCTTTGTCAAAGTTCAACTTCTCAATCCAATAACGAGTGGAGTGGAAACAGTCCAGCTGGGAGTTTCCGACATCCATTACTGCGGAGTACTGGTGTGTTCACCAGAGCAGGATTTTTCGCAGCGCTCTCAGCAATGGTAGACAGAGCGCCACATAAGCGTGGTCTGCGATATTAAGAGTCGTAAGATAGGCACCGAGTCACTTACAGTACACGGACGAAGCGCAGGAAAATACCGACTGTCACACCTTCTAAGGAGCCATGATTGTCATGTACCATTAGTGGTATCGTCACTACCTCCCAGCTAATGCACATGGAATTTGTGAATATAATATATGATATCTCCGTGGTTATTTTCCACATAAAACTGTGGGTTGTATACCTAATGATCAACAAATTAATATCATGAACTATAACTTTATTTATTTGTTTCCTTTAAAACTCAATATGTGTGTATAATCATCATCATCATCATCATTAATTTAAGGAACCAAACATCGAGGTCACCAGACCTGTAGATTAATAATAATGATAATAATAATAATAATGATAATCTCTGCCTCTGTGATGTCGTGGTTAGTGTGATTAGCTGCCACACCCCCGGAGCCCGGGTTCGATTCCCGGCTCTGCCACGAAATTTGAAACATGGTACGAGGGCTGGATAGGTGTCCACTCAGCTTCGGGAGGTCAAGTGAGTAGAGGTGGGTTCGATTCCCACCTCAGCCATCCTCGAAGAGGTTTTCCGTAGTTTCCCATTTCTCCTCCAGGTAAAAGCTGGGACGGTGGCTAACTTAAGGCCACGATCATTTCCTTCCTTCTTCCTTATGTATCCCTTCCAATCTTCCCATTTCCCCACAAGGCTCAGCGTAGCAGGTGAGGCCGCCTGGACGAGGTATTGGCCATCCTCCTCAGATCTAGCCCCCCGACCCAAAGTCTCACACTCCAGGTCGCTGCCCTTGAGGCGGTAGAAGTGGGATCCCTCGCTAAGTCCGAGGAAGAACCAAACCTGGATGGTAAACGGACCAATAAATTAAAGAGAAAAACCCATGGCGGAACACCGCCGAAGATCCTTGGCCTACCAAGTGACCAATGCTCAGTCCGGAGGCCTGCAGATTACGAGGTACCGTGTGGTCAGCACGACGAATCCTCTAGGCCGTTGCTCTTGGCTTTCTAGACTGGGGCCGCCATCTCACTGTCAGATGGCTGCTTAATTGTAATCACGTAGGCTGAGTGTACCTCAAACCATCCCTCAGATCCAGGTAAAAATCCCTGACCCGTCCGGGAATCGAACCCGGTACATGCGGGTAAGAGACAGGCACGGTTTCCCTACACCGCGGGGCCAGCTTAATAAATAAATAAATAAATAAATAAATAAATAAATAAATAAATAAATAAATAAATAAATCTATATATATATAAGTCATTGTATATATGTGGGTGGGTGGGTGGGTGGGTTTGTACCACATCTCCTCCCAAACCATTGGAGCGATTTCAACCAAATTTGATACACTTATGACTTGGTATCAGGAGACAAACCGCGTGGGGGTAAGACATCCCAAACACCCCTGGGGGCGGGGGGGGCGAGGGGGTCATATATAAAAATAAATGAAAATAGTGTCGAATCCATACTTTTCGGGGTCGCTGAGATGAATAGTGACACTCCAATTTTTTTAAAGCCCAAGTTCAGCCCCCCTTTGGGGTGGGGGCGAATGGGGAGTGATATATACAAATAATAGAAAATAATGTCGTATACATAGTTTTCGGGGTCGCCAAAGTGAATAGCGACACTCCGGATTTTCAGTATCAGGAGACAAACCACGTGGGGGTAATACACGCCAGGAAACCTTAGGGGCGGGGGGCGAGGGGGGTCATAAATAAAAATAAACGAAAATAGTGTCGAATCCACACTTTTCGGGGTCGCTGAGATGAATACTTACACTCCGATATTTTTAAAAGTCCAAGTTTAGCCCCCTTTGGGGTGGGGGCGAGGGGGGAGTGATATATACAAATAATTGAAAATAGTGCCAAATACATAGTTTTCGGGGTCGCCAAAGTGAATAGCGACACTCCGGATTTTTGGTATCAGGAGACAAACCACGTGGGGGTAAGACACCCCAGGAACCCTTAGCGGCGGGGGGCGAGGGGGTCATATATAAAAATAAATGAAAATAGTGTCGAATCCATACTTTTCGGGGTCGCTGAGATGAATAGTGGCACTCCAATTTTTTTAAAGTCCAAGTTCAGCCCCTTTGGGGTGTGGGCGAGGGGGGGAGTGATATATATAAATAATCGAAAATAATGTCGAATACATAGTTTTCGGGGTCGCCGAAGTGAATAGCGACACTCCGGATTTTTGGTATCAGGAGACAAACCACGTGGGGGTAAGACACCCCAGGAACCCTTAGGGGCGGGGGGCGAGGGGGGTCATATATAAAAATAAATGAAAATAGTGTCGAATCCATACTTCTCGGGGTCGCTGAGATGAATAGTGACACTCCAATTTTTTTAAAGTCCAAGTTTTAAAGTCCTTTGAGGTTGGGGCGAGGGGGGGAGTGATATGTACAAATAATCGAAAATAATGTCGAATACATAGTTTTCGGAGTCGCCAAAGTGAATAGAGACAATCCGGATTTTCAGTATCAGGAGACAAACTACGTGGGGGTAAGACACCCCAGGAACCCTTAGGGGCGGGGGGCGAGGGGGTCATAATTAAAAATAAACGAAAATAGTGTCGAATCCACACTTTTCGGGATCGCTGAGATGAATAGTGACACTCCGATTTTTTTAAAAGTCCAAGTTCAGCCCCCTTTTAGGGTGAGGGCGAGGGGGGAGTGATATATACAAATAATCGAAAATAGTGTCAAATACATAGTTTTCGGGGTCGCCAAAGTGAATAGCGACACTCCGGATTTTTGGTATCAGGATACCAACCACGTGGAGGTAAGACACCCCAGGAACCCTTAGGGGCGGGGGGCGAGGGGTTCATATATAAAAATAAAAGAAAATAGTGTCGAATCCATACTTTTCGGGGTCGCTGAGATGAATACTTACACTCCGAATTTTTTAAAAGTCCAAGTTCAGCCCCCTTTGGGGTGGGGCGATGGGGGAGTGATATATACACATAATCGAAAATAGTGTCGAGTCCATACTTTTCGTGGTCGCTTAGGTGAATAGTGACATCCCGGGAATTTTTAAATTCCAAGTTCAGCCCCCTTTAGGGTGGGGGACAAGGGGGGAGTGATGTATAAAAATACTCGAAAAGAATGTCGAGTACTCTTCGGGGTCGCTGAGATGAATACTGACACTCCGGATTTTTACTATCAGGAGACAAACCACGTGGGGGTAGGGCACCCCAGGAACCCATAGGAGCGGGGGGCCAAGGGGTGAGATATAAAAATCATCGAAAGTAGTGTCGAATGCATACTTTTGGGGTCGGTTAGATGAATAGTGACACCCCGGGATTTTTTAAAGTCCAAATTCATCCAACTTTGGGGCGGGGATCAAGGGGGGTGAGATGTAAAAATAATAGTATTTAGTGTCAAATATACAGTTTTCGGGGTCGCCGAGGTGAATAGTATCACTCCGGAATTTTAATATCGAGAGACAAACCACGTGGGAATAAGACACCCCAGGAACCATTAGGGGTGGGGGACGGGGTCTTGAGATATGAAAATCATCAAAGTAGTGTCGAATACATACTTTTTGGGGTTGCTGAGATGAATAGTGACACTCCAATTTTTTTAAGTCAAGTTCAGACCCTTTGGCATGGGGGCGAGGGGGAAGTGATATATACATGTAATCGAAAATTGTGTCGAATACGTAGTTTTCGGGGTCGCCAAAGTGAATAGCGACACCCCGGATTTTTAGTATCAGGAGACAAACCACGTGGGGATAAGGCACCCCAGGAACCATTAAGGGCGGGGGGCAAGGGGGGATCATATATAAAAATAAACGAAAATAGTGTCGAATCCATACTTTTCGGGGTCGCTTAGATGAACAGTGACATCCCGGGAAATTCTTAATTTCAAGTTCAGCCCCCTTTAGGGTGGGGGGCAAGGGGGAGTGATATATAAAAATAATCGTAATTAGTGTCGAATCCACAGTTTTTAGGGTCGCTGAGGTGAATAGTGGCACTCTGGACTTTTAAAGTCAAATTAAGGCCCCTTTTGTGGTGAGTGGTTAGGAAGGGAGTTAGATATAAAATAATCGAAAATAATGTCACATCCATGGTTTTAGGTGTCGCTTAAATGAGGAGTGACACTCCGGTTGTCGTTTAAGTCCAAGTTGATCCCCAATTGCCAGGCGGTTAGAAGGAGTCAAGAACAGAAAATATCCAAATGACCGAGATTAAGGATGTTTTTTGTACGTTCCAGTATAACTGTCAGCAGAACTAAATACAAATATTACCCACTACCTGAAAAAAATACTAAGGGGGAAAGACACCCCTTGAAGCCTTAGATAAGGGTACGAAATGTAATTGAGACTGAAAATGACCGATATTAGTGTTGAATCCATACGTTTCGGGACTACGGGAACAATTTCAAACAAACTTGGTCACTTATGACTTATTATCAGGAGACAAAGTGCGTGGAGGTATGACGACCCTAGCACACCTACGACGGGATGAGATGTAGAAATAATCGAAAATAGTGTCGAATCCATTCTTTTCGGGATCGCTGGGATGAATAGTAACGCTCCAATTTTTTTAGAAGTCAAATTTCTGCCTCCTTTCGCATAGCGGTGAGAAAAAGTGAAAAACAAAATTTCGAAAATGACCGAGAGAATGGACGCATGTGTGTATACTGGACCTACTGTCTGGAGAAATATACCCTAGGGGTAAGAGACTCCTAGCCTCTAAAGTAAGGGTGAAATGTCAATGTTAACCGAAAATGACCGAAATTTGTGTCTAATCCATAGTTTTCGGGGTCGCTGAGATGAACTGTAACACTCTGGATGCCGTTTAAGATAAAGCTCAGTCCTACTCGGTAGGCGGATGAGAACTGGCAAAAAATTGAAAACGTCCAAAGGGACAGATTTTAAGGATGTATGTGTGTATGTTCTAGCATATCTCTCAATCAAACTTGGTATACACATGACTTACTATATAGAAAACATTACTGTGGAGGTCAGATACACCTAGCCCCCGCTGGTGTTGGGGAATGAGAGGGGCTGACGTGCAAAAATAAGGAAAATAACCAATATTAATGTCGAAATCCATTGTTTATGTGTCGCTGATACGAACTGTGAAGCTGTGGATAGCGTTTAAGTCCACGTTCAGCCTCCATCGAGGCAGGAGCTGAGAAGGGCTTAAAAGTAAATAGTATAAAATGACCGAGATTAGTGTTTACTCGATAATTAAATGATCTAAAACTTGAAGTCAGATACATCTAAATAACTATAAAACTACATGATAAGTCGTAAAATCAACATCTCAAAAAGAATTCTATAAGCATTCACTTCACACTCAACTAACTGGTAATACAAATATTAAATGTAAACATTCAAAAACTATCCGGGCAACGCCGGGTACTACAGCTAGTAAATAAATAAATAAATAAGCAAAAAATACAAAGTCATCTCCACACAGGTCATGAAGGTAGTGGGAGGGGTGGGATTTATGGTTTCAACTATCCGTCCTTCCACCGCTCTCAGAGCCTTTATGGCTTGCACGTAGATGACTTTGTCTTGCTTTGCTTTTATTATTATTATTATTATTATTATTATTATTATTATTATTATTATTATTATTATTATTATTATTATTATTATTATTATTTCTTCCTTTGTTTCTTAATATGTTTACCCTCCAGGGTCGGATTTTCCCTTGGATTCAGCGAGGGATCCCACCTCTAACACCTCAAGGGCAGTGTCCTAGAGCGTGAGACTTTGGGTTGGGGATAAAATTGGGGAGGAAGACCAATACCTCGCCCAGGCGGCCTCACCTGCTATGCTGAACAGGGGCCTTGTGGGGGGATGGAAGGATTGGAAGGGACAGGCAAGGAAGAGGGAAGGAAGTGGCCGTGGCCTTAAGTCAGGTACCATCCCGACATTTACCTGGAGGATAACCGGTAAATCACGGAAAAACACTTCGAGGATGGCTGAGATGGGAATCCAACCTACCTATACTGAGTTGACTTCCCGAGGCTGAGTGGACCCCGTTACACCCCTCGTACCACTTTTCAAATTTCTTGGTAGAGTCGGGAATCGAACCCGGGCTCCGGGGGGGGGGGCAGCTAATCACACCAACCACCACAGCACAGAGGCGGACATTATTATTATTATTATTATTATTATTGTTACGGAGTTATCCGTGGTAGTTAGAGGTGAAAGAAGGTGCTGGGATGAATAGGTCTCAATCTACGAAATTAAAGTTAATTTAAAATTTAACAAGGTTATATTTTCCTTTTAAGATCAAGAAATAACAAATATAACAGGTACTCAGTAGCCTAGCAACAATTCGAGAATGTACAATTACAGTGTTACAGGATTTGGGCTCCGAGAGCTAGACACACAATTCTTGAGCAATTAGCCCAACATTACTTATATACAAGATTCCACAAAGGGGCAGAAAACCCCAATCATGCCCAGGAGCACTTGCTCCCCATTACACGGTGAAGCCTCCTCGAGGCACACAGAAACCAAATTTTAAGAAAGAGCAACTCGCTCTCAAAGTTCAAGCCCATCAAAGACCACACCAAACTCCACATTCAAGCTGACCTCCAAGTACAATAACACAGGGGTAAAAATACCCAACCTACTGAGGCCTATTAAGTAAAGAAACAGGTCAATGGCAAAATACCAATTTGAGAGGAGGCGTACTTGCACTCCTAATACACTTTATTACAACCTAATTTGGCCCTAGGCCGCTTATGCAAGGGCTAATCCCATTCTACGGAGGTGACACGATAGGAAAACTTATTACATTACGGAACGAAGAAAAATGGTTGAGAAAACGTAGTCACCTCAAAAACAATATGAAAGGGAGCTCGAGAGGGTTAGGCACTCTCTATCCCAATTTGTAGTTTAAAGAGATAGAATTTATACCAAGAGTCTTTTACATTTTAGAGGAAAGTTACATGGTAAGAGGTATCGAATCTGCCCCGAGAGTTAAACTGCTGAGCTAGCAAGAAAAGAAGTTATTAAAAGGCCATTACCTTATTGAAGAACTGCTGCCCGACGAAAGAGGCGCTTCCCGCCCCCGGCTACATAATTTACACTATGATAGATGTTACTGAAGTGGCGCAGAGACCCGAAAATCAGCAGTTTATATACCCTCGCGGAACGTTCGAGACCTTTCATGAATTATAACACCCGCCCACAAGCATTTTATTAGACGACCAAAAGATTACATGTCAAGACTGAAGAAGAAAACCAGGATTGGTGGAAAATTAATTACAAAAATTACTCACTGGTCGAATTCAAAACTGGCGGAAAGAGAAGGGTTATACAGCCAACCTAAACAATGACTGAAAGAAATTTAACAAGGAACAAACTTATAAATACTAAATTTCTTCAAAAAAAAAAAAAAAAAAAAAAAGGTTCCCTCACTTCGCACTAGGGTGCACAATAGTAGTTCGTAAGTAGTGTCTTCTAGAAGAGAATGTTCACACTTCTTGCTACAGAGAAAACAACAATGAATCGAAATTGACATAGTTCAGAACACTTCAAAATTGAGAATTAACATGGTAGTTAACGTTCAGGCTTCCTCCAGTAGAGGAGTTTCAAGTGGCGCAAAGTTTGAATAAGCGGCGTGGAGGTGTACCACCCGGTACGATTATTATTATTATTATTATTATTATTATTATTATTATTATTATTATTATTATTATTATTATTATTATTATTATTATTATTATTATTATTATTAGATTAATATTATGTCTGTTTTTCGTTTTAACTTATCTCCACTGGAGTCCATTACTGTCACAATTATACAGAAACTACCCTATTAACGACAGGTCCAACGGCTAGTTTCTAATACAAATTGTTTCTAGAATGAATGGGATAGTGTAATTGAGGCATATGATAACGGAAGGTTTTCATGTCAACAGAAGTGGTATGTAACTTGCTTCTCGTGTTAAGTCTATTGTTGTAATTTGTACAGTATGATCAGCTGTTAATACAGCCAATGTAGCTAATATAGAGAACGAAGTGTTATTATCTAACCATCAGTATAATTTCCACTGTTTTCTATTTCAATAAGAAAAGTTAACTGTTCCCATTAGTTCCACGGTGAATAATGACTTGGAATGGTATTGCTCATGAAATTAGCTTAGATGGTTGTTCATTCTGTGGAAGTGCAGTAAAAATATCCTTCATGCTGATAGGTAATTTCAAACAAATATAATATAAACTTGTTTTTATCAACCGAGTCGGTAGATGCAGAGTGGGTCTCGGCCCTCAAGTGGCCACGGCTGGTCCGTGGTCCAACAGCTCTGCACTCTGACCGGCCAACCAAATAGAGGAGGGTTGGCCACTTATGTACCGTGGCTCTACGCCTCTTCATTCGGGAGACGGGAGAGGACTGGACTTCACGGTTGGCCCCAACCGTCGGCTGTCCTGAGAATAGTTTTCCGTGGTTATCCATTCTCGTAGACTACGGCGAATGCCGGGATACTTCCTAGTATAGGCCACGGCCGCCAACGCCTTCACCTTCTCCGAGCATCTTCTTCACCGTGAGAAATATCCCGGCCTGAGAGACGGCGTCACCGTCTAAGGGGCCCGCCTCCGCCCTTAGGGGAGGAATGAAAATATTTAGGAGTATGCTGCTAACAACCTAATCCAAGAATCATTGCAACGGTCTGGGTAATCAAGCCAGTTTACCCACGAAGACAAACATTTCCTTTTATTGACGATTGTCTTACTGAATGGGAAGATAATTACAAGTCAACAAAACACTAATAAGGTTTTCATGTTTAGTTTCTTCGTCTTATGTACAGTTGCTCAAAAAATGAGTGAGCACGTGGAATTTTATCAAATCACTTAAAACTTTAGTCTTCTTTACTTGGAGAGAGTGGCTAGGTTTCGTAATATGCACACTTTTCTTTCTTTCTTTCTTTTCTTCTTAATCCATTTACGCTCCAGGGTTGGCTTTCCCCTCGGACTTAGAGAGGGATCCCACTTCTACCGCCTCAAGGGCAGTGTTCTGTAGGGTGAGATTTTGGATCGGGCTCATGCTTTAGATATAAACCCTAAGGACACACATGTTTACCGTCTTATTAATATAATCTTATACGTGAATTTGAGAATTCCTTTGAATCATTCTGTAAGAGAGATGAAGCAGAGTTCATCATAGATTTTCGGTCAATAAAGCATTTATATACATTGTCGTATCAAACACAAAGATAAAAGCCACAATAGAACTAAATAATTAGTATTAATATAATTTCAATTCGTTTTCCATGATTTCCCGTCGAATATTCTCATTTCAGCTATGATTTTACACGAAACAGTGTAGGGACGTAAGATGGCGACGGCCGCAAGATTTGGGCTTCAGTTCTAGCTACTCATTGACAGTCTATTTTCTATATGTCTGTGTGTGATTTTCGACAGTTTTTGTTAGTGATAATTATTGCTTTGCATGTGGAAGTTATTTTATTGTTTTAGTGCTTTAGTGCTGGAATTAGGTGTAGGATAAATTGTATTAATTCAGTAGTGAGTAGTTTTGGGTCCTATATATATATATATATATATGTTACCGTACATTGTTATGTTAAATTTTAATTTACACTGGGTCAAGGAAGCATTATAGCTACCGGCCGTTTGGAGAGATATTTCCTTAACAAATTTTCGTTACAAATATGAGTTAAGAACAACATCTCTTGAACATTTTTCCCAGTTAGGTGACAACTGCAATAATTTCCTTCTCAATCCCCCACTCTTGAGAGACTCGTCTTAAATTATCAGCCAAGTTGGTTGCTGTATGCTGCTGGTCGTACTTTTTGCATTCCAGCAATGAACATTTCAGTGCGAGGTTGGTGTCTAAACAGTGGCACTTCACTGAAACGTTACTCTCGTTGTTGGAAGACGTCCAGCAGTCCGTGGTGACTGCAACACTACTTGCCGTCTGCACAGTTTTTTCTTTCGTCATAGTGTACAACTGGGGAAATAGCGTTGTGACATTTCACTTTCTGTATCTGCATAAATAGGAACAAAAATGGAGTTCAAGCTAGTAAAACGTCGATCTAGAAAGGAATAACGCCGATATACCGAAATGATATATCTTGTCAACAGGCAATTACCGAAAGAACCACGTTTAGAAGGCGGTAAGAAAAGAATGACAAATGCAGATTATTCAAATCTATTATTAATAAAAAAAAAGGAACCTCCATTAGAAAATTTCGTCAACCTACATTACTAAGCTTAACTGGCACGAGCAAGAGAAGAAAGAAGCAGCTTTTTACTTCGAAAGCAACATATTTGTTGGCTATAGAGTTCGAAATACCAAGTAATATACGTCGCTTTACTAATTGAAGCAATAAGGAAACACCAGAAGAGTGTAATAGCAATTACGTCACGACTCGACTCAGTGGACGGATATTTTGCACGATACTGCTTGTTCTGAGAAGCACTGACCAACTAGTTACTACGTGTTCTTCGATAAGGGAACCAGAAAAACATATTTACCCGATTACCAAATTTATTATCGTCAACAGTTAGCAGTTTTCAAACCATACTAAAACTGATTATTCCAAACCGAATCATTTTTAATATTGCAAGTATTATAGAGATAAAACCCTAACCATAAGATGACGACACTAAACCCTGTATTGCAATTTTCTTTTCCGAGAGTTCAACACGTTACCATGATGGTGTGAGCAGCTGAGAGGCACGACTACTTAGGCTTGGCGGAGCTATGCTGTGACGACCAAATACGGATGAAAGTCAGCTGAGAGAGGAACACATGGACCCGTTGACCTAAACAAAACCGAGGAGCCAGGCCTACTAGTTCCGATGACGAGGGAGAACAACAGGAAGAGTCCAAATAAGCAAGTTAAGTTCTCTTTAAGTCGTATATACGTAAGTACCGTAATGTATTTTAACCTTCGGATATATATTAATATTTTGTGCTGTGATAATGTGTGCGTGCGTGTTAACGTAATGAAATATGGTTATGTGGATACAGGTATTCATCTGTAATCAATGTTAATTCCATATGTAGGCGCAACTCACCAGTGAAACTCGTTCGCAATATTATCCAATGCGGTGTTTAAAAGGCAATAAGCATGTTTATTTTGTTATCAGTGAAGTGGTAAGGTGCGAGTGGTAATGTTTATATTATGTGTGATGGCTTTATTCATAATATCAGATAAAGAGATCGTATGTAGGGAATGTATATGACAAGATATGATATAGCACAGCTTAGGATTGCGATATATTATGATTTAGTACTATGACAGAAGGAAAGACGGCAAAGATGAGAAGGTTATGGTAGATATGTTATGTATTTATGGAAATGGAGTGCCTAATGAGTTTTGATACGGTTGCTACGCGAAATATTGAAGGTTAATGGTTGAATAGTAGTAATGGCAGGCAGATGATGATGATGATGATGATTATTTTATTTGAGAGATTGGTCATAATAGTCTTCTGTGCGATGTTATTATGTGTTGGATATGCATTATGCGGTATATATGAAGCGTACCGTTTTCAAATGATTGTTTTATCCCATTGATATGTAGAGTAGCATAGGATACGATCTCGAAGCCATCAGTATAACCTGGTTTTGGAGTACTTAAGGTCATCTAAAGTGCCATGAAGCTAGTTATGCTAATAAATAGGCCTTCAATGAAATATATTTAACCACATTAGAGAATTCTCGCACATAATAAGTTAATTGCCAAATTTATAAGAGCAAATTGGTATACCACTGGTGAATTAGTCATTCATATTTGAGTTTCTAAGTGAGGGTAGAGTCTTCTAACATAGAGATTTTTTCTGCCTATGGATAAATTTGTTGAAAATTTGATGAAATACATATGGTAACGTAATATTCAGCCAGAAGCACACTTAAATTGAATCTTTAACCTAATACTGAGATGCTAATTTTTCATATTAACCGTATTAGCCATACAAATGTTATGATATAAACCATTACGACATACAGCGGACTTAACGTTGCTTATTTTGAGACCAAGTAAGATGAAACGTGAAGATCAGAATGACAAAGTAAAAATGAAATTGTAATTGATAATGAGAACACCTTTTAATCTTATTGAATAACTGTTGTTTTTCTGAGTGAGTTAAATCGTTTCCCACATTTTCACTGTGTATACTGACACAGATACTAAATTTAGGACAAGGTGACGTTCATTTTATTAGTCACATTTGAGCTTGTAATTAAAGCATTGGACTTCGAATTATTTTAAGGAAGCATTATAGCTACAGAGAAAGATTCCAAAACTTAATCAAATATTTATCTGAACAAACTTTGCGTTTTTCAATCTGATATGATGTGACACTGTATGATAGTAAATGTAATTCTACTTTTATTCATGATCGATTAGATGCATCTAATACCTGTAACTCTAGTGAATTTATATTTTTTCTTTATTAACATTTCTACTCATTTCAACCAATTATTTTAATTTTACTTGATATTAATTGAATTACCAACGAGGCCAAAGCACTAATATGGACATTCATGGCCAGAATTTTGTCATTATCGGCAAGTTCTTAAGAGGAATATTTTTTTTACTTTCATTTCAATAACGAGGGGAGGAACACATATGGTTGTATAATGTCAACAGGACAGTGTGGAACATCCCAATGTGATCATAGCGAATTAATTCATTTATTATTCAGAGTAATTATTTAATAAATATGAAAAAAATTAACAATTTTTTCTATGTCTAGTTAGCATAAGAGCTAGATGTAAGAATATTTTAAGCTTTTTATTCTACTTGCGAATGTGATAGCGACTTGTAAGAACCAAGCATGGTACTACATTGGCAATATTCATTTGCGATTACTTCGGCAACACAAAGGTACTTAGAAATTCAACTGATAGCGTGTAGGAGACGTCCTTCACCCTAGGTTGATTTGAACTTTAACCCGTCGGCACACTTTCTCAAGCGGAACTCACAACCCGAATTGTTACAGAGGCCAGACCATTTACACTTCAGAGCTAGTTAGGAAACTAATGTATCCCCACCTGGACGCGGGAGCGGTGCAGCGTGTTATTCAGAGTCTTGCGACTCGGCATTTTGTAACTGCTATTTAATTTTGAAATAAACCTCTGCAGGTCCTCACGCTCTACAATCTGAAAAGTTAAAATAATAATATCATTCACTATTAGATTCAATCGAAAACGTAGAATTCCAGACTTTTCCTGTTAGAGAGGGGCTTGGGGAAATACGCAGAAAGGGCATTGCTCCCGAAAGTCACATGTCGCGTTACTGTTGCCATCGTCGTAGCCATTACTGATGTTACGGTTGTAGCAGTGATGATGATTGTAAGGTCCGAAGATGCCGAAGTCACCGTAAAACATTTGAATTGTCCAGAGAGTCCGGGAGCAGAGGGGCCAAATGTTGAGCAGATTATGAAACAGCTGGATGGACCGTTCGGATATGATGACTTAAATTGAAAGTGCTCCATCCTTAATTAACACCTTGCCTTATTATCACCTATATCAGAAAAATAGCCCCAAATTTGGCTACTTTTTCTGGAACGAGTAGCTAAAAGCTCACTTTAAGGGGCTGTATACATTGGAAACATGCACTACAGTATATTCAAAATGTAACAATTTGAACATACCCAAGATGTGTGATATCAGTTAGTTACAATTAAATTTAAAACTGAAACTACTACAATAATGCAAATAATAATAATATAAACAAAACTAGAATAAAATTGAAAGACACTAAATTACAGCCTAACTAGTAACAAAAACAATGTTTACATGTTTTAACTTTCCAATTTACAGATGTATGTTTTAAATAATTTTTTAGACCAGGTAGATCTGAAACAATAATTTCCTTAACTTAAGTTTAAATTGATTAATTATTGAAATATATTTTATTTCATGAGGTAGTTCTTTGTGTATTTTAAACACACATTTCTTCAGATTTATTGTTCTATAAGTTACTGTACCTGATTGACAGGTATAAGTTTTCTGATTTTTCGTGTGTCATTGTGATGTATATCTCAAATATATTGTGTGATAAGCTCGTTGTATGTTTTATTGTTAACATTTTTGAAAATATAAACAGCGATATTGAAATTAATCTCTAATTCCAAAGATATCCTAGCCTGCTCATAAATAACTTTAGTTGGTGTTCTATATGGTGCTCCTAACAAATTTCTAATGGCCCTATTCTGTAAACATTTCAGTGGTTTCAAATCTGCTTTACACCTGTGACCCCAAATGATAATCATATATGTTATGTAAGAATGTATGAAAGAATAATACAAGGATCTCTGTCCATAAACTGATAGGACTCATTTGAGTCACCCGAACACACCAAAAATTGGAGTAGTCGTATCAGATAAACCAGAAATATGCTATTTCCAGCTTAATTTATTATTTACCGTCAATATTTACTTTGTTTACTTGCTGAATGTTTCCAATTTGAACCTGTTAGAAATCGACATGGTCGTTGTAGGTTTATGAAATATCATAAATCCCGTCTTTTTGGTGTTTATTGATAACTTATTTAATATCAACCAGCTATTTAGGAGTTTGAGGTCTTCATTCATGTCAAAGGTTAAATGGTCAAAAGTATCGCTGACATTAAAAACTGTTAATATCGTCAGCATACAATGATGCAGTACCGCGAAGAGAGAAGTGTTTTATATCATTGATATACAGTATATAAAAATGATAGGTTCTAAAGTTTTTCCTTGAGGCACTCCACAACTGATTGGTAGGTTATTGTTTTCAGTTCCACTTACTGAACAATACTGGGTGCACTCATACAGATAGCTTTTAAACCAATTCAATATGATTCCTCTTATCCCGATACACCCAAGTTTATTGAATAGGATTGAATGGTCTACTGTATCAAAAGCTTTTTGAAAATCAATAAAACGTCCCGAAGAGAGTTTATTACTGTCTAGGGCAGCAAAAAGTGTCTTGGATGTATTCAGAAAACTATAATGATGCTTATATTATATATTATTTTCTCTAAGTAAGTACATAATCCCTCTGCCATACATTTCTCCAATATTCTGGAAAGAACAGGTAAAATATTGAGATCGGTCGGTAATTCTATGGATCTCAGATGCAGTCACCTTTAAAGATTGGGATGACTCTAGCAACTTCACATTTCTCAGGCACTGATCCATTTTCAAATGAATAGTTAATAAAATCTGCAATTGCACGACTCAGTTCATGTTTAGTTTTCTTCAGAAATGTGCTTGTTAAACCATCCTTTGTTAGATTATTTTCATTTCTGAACTATTAATATGTTTTTATGCTTCATGTGGAGTTACAGGGTCTATGAACATCAAATTTCCACTAGAATTACGTACGGGTAACAGGTTTCTGGACAAATTTTCTTTGTTAATTGCAGCAAGTTTTGATCTACATTAACAAGTTATCTATAAAATGGATCAGGAATACAATCAGCTTTAATCCGTGTTCCTTCAATATTTAATTCATAAATTTCCTGATATTTTTTGAGAGGCGTCCGTACCTGAGTATGTTAACATTTTGTTAACTTCTTTCCAGAACAGTTTCGGTTTACCTGTTGTGGAATCTAACATATCTTGATAGCATTTTGCCTTCAACTTCCGTTTCTGTGTAGTAATACAATTTCTTAGCTTATTGTATTCATATACCAATTAATAGGGTATTTCTTCTTATAACAATGTAAAATGTCGCTTCTATGAATGAGAGTAATTGCATTTTCATCAATCCAGGGTGATTTTTATATCTTGTTTCATATTTATAACGAATCTTTACCTGTTTAGTGCAATTGAATATTCCTTCTTTGTTACAATTTAGAAGTTTCTCATAACACTTATCAATACTGCCTTCCGGAAGAATGTGTTTCTGAGAAAAGAAATCATTAGGTTATTGAAATCCAGTAGATTATTATTATTTTTATTATTATTACCGTAGGCTTATTTTGAAAAAAGAAATGCCAACTTTGACGCAAAAAAACGCATCCCAATTTCGTGCCTCATTTTTTTTAATGTGCGGGTATTATTCGGGTAAATACGGTATTATTATTGGATCGAGTAACACTATTTCGAGAGCTAAACATATTCAAAACGAACATATTATTATCGCTAATAGCTGACGTTGTATTGTGTAGTTTGTATTTAAAGTGCTGTTGGTTAACAAAACAGTGATCAATTAACGAGGCAGATCCTCTGTTTGTCTTGTAGGATACTTAACGTTACAGCAGAACAGTCCGTACAGAACAGTACACACAGAAATCAGAAAAAAAGGCAATTTTCTCGTCACAGCCGCATAACCAATTTTTTGTGTGTACACTTCAGAGTTAAATTTTCGTCATCTATCGACTTTAGCACTTTGATTTTCGTACATAATATTTAATTTTGGCACGAACCTACCTAACTGTTTCACTTTCATTTTATCACCGTATGACAACTGTAACCTCCCCTTGGGGTTACAAGTTACAGAAATAATAAAGAGAAAATATTTGCTACCGTTGTGCATTTACCAAATATGTACACTACACGAGGCATATCAACATGTACGAAATTAAATTATAAACACTTTAACCACAGAAACTAAAACGAACAGGATAACCAACATGACGGCTACGAAAGGATAACAGGGAAGCGGCTGGGAACCATATCCAGGGAGTGGAAGGTATTGGTAATACTGAAGAAGCGAAGTCAATGTAATCCTAAACTTTACTTAACAATTTCGATGCAAATTCAAATATAAAACAATAACAAATACACCATTAAAATTTGACGACATTATTACAGCTGTTATTACAGTATACCATGGGTTTAGATATAAGTTATGTAAATTTTCACCGGAACACTGGACATGATGTTCCACTGTTAGTGGCGATACTTTTAAAAACCAAAGCAGTTTGAAAGAAGCAAGAGAAAGTTAAATTTACATTAAAGTGAAGATGTACATGTAAGGAAATAACGTTTAAAATATAATCGTGGAGCAGAGCGCCTTCAGTGGGTAGCCCCCTCAAAAACACTTCTGAGAAAGTGTACCGGGCCTAAAGGGGAATACTCCACGATGAAGCAGAAAGAACGAGACAGTTCCGAGGAGAATTTACTTTTAGTGGTTACATCGAACGGCGTATAAAATTTAATTTACCAGAACAACAAAAAGGGAACTGTCTCTTTGCAAAGATGAGGCGACTTACCGAAATGGCTAAGTCATATTAATTAAATTCGGTAGCTAAAGGAAACACGGGTACGCTCCGGCAAAGAAAATTAAACGAAACACTACATTTGAAACTGAATACCAGAAAAGTGGAAAATAATAAAGTGCTTACCGGATGGCGGGGCCAAGAAGACCCAGACCTTAGGAGGCGACCGTTCCCTTCACTGGTCAAACAGAAAAGACGCCTTCCCAGAGCCAGGCTCTAGCGACAACGCTTCTCTCCGGAAATTAGGAAATCTCACAAATGGCCAATGAGCGTCCGATCTTTTCCTTCACCTACCAATCACATTCACTTTAATTTTTTCCAATTGGAGCACAGAAATTAGCGCTGACCAAGAACATTTGTGAATCCCCGAGAAATTACGAAATTGATGCAACTTTACGAAACCGGAAATCTCCCACGCCGATGTGGCGCGTGTGGTACAGTATGCACCAGAATTACCATGACGATTGAATAATTTTAAAATCATATTAACATCAAACAAATTAAACAAATCCAAAATTCACATACCGAGAAGAGACAAAAGGGAAAAAAATGAACAAATACATTACATATATACAATTTCATCGCCATTTTCCGAGTCCAAATAATAGAATCTCAATACTCACAACAACAACGTAGAAAACAGACTCCTGAGAAAAGCGCCTACCGAATTCATAACGTAAAACATCTAAAAACCGCATATGAATCACACTGCTGTGACAAGGAGGCCCTGTCACGTACTCAACTTTCAGGCCCGGGCACTGCAGGCAAGGGCAAACGCGCACCAACACTTTCTCGCCAGATTAGAACCGGCAGACAGCGGATCTGCGTGTGACAGTCACTCGAATGTGAACTGTTGCGGAGGGAATCTGTTACTGAAGTTTTCTCGGTTGTTTGACGATGTCGTATCAATTTTAACCACAAATGACTATATTTGTTTCTTTTTCGTAAAGCTAGTGAGTGAGATTCCACCTTGTCACTATCCCTAGTGTTACTCCTGCTTGTATGAGAAGATAAACATATCATACAAAGATGCAGTGTTGAAAGTCGATGTAAGACCATCCATTTCTCGTGAATTAAGTTGTGAAGGTAAGTTATTTGTGTCAGTGTCCATACATAACCTATTCCACAATTTGGCCATAAGCAGTCATTTCTGAACCAGCTGCCAGCTATAGAGCACAGCCCTCCTCTTGTTACCGTTACTTATTGGCTAGTACAGTAGAACGTTTGTTAACTGGAACAAGGGAGGGGAGATGGTATCTGATTATGTGGAATTTCGGATAATAATTAAAATGTCTTATTTAGAGGTTACGAAATGGTTTTTGGTGTTTTAATTGGAAGTTAGTGAGCAAAATTCTAATAAAATGTTAACAAAGCATTTTAATAGAAAAGCCTAATTTATTTTATCATTTTGACAGACTTTGATTCTTTTCTTGATAGGCATTTTTGAAGCACGATTCATTTTGACCCAACCAGAAACAGTGGAAACACCAGCTCTAAAGTCGGCTGCCACAGTACGCCAAGACCTCACCATCGTTATTTATTTCAAATGCTGCTAAATTGTCTTCTATCGATCACGACCCGTATTCGCTTCGTTGACATGACGCACGATATAAACGTGTCACACACACACAAAAAAAAGGTACAACCACCACTGCACGGCGGATAATTATTAGCGCCCTAATGAAAGAGCGAAAACAAACAGAGTTGGCGATATAGAAGGGAAGGAGGCAGTCAAATTCAGAGTCAACGCATTCCTTTGTCATAACATACAGTAGCCACAGAAAGTATTCGTACACCAACATTTTAACGTATAGCTCATGTATTAAGCACCATGAACTAGTATAAACACATCCAGTGAGACATATGTTTAAAGAAAAGACACCTCGCTTTACATTTGCTATCAGATTTACATCACTCAACATAATAAACAATTAAATCCGTCTATTAATACAACAAAAAGTATTCGTACACTACTAGATAATTCAAACACTTGCCGAAGTCTTTGTTCAAACATAGTCTTAATACTTTGTATGCATGCCTTTAGCTTTGATGACCTGTTCCAGACGTCTTGGTATTGAGTTAACTAAATGTTTGGTGTACTCTTCAGATATGTTGGACCGTGCATCTGAGAGTATCTCTTTAAGATGTTCTTTATTAGTAGCAGGGCGTTTTTGCACTTCTTTGCCTAGATGATCCAACAGGTTCTCTCTGGGAGTGAGGTCTGGACTCTGCGGTGGAGTGAGAAGTCTTCTTCGGGCATTGTACAACCACCATTCACGGCTCATCATTGCACGGTGCTTAGTATCATTCTCCTATTGGAAGAGGAAGACTTCTTCCAGATGAAGCTTGTGTGTACTACTGTTTAAATTATGATGCAACACATCCATGTACTTCCTGGCATCCATAATACCATCAATAAATGTCAGGTTTCCCTCTCTATTCGCAGCCATGTAGCCCCAAACCATCACATTAGCTCCTCCGTGTTTTACCGCGGGGGTTACGTATTGAGGTGCAAGTTCGATGTTTGGCTTGCGCCAAACCTTCTTGCTCCTACCAGTTACAAACTGTATAAACTTCGCTTGATCAGAAAACATAATCGTGTTCCAAAAGTCCATTGTCTTTCCACAATACTCTTTCGCGAACTGTAGGAGCTTCTGCTGATTTATTTCACTTATAAGTGGCTTCCTTCGTGGACAACCACTAAGCAGGTTCGCACTGTGAAATACGTTCCTTATAGTTTGCACACTCACCGTTTTGTTGGACCTTGAAGTGAGGTCGCTAGCGATGGATGCAGCACTTCGGAACAGGTCCTCTCATGCCGATCGCACAATAATGCGTCGCTCCCATACTGCCAGCTTTTCTGGAGGACCAGATTGTTTTCTCTTTGTCCGCTGTGCTTGTATTTATTAGCTATTGAACTCACCGTAGTAAAGCTAATGCGAGCTGTTTTCCTACTTAAAAACAACTTTTACCTTGTTTATACAGTAACAATATATTCTCTCTTTGACTCAATGATAGTTCCGTCGTCTTTCGCCCCCATACCAAACAACCTGGCGGCAACGACAGCACAGTGATGGCTGAGGAGATAACAAGCCCTCCTGCAGGCACATGGGCCTAAACCTGCGGCGACAAATGATTTAAACAATCACATCTGCAGTGCACGAATACTTTCTAGGCGGTACGATCTGCAGTTTGTATACAGTATCGTGCCGATCATGTTACATTTTAAACGATCTGCATGTTCAGCGTTTATATCTGATGCATTTCATTATGCTGTTTATAAATCTGACTTCAGCTTGTTAGTCGTAATGATGTTCCATCACTTTCCATAAGTGTACGAATACTTTCTGTGGCCACTGTAACATAGCAAACAATGGAACTAATAAGAGAGCTAAACAAACTGAGTTGGCCATAGAGAAGGGAACGAGGCAGTCAAGGTCAAATTCCATACATTCTGTTACTTATCCCATTTATCAAAACATAACAAACGATGTTTCTCTAATTCATTTCAATTGAACATGTGCTTCTACGGTATTTTCGGTTAAATGGTATTTAGGTTAAAAGTGTTTCGGATAATAGAAGTTCTACTGTACATCCGTTTGTGTTGTCATTCCGAGTGCCTACATCTTAATAATAGTATGCATTTAAATTTTATGTTAACTATGTTAACGTTTAATTTTCTGTGTGAATGTGGCCTAAAAGTGATAGTTAAGGCGCGTCCAGAATTGCAACAGAACCTCGTAACGTAACCACGTCGCGTTCCTCTCTGGACGGTACTGCGTAAATTAGTCGCGTAATCTTAGCCCGCAACATGAACGATACGGAACGAGGTTTGCTGCGTTCTACTGCTTATCGGTTTTTCCGCGTCACATCAAAGAGCTGCGCGCGCGGAAATTACAGCAAGCTTGGACGTACAGAGAACCTTGGTGCGCAACCCACATTCGTCTCTGTCTGCTTGATCAGTAAACATGGAGTGGACTGAGCAGAATACACTGCATGTTATTGAAATGTACAGAGGTAGGAAATTATGTGTCTAGCTAGCCATCCCAGGCATTTCAAAAACAAATTAAGGAATGGTTCTTGGGAGGAGCTGTTGACGGAACTGAACGCAACGGCTAAGCAATGCCGGAAGAAAATGACGCCTTTGTTAGAAATCGAACTGTCACTGCCAATCTCTCTTGCACCGAGATAGCCTCTCTGAATGTGGTATCTTCTTCGCGACTTTAGGCCCTATCAAATTGATGAGGTATTCAAAGTCTGTAGGTGACATTCCGGTAAAAATTTTATGATGCCCACTAACTGTCTGAAACTTCATGTCAGCTAGCAAATGTGCACCACCATGTGCAGTTCTCTGCATATATAACTGAGTTTGCCTCCATCGCCTCTGTTTCCGTCTAGTTTTGCTTGCACAGTGCAAATAAATATAGGCTGTTGCAGCGATCTCCATGTTTGAAAGCTGCACTAGCGCAACTGGCGGAACGCGGTGGAAAACGTTACCTCTCAACTGCCGTGCGTAACCTTGGTGCGCGACACGTTACAGAGTTGGATGCACATGTCTGTACCCGCCTTTACATACGGTGCAGAGATTGGCCCGATGTGGTGAACTGCATCAAACCAACTGGGCAATATCGTAAAGTTCATACTATCTCCTCATAAAGCCGGGGAGTGATATACGTGGTTGTTAACCAAAATCTTGGCGGGATGACAGACATGGTGACCTTGGTGAGCACGGAGAGTTGTTCTAGTTCGCTACGAGAGACTTGGAGGTTGAATCAAAGCGGTCTGTAGTGGGAAGGTTTGTGTGCAGATTAGTGGAAAGAGTGGGATGGGAGAAAGTAACGTGGGATGGATTGGAAAAATGCACCAACCCAGTATAGGGACTGATGACAAAATAACTGTTAACGGTATGTGTAAACGCCGAGGTGCTGGAGTTTTATTCTATAGGAGTTATTTCTTTCTTTCTTAATCTGTTTACCCTCCAGTTTCGGTTTTTCCCTCGGACTCAGCGAGGGATCCCACCTCTACCGCCTCAAGGGCAGTGTCCCGGAGCTTCAGAATTTGGGTGGGGGATACAACTGGGGAGGATGACCAGTACTTTGCCCAGGCGGCCTCGCCTGCTATATTGAACAGGGGCCTTGGTGGAGGATGGGAAGATTGGAAGGGATAGAGAAGGAAGAGGGAAGGAAGCGGCCGTGGCCTTAAGCTAGATACCATCCCGGCATTTGCCTGGAGGAGAAGTGGGATACCACAGAAAACCAGTTCCAGGATGGCTGAGGTGGGAATCGAACCCACCTCTACTTAGTTGACCTCCCGATGCTGAGTGGACCCCGTTCCAGTCTTCATACCTCTTTTCAAATTTCGTGGCAGAGCCGGGAATCGAACCTGTGCCACCGGGAGTGGCAGCTAATTGCACTGATCACTACACTACAGAGGTGGACATAAGCCACTGAAGCGGAGATGTCCCATTAAACACTGACCTTAACCGGTAGAGAATCCGCTATCTTGAGAACAGTCTGTTAGTGATTAACCAGCTGCACTGTCAAGTTTGATAATAATGATGTTTGTAGTTTAAAGAGGACTAAAGCTAGATCATCGGCTCCTAATGGCAAGAGGTGCAAGGAAATGAAACTATTGAAACTGACTAGAATGTAAAACGAATGATGATGATAAAATGACCATGAATCTAAAACAATCAGTGGATCCGATTCACAACGCCTTATTTTCTGGGATGCTGCTCGTTGTCCAAAGGGGTCCAAAATCAAAGTCACCGGCTCCTCATAATAGTACTAATCAACGGTAAAGCAGAACCATGATGTTTCTCCTATAGTAGTATTAATCGCAAGTAACGAAGAATCATGGTGTTCCTCGCATGGTGGTACTAATCACAGGTAATGTAGACCTAGGGTATGTCGCACATAACGGCACTACTCTCAGGCAACACAGACCCATGGTGTTCCTCACATAAGGGTAGTACTCGTAAGCAACGCAGACCCATAGTGTTCACATAGAGGTACAAATAATGGGCGCCAGCTAAATCCGTAATGTTTCTTATATAGTGGTACAAATCACAGGCCACTGTACTCATGGTGTTGCTCGCATAGTGGTACTAATCATCAGCAATGTAGACCCACGGTGTATCACACATTATGGTACCACCCACAGGCAACCCAGACCCATGCTGTTCTTCATATAATGGTATTTCTCAAACCAGCACGGCTTCATTCCGGGAAAATCCTGCACAACACTGTTAACACACTTAGAGTGTGTGACTCTGGAGTGGAGCAAAGTTTTTGACCAGGTGTCACATCAAAGACTTCTGCTGAAACCTGACAACTTCGGCATTTAGAGTAAACTGCTGGCATGGCTGAGGTTATTTTTGGTGGGCCGAAGGCAATATGTTGTGTACGGAGGAGCCAAGTCAGATCAAACCACAATTACTTCTGGAATAATTCAGGGCAGTGTGACAGGGCCTCACCTGTACACGATTTATGCTCTGGACTTACCGGATTGTCTAAGTTCGACCATGGAGCAGTATGCCGATGATACAATCATTTACAGAGCCATGAAACACAATGACGATATTGTACAATTCCAATTGGATCTGGATAGTATAGCTCTGTGGTGTGAGGTAATAATTATAATTTCGTGTGGCTATTTCTAGCCGAGTGCAGCCCTTGTAAGGCAGATCCTCCGACGAGGGTGGGCTGGTGTGAGGTAAAGAAAATGTATATAAATATTAAGAAGTGTAAATTTATGACTAAGAAGAACTAGACAGCTACTCCAGAACCAGCCTATTCTATGTGGAATCCAACCACCGGCTTCTAACTCCATTACAATTATCGGTATTCACATTGCGGACTATCTAAAATGGAATAGTCATGTGGAGGAAGTGAGGTGTAAGGCATACACAGCGCTCGGTTTCGTCCGTAGATGTCTCTCGGGAGGAAGAAGTAAAGCCCTTCGAACGGCTTATATTTCCTTGGCACGGCCCATACTACTATACGGTCTTCCTTACTGGCACCCAGCGACACGGAAAACATGAGGAAACTAGAGGGTGTCCAGCGACATTTAATTAACAAACACACCCCTTTAAAAACAGCCAGGTCATTGCCACCAGTATACTCGTTATGTAAACAAATAGACGTAGATATCACTTAAGAAATCCCTGACAGACAACACATACCTCTCCCCTTTTCACCTGCTGCTTAATTATTGCTCTGTTGAGAGAGTCCAAGGAGTTACTGTTGTCCCTCACCTCGCCAGAACAACCTCATATTTAAATTGATTTTACGCAAGGTCTGCTCGTATCTGGAATCTTCTACCATCTGAGGTAGAACTGCTTCCTCTTCTCCACTTCCTCCGCCCAGTTAAGAATCGGTATATGTAAATAGAAACCCATTTGTAATGCATATAACTTGTATAAATTAAAATTTAAAAAAAAAAGATGGGTGCAAGTGCAGTTGAATGTGGGCGAATGTGTATGCGTGTGGGTGTGGAAGTGGTTGTGAGGGATATGAGTGAGAGTATACATGAATGGATAATAAGGTATAGTAATTTAGGGATATCTCGACACGCTAAGCAAAAAACTGTTATTTTGATCATGCTTTATTTGTAAAATATTTCAATTATTTCCCAGGTGATTTTGTACACAGTTAGTTTATGTTTTCTATTATTTATGAAAAAGAAATTACATTTCATAACACGTTAAAGTATCAAATAAATAAAGGATGCAATAATGTCCACTTCTCCCACACTTAGGGAGAACCTGGCACTAGGTAGGACCTCCGAATAGTTACGCAACTATGGTACACAGTGGGTACATATAAACGGCTCATCGTTTCGATTTTCCACACACATCTTGTGGAACTATTTCCTGCATTCTACATTACATTGGACCCATGCCTCATTACGGTTGTCGTTACATACTGCGCAGTAATTCTCAGAGCAACGAAGACTGCTTAAGAAACTAGCTTCCCCGCTGCGCACGCCGAGTTCTCGTTGTTGTCCTTCGATTTGAAGGATTCTTTACATTTTCGCGTTTCCTATACTTTAAATTTTCCCGATAATCCTGTGAAGTCACCGTTGCGGGTGGGGGAAGCAACACATCTCTATTCATAAAGCCGATGCTTTATCAAGCACATCCGGATCTTTGCAGTTCGTTGAGTGTCCGTCGATTATGAACCGAATCCTGCCCCGAGGTTTGTAACGGTTTAGGTGGTCAAGCAATGATGAAAATACCTCAGTGGCCATGTACACAGATTCGGACATTTTAACAACTGATCTACTGGGCATTCCTTTTGAGTGTATCTTTGCCTTACCCCTTTCATTATAACAAAGGGTGGGATAGCATATCCAATAGCATTACCACACCATTACTGTTACCGTAGATCCCTTTTCTGCCGTGGTGCCATGAAACACGTATTTCTTTCCTTTTTCACTGATAATCTTCCCTTCCTTAAATATGAGCTGAACACCAGTTTCATTGACATTGAAAATATTACCAGGCTCTTGAAAAACCCCGTCAGATCCAACCATTGCTTTTTGTTTTTTAAATATGCTTCTTAACACCATTCCTCTGAGTGAACCTAAAAGTCAGTTCTCGTAAGTCGGTCACTGTTCGCCCAAACCCTTTAGAATCGAGATGACCGGGCGAGTTGGCCGTGCGCGTAGAGGCGCGCGGCTGTGAGCTTGCATCCGGGAGATAGTAGGTTCGTATCCCACTATCGGCAGCCCTGAAGATGGTTTTCCGTGGTTTCCCATTTTCACACCAGGCAAATGCTGGGGCTGTACCTTAATTAAGGCCACGGCCGCTTCCTTCCAACTCCTAGGCCTTTCCCATCCCATCGTCGCCATAAGACCTATCTGTGTCGGTGCGACGTAAAGCCCCTAGCAAAAAAAAAAAAAAAGAATCGAGATGAAAAAGATGGTTGACTAACTGGTCCTCTATAGCTTTGTCAATTGTTGCTCCTTTTTCCAGTTTTCTGTTGGTAGATATACCAGATAGTATTCTGGATCTGAGTGTTTTCCTTGGAATACTGAAATACTTCGCAGCTGTTGCTAAAGTAGTTCTGTTTTCTTTCACGTCCTTAACAGCAGCAACCATATCTTCTGTATTCCATCGTCCAAGCAGACCACACATATTTCCGTGGCATCCTCCACCTATAACCATTTGGATGCAAAAACATTAATGCGGAACTTGTACTCTATCATCAGTCTCCAACCTTCGTAATTTGAGTTTAACTTAACAATACAAACATTAATATAAAAGTATCGCATTACAAAAATATTATACATATCCTAATACACTACATTGTCATCATTTATTACTCCTACTAAACTGTAGTATTAGCGCACCATTAAATCATGTCCTCAAAAACTGTATCCCAGCTTGTCGTGTCTGGATCTCCCCGAGTTTCATTGGCAGGCAAGAGGTCGCAACATTTACCAAGCTGAAGGTTTGGCGATTTGGAAATGGCATGACCGCTTCTCCGAAACTTGCTTAGTGCGCCTAATCTAAAACATTATCCTAAAAGTATCGCATATCTACCTATTTCGTTACACAACCTGCTCATCATATTATAGCAAGTTACTTTTAAATCATATATCACTTACTTACTCACCTTCAATTGTTCATATGCCTTGTATTTATAGTGATAATCTTCAGCTAACAGGATGACCATGAACACAAAACCATACGGTTCCAGTCAATGTAGTTGCAATTTTGACCTGTGCATTACTGTGGTTACCAGAAGCGCTAAGCTTAAAAGTGTCGAGTTCTCCCTCATGTCGGGATCTCCCTAAGTTGCCTTAATCATTATTCTAAGAGTATAGTGTCTGTAGTGTAAATATGTGAATTTAAAATTATCTGCATATAAGTAAATATTCAGTAGAGTTTTTTACACATACATGTGGGGATGGAGGCATTTCTGTAAATGTGGGACTTGCCCTTTCTCCATCTACCACCCCTAAATTGTACACGTAAAATTTAAGGAAAATAAATAAATAAATAAATAAATAAATAAATAAATAAATAAATAAATAAATAAATAAATAAATAAATAAATAAATAAATAAATAAATAAATAAATAAATAAATATAACAATTACAATAATAATAATAGTATATATACACCGAGCTCGATAGCTGCAGTCGCTTAAGTGCGGCCAGTATCCAGTAATCGGGAGATAGTGGGTTCGAGCCCCACTGTCGGCAGTCCTGAAGATGGTTTTCCGTGGTTTCCCATTTTCACACCAGGCAAATGTCGGGGCTGTACCTTAATTAAGACCACGGCCGCTTCCTTCCACTTCCTAGGCCTTTCATATCCTATCGTCGACGTAAGATTTAACTGTGTCGGTGCGACATAAAACAAATAGCAAAAAAAAAAAAAAAATAGTATACCTCCCCCGATCATACTAATCACAAACCCAGATGGAGGCAGTAGCGGTACAGTGTTACTCAGGTACTAGTAGTGATTATTGCTCTAAGAGGGAGCACAATCAGGCACATGTAGTAGTACTAATCGAAGTAAAGTCCACCCATTGTGTTCATCGCATAATGCTACTAATCACATATTGTCTCATGGTTCCAAAAGTATCATCCCTTGGTTGCCCCTTTTTATTCGCCTCTTGAGACAGGCAGGGGATACCTTGGGTGTATTCTTCATTTGCACCCCCACTCATAGAGGGTAATTAAGGGATCCGATACTTAGAAAAATGAAGTACCGGACAAAGAAAGACAAGAAGGCGTGAAAATGAAAGACTCCCTTTACTTTGAATGCTCTAATACCGTCGGGGTCGGAAAAGAACAAGAGTTGACCAAGGGAGGTCGGATAGGATAGGTGAAAGTTAGGAGCCTGTCACAAGTAGGTGGTAGCAATTCCAGGACTCAGCTAAAAGCCTCGTGGTCACCAAGCCACGCTCCCAAGTTGAGAGCCCCCGGGGCACCCTTCCCTCGACTCTTACGACAGGCAGGGGATACCGTGGGTGTATTCTTCGACTGTGTCTCCCACCCACAGGAAGTAGAGCCTACTGCCAAGTTTGATGGAGCATGAATCACCTCACAATTCTAATTATGAAACAGTTTTAGCTTCTTGTGAACAAACTAGGTTCAAAGTTGTGTGACCCTGAGCTCCTGCATGCTTCCTTCCCAGAGAAGTCAGTGGTTTCGTAATGACTTTTAGACACTCTTCAAATCGTACTGTTGTTAATGAGAACATTTCATATCATCTTGCTTAATTAACGAACAGCAGTCTCGTCTCATTTTTAATTAACATTCGCTTTGTCTTGCAAGTGTCTGTGGCAGAGCTGCTGCTCTGAGTACTTAGAACATAGCAAAGTGTCTCGGCTCTACTCTCCAGATTTCGCTCATCAAGTCAATAAACTCTGGTGTATCAAGGAATGCAATATGTAGATAATGAACTGACTATTCGGGGTCATGTTTTTACGTCTGGTAAAATCATGCGCAAATGTCATTTTGAGGGATACAACTCAAAATAACTGAGACGACGGGGTCAGAGTTCATCGGCCTATTTTTTGATAAGTGAATGATTATACCAGATTCTGTGGTGTAGTGGTTTTTGTGATTAGATGTCATCCCCGGAGACCCGTGTTCGATTCCCAGCTCTGCCACGAAAATTTGAAAAAAAAGTTGTACGGGGGTTGGAAAGAGGTCCACCCATCCTCGGGAGGTCAACTGAGTAGAGCGGGGTTTGATTCCCACCTCATCCAGCCTCGAAGTGGTTTTTCGTGGTTTACCACATCCCCTCCAGGCCATTGCCGGGATGGTACCTAACTTAAGGCCCCGGCCGCTTCCTTCTCTCTTCCTGCTCTATCCCTTCGAATCTTCCCACCTCACAAGATCCCTGTTCAAAAGAGCAGGTGTGGCCACCTGTGCGAGGTACTGTTCGTCCTTCTCAGTTTTGTCCCCGATCAAACGTCTCATGTTCCAGGACACCACCCTTGAGGCGATAGAGGTGGGATCCCTCGCTGTGTCCGAGGAAAAAGCCAACCCTGGACGGTAAACGGATCAAGAAAGAAAGAAAGAGAGAAAGAAGGAAAGAAAGAAAGAAAGAGACACAGGTTGTACCGTTCTTGTGCGGTTCATTTTCATGCTTTTTTTTTTTTGCTATTTGCTTATTTGCTTTACGTCGCACCGACACAGATAAGTCTTAAGGCGACGATGGGGCAGGAAAGGCCTAGAAAGGGAAGGAATCAGCCGTAGCCCTAACTAAGGTACAGCCCCAGCATTCGCATGGTGTGAAAATGGGAAACGGGAAGCCATCTTCAGGGCTGTCGACAGTGGGATTCGAACCCACTATCTCTCGAATGCGAGCTCACAGCTGCGCGCCCCTAGCCGTACGGCCAGCTCGCCCGGTCTTCGAATCTTTAAGGGAGAACTCTCTGATATTCACAAATTCACGGTAATGGAAGGTGACCTAAAAGTGTCCAGATTAGTTTCCGTTTGCTAATGTCAGACTTCATATTTTTATTCTAATTCTATATCGCTATAGGTGAGTCATATGCCAGATGAAAGAGACGAATAAGAAGGGTCCCAGGTGCTCACAACTTGGGAGCATGAGTTGGTGCCGACAGAGCCCCTAGCTGAGTCTGGTATTGATTCAATTGCTTCTACTTACTTGTGCCAAGCTTCTCATTTTAACCTTTCTTATCTGACATCCATCAATCAACGCTTGTTCTCTTCCGACACCGAGGCCTACGGAGCCTTTCATTTTCACACCTTCTATGGCCCCTCCTTATCTTTTGCCGATACAGACATCCGTAGTATAGACGATGATTGCCCAGTTGTGCTTCCTATTAAAACAATAATCACTACCACCTCCATTCGTAGCAGGGTAGGACCTCCTCCAGTTTTCATCTGGTTAGTCTTACAAGAGGATGGTTGCTCTCCATTGTACTTCGCCTTACAATAATAATCACTGCTACCACATTGGTCAGTTCAAGTTTTTTAAAATCAATTTCCAGCGCATGGCCCTTCGTTTTCCCTGTTTGGTGCTGATTTTCTCAAATACGCAAAACCAATCTTCCTCTTGCTCCCACGACGATTTGATATGAAAGGGCTAGGTGCGGAAAGGAAGTGACCGTGGTCTTAATTAAGCCCCAGCATTTGACTGGCGTGGAAATAGGAAACCATGGATTATTTCATTCGTAGTAGTTTCATAGGCCCCGAGTCAATTTCTATATTTCGATGCCTGTCAACTCCAAATCCCTTACAGATGTCCCTAAAAACGATTCGTTAGATGCAAATAAATTAATCGCTATCACTTTGATTGATTTATTTAAAGACATATTTATGATAATTTTATTTCCCCAAAGGCAGATTTGTTCATCTTCATGCGTCTTTCCTCTCACTGTCCCCTTGAGAAGCCCAGACAGGTGCATATTACTAGGGGCGAGATCGGGTAAACATGGCGGACATGAATAGTCACACCAATTGCATTGGCGGTATGGTGCCGAGTTTTGTCGTATTCCAACTGTAACAAACATGCATTAGCATACTGAATCATTATACGTCCATAAATTTCAACAAGTTTCACATCTCCACAGACCAAATACAGATAAACAGACCGTTGTTCTTCTTTTGTACGTGTTCAAAAAAGGGCAGCCATTGTTACAGTGATATTTTTTACGATTTTCTCTTGTCTGAACGGCTCTGCATCGTGTACCATGTACATTGACGTCTTTGTAACAATACCGTCAACGGACAGAAACGCGGCGTGGTATTTCAAAATTTTGTTACACTTTCAAGGTTTCCATTTGTTTGCCCTCGTATTTAAAGAGGCTCGACCGAAGTTGGGTCGGTGAGGAAATCAAAGGGAAACTATCATACCTCATGTCACCTTTCCCTAGGAAACATCTTCAATGACACCTAGACGCGGTTTCAGTTACGTAGCTGTCAGCTTATATTCGTGAGATAGTGGGTTCGAAATCCACTGTCGGCAGCCCTGAAATTGATTTTTCATGATTTCCCAATTTTAATACCGGAGGCTGCATCTTAATTAAGGCCATGGTCGCTTCCTTCCTACGTCTAGCCCTTTCCTATCCCATCGTCGCCATAAGATCTATCTGTTCCTGTGCGACGTAAAGCAAATTGCAAAATATTAAGAAAATTAAAAATGTATCTATGGCGGCTGATAGTGAATCTGCTGGGGATTCAACCCGTCTTCGGGCTGAACGGTGATATACCACTACACAAAACGTTTAGTTCAATTCTGAATGACGATCTGAATGGCTCAGACGGTTAACGCACTGGCCTTCTGACCGCAACTTTGCAGGTTCGATCCTGGCTCAGTCCGATGGTATTTGAAGGTGCTCCTATACGACAGCCTCGTGTCGGGAGATTTACTGGCACGTAAAAGAACTCCTACGGGACTAAATTCCGGCACCTCGGTGTCTCCGACAACCATAAAAGTAGTTAGTGGGACGTAAAGCAAATAACACTATTATTATTATTATTATTATTATTATTAAATTGTGAATGCTGTTGATGTAACGATCGGCCATCAAACCTGACGACTCTCTACTCATTCATAACTAATAACATCTAACTAATTTTTGATGCTTAATGCCCATAAATTCTGGACAATTAAATATTCCACTTCCGTGATTTTCCAAGGGTCAGTGATACCTCTAAATGGAATTATAACCTATATACTGTAAAATATCTGCTCCAGCAGACTAATCCGTTTCATATTACGATGAGAGTTCGAGGCCCTAGAGCAATTCTCTGTAGAGTACGAGCTCTGTAATGCCTTTGTCAAAGGTGTGGTGCATAATAACATGGGTAGCTGAATACATTGTCTTTGAAGATTTGTCTGTAGTAGTTGCTGATGAAATCCAGTGTAGCATTTCCCCTTGCATAGTAACATACAAATGCTAACTTATCAGAAGCCAGATGCATCGAGATGAATCAGTTTTTCATAAATCTTATCTTCCTGGGTTTCTCCAGGAGAACGAACTCTTCTTGGCTGGAAATGAAATGGAAATGGTAGTGCCTGGAGTGTCCGAGGACAAGTTCGGCTCGCCAGGTGCAGGTCTTTAGATTTGACACCCGTAGGCGACCTGCGCGTCGTGATGGGAATGCAATGATGATGAAGACGACACATACCCCCAGCCCCCGTGCCAGCGAAAGAACGAATGATGGTTAAAATCCCCGACCCTGCCAGGAATCGAACCCGGGATCACTGTGGCCAAAGGCCAGCACGATAACCATTTTGGGCATGGAGGCAGAGAGACTGGAAATGAAACGTCGTAATACAGAACGGCGATGAGATATTAGTGAAGTGCTGTGAGCAAGAAGAATACACTCTGGCACAATTTTTAATGATGTCATTCATGTCTAGTTTTTAACGGTGAAAACATTTCTTAGCTAAGTACGTGTCCCCATACTACGAAAAACGTAAAATTAAGCAATTTCCTCAATTTTTCCGAAATTTGAAGGTCTAAAGGGCCTGGAAAGGTTTCAAATTGTGAGCCTTGGGCAATTCTATCCAACTAAAAATACAAACTTCGGAAATCACTTCCGACCTGAATGCAGCTCCGGGAAAACAGCCTTTCTTTACTCCGTTTCTTTTTCATTCAAATCCTAGCCAAATTAAGTTATTTACATAATTCCCTCTGTAATGTTTTCCTTGGTTCAATACCCTCACGCTATTTTTTTAGAGTTTTTTTAAAATATCAGTACCGAATGTAGTTATAAGGACCGGGCGAGTTGGCCGTGCGCGTAGAGGCGCGCGGCTGTGAGCTTGCATCCGGGAGATAGTAGGTTCGAATCCCACTATCGGCAGCCCTGAAGATGGTTTTCCGTGGTTTCCCATTTTCACACCAGGCAAATGCTGGGGCTGTACCTTAATTAAGGCCACGGCCGCTTCCTTCCAACTCCTAGGCCTTTCCTATCCCATCGTCGCCATAAGACCTATCTGTGTCGGTGCGACGTAAAGCCCCTAGCAAAAAGTAGTTATAAGGGCTTATGTGAAACTCTGCATTGACTCACATTGGCGCTCTTAGTGGTAGAAAAAGGAAAACTGCAAGTCTAATCGACCGGGTAGCGATGATGAAAAGCATTGTAATTTTTAGGAAAAACATTACGAATATATTCTAATACTTTATTATATTTCATTTACTTAAAATTCTAGCTCGTATCCCTAGGATGTTTTCAATATTGCATTACTTGCCTGAAGGTATTTTTGTCTGTCGTATTCTTAGCTTTAAGGATATGAAAGTGACTGAGATATCAGCAATGTTGATGATGCAATTCCTTTTTCAGCCAGTTCCCACGATGGATGTTGTGAAAATGTCACTCATACTGTCAGATGGTGCATGTGTTTTGGTGGGCTTGACAACCTGATGTGTGACAGCACATTTCGGCTCAGTGAGGGAATTAACATCCCAGCTCTATGGCCAAATGGTTGGCGTGCTGGCATTCCGTCCAAGTGGTGCCAGATTCGATTCCCGGCTCTGCCACGAGGGCTGGAACAGGGGCACACTCAACCTCGAGATGTCAACTGAGTAGAAAGGGCTTCGATCCTTACCTCAGGCATCCACGAAGTGGTTTTTTGTAGTTCCCACTTTTCCTTCAGGCAATTGTCGCGATGGCGCAGCCGCTTCCTTCCATCTTCCTTGTCTATTCACTCCGATCATCCCCAACCCCACCCCCCCACACATGAAGCCTGTTCAGCATAGTAGGTGAGGTCACCTGGACGAGGTACTTGTCCTCCTCCACAGTAGTATCCCCGGCCCAAAAATCTCACGCTGCAGGACACTGTACTTGAGGTGGTAGAGGTGGGATCCCTCGCTGAGCCTGCGTGAAAAACGAACCCTGGAGGGTAAACGGATTAAGAAAGAAAGTGAACAATAAATTTTATTTTGGAAAGCAGGTGAGGCCACCTGGGTGAGGTACTGGTCCTCCTCGCCAGGTGTATCCCCGACCAAATGTCTCACGCTCCAAAACACTACCGATGAGGCGGTAGAGATGGGATCCCTCGCTGAGTCCGCGAGAAAAACCAGCCCTGGAGGGTAAATAGATTACATATATAAATACACACACAGTTATTCATAGAAACCGTAGCGTGACGAATCGGTCGTTATTCTTGGTTTTCCACCAAGCTCGATAGCTGCAGTCGCTTAAGTGCGGCCAGTATCCAGTATTCGGGAGATAGTAGGTTCGAATCCTACTGTCGGCAGCCCTGAAGATGGTTGTCCGTGGTTTCCCATTTTCACACCAGGCAAATGCTGGGGCTGTATCCTAATTAAGGCCACGGCCGCTTCCTTCCAACTCCTAGGCCTTTCCTATCCCATCGTCGCCATAAGACCTATCTGTGTCGGTGTGACGTAAAGCAACTAGCAAAAAAAAAAACAACATTCTTGGCTTTCCAGATCGGGACCGCCATCTCACCATCAGATAGCTTCACACGTAGCCGGAGTGGACATTGAACAATACCTCGGTTCTAAGTAAACATACCTGCCCTGGCCGCGAATCCAACTCGGAGTCTCCGTGTAAAAGGCTAGGTCGCTACCCCTAGACGAAGGGGCGGCAATGATGAAATTGTATTTTTTTAAACACAATATAAATAATAGAACAGTTATAACTAAAAAGGAACAGGCTTAAAACCCCACTAATTTAACGATACCGAAATTAAATTGAAACTACAATAAAACCATTAAGTTTAGAAGGCGGAATATGCTTGTCGACCCTTCACTTCTTGTCTCACTCATGTTCAAGCTATTAATTCGAGGCAGCTCTGGACTGTCAGTATTTCGAACAGAATATTTAATACCAGTACATGGATTTGATGATACATTATTACACCTCAAATAACACATTTCCATTGGATCTTGTAACAGAAACCATTGACATAATGACTTTCTATGAATTATGATCCACTCGCGGCAGCAGATGAAAGGATCTGATATCATTTTGTTAATAATATCGCATATTGACGGAGGATATTGATTACTATCCGTCCTTCTCCCTCTCATTCTGTAATGTCCGCACATGAACTAGAGCCAGCTATTCACAGTGCGCGCAATAGCTTCAAAATTTATTTCTGCTGCAGTCTTTTCATATGAGAGCATCAGATTTAGCTAAAAGTGTGTGTCACCACAAAGTTTAATTTAAATAATAAAATGCACTGTTTTTGATAAGTGCCAACGGCCGTAGCCGTGTTCAAACACCGGATCCCGTGAGATCTGAGAAGTTAAGCAACATTGGGCGTGGTCACGCGCTGGGGGGGGGGGGGGAGGGAAGAGAGGAGCGGAAAGATACTACGTAAACTCCAGATCAGGCACGCATCTGCGGAGGTTCGGACCTGCCTTCGGGCAGAATACACCTTACCTTACCTTTGATTAGTGATCGTAGACGTCTCAATTTACGTTGCACCGAGCTCGATAGCTCCAGTCGCTTAAGTGCGGCCAGTATTCAGTATTCGGGAGATAGTGGGTTCGAACCACACTGTCGGCAGCCCTGAAGATGGTTTTCCGTGGTTTCCCATTTTCACACCAGGCAAATGCTGGGGCTGTACCTTAATTAAGGCCACGGACGCTTCCTTCCCCCTCCTAGCCCTCTCCTGCCCCATCGTCGCCATAAGACCTATCTGTGTCGGTGCGACGTAAAGCAACTAGCAGAAAAAAAAAAAAACGTTGCAGAGTGCCAAAAGATAGAATTTAGAGGTTTCATTCCCTACGATCTACTGTATCTTAGGCCGGCCTGAATGGCTGGCCTTCTGATCCCAAATTAGCAGGTTCGATCCTGCCTCAGTGAGGTGGTATTTGAAGCTGCTCAAATACATCAGCGCAGTGTCGGTAGATTTCCTGGCACTTAAAAGAACACCTGCGGGACTAAATTCCGGTATTTGCAAAAACCATAAAAGTAGTGAGCGGGATGTTAATCAAAGAGCATTATTATTATTATTATTATTATTATTATTATTATTATTATTATTATTATTATTATTATTATTATTATTATTATTATTATTATTATTATCTGTTGCTGGTGAGACCTAGTCTTTACACTGCTCTATGTCTTCTGGTATGGGCTAGAATGGGCTTTGACAATATGAAAGTGACCGAGGTATAAGCGATGCTAGTAATACCATTCCTTATGCAGCCAGTCCCTGTTATGAATAGTGTAAAAATATCGCTGATAGGGTCGGTAGGTGCATGAATTCCAGTGGGCTTGACAGGCTGAATGTAATAGCAACTTCTGGCTCGTCGAGGAAAGCAACGGGAAACTACCTCATTCGTCATTTCCCTAGTAAGCCTCTTCAGTAACGCCTAGGCTCTCTATGACAGCTGTCGGCGGAGGTGTGGAGGATCAAACCAGCCTTCGGGCTAAATACTGAACATATATTATTATTATTATTATTATTATTATTATTATTATTATTATTATTATTATCATTATTATTAACACCGGTCGGAGAAATTGTTGCTTCCACTAACTTAACAGGCATATCTGCTGTCACCTTTTTTATCCTAGCCTTCATTCCAATTAACTCGGGCCGAGTTTTACGGCCGGATGCCCTTCCTGACGCAATCCTAAATTGAAGAATCTATTCACTA
This sequence comes from Anabrus simplex, assembly GCF_040414725.1. Lineage (NCBI taxonomy): Eukaryota > Metazoa > Arthropoda > Insecta > Orthoptera > Tettigoniidae > Anabrus > Anabrus simplex. Next base: position 80,790,963 of record NC_090272.1, on the reverse strand, counting down.
TTTCATGTTTCTGTGGTAATTTTAGTACTATGTATTGCAGGTAAATGCAGATCCGTATTCAAATAATAACAAACACCTAGCGTGTGAACTGCAGAATATAACCAAACGTTGCTGAGGTCCCGGACCCTCCTCGGAACTGATGGACGGGAGCTCTGAACCGAAAACCACTAGGCTGACCATTCGGCCAAAGAGCCGGTCAGGTAACTATTATTATCCTAGTGAATTTCACACAACTGATGTCAAAAGAACTAAATTTGGCAGCTATCTGCTAATGTTATATATATCACTTCGGAAAAGCTTTTAATGAGAATAATCACGTAGTTATTCTTCGTCTGGTTCTTTGGCTGAGTGGTCGGCGTACTGTCCTTTGCTTTGGAGGATATTGGGTTCGATTCCTGCCCAGGCGAACTGTGCACGGTTAATTCTTCCTACTGAGAGTCCAAGTGCTAATTTTCTTCTCAGTACACAATGTCATATTTTCAGTTCATCATCATCATCATCTGTTTACCCTCCAGGTTCGGTTTTTCCCTCGGACTTAGCGAGGGATCCCACCTCTACCGCCTCAAGGGCAGTGTCCTGGAGCTTCAGACTCTTGGTCGGGGGATACAACTGGGGAGTATGACCAGTAGCTCGTCCAGGCGGCCTCACCTGCTATGCTGAACAGGGGCCTTGTGGAGGGATGGGAAGATTGGAAGGGATAGGCAAGGAAGAGGGAAGGAAGCGGCCGTGGCCTTAAGTTGGGTACCATCCCGGCATTCGCCTGGAGGAGAAGTGGGAAACCACGGAAAACCACTTCGAGGATGGCTGAGGTGGGAATCGAACCCACCTCTACTCAGTTGACCTCCCGAGGCTGAGTGGACCCCGTTCCAGCCCTCGTACCACTTTTCAAATTTCGTGGCAGAGCCGGGAATCGAACCCGGACCTCCGGGGGTGGCAGCTAATCACGCTAACCACTACACCACAGAGGCGGCCATATTTTCAGTTACACAAAACAAACCACACCACCAACCAGAGAATCGCAATATTGAATATATCTCTCCATACAGGGTTGGAGTTGGAAAGGGCATACCGTAAAACTTAGCCAAATTCATATCAAGTGACTACCATAATAAATTGGGAAAATGGCAGGAAAATAGGAAGTAACAAGATACCCATCTTAAGAAATTGAGTACACTGAGATTCATTCATTTATTATTCCGTTTATTTAACTCCCATCTCAATGGAAGGAAACAATGTGTCCTCTACCGAGGAAACTCATCGAGAAAATAACACGAGTATAAGATTATGCCATGGATTTCTCAATGTGCAAATGTGGGCCGTTTAATCATTTAATCTAAAGTTGAATTCTGTGGAGAATTCTCTAAACATTTTGCGATAAAAGCAGGAGTCAGGCAGGGACATGGGTTTTTAACTGTGCTGTGGAGAAGGTGATACAGAGTGGAGAATGTAAGACACCAAAGGCAATGAATTGGGGAACCAAAATGATAGCATCTATATAGATTGCGGATGACATTGCCTTGATTACGGACACACGGGAGAACGTTAAAATAGAAATCGAAATCTTAGTAGATCAAGCAAGAAAAATATGTGTACAAATCTCCTTCCCAAAGAAGGAATTAATAATAAACGTTGTCCTGATGTAATAATCATAAATCAAAACAAAATCAAAGAAGTCTACCCCTTTAAATATTTAGGTGAATGGATAAATATGAACAAGAATGAAAAAACAGATCACTAGACACCAAAATTTAACATTACAGTACTGTGGTGAGACCTAATGTTCTGTATGGAGCCGAAACACTAAAACTAAAGCGGAAGATGAGATAAACAAAATCACGAATATAGAAAGAAGACAGGTTAGAAGCCTACTTGGCCCAAGGACAACGGAAGTAGAATACAACAGGACACGATCTAACATACAAATCTATGTATACAGGCTGAAGTGAAATTCGTGCACTCGGGCGTCGCAGCGCGACTCCTCACATGCCAGCAAAAAAAAAAAAAAAAAAAAAAAAATTGTCTCTCACAGAAGTTAGTCCCGCGAGTATATCCGGGAGAAAAAGGTCGTTGAAGACTGGCAATCTGGCAACACTGTAACCACATGTAGAGTAACTACCTCTGTCAGAACATATTAGCCGTGCTGTACAGTTGGAGCAGTGGGTAGGGTTGTGGTTAGCATGCAGGAGGTAGTGGGGTCGATCCTGGGTTGAGGCGTATGTTTTTATTTATTTCGTAAATGTAGTCCAGGTGGTATGGTATCTGGCATCTTAATCGTCAACAACGATTGCAGCGGGTACTCTAGAAACCATGTGCACTTACATACTACGATCCTAAGAATGGAGGAACATTTATTTTCATTGGTCAGTTTTGAAAGACGCCCTTTCCACGTCGTGGGCGTGAATTTATTCGCACCACTTCATCTACTAGATACGTTACAACGTGTTCAGCGTTACTAAATTTTGTAAATGTAGGATACATGTGACCTAAGAAACGGTGTTTTACTGTATTACAGTATGTTATGTTCAATGGAAATTAGCAAATAAAACATAGCCCCTCAACCCAGGATCAAACCCTCGACCTCCTACATGCTAACCCAAAACTCTATCCACTGCACCAACTGTACAGCACGGCTAATACGTGCTGACAGATGTAGTTACCCTACATGTGGTTACAGTGTTGCCAGATTGCCACTTTTTCTGCCGGATATACTCGCAGGACGATCTTATATGAGAGACATTTTTTTTATTGCTGGCATGTGAGGAGTCGCGCTGCGACGCCCGCGTGCGCGAATTTCGCTTCACCTGTATTTGGAGAATATAGTACACACAATGCTCAAAAACGATTGTAGTTTTTTGGCCATTTTAACGGAATGAATAATGACAGGCTCCAGGACACTGCCCTTGAGGTGGTAGAGGTGGGATCCCTCGCTGAGTCCGAGGGAAAAACCGACCATGGAGGGTAAACAGATTACGACGACGACGAATAATGATAGACTGACAAAACAAATTTTTAATAACATTTTGAAGCTTAAATTACAACCAGCATGGATCCCACAGATATTAAATGATCTTGAATGAGCAAACATTGATATTAAGGATACATATAATGGGGAGTTATTTGGGGACAAAATTCAAAAATTGGTCACCAGGGGTGAATACGAAAGAAAACGAAAGCAGGCATATAACATCGAACACATGCGGGTGGAGAGGATGAAGAAACATAGCAAGATTTGAGGTATTGACTTAACGTGCTCTGGAAAAGTGCTATTCGATTAAATAAATAAATAAATAAATAAATAAATAAATAAATAAATAAATAAATAAATAAATAAATAAATAAATATTACTACTTGCCACCAATAAAGAGGATATCTACCTGACACTAATCAAATATCAATGTATCGATTGATGTTAATAGATCTGAGATTGTGTCTCATGGTTCGGGAATACAGTTCCGAATACAGTTCTTAACTCACCCACAGCTGCAAATGTGCTTTTGAGGATACGCAAACTGGTTACTGATCAAGGTAATATAAAGGAAATATCTATCTACTGTTTATACAAGTACCTGAATTGAAATACATTACTCTTCTTCTTCTTCTTCTTCTTCTTCTTAATCTGTTTACCCTCCAGGGTCGGTTTTTCCCTCGGACTCAGCGAGGGATCCCACCTCTACCGCCTCAAGGGCAGTGTCCTGGAGTTTCTGACCTTGAGTCGGGGGGATACAACTGGGGAGAATGACCAGTACCTCGCCCAGGCGGCCTCACCTGCTATGCTGAACAGGGGCCTTGTGGGGGGATGGGAAGATTGGATGGGATAGGCAAGGATGAGGGAAGGAAGCGGCCGTGGCCTTAAGTTAGGTACCATCGCGGCATTTGCCTGGAGGAGAAGTGGGAAACCACGGAAAACCACTTCGAGGATGGCTGAGACTGGAATCGAACCCACCTCTACTCAGTTGACCTCACGAGGCTGAGTGGACCCCGTTCCAGCCTTCGTACCACTTTTCAAATTTCGTGGCAGAGCCGGGAATCGAACCCGGACCTCCGGGAGTGGCAGCTAATCATGCTAACCACTACACCACTGAGGCGGACATACATTACTCACTGGATTAAATTAACTAATATCGCCCTAAGGTTCTTGCGGTTTGTTAGGGTGATTTACAAAATATTTAGAGTGAATGAAATACGTTACATTAATATGGCCTCATTATACTCGCACTAAAAGAAAAACTCCTTTGGAGTTCTTGGAGATGATGTATGAAGTTCCAATAGAACAGCAGGTTGATCCACAGCTTAATTGTCGTTCTTCGTCAACTAGACGATCTCGTTGTCTTTAAGGTGAAGGATGATACGTTGAACACACGCAATTATTGAACGCGTACAACTTAAAAATGGGTAAACTCGTACCCTTTAACACAGATTACGAGAAGTTTAAAGTGTAATATCTGAAGGAGAACATTCACTAGCAGAAGAGGTTGAAGCTGAAAAGAGGAGAAATACTTTAAGTTACAGAACTCTACTCCAGTTTAACACAATGGTTCACATTCCCTCGTTCTTCCACCTTTATGTCCATGACTACTACTTACACACGTTCACTATTTATTTATTTATTTATTTATTTATTTATTTATTTATTTATTTATTAAATATCCTAACAGTGTGAACCCTATTGTACATGAGTATATTAGGGTTATAGTTTTGATCATTTCTTTTTAAATTATTGGTCCTTGACACAAAATTAGGGAACTAAATTATTGAAGATTTGGTGAATGAACTTAAGGAACTGTTTGTAGCAGCAGGATTTCTTAAACAGATGGTATAATGGCTTTAGAAGTTCAACATTATAATTGTTTAGGTGACACTCAAGTTCGAATCTTGTCCTTCCAAATATGGCACAGTCGAAAATTAAATGGTCCACCGTTTGTGAAGATCCGCAAAAGTACAAGTAATCACCTGCAATGTTAATTTTTAATTTCCATGGCCGGAGAGAAACTGAGTGAGAATGAATTCGGGCACTAATGTTTTTCACTAGTCGGCTATATATGTCTTGAAAAGATTATCCCTGTGAGCTTGCATCCGGGAGATAGTAGGTTCGAATCTCACTATCGGCAGCCCTGAAAATGGTTTTCCGTGGTTTCCCATTTTCACACCAGGCGAATGCTGGGGCTGTACCTTAATAAAGGCCACGGCCGCTTCCTTCCAACTCGTAGGCCTTTCCTATCCCATCGTCGCCATAAGACCTATCTGTGTCGGTGCGACGTAAAGCCCCTAGCAAAAAAAAAAAAAAAGATTATCCCTTTTGTACTTGATGTCCAGAGGTTGTTCCGCCGTCTTATTAGATGTGTTTTGATTTGGGTTTTTGCATAGCTTGGGGGTGATTTTTCTAGGTGATTTCTCTGTTGGATAAGGACGCTGCTTTTCCTTACACATACTCACTAAAACAACTCCCGATGTTAACAAAGCCATGTCTCCTGGCACACTGCCTTATCGAGGTAGAATATCGCTTGGAAATATAATGCACAATAAATTAAATCATCATCATCATCATCATCTGTTTACCCTCTAGGTTCGGTTTTTCCATCGGACTCAGCGAGGGATCCCACCTCTACCGCCTCAAGGGCAGTGTCCTGAAGCTTCAGACTCTTGGTTGGGATACAACTGGGGAGAATGACCAGTACCTCGCCCAGGCGGCCTCACATGCTATGATGAACAGGGGCCTTATGGAGGGATGGGAAGATTGGAAGGGATAGGCAAGGAAGAGGGAAGGAGGCGGCCGTGGCCTTATGTTAGGTACCATCCCGGCATTCGCCTGGAGGAGAAGTGGGAAACCACGGAAAACCACTTCCAGGATGGCTGAGGTGGGAATCGAACCCACCTCTACTCAGTTGACTTCCCGAGGCTGAGTGGACCCCGTTCCAGCCCTCGTACCACTTTTCAAATTTCGTGGCAGAGCCGGGAATCGAACCCGGGCCTCCGGGGGTGGCAGCTAATCACGCTAACCACTACACCACAGAGGCGGACGAATAAATTAAATACCGTCTTAAATTTACTTGGAATGCTAGGAGCAAACTGAAAGTTCCTAACATTGTTTCTTCCCTCAATTTTGAGAACACACTTGTCGAATAGCCCGTTACCTTCAAAAATGAAATCACAAGTTCTTTCAAAGGAAAGGGAATTAAAAAAAACAAAATAAACAACATCACTTGCAATTATGAGGTCAAAACATGTTTAATCAGTCATCAATGATATAATCTAGGGCTGTAGCCCCATCAAGTGTTTACCTGTACTTTTCTTAAACGTTTTCAAAGAACTTCGAAATTTAATAATAATAATGTTATTTGCTTTATGTCCCACTAACTAAATTTTTAAGGTCTTCGGAGACGCCAAGGTGCCGGAATTTAGTCCCGCAGGAGTTCTTTTATGTGTCAGTAAATCTACTGTCGTATTTGAGCACCTTCAAATACCACCGGACTGAGCCAGGATCGAACCTGCCAAGTTGGGGTTAGAAGGCCAGCGCCTTAACCGTCTGAGTCACTCAGCCCGGCACTTGGAAATTTATCGAACATTTCTCTTGATAAATTATTCCAATAAATTAATATTTCTCCCAGTTTTTCCTCTTGAATTCCAACTTTATCTTGATACTTTCCTACTTTTAAAAACATCACTCAATCTGTTTCGTCTACTAATGTCATTCCACGCCATCTCTCCACTGACAGCTCGAAACATACCACATAGTCGAGCATCTCGTCTCCTTACTCCCAAGCCTTCGGAGCCCAAGTGAATATAAGTACTTGAAAAATGACGAAAACCATTACAATAAGACTAAAACATGCTTTTGCGCCATTTTTGATCAAATATGCAATGATAAAATACGTAGAATATGTATTTATATGACCTACTGCAATTTCTTGATAGATGCAGTACTTTTGCATTTACCTCATGACACAAACGGCCGTGAGATCTCGAAGTTAACCCTCAACTGGTATCATACGTCTGTGAGACGGCCGAAAATTTTCCCAAGGCCATCCCCTCTCCTATCCTCAGCCTACTGCTTTCTTTCCTTGTGTACCTCTCAGTTGGAATGTTGTTTCCCTGCAGGGAAGGTGATGTACCGCTCGCTTTGTTTCACCTTGAAAAAGTGCGTATTAAACTTATCGCGCCGTCTGACAGACGTATGATACCAGTTCCGTGACTATTGTTCGCGAATGACGTTATTCAGTATTGAGTTTTTATTGAGATAATGGCTAGGCTTGATTTTATGAAGTCACTTGCCAAGTCACTGGTATATCCTCAAATGCATCGGAAGCTTACTGAGGTGAAGAAAATTCCACGTGAACTGACATTCTGGATGAGGAGGATTCATCAGATTGATGACGAACAAGGGGAACCTGAATTCTTCGAGGTTCGTAAAACGTGCTACTTTTGCGATCCTCAACTGAAAAGAAGAACGAAGTACCGGTGCCAGAAGTGCGGAAAACCGATCTGCTTGGAGTGCGCAAAAAATAAAAAAATAAAAATAAAAATAAAAATAAAAAATAAAAAAATAAATAATAAAGTAACATATCCTGTGATAAGGAAAATTGTGCTTTCTAACAAACAGTGACTTTGAACCTTAAAATTTAAATTTATGTTTTGAGTTTTCCAGTAATTTTATGTTTTATTCGTTTGTATGGTCTTTGTATAATACTGATATATCAGCGAAATAATGGTAATAATTATATTTTCTAGATTTTTAAGAAAAAGCAGAAGCGTCCACATTTTTGGAGCATCATTCTAATATTTTATTATTTTTTTCTGGGTTTGTAATTTTTTTCTTCTACTTTTTGCACTGACATGTTTGCAAACATATATTTAAAGGAATTAAGTTGAATAAATAACAAAAGATTAAGAACAAATTGTTTAATTTAAAAGTAAATATCTGGAGTCTGACAGACGTATGATACCAGTTACGTTACAAACGTAGATGATACCAGTTGAGGGTTAAGCAACATTGGGCCTGGTCAGGAGTTGGATGGGTTACCACGCGCTGTTGGTGGGGGGTAAGGGAATGGAGGAGTGGAAAGGAACTGGCCACCCTACCGCACGTAAACTCCGGCTCAGGAACACCTCTCCGGAGGTTCGGACCTGCCTTCGGGCAGAATAACGCTTACCTCATGACACAGACCAGAGCAACATGTAAGTTCCACCGAAGTCAATGAAGGCTGTGACAATATGGAAGAGCTGCTGGGGTATGGGTGGCGTTGAGAAATGACATTCGGAGTACGACTTTAGATCATTCCATGTTAAAAAAACAGTATTGCTCTTATGCACTTACGAGGAGTGAACACACCCCCTCCTAGACATCCATAATTCTTCGTAACAAAGGAATATCATCATTTAATTTATATTTTGTCATAAAAGGAAGAAAAAGGGTGAATCATGTTTCTTCGTGACTATTTTTTTAATGATAAGTGCTATTTGTTCGGGGCGTCGACCTATAAAGGTCTTTTGCCCCTACTTGCACTATATGATATGAACCTGCGTGCAATTGGAATTGCGGAAGTGTAGAGTGTTGAATGTGAGGAAAGGAACGTCCCCAGGCCAGCGATATTAATAATTTAGAATTAAACACCCCTGACCCGGCCGGGAATCGAACCCTGAGTCGCCGGGTGACAGGCGGATGCGTTGCCCCCTACACCGCGTGGCCGGACTTCTTCGTGACAAAGGAATTTTTAATATAATATAATATAATATAATATAATATAATATAATATAATATAATATAATATAATATAATATAATATAATATAATATAATATAATATAATATAATATAATATAATATAATATAATATAATATAATATAATATAATATAATATAATATAATATAATATAATATAATATAATATTCTAGCATAAAAGGAAGAAAAAGGGTGAATCATGTTTTTTCCCGTGAGTTATTAAAATAACAACTTAATATTCTGTGTTTCATAAATACATTTTGAGGGAAGAAACACAATGGCGGAAACAGCCATCGCTTTGCTGCCTTCCTTCATTTTCCTTCTGAGTTGCTCTGGCACATGTAACGCGTTATCCGTTACGCTGTGATCGCCGGCAGCTTGTCACTGTTGTAGAGAAGTCATCTGTTTAATTGTGTGTGTGTTTTTCCCCCTACAATATTCTTGTAATGTACAGCAGTTTTTACTGAAGACTTTGATGCTGTGGTGTGCAGCCATACATCATGACATGACTTGTAATGATACAGAAATTCATTGTGACTTCTATCTGTGTTTGGTTTTCTTCTTTAGCTTTCGTTTCTTAAGCGCATTTTATTTTTGCCACAACTTTGCCACTTCTACACTAGCGCATTGACTTTGTACCGTTAGTTTATAGTTTCCTGAGGCTAGAAAAGATATCTGTTGTCTATTTTCTACCAATCTGTTTTGAACTCCAATACTGAGGTTTATTATGTGCAGGCGTTTCCCCGTGGTGTTGTTGAGCAGAGCTGTTCGATATGGCACACTTGTTGCCGTAAGAGCAAGACTGTTTTCTTAATATGCAATGATCTGTAGTGTTGTTATGAAAGATGTTGCTCATAGGGCGAGTCGTGCTGCAATAGCATCTTCTGGCCCAACGAGGAAAACAATGGCAAACTACCTCACTCCTCATCTTGCCTAGTACACCTCATTTCGGCACTGCAATTGGATTTAGCGGTTTCTCTGCAACCGAGTAACATCTGATGGTGTTATTTGAGGATTCAACTAGCCTAGCCTGTCGGTTGATGACATGACAGCAGATGACCAATAGAAATCTTGTCATCATGTTTAATTTAAGTTTGAAAAAAGATACGAGGATAAATATATGTAATGTCTCAGAAAACCGAACGCTACTAACGATCGCTGTCTACAAGCCTAATATACACATAATACGTTTTGCCCTCTAAGGAGCTTGTACAACGATTATTTAGCACTGGACTTCTTGTTCTTCTTATCTTCCCAAAACTTCCTCACCCTTTCACTATGGGCTTGTCTTTTTCTTTGTGTCCAAGCATTTTTTAGTTTCAAGTTTCTGGCTATTGTATTCTTGGATGCGAAGTTATGTGAATTGATTTTCTGTATGAATGTGGTTCGTGTAGTTGCTAGTTAATTTCTGCAAAGTCGTTTTTGTGTATCTACCAACCAGCGTAAATTAGTTTGTCGGGTTCCGTTAATGATGAAAAAGATTCATTTAGTCTCCTGGCCAAAAAAGAAAGCGTTACCTCCGAGTTGGCCCGCCCCTCCCCTTTGGGGAGGGAAATGAAAACCTTTCCTAGGTCCTTTTGGTCAGTCTAGAGTCGTCCATTCGTGCTGTGTGTCCGTAAGATTTCATACGCCTCTTCCGTGCAACTGAGGAGAATCGCTCAGTCATAGAATACATTTCTTCTGAAATTTTACGGATCCAGATACCGTCTTGAATCCTGGGTCCATATCTTCCTGAGTATCCACAGTTCTATTTGCTCTATGTTCTTGATGTTGATGGTTAAGAATGATGTTTCAATTACGTAGAGTGCTTCTGCGTGAACAACAGTGTGGTAGTGATGGAGTCTGGCTTAGGTGGAAAGCGATTTCTTATTGTACAAGTACATATTGTTGTACACATTTGATACGTGTTAATGATAAATATGCAATATCAGGTGTTTTCAGTGTTCAATCGAATAGATGCGAATAATAAATGTAGAGAGATGTATTCCAAAATGTCAGATGTGGTGAACTATCTGTAGAGTCTTCAGCGTTACTTCAATCCCAGTGAATGCGATTATTGATGTTCCACTTGGTTGGAACGTTTCTGTAATATATGCAAGAGGAACGGAACTTCCTTTGGTAACCAGTGGACCGTGATGGAATAACTTTCTTCGAGAGGATTCTGCTTACAAACGTGCACAAAATAGCTGGAGATGAGTGTTGAATTGCCAGTGAATCAGAACCTTAAGTCGATCTATACTGTTCTATAAATACTCTGAATAAAGAAGCAGCTTAAATGGTTTACAATTTGACTCCTGCGTAATTGGAATGTTATTATTAAGGTAATAAACCTTATAATTAGATCCGTACTGACATATGACTTGAGACTACACTTTTAAGAGATATCCACTAAATTTAAATAGAATTCATAATCTTAATACCTTGTATAGTGTACATTCGTCCTCTTTCGGGGCATCCTCAGCTATAACTGACAGCATTTCATAGTTAAAAATCCAATTCAGCAAAGGTATACATATGGAGATTAAAATAATGCCAAAACATCAAATTTAACAACGGAGGAAAACAACTGTCGATGATTTTCTATGTATTGACACTAGCTATTCTTCAGAAAAAGAGTAAAATAAAATAGTGTAAAGGTGCTATGGTTACTGTTCTTTCAGCAATCACTAATTGCACGTTAAAAATAAAATGCGTCGGGGTGAGTGGCTCAGACGTTTGAGGCGCTGGCCTTCTGACCCCAACTTGGCAGGTTCGATCCTGGCTCAGTCAGGTGGTATTTGAAGGTGCTCAAATACGCCAGCCTCGTGTCGGTAGATTTACTGACACGAAATAGAAATACTACTGGACAAAATTCCGGCACCTCGGCGTCTCCGTAAACCCTAAAAGTAGTTAGTGGGACGTAAAGCAAATAACATTATTATTATAGACATGAAATGTAGCATGCGACGCCTTCTGAATGTTTCTCCGTAGGACAGATGTCAACATTCAAATGATAACTGTCAGTCCTGCTTTGCTATTAGTAGCAAATATGGTACATTTGAACAGAAATGATGGAACGGGGAACACAACTTGAAGAGAAAATGTATAAAGAGAAGACGATGGAAATACCTCAGAAAAGTATATCTGTAGAAGTGTAAATGTATCCAGACCAGAAATTGTAGTTAAACCGTAAATCACTGTTGATAACTGTTTAGGAAATGAAGTCTTACAGGAAGTAGGTGAATATTGTTACTTGAGTAGTAAAATAAGTAACGATGGCAGAAGTAAGGAGGACATAAAATGCAGACTAGCACAAGCAAAGAAGGCGTTTCTAAAGAAAAGAAATTTGCTCACTTCGAAAATTGACATGTGAATTAGAAAAATGTTTTTGAAGACTTTCGTCTGGAGTGTGGCACTGTATGGAAGTGAACCATGGACGATAAGAAAGAAAGAGAATAGAAGCTTTTGAGATGTGGTGTGACAGATGAATGCTGAAGGTGAGATGGACAGATCGAATCATGAGTGAAGAGATACTGAATCGAATTGGTGGGACATAACCTATTTGGCTAAATTTGACCAGAAGAAGAGATAGAATGATAGGACACATCTTAAGACACGCAGGACTTGTGAAGGTGGTTTTTCGGGGAAGTGTAGGCGGTAAGAACGGTAGGGGTAGACCAAGGTATGAATATGACAAGCAGATTAGAGCAGATGTAGGATGCAGCAGTTACGTAGAAATGAAAAGGTTAACACAGGATAGGGTGGCATGGAAAGCTGCATCAAACCAGTCTATGGACTGATGACTCAAACAACAATATCTGTTTTCCTACGGAGAAACATTTCACCCAGTACATTTCATTTTAACATGCAATTAATGACTGGTGCAAGAGTGTATTTAAGAACAATTAGGATATCACCTACATACTGTTGTACCTATATTCTGTATTAGATTAATAGTATTGTGAATTCCATTTAAATTTAGTGGATGTAAATTAGTTTGAAAGATAGACCAACACATCTCTTATAAGTAGAGTCCGGATTATTAGGTGCTGATAGGTTAGAATGCAAACTTACTTAAGCCAGTAACAAGTATACCCTACACTGTACAACGGTTATGCTATGAGATTTGCATAGATATTAGGGGTACAGCCTATAAAACTCCTTGAATTTCTGCTACTCTTCCTACATTGTGGTACAGCGGGTTGCATCACACTTCCTACAAACCAAATTACTTTGCATTCTAACCTATTACCACCTAAAAATCCGAGGTATACTTATAAGTGTAGTTTTTTTACAAAGGTTACTGACATCAAGAAAAAGAAGAAGAAGAACGTGATAAGTAAGGCAATTTTATTTCAAATCCCAGCCAATACGTGAAGGATCTTGGTGTGAAAGCATCCTGCAGATTGGGGTCAGCGTACAATCGATGTGACACTTTTCATGTAACTCAAAAGGTGGTTAGAGCTGCGGTAGTCGAAACGTCTGGACGAAGTGAGACGAGTGGACCATGGCATAATAGCTCGGAAGATTTTTATTATATTGACACCGGCCGTGAAAGCCTTCATAATTTAATAGAAGGATGATTTCAGAAGACGTGATGGCGGTAACTGATGTCATGAGCATGACGTCATCATAATATGGCCGTCAATTTAGGGTGTGCTTTTGGCGGTCGAATGTGAGTTTCCATGCTGTGTAGCTTGACATGTAGAAGATGCATAGAGGCGAGTGAGGCGTCGTTTGGTTTGTCTCGACGAGATATAACAGGAGATATTAGAAAAATTAAAATGTGACTTTATATAAAAAAGAAATATTGAAGATTTTGTAACTGAATATCCTACATAAATTGTATGCGTGAATAATTAGATTCAACAAGGGATCAAATAAGATCCAAACTACATCTGCAGAATGAATCAGACAGCTACAGAAGCGTCACAAAATTTAGCCTGAAGTGCTGGCATCTTGCAAAACAAAAGACAAGAGAAAAACTGCTAAACGTTTTGTTAATGAATAAATAAAATTAAGTGAAAATTTAAATGTGATTATTATTTCTAATTACAATATAGTTATGATAGCTGCTTCACGAAAATAACTCTAGAGAATTTGTTGTTTTTACATGAAAATACTTTCGAATTGGCTGGAGGGTCTCCGGCGAAAATTCGATTTGACGCTTTTTTGAAAAAGAAAGTGGAAATAGTCACTTCACTGGAGTTCGGATTCATGTGAAAGTGGAGCTCCTGTTGCTATGAATGTAAAACTACAGAAGAAAGATAAGTCTTTAGATCTCATAGATCCTTATATATATCGTAGGATAATAATAGTGATGTTATTAGTGGTTAATATTTGTTTCAAATTCTACTAACCATTTTTGTAGATTTATGAGACTTCCAGGTGCCAGGTTTTATCTCACTTATGCCCTTTTAGGTGCCGATGAATATACCAACACGAGGCTATCATATTTGACATGTTCAACCTTTCACTTTCGAACCTGACAACTTGGAATCAGAAGGTCAGCGTTCTGAATTACTTAGTCCGGCCCGAATGTGATTGTGTACCTGGGTAGATATTTTTCAAATTTAGCTCAATTATCAACATTTAACTCACTTCCGCAAAAAGTTACGGTAATCAATAGTAGGTAATGTGATGGAATTCTACGAGACAAATGTAACGATACCATTTGCAAAACTCTAGTATCGCGGAGTCGGGAGCTATACTTACTTTATTCCAGTTGGCTCTCCAGCCCCATACGTTCTACTTACAAGTGTTCCGCATGCACTATTGTTGAACGGGATGCCTAGTCGCTGGTTTACAAAGCAGCTCTACAACGTGCAGTATTTCGGATGTGAAACAAATAGCAGTCAATTTACTACACAGATTTCTGCAAATCTGGTTGGCGAAATACGTGTGTAGATGGCATGGGACTATTTGGAAGCTCCCGCGCGTACCGTCTGCGATCTTCGCCTGATTTTCGACCAGATTCTCCATATATTAAAATGATGTCTGTGTATTTATCGTTGCTGAACAGACCAGCCATTCTCGATACGTTGACAGCAACTGTAGTGCTGCTGTATGATATACCAACCTACTGCTGAGTGTCAGGAGACGAGGCATGGGGGAGCATTTGACGGCTAGCACTGTGTAACACGCAGCGAGTGGCTGTTTGGTTATTATCTCTTCGTTACCTGCTTGCAGGCAGTAACCATTGTGTAAATCAGTAGTTAGACTTCTCATTCATCATTAGTGCATGCGGGATACTTATAACGGGGTTGGCGGGCCACCTGGTGTATATTCAGGTTGGTCGAAAATAACGTGAACCGGGTATATGAGCTTTAGAGGGCTGGTCGTAGTGATAAATAATTGGTAAGAAAATAATTAGATAAGTCGCGCCGTTGACGTTTCATCAGAATCTGAGGTTAGCCAATCAGATCTCTTCGCGGGAGAATTCAGATGGGCTTTGTGAGGCGGTGTTGCTAAATCTGCACGTGGCTTATGACCGGCTTGAGAGCGCCAATAAAATAAATGAACTTCTCCAGGGGAGGAACTTGAACAAGGATCTACCTGCTGATAGGTTCGGCCCATAGCAAGCACGCTACGGTGGCATAGGCTGGAACCCACTGTGTGTTACACTTTGGTACTTATTTTTCAGCATGACTCTCGAGCCCGACCAAGCCACGTGGAAATTCAGCAACACCACCGCTTAAAGTCCATTTCAATTCACCCGCGAAGCGATCTGATTGGTTTAATTCAACAGCTGATTAAATGACATCGACGCGAGATATCGATGTAATTTTTCAAATCACTTATTAGTATGACCAACGCTCTAACACTCATATACACGCTTCACATTGTTTACGACCACCCTGTATATATACATATATATATATATAAATCATCATCCTTCATTTGTTTAATCGTATATTAACCACTTCATTTATAGCTGCAAATTTATGAAGCTAAATTTACTATAGTTATATTCCTGGGTGACATTCGGGGTACAGTGCGTTCTACGTTATTCTGTTCAGGCGAGGTACAAGTAGATAACCACCAGCTGACCCAAAATATAGGCTACATACCGAGCGAGTTTACTGTGAGGTTTCGGTCACGTACCTGTGAGCTTACATTCGTGAGATAGTGGGGCTTAAACACCGCTGTCGGCAGCCCTGAAGAGGGTTTTCCATGGTTTCCCATTCTCATATCTGACTGTAAGTTAATTAAGGCCATTTGGTTCTCTTCAGCGTATAATATTGTCCGCCTCCGTAGCGTAACGGTTAGTGTTAATAGCTGCCGTCCTCGGGGGCCTGGGTTCGATTCCCGGTACTGCCAGAAATTTAAGAATGGCAGGAGGGCTGGTATGTGGTTGAAATGGCACATGCAGCTCAGCTCCAATGGGGGTGTGCCTGAAAAGAGCTGCGCCACCTCAGGATGAGGACACGAGTTTACTTTTTTTTTTAGCGTATAATATTTACGTTGATTTTGAAATCAGTGAAACAGTTGTTAGAAAACTGACATCGGATATCCTCTGAGAGCTTCCTATTGTCTTACCGGGTAACAACCAAAGAGTAACTCATGAGATAAAATAATATAACACACAAAAATCGTACTAAACTTCTCTAAACGGCGCCTTCCAGTAATCTGAGATCTCGTTCAATATCCTTGCCGTGGCGCGTTTCTTTCCTTTTGCCTCAGTTGGCAGGAACATGTGTGCTCCTACCTACTCCTTCTGTAACTTATCTCCACAAGATTCCATTCTACTTCAATAATGCTTCAAAACTTTCTCTCCGTGAGGCTACATAACTTGAGATTGCGCCATAAATTCCAATAACACTACCTTAGCGAATCCGTTTAAATCTCGGAAGGAATGAAGTAAATAATCGAGGTCTGTCGACTAGAAAGTGCAAGAAGTTCATGTCCTTGATATACAGTGTCGTAGAAGTTGAGGGAAGTTATAAATCGTTAGTTCTTTGACGATGCTCAAATTGTTGTTATAATTATAAGTTCCAGAGAATATGATGGCATTTGGAATAATAATAATAATAATAATAATAATAATAATAATAACAATAATAATAATAATCAAACTAAGACATTGCAATACTGTCATTAAACATGAATGGCTTTATGGATAAGAAACATTAATTTTGAACAGGAAAGCAGACATTGCAAACATTGCAAAAACGGAATGCAAAATCATGCGAAAAATTCTAGGCACAAAACTCACATACGGAAAATATCGACTCAGAAACAAACAGGGAATCAAACAATACATAAATCTTCACAATGGCATCAGAAAACGCAGGTTAAGTTTTTATGGACGTATTAAAAGAATGGACGCAGACAGACTTACAAAACAAATAGTCGAATTTTATGAAAACAGGAGTAGAGGTGAAACAGACACAATGAAATGGATTAGCGAAATCAAAAATAATCTGAAACAGGCAGAATGTATTCCAGCAGATGTCCACATGCGGTTAATCTTCAGATCCAAAATACGCAAATGGCAAGTTGAGCAAAAGGAAGGAACAAATAAAAAGACTCGAACAAACTTGACTGAAGAAAGAAAGGAAGCCCATGGTAAAAGGAAAAGAAATATGGGCACAAAAGTCGGAAAAGGCACGGCTTTAGGTACTTTGCGTAGTCCTAATGGGCTTTTTTCCTAATAACAGTAGTAATAATAATCTTCTGATGTTTTTCACGCAACCTAGTGGGAACGAAATCTGTGCCAAGTATGGCATTTGTCCCTGTTTTAAGGCTGGATGTTCCTCCCGTTAACTACTTTTATTCTTTTCGGAGACGCCGTGATGCCGGAATTTTACCTCGCAATGTCCAACTCGTTGGCTGAACGGTCAGCGCACTGGCATCCGATTCAGAGGGTCCCGGGTTCGATTCCCGGCCGGGTCGGGGATTTTAACCTTCATTGGATAATTCCAGTGGCCCGGGGGCTGGGTGTTTGTGCTGTCCGCAACATCCCTGCAACTCACACACCACACATAACACTATCCTCCACCACAATAACACGCAGTTACCTACTCGTGACAGATGCCGCCCACCTGCATCGGAGGGTCTGCCTTACAAGGGCTGCACTCAGCTAGAAATAGCCACACGAAATTATTGTACCTCGCAGTAATTCATTTATACTCGCACGAGGCTGATCTATTTGAGCACCATCAAATGCCAATTAACTGAACTGCGATCCAAGACGCTATGTTTGGCTCAGAAGGCCTGAGCTAATCAGTCTGGCTGAGGACGTACGTATTCACTATTGCGTATGTATGTGGTGTTTGGTAACGTGGTGTGTTCTGTATATACGATGATCTGTGCGTTGAAATAAACACAAGCATTAAGAGGAACTAACCAGATGTGGCTAAAATCTCCAACCAGGCCGGTAATGGAACACGGTACACTCTGAACCAAAGGCCGTGACGCTGATTATTTAGCCAAGGAGCTGGATGACAATGATGATAATAATGATGATAATAATAACAATAAAATTGCAACAACGCCAGAAGGAAAGTCAGCTCCCGCAGGAACACCATTCGCAAGCTGATACGCAAGACTTGGCGAGTCAATCCGAAAACGGTTCTCAGCCCAGGCTCTTTGCATCTCAGCTTCACACTATATCTGGTGGGGGTAGAAGTCCGCTCGTATCACCATTTAGAACGCCTGGAAGGTATGCATAGCCACTTAATGGCGTGGACGGACAGGTTGCCGGCTTAACTCCTAGCCTTTCCAGAGCAAGGGCACCTGTATTATCGCTGTTCTAGAGCGGGTTGTGACCTCCCCAGGCGGGATATTACCGCTCTATCGATTACAATGCGAACAGACTTATGTCCCCACCAGATACAAAGCTGGTTGTGGAATGCGCCCTCAAAGGAGACCAAACTAGCGCTGTTGTGTTGCCATAAATGTAAAGAAAAGACTGGAGGAGATCAGAACGCAGAATGTCCATAGTTACTCCAGGAAGTTGAACTTCATATTCTTCCAAAAATTATACCACCTGAAATTTGACATCGTGTTACTATTCGAAATTTTACGCTGACGTTTTTTCGAACAAAATCATGCATATCACCATAAATGCAGACAAAATTGAGAAGAACTTAATACACGAACATTTATTGCCGTTCCTCTCCTTCAGAGTAAACTCTGACCGTTTGGAATGATCTGTCAGTCGTGCTAAACCGGAGCCCTGGGCACTGTTGTAATTACAGCGGTCTGCAATTGTGCTGATGAAATTAATTCCACATCATTTAGCGATTAGTTCCTTGTCACTAGAGTTAGTAGATCATGGGTAGATTTAGGGCAATCAGTGCAGCTGGGAATGATGGCCGCAGTGACACTGACTAGCATAACGATAAAGACCAACAAAATAATTTTATGACTGAATGAAAACGATCTCTTTTTTCTCCGGAATTTAAATTTCAGCATTTCAGTTAATTTAATAGTTTATTTTAACCCAAACGAGGAGTGAAGATGCATAACGTTGTAAATACCAACTTTTAAATACGTTTTATTTTGTGTCTAAAATTAGAGCTAGTATTTCTTTAATCTCAGAAATCTGGAAATAAGCAGCCTTTGTTCCCTATGAAGTACCAATATTTATACTATCATTATTAGCTAACCAAGGCGAAAAGGATGCTAGATAGAATACGAATATGTAACTACTGGGATTAAGTGATTCAGAACGAAGAAAATGAATTGAATAGGAAATAAACTATCAGAGTGAAAAATATTTGAATGCAGGACCAAGATACATTCTTAGAAATTAGCAAGAAGTTGTTAATATGGACAGAATTATGAATAGAGAAGTAAGAAGTATGGTGTGGTGGATATAAGAATAGGGGTCTAAGGGTAAAATGAAGAGAATTGTTTGTTTTTCTTGTGGAGAAATAATGGAAGATGCACATGTGTTGAGAGTATGTAGGGAAACAGACTCACACAGGAACAAATATCTGGTTAGCGGTTTCAAAACAAAAAGAAGTGATAAATAATGTTATAGAATTATAAAATTATAAAACAAAGAATAGATCGCATTGGGTAGGACAGAAAATCTATTTGGTACAGTGAAAGTCATACGTATCAGAAGAGACTAAAAAAAAAAAAAAACGTTAGCACAGTTCAACGTATGTGTTAGACTATATGACATTCTTAATTTCAATGACATAAATAAATAAATAAATAAATAAATAAATAAATAAATAAATAAATAAATAAATAAATAAATAAATAAATAAATAAATAAATGCGTTATAGAACGACAACTTAAAGGTTGGATGTAAATTGTTACCAGGCGTAATTTTTAACGTTTAGTGTAATAATATATAAATTAACTATAATAAAGAGAATCACACATGTATCAATAAACGGTTTTACTTATAATAAATGTTCTCCTCAATTTCGGGTGATCCAGAAGTAAGTGATGGCAGTATTCCATTCTATTCAAGTCTACAAATTACCTAAGTATGTCATACAAGCTTGGAAATATGATACGAAAGAAATTAAATAATGTAGAAAATTTGGTTTGAATCTTTCCTTTATGTGCTTTACGTGGTACTGACACAGATAGGTCTTATGGCGACGATAGGATAGGAAAGGCCTAGGAGAGGGAAAGAAACTGCCGTGACCTTAATTAAGGTACAGCCCCAGCATTTTCCTGGTTTGAAATTGGGAAACCACTGAAAACCATTTTCAAGGTTGCCGACACCGGGATTCGAACCCACTATCTCCCGGATGCTAGCTCACAGCTGCGCGCACCTAACCGCACGGACAGCTCGCCCGGTAATTTGCTTAGAAGACCAGCAGCAAACGGGTCACATTCCTAACATACATTTTTCCTTTCTATTTTGGCAACTTACAGCTCGTAAAACTCTTTCAAACTTCATTTTCTCACAAAATATTTTTAATGAAACACAATTCCAATTAAATAAACACAAACAAAATCACTTGACATCATCGGCATAAAACGTGTGAATATTACTTGAAGAACGATAAAACTGTTGTAAAAAGAAATATAAACTCCATGGATCTAGAGCCCTGTTGGGTCTTGGCCTGAAGGCCTGCAGATTACGAAGTAACGCGTGGTCAACGTAACGAATCCTCTCGGCAGTTATTCTTGACCTTTTAGACTGGGAAAGCTAATTTTTAAAATCCAACTTTGGCCAATTATGCACTGCAGAGATCCTAGGGTGATCTGGCCAATCTCTTCTTCGTCTTATTCTTCTTTCCAGAACCACTTCGTTCTTTCACATATGATCTTCGGATATGATCAGTTCGGGCCTACAGTTTGGTGGTTTCTCTTCGAATGTCTTGATGTTGTCAATTCGACTTCTGAACTTCTTTCCATTGTTGATCACGTGCACTGTAAGTGAAATTTATTCAGCATCCCTCTTGACCACTTCCACCCACTTCGTTGTAGTCTTCAATTCTAAGATGTACTTAAGGATCTTCTTCGTCAGTCGATTCTCGGCCGTTCTTAACAGATGTCCATAGAATTTCAGATTTCGTTTACTCATTGATACAGTGATATTTTCAGTGTGTCTGTAAATCTCCTCATCGTTTCTTTTCATTCATATCCCATCAGAATCTCTCGGTGGTCCTAGATTTTTTGCTAAGATTTTCCCTTTTCTTTCTATTTTCTGCGGTTCCCCTTTCTTATTCAGTGTTAGGCACTCCGTGCCACACAGACCTGCTACTGTGCTGTAGTGTCTAGATTTTAGCCTTGTAAGGTTCCATTTCAGAGTTATTCTTTAGGTCAGTTCCAGTTTTCTAAGTCTTGCCTTATTTGCCTCTTTCCCAATTGGTTGTTTCCATTCCCCCAGATATTTCAGCTTTTCAGTTAGTTTGATGGTTCCATGTTTCACTTCCATGCCTTTCTCTCCTTGGTGTCTGCATTCCATGTGATCTGTCTACGTCCAAACAAAATAATATTTTACATCTTTTGTGCTCAAATATGACTTAGTTATACAATACAGCAAAATATGAATATATATGACAAATAAAAACATGTTATTGTGTTTATAAAAGCGAGAAATACCAGGAAAAAAATATGACATGTCGTAGAAATCCGAGCTTAGTTTTAATGCACGTTTTCAACTCTTGCTATTTGTTGATGGATGCAGTGTTTTTGTATCTATCTCTGTGTCTGTAAAATCCTCTGAAGGCTCAGTCTCAAGTATGGTATGAAAGCAGCTGAGGTACGAGTGGGGTTGAAAATATTACATTCTGATGGAGTCAGGTAAGAATTATTTCATCGAAGGTGGGATATTTACTTATTCATGTATTTGTATAGATAGAAAAAACATCGATCCAGAGGTTGAGACGCATAGGTTTCCCTTTTTCTTTTTGGTGTGTCAGGGTCATGTTGCGATTCTTCAAGAATTTATCTGATATTTTCTGTGTCGTTGTAGACACAGTAAGAATTTAAAAATAGTCAGTTGGCTGCTTGGTTGCGGCGCTTGACCACGTCTGTTTTCTTACCTGGTAAGAAGACTCACTTGTACTCTGAGGGGGATATTTTTAGCTTGTTAGATTAATTTTGATTCATTATTTCTTCCCCTTTCCATTTGCGGTAGAATTCAACATTCTTTACGTTAAAATGTCCAGACATTTCGAAACATTTTACGGTATTATCGAATGTACTACTACTCAGCTGTTCAAAAGAAGTTGTTCCAAACATTACCTACATATAAGAACATAATATATAGTACATATCTAAGATAAGTTTCTTTCATCATGTAAATATTAACCGTAGGAACTAGACGATAAGCTTTACCATTTAGTCTATAAGTTACACAATTTTAAAATGTCGCAGAATTTAAAACAAATTAAATAGTGTATTGTGGTTGGGCATAATAGCAGGCTCTATAGCCTGAGCCATGCCATAGAAAACAAGACGATAATAAATAAATAAAAATAAAAAATCTTTCAATCCGTTCCCTGATGGGGTGCAGCGGGCCTCCTAGAGGGTGACGCCCTCTCTCAGACTAGGAGATGTGTTGCGGTGATTTTAGGTGCGGAGCAGTTTGAGGTGGAGGGCGTGGGGTGGCCATGGCCTATGAAAGGAACTCTCCCGGCATTTCCCTCAGGGAGGATAATGGAAAAAACAATGGAAAACATTCTTAGGACAGCCGACGATGGGACTAGCAAGCCACCTCCCGAATTCAGTTATAGATTCGAAGCCACTCTGCTCAATCCCGCATGTAAAAGACATCTCGAACAGCATTGCTCGCATACTGAAGAGAAGGAATATTACCACCCGATTCCACCCTCCAAAATGTAAAAAATATATAGAAAAAATGAGGCAGTTGATGTACAATTTGAAAGATCAACCTGGAGTTTATAGTGTTTCATGCCATCAGTGTGAGGTGGTGGTCGTGATGGTGATTATTGTTTTAAGAGGAAGTACAACTGGGCAAACATCCCCTATATAACACTAATCAGAGAGAAAAAATGGAAGGTATCCGACACTTCGAAATATGCAGGTATCGGCCAAAGAAAGGCAAGAGCCATGAAGGGCGTCAAAATGAAAGGCTCCCTAGACCTTGGAATCTAGTAGCGTCGGGGTCGGAAAAGTACAAGGATTGACCAAGGGAGGTTTGACCGGATAGATAATGATTTCGTGTGGCTATTTCTAGCCTGTGCAGCCCTTGTAAGGCAGACCCTCCGATGAGGGTGGGCGGCATCTGCTATGTGTAGGTAACTGCGTGTTATTGTGGTGGAGGATAGTGTTGTATGTGGTGTGTGAGTTGCAGGGATGTTGGGGACAGCAAAAACCCCCAGCCCCCGAGCCATTGGAATTAAACAATGAATGTTAAAATCCCACACCCGTCCGGGAATCGAACCCGGGACCCTCTGAACCAAAGGCCAGTACGCTGACCATTCAGTCAACGAGTCCGACATCGGATAGATGCAAGTGAGGACCTTGGAAGAAATACTTGAACCAACGGGAGGAGAGAAGGCTGCGCAGAAAATCCGCCTACAAAAGTTTCGGAAAGCCTACGGTAGAGTTCACAACATATACAATAAAAAGTGCGTGTCCCGCCATGCAAAGATCAGACACTATAATACAGTAATCAAGCCCGAAGTATTATATGCCAGCGAGATCCTTACACTAAATGGGAAAGGTGACATAGAATACATTATAAAATAAGAAAGAAAAATCCTGAGGAAAATTCTCGGCCCCCGAAAAACAGAAGATGGATATAGACTGAGGTCACGCAAAGTGACAGAAAAGCTTTCCAACATTGCAGCAGACATCCGCAAAAGACGTCTGAAAATTTATGGGCACGTCCGCAGACTGCCGGCAAGTAGACTGACACACACGATTCTCAACTACATAGAACATCTAAAAAAATTCCATGGGTACTGGAAGTGAAAAAGGATCAGAAAACAGCCCGGGTGAACTCAAATGACACCGCGGACAGAAACCTCTATAGGAAACATATTAATGGATGGGAAGTGCAACCAGAGAACGAAGTGAAAAAGAAGACTGGAGCAAAGTGGACAGAAGAACGAAAAAGGATCCACGGAGAAAGGATGAGAGCTGTTTGGGAACTCAGAAAACAGAATCGTTAGAGCTTTGCGTGATCCATTGGGTCCATACGTACATAATAATAATACTAATAATAATAATAATAATAATTGTTACCGTGTTTTTGTGGTAGTTATGCGTGAAAGAATTTGCGGGTGTGAAAGGGTCTCAAACTACGAAAGTAAAATTAATTTAAAATTTAACCAGGTTATATTTTCTTTTCAAAAACAAAGAAATAACAAGCATGGCAGGTACAAGGTAGCAAGTCAAAGGGTAGTTACAATATTTACAGGATTTAGGGCTTCGAGCCCTGAAAACACAATGCTTGGGCAATCAGCCCAATTTTACCCCAAACACAAGTTTCAACAGAGGGGCAGAAAACCCCATTTATGCCCAGGAGCCCTTGCTCCACATTACACTGAAAAGCCTCCACGAGGCGTACAACACTCAATTTTTCAAAGAGCCACTCGCCCTCAAATTTAAGCCTCTCCCAGGCCACACCAAACTCCACCTTCAAGTTGTCCTCAACGGACATAAACACAGGGGTAAAATACCCAATCTACTGAGGTCTATTAAATGAAAAGAAGGTTAATTTAATGACCTCTAAGGTAACAATTTGAGAGGAGGCGAACTTGCACTCCTAATACACTTTGATTAAGACCTACTTGGCACTAGGCCGTTAATACAAGGGCTAATCCCATACTAAAGAGGTGACTTAAGAAGAGAACAATTTGTTTTACGTTAACGAAGAATAGGTTGAGAAAAATAAGTTCACCTCAAAACAATATGAGTGGGAGCTCGAGAGGGTTAGCACTCTCTATCCCAGTATGTAGCTTTAAAAGAGAATATATGAAAAGAGTAGTTACATTTAGGAAAAGGTTACATGGTGGAACGCTTAGAACCCGCCCCGAGAGTTAAACTGCCGACCTAGCAAGAAAAGAAGTTATTAAGAGGCCATTACCTGGTGTTGAACAGCTGGAGAAGAAAGAGGCGCTTCCCGCCCCCTGCTATGTACTTTACACACTGAAAGATGGAACAGAAGTGGCCCGGAGACCCTAAAATCAGCAGTTTATATCCTCTCGCGGAAGGTTCTAGGTGTTAGGGGAATGAAAACACCCTCCCACAAACTTTTTATTGGGTAGGATACAGCAACATATTCAAGTCGGGGGAAGATACCTATGATTGGTCAGAAATTAATAACAGAAATTCGGGATTGGTTAAATGCAAAACAAGGGGAAAGAGAGGGGTATACAGCCAACTTAAACAATAACAGAAAGAAATTTAACAAAGAACAAACTTTTGAAATAAAATTTTCTCCAAAGAACAGTTATTTTTCTTCGCACTAGGGTGCACTATTGTAGTTCTTCAGTAGTGTCCTCTAGAAGAGAAAGTTCACACTTCTTACTTCAAGCGAAACAAAAACACATCAAAAATGACACAGTTCAAAAACTCAAAATTTTCCACGTGGTGACATCTTCTGAGAAAGTAGAGAATTAATAGCGTCAATAAAGTTCAGACTTCCTCCAGCAGAGGAGTTTCAACAGGCGCAACTTTTAAATTAGCGGCGTGGAGGTGTACCGCCCGGTATAATAATAATAATAATAATAATAATAATAATAATAATAATAATAATAATAATAATAATAATAATAATAATAATAATAATAATAATAATAATAATAATAATTGTACCAGGGGTAGACTTTCCCCGGCTATTTAAACTGCGCGCCTTTTCTAAGGCCATCTATGCCAGCGGACATGAACTTGTAAACTCCAAAGAAATGTCATCTTCTACTGTTAGATGGCTCTACCATCGATTTATTAGAGCACTCTCATGGACAAAAAACTAACTTAGAGCTTAGGAAATTTCGTTTATGTTATTGATAAACCTTTTTTTCTGAGGATTATTTTTAATGTACGGAAGTTGTCAACACTTATGCTGATTCCTCCTCGATTGTAATCTACCTATCGGAGGCTTGTAAATAGGTTCTCTGGCCTATCAAAACAGGGGGCGTGTACAGGAATCCAGCCTATCAGCTAAGTGTTCTGGAAGCTTCCCCTTATGGAACTATAAAAGCAGGGCAATTTAGGGCCGTCTTGTCTGAATTGTTCCAGTGTTTGGGAGTGCGACTTTACGAGAGCCCAGGGGCAGAGGTGAGGCCTGCTTGAGGAAGATCCTGCGACACAAGGTAATGGCAGAATTTACTTAGACATGTGATAGCGCCTGCGGATAATTTGAGACAAATGCTTCAGCCATTTTTCTTTTTATGTAATTTCGTAAACTGGTTGTTTTCATGTAGGATTATCAGAATAGTCTGAGGACTCTGTTTCTATTCCCTGCTGGCAAATATGTAATGTAAGTGAACAAGATTGATGACCCTCTGCTGTCTCCCATTCAATCTTGCACTGGGTGACTAAAGTTTTCAGTCTCAAAATTTTGTAAATATCATATCGGTGTTAAATGTTTCTCCTTTAGTCACACCTTGTAGTATAGGATTAGCCCCTGTATCATTAGGCCATAAGTCCACCTAGAGGGAGTGCACGTGTTTCGCCTCCTTGCCTTTTGTTCATGGCCGATTATGTGCAAACCTTTCCTTTTTACTATTAAGGCCATGTAGTATGGGCATTTATGCCTCTGTTTATTCTGTAACTGTTTCTAGGTTTTAGTTCCCTTTGGGACAGTGCTTAAAGTTATTGTAGAGCAATTGATGAACACTTTGAAGTGGGGTCACCCGATGGGTGGCCTAGTGTACTTGCAGTGCATTTAATGAAACTGAGTGCCTCTGCGAGGTTAGACCTGGGTATTTTGTGGCTCAGACTGCTGTGTAAGGTAACTGGTAAGAGCAAGACTTGCTTTTGTAAAATATTGTACCTTTCCGGAAAAAATATGCTCTTCTATATGTAAAATTACCTATCTTGCAATTATCGCAAGTTTTGTACCTGATGTTTGAACTTCTAAGTCCCCGATATTGTTAGAACTGACGAGCTCATTAATATTGTTTGCTATTCATTCAGGTTTTCTATCTCCCTATTTTAGAAAAGGAAATAAAATAAAATTTCCAAACTTGTTATGTTAAATTCTGCTCTAATTAATTCCTTGTCACCGGGCGAATTGGCCGAGTGGTCAGGGGCACGCGGCTGTGAGCTTGCATCCGTGAGATAGTGGGTTCGAATCACACTGTCGGCAGCCCTGAAGATGGTTTTCCGTGGTTTCCCATTTTCACATCAGGCAAATGCTTCCTTTCAACTCCTAGGCCTTTTCTATCCCATCGTCACCTACCTGTGCCAGTGCGACATCTATATAAATAAAATGGTAGGGGGTCCGCTGTCTGTAATTTCTTTTGTTTTGCCAATTTTTCAGATATTTATCCGTTTTAGGTCAACTCAAGACCAAATCGGTGGTTTTTACGTTTCGTGTCTGTTTGTTTGTTTGTTTGTTTGTCTGTTTGTCTGTCTGTCTGCTTGTCTGTTTGTCTGTTCCACCATCACGTCGAAACGGCTGGATAGATCTCAACCAAACTTCATATTTAGAGTATACTCATCCCGGGGAAGGTTTCGATATGCATATCATTTTAAAATCTTTGCATACACGGGGTGTTTATAGGAAAACCAGAATGGTTTTTCCACCATCACGTCGAAACGGCTGGGTAGATCTCAACCAAACTTCATATTTAGAGCATACTCATCCCAGGAAAGGTTTCGATATGCATATAATTTTATAATCTTTGCATAGACGGGGGGTTTATAGGAAAACCAGAATGGTTTTCCTCCATTTTCTCTTATACTATTGATTTTCTGTAAACTTAGTTTACCATACGTGAAACGTCTCTTCAATATAAACAACTTTCGTTATGTTCATAATTTACCTTACTCTTCACATGACGGAGAAATTTACAATTTTCCGCTGGTATCATGCTCTGCATTGAGTGACCGACAGACCGACAACGAACCTACAGGTTACCGTGGCAACGTCTCTGACTGCATGCCAGCAGGGAAGTAACGTATTGCCATTTTCCTCATCATGCTTTTAAATTCGTGGTTGTTCCTTGGGTAGAAGGCAAGAGAGGCGTCAATCGGCCTATCTGCGGGATATTGGCGGAATATCGTTGTATGTTATAACCGCCCTCCAATAGATTAAGTAATAACACCATTAGTCATCTTCTTATTATTTGTTTACCTAAGAATCACTGGGTCTAAATTTCTCCTCTGTTACCGCTTTATTATATCCATTACCCACACTAGCATAATTTATTGAGGGGCATTTGATTTTCCAGTACATTCACTTGGCATTTACATATTTGTCGTTATCCGGCTGTCCTCAGTTATAATCCATTTTCTATTACTTGCAACTTTCTTAACTGTATTATTTTCTTCCGTAATTACGCCCTAAGTACGCGAGTGCTACAAACTACTGGATGTATTTCCACCAAGACCCATATTTAGAATACACCTGTCCTTGATAGGTTTTAGGGCAAATATTGTTTCTAAATCCCTGAACTGACTGGGGGTTTATACCAAACGGAAACAGTGATTTTGCACTTCCACAAAATATACACAACCAAACTTAATGGAAATCTACCTACCTTGGTATAAAATTAATTTCTAAACCTTTTTTTCTCATGTGCATCATTTCGATACGAGGATTAATAAGGGAGATATCATTAACGGACCGTTTTTCTGTACAAGTCCCATCGGACTTAACTCACGAGCGGGTGCGTGTAAAGCGTATTCCTTACAACTTGAAAATTACTGAAGACATTCGAACCAAAATTTATATTTAGCATCCACCTGTCCAAAGGTAGGTTTTAAACGTAAATAACATTTCATGTTCCGGAATGGACTGGCGGTTTATAGGGAACCGAAATGGAGATTTTACTCTTCCACAATATATACAGAACAAGACCAGCCTGACTGGAAATCGACCAAACGTGATGGAATTCCACCTCTAAACCTTTTTTTTTTCATGTGCATTTTTTCGTCAGGAGGATTAATAAGGGAGATATCATGAATGGTCACTTTTGCAGGTTAAGTCCAGCGGACATAGCCCAAAAGGTGTTTTACATGGAGCAGATTCCTTATCTATATAAATCAAATCGTAACGACTGTGTGCCTCTACACTGATTATTTCTGGCGAAATTTTCGTACAGATTTCCGTTTAAGGGGTAATAATGACCATCTCCATAATTTTTAGTTTAGTTTCCTGAAAGTCCTAATTTTTACCCGCCTCGCCCAAAATCCAGATTGCGGCATAATCTGCCAGAAGAAAAAGAAGATAATTGAAATTTAACAAAATTATACGTTTTAGCCTGTAACGAACGGAAAACATCCTAGATCATTAAATTTTTCACTTTTTATCCCCGAAGAATATCGAAATATGCAGGCAATTTTAATGATGGTGCAGACCTTCGGAAATTCCTATCAGATAACGGATTGCACAATCTCCGTTCAATTTGGAATGATCTACAACCTTGGTCTTATGACTGTTTGCCGTATCTGTATCCCTTTAACGTTTGATTTTTCTCTATTAATCGACGTAAAGTCAATTTGGAATTTTCACATGCATAATTCATGCTTTCAATTACTTATATGAAATACAGAATCATCAAACTCTTCACGAAATTTGGCACACCTAGTAGCCATATGTGAGCCAAATGCTATGTATGTAGCTGTCAGATAATTATCCGAAAAGTAATGTAATGTGAGATAATCATACAAAACCTGCTCCACGTTTCTAACTCAATCTGACCCAAGAATAGATGACATATCATAGGACCAGCCATTTAGGCCACTAAATCCGGCGTGTCTTATGGTATAATCCTTTGTCGATATGACGTACGTTTAGTAGCAGTTAATCTGTAAATGAAGGTCTTCAATATTGTAAACACGCATATACTTTCGTATGTCGATCTATATATATTCACTGATGTCGATTTTTAGCGATCGAGAAAGGGTGGGTCTGCTATTATAATCAGTACTCCCCACACCGACTTTGACTGGCAGTAGGAAAGGGTTCCTTCTCCAACTCCTGTGTAACTGTCATTAGTAAGGAAGGCCTGCAATTGTAATGAATAGTTCCCTTCTTTATTTGACTTGCAGAAGGCAAGTGAGCATGCAGTTTTGTTTAAAACTCCCCTACCCGATTGTGTTTGGCAGTAGGCAAGGGTGCCCGCCATTATAAAGAAATGTCCTCATCTAAAATGTGACTGGCATTAGGCATAGTGGCCTGCTATTTTGATGGAAACTCACCAACTTGGTGTGACTGGCAGTAAGCTGGCTAGCAGTAGGAAAATGGGCCTGGCATTATAATGATAACTGCACAACTCAATTTCGAGTGATAATAGGGTAATTGCCTGCCATTATAATAGAAACTCCTCAACTGTAATCTGTCTGGAAGTAGGAAAGGGGGGCTGCCATTTTAACGAAAACTCCCCAAATCGATTCTGTCCGCGTAGTAGGCAATGGGGCCTGCAATTATAATGTAAACTTCCCAACTCGATTGTGAATGGCAGTAGGCAAGTGAGCCTGCCGTTATATTACAAATCCGTAACAAACACTTTACATTGGAAACAACGTACGGGGACCTCCCCATGCTCTTTCTCGGATAACGCTAAGAGACAAGCAATTTAAAAACAATCTTATTTACTGCATGTACACTATTTACTTCGATATTCGAATACAATGTAGAATACCGTAGCGAAGCACGGGTACATTCGCTAGTAAATAATAATAATAATAATAATAATAATAATAATAATAATAATAATAATAATAATAATAGTAATAATAATCCTTGTCCAGCCATTCAACCCATGCGCTTCTTATTCCTCTATGGGCCACGGAAACTCCGTAATAATAATAATAATAATAATAATAATAATAATAATAATAATAATAATAATAATAATAATAATATAGAATTAAACCAGAGCTATTATATGAATCAGAATGTTTAACGTTGAACCAAAAGGGGTGAATAAGAGGAACAGGAAAAACTTAGGAAAACTTTGGGACCCCAATATAATAAAGGTATTTGAATGAAAAGAATAAATGAAGATCTCTACTGCAATGGATAGATAATTACCGATACAATTAAAAGAGGAAGACTGCAGTTTTATAGTTACCTTCACAGAATGAACAATCACGGGCTAACTAGAAATAAATTTTTTAAATCTCCAAATTAAAACACATCGCCGATTGACTGGCAGAGATGGGATGGGAACTACAGACACTGAAGATTGCAGATGACGTAATAAATAATCGGGTGGACTTCCGGCGAGAGATCACTTCTGCAGATTTTTCGCTTTTTTAAATTCGACGTCAACCTCGGAGAGTGTTATCGAGGAAGAGAGGCAGGCGATCAGCCGACGTATGAAGAAGTTCTGGGAAGAAAAGGAAAATAATAATACTGTACCATAGTCTTAGGTTCTAAGCGATCTATAATTGGCCAAATTTTAAAATAAAATTACGGTATGTTCAAGCCCTAGGAAGTGTGTGTAACTTGCGTGAATGAGGCTTAATGTTCGACAATGACGGACTTTTCATTATCGCAATATCGATTCTTTTGACATTGAATAGTTCCACAGATGACCAAAATAAGATTAATTTAAATATTTGGCACTGCGTTATACCAAACTCCAGTCCTCGTATACGGAATTATATCATTATACAGACAAAAGTGAAGGCCTCGGTTTATTTCTGGGAGTATATTACTGTAAAGGTGAATGCCAGCTCGCTTAGCTGATTGCTATTGACCAAGCGATGATACAGACTAGTTCCCTTGTGGAGGGATGGACAAAGGTCCTAATGGATTAGTCCCGCTATTAAAGCAACCAATTCCCTTTACACTCTAGAACCTGATTTGTTCCCGAACAATAATAACTATTACTCTGCTTATTGATGAATTATGAACAGTGATTGGACAATATAAGACGAGCATCATAGCCACGCTTCTACAAAATTGTATAAGCATAGTTATACAAAATATCACTGCGTCTAAACAGGGAAGTTGATCAAACTAGTTGAAGCTTAGAGGTAGCGGTGGTTATTATTGTTTTAAGGAGATATACGAAAATAAAAGTCATCCTCTTGTAACTCAAACAATAAATAAATAAATAAATAAATAAATAAATAAATAAATAAATAAATAAATAAATAAATAAATAAATAAATAAATAAATAAATAAATAAATAAATAAATAAATAAATTAAATAAATAAATCTGACCCCCGAATAATGTTCTTTATCGCCATAAGAGATGGAGGTGTCGGTGACGATGGGATAGGAAAGACATCGGACGGGGAATAAAGCAGCTGTGACTTTAATTAGAGCACACCCTCAACTTTTTATTTATTTTTATTTTATGCCTTTGTATGTGGCGAAGTTAGGGCTCACGGCCCACTCTTACATTTAACCACAGCATGTAGTACATAGTCACATAACTTGGAAAAGTAAAATTAACAGTCTCTAGGAACTACCTAAATTAATGGAGTAATATTATATCAGATTATAAATGTTAATTTTAATGATTAATATTATCTAGCCTATCTACACCATATAACAATAGCTCTAAATCATACTTGCACTTCCTACTTCCTGGTGTGAACATGGGAAACTACGGAAAAGCATGTTCCGTGCTGCTGACAGTGGGCTCGAACCCACCCTCTCCCGAATGTAAGCTAACAGCTACAGCGGGGGGATACATCAGCGTCGTTCTGCACTGTGCAGGAAACGGTACCATTTCCGAACGCATCGTTCCATTGCCCTGTACGACAATGTCTGCTACAAATAGGGAATGGACTAATCTTGAAACATGGGGGAAAAAAATGTGCGTGATTTCATCAGAAGTCATGGTTCCAAACGTGAGAAGTTCTTAGACAAGTGATTATTAACGTGAAAGAAAAGTTATTCGCGTTACCAAAAATCATTTCAGAGATGTATAATTTCACAGTATTTCGTAGAAGCCCATCGAGTAAAAATAGCAGTTACATTCACTGAGGTAATTAAGGAGGAAAACTAGTTATACTGCGAGAAGTGGTATTTATTGCCATTACACCTCTCTTATGAAATTATTGTCCATACCATGGCTCTAAATTTGCTACTAACGGAATTCTCAGTTTTGAAATAAAAACATAAAACTATAGTTTTGAGAGGAAATATGACACGATTACCATCCTTCTTTAACCTAAAAAAAAGAGGCACGTCACCTCGGAGAATGAACGTATTTACGAGAGAAATGGAACGGCAATAAGATAAGATAAGACTTATTCTGCCTGGAGATAAATGTTTCTGTATATGTAAATTGTAGATTTACAAAGTTTACATATACTTAAAAGATTTTAGTCACCCAGCTCAATAGTAGAAGGGGAGAGTTACGAGGGTCACCACTCGTATTCCCTCACATTAAATATTTTCCCAGTAGGGAATATAAATGGAGTTCGAAGACTGCGCAGCAGGACCTACATTTTCGTCCAAAAAGAAAATATTACATATTAGATATTAAGGAAACTGCTGAAATCTTCCATTCGAAATACACGCCTGCACAATCATATGTTCAGGTAAATTCTACCATTACCTTTTAGCGCTGGATCTTCTTCAATCCGGCCTCGCCCTGCCTCTTTCCGTTTCTAATCTCCGTCAAGACGCACTGTCAATAACCGGAGCAAATCCACCACAATAACATGCAGTTACCTACACCTGGCAGATTGCCGCCCACCCTCATCGGAGGATCTGCCTTACAAGGGCTGCACTCGGCTAGAAATAGCCACACGAAATTAAAAATTACAGGAGCATATCAGACAAGACGGTCCTAAAGTACTCTCCTTAAATAGCTCCCTAGGGGAATGTTCCACATTAAATTAAAATCCAGAACACTGATAGGTTTAATTTGCATACATTTCCCCGGGTTAGATTGGCCAGAGAACTTAGTTACAGGCATGTGATAAGTAGATTGCATTAGAGCAACCAGGTGAAGAGTTGACAATTGCGGCACATCAAATAAAAACAACAACCAGAAAATAGATTTACCAACTAGAACAAATTGAATATCTTCAGAAATGAATTTGTGTTTAGCCCACTAGATATCGCTAGAAAATGGATTGCAGAGTCATCTACCAATCGGAGAAAAAGTTTTAGAAAGTCTTAAAAGTTCTTGGTCACTGTCATAGATGCCCCATAGATGAGGTGCGCAGTTTATTTAGCCGGGAGAGTATACCCCTGGTATAATAATAATAATAATAATAATAATAATAATAATAATAATAATAATAATAATAATAATAATAATAATAATAATAATAATAATAATTTCGTGTGGCTACATCTAGCCAAGTGCCGCTCTTGTAAGGCAGTCCCTCCGATGAGGGTGGGCGCATCTGCCATGTGTATGTAACAGCGTGTTATTGTGGAGGAGGATAGTGTTATGTGTGGTGTGTGAGTTGCAGGGATGTTGGGGACAGCACAAACACCTAGCTCCCGGGCCATTGGAATTAACCAATGAAGGTTAAAATCTCCCACCCGGCCGGGAATCGAACCCGGGGGGCATTCTGAACCGAAGGCCAGTACGCTGACCAGTCAGCCAACGAGTCATAGGGTAGATGAAAAAGTGTTTAAGGACATCGTTTGTGCATATTTATTGAATACAGGTTTATTTTCCTAAAATGTTACACGGAAATAAATTCTAAACCATTAAAGAGATGGGCATTCTGTTTTCATATCCGTAAATGGTACCCAATGGTTTATAAAATAATGTGCCACGTATTCTCATGAAGTGATTAATAACCGATATATTGATAATAACTCCATATTTTTAAATAGAAATGCACAACGGCCGGTCTAGCAGTTCAACTGTTATAAGTTCAAATATGTAAGTATTTTCAAAATCGGACAATTAGTTATGAGATATCAATAAGAACAGAATGCGCTGTTTTGCACGCCGCTTCAGCCAACGTGAAGTCAGGCAAGGACATATTGACGCGCAAGCAGGTTCTTGGGTGTGATTCCAGCCACAGAATGGATACCAGGAATGTAAGCATATCGTATACATGCGATGGGTTTGCAAAGTGTGTACGACAGATGAACTCATGACAGGACAGGGAGGCGTGATCTTTTTAAAAGGCATAAAATAATTATTCTGACTTCAAAGGAATATAACGAAAGCTATAATTGTTACTGGTTTGGGTGTACAGTACATACTACTGTATGAATTGAGAAATAAACATAATACAGGACACCGGAAGAGCTCCTTCTAGAAAAGAAAATTAATAATATCAGAATAAACTTCCTTCCCCGTTGAGTGTTCGCCAGTCATACAATAACGTTACACACCCAGGGAATGTTACAGTACATCACATTATGAGTACGATAGTTTACAGTGCATGCCTGGTATCTGTTCTGTGGCTGGAATCATTGCCAGGAAATAGCTTGCATGCCAATTCGTCCTTGGCCAACCGTACGCTGTCTGATGCGGCACGCAAAAGCCCAAATGCGTTCATATTGATATCTCAAAAAGTAACTGTCCGATTTTGAAAATACTTAGATATTCGAACTTGTACGCAGTTGAACTTTTAGCCAAGCTGTATGAATTCCTGTCATTTCATTTAGGAATATGGAATTAGTGTCAATAACTCGGTTATTAATCACTCCATGAGAATAAGTAGTACGTTATATTAAAAGAACTTGGGTAACATTTACGAATATGAAAACAGAATTCCAATATCTTTAATGGTTTAGAAGTTATTTCCGCGTAACATCTGAGGTGAATAACCCTCATACGACATATCGTATAAAACGGCGTAATTGTTTATCACATTCTCGGAGAAATATATCGACTATAACGTCCAATTTTGATTTTTGTTTGTTACGCGTTTAGGGATTGCTGACAACAATGTAGCGCTGATTCTCAAACTCTCGTTTTCAGTATATTTAAAACCAGTCTATCAGTTAAATAGTGATGGCAGACATCGCTGTGATGATGTCGAAAAGAATGGAAAAGTGTTTAATATTGGAGAAATGTCAAAAATAGTATGACGATGATAAAATGGGGAAACAAACGTCAACATCCGGAAGGAATTGGACGTATCACACTAAATGATTTCTACAACTTGAAAGGAGAGAGAGAGAGCATCTAATCTATTATCCAAGACCGTGTGCGGCATTATTGATCAATTTATATCATTGCTACTTACTATTTTATATATTGTTGGAATATTATGGCTGTACTTACTGCACTCAAATAGCCTCTCAGTCGCGCTGCACAAATTGCAAATACAGTACTTACTTCACTTAGAAGAAATGCATTGAGCTTTTCAATATAATATATCAAGTAAATGATATTTCACCAATCTTGGGACTAGTTTCAGACACATAGTGGCTATATTAAGCCAAATAAAAATTAAACAGATTATGGGATAACTAAAACGTATGTATACCAGACAAAGGCAATGTTGCAAGAAAAATTATAATATTAAAATGCATATAATGACAAAAGTTATGGTTATGATCTTCGTGTCTTTAAGTTAAGACTAGTATATATATGTTTTAGTTATCACATAATCTGTTTTATTTTTATTTGCCTGAGGATGGCCTCTAAGTGGCTGAAACTAGTCCCAAGACTGGTGAAATATCATTTACTTGATATATTGTATTGAAAAGGTCAATTTTTTCTTATAATAATTCTTATAATCTTATATTTTCTTATAATTGCGTTTCAATATGGAACACAAATGAAATGAAATCTATAGCTTATAATTACTTCACTTATGTTTTCTGTTTTAATTTCATTCTGTTAATTAACCATGTAAGCTTGCGGCCTAAAACTTACAGATATGATATTTTTAGAAGAAAAAGAAAATACGGGATTGTGCGACTATCACTTATAACGTCCCTTAATTGACAGTCCTTCGGAAACGTTATAACCGGTTTCGACTATATATACAGTATGTTGTAAATATTTGCAGATATCTGCATAGTTTCATAATCAAGAGGATGACTCCTTACTTAGGACGAGTCGTCTCATTATGTTACCGGCAGAAGCCCAGCCTTCTTAAAGTGATGTAATAATAATAATAATAATAATAATAATAATAATAATAATAATAATAATATGGAAAGATAAACATAACAGAAACCATAAGAAAAAGGAGATTGCAATTTTTTGGACATATTTACAGAATGGATGATTCCAGATTAACAAAAAGGATTTTTAAATACCTTTGGGACAAAAAAGCAACAACTACTCATAGCTGGATTCAAGAAGTAAAGCAAGATTTAGAAAGAAATAATACAATAGAAGAAGAAACTCTTGACAGAGACATTTTTAGAAAGAGAGTACTAAGTATGGAAGTATTACAACGAAGATTGAACAAGAAACCTGGTGAAGTCGTCCGAGGACACAAAGAAACAGCATGGTGAAAGGATGAAAGAATATCGGAAGGAACGGAAGAGAAATAACAAAGTAAGAAGAATTGAATTAAAATGGCATGTGGTCCTTAGCAGGCCTCATCGGAAAGAATAAGAAAAAGAAGAATATGGAAAGATAACTAATTCAGGTCGACACCATTAAATTCATTCCCCGGTTGCTGACAAGAAAGCGGTTTTCTTTTCCATCACACTGCTGTGCCGTTGTACAATGCACTGAGCAGGAAGCCTTCTCCTGTCGGGTGCTCTCCATTCAATGCGAACCTGCCTGCTCAAAGGGCTTCATTAATGGAGGCGCACTAATTGCTGTGCATATCGGACTTATTGAAGCGATAACCACATTCAAAGCTAGTATTTGACATTACCTTGAACAACTGTCACCACCCCCTTCCTCCTCACGTTTCCTGTATGAATTTTAAGACATAATCCAGGGATATTTCACTACTGTATGATCACTTTCATTTGGGGTAAATGACGCTATACGAATTATAAAATACGAGGGCGAATCAAAAATTAAGTTACACTTCCAAGTTCTGGCCATTTATGAAACCATCCATATATAGGCAACACGGCTATAACAACATAAAATGTAAGTTCACTTTTCCACATAGCCCCCAAGAGGCTGTAAACATTTCTCGGAAAGGTCAACCAACAGTAGTCTAAAGTCAGGGGTTCTGCCGTCACCTCAACCTCCAGCCCCTGGACGAGGACTCTACCGCATTGACTGTGCTGACTAAGAGTACATTCTTAACTTCACATGACCTCCCTATAACAGTTGGCTAATGCGCTCGTAACGTTACATGACCTTACCCAGTCTACATGTCTAGGCTTAATTATCTCAGACCTCGGGTTCGACCCTAGGCTTAAGGGCCTAAACTTTACAGACACAAGTTCGTTGCCAAAAGTGCAAGCTACCCTAACAACCAACGTGACTATGGCTAAGCGTTTAAGCTTAACCTAACAGGCCTGACGTGTCTAGACTTAACCTCGTACTACCCGAATTTGACCCCAGGCCTAAGGACGTTAATCTTACAGACCTACGTTCGATGCCGAGGCTAACCGCATAACTGTGTAGGCTTAACCTTATATGATGTTACAGGGGGTTAACCGTAGAGACCCTAGTTCGAAGCACGTGTCCAAGCTTAACCTCACAGATCCCGGGTTCGACCGTAGACCTAAGGGCGTTAACCTTACTGACCTAAGTTCGATGCCGAGGCTAACAACATAAAAGTATAGACTTAAGCTCACGCTGAATAGGCGTTAACCTAACCGGTTGCCCTTCCTTACACCAGCTCCGAAATAACATTACACCCTAGCTAATTGTGCAGGCTTAAGATCACGCTAACCAGGCGTTAACCTAACTTAACCTTCCAGGACATGGAGCTGAACTTGGAACAAGATGGCGGTTATAAGGCTTAATAGTATGCTTTATTCATAGGGGCGTAACATTGGAATGCGACTTAATGTAGCTTGGAGCTGAACTTGGAACAAGATGGTGGCTATAGGGCTCAGGCTCAATACGTGTGCTTTATTCATAGGAGACGTAACGTTCGAAAGCGACTTAAGCGAGCTTGGAGCTGAACTTGGAACAAGATGGCGCCTGTGTTGATGCGTAACGCGCTGTTCGTTTCTTAGTGTCTAGAACACTCGATTTGAACTTTAGAGCTTATAGATTTCAACTCTAGAGACTTACAGTAGCCTACAGCATGTTTGATATTACCCGGAGACTAAAACCTTCTCTTTAGAACCGAAAAGTGTTTTGCGCTACTTACTGGGTACCTAACAAGAGAGGTATTGATATATTGACGGCTTAAGTATAAATAACACTTACCCGTAGCATGTTGCAAAAATGATATACTGGATAGCTGTGCATATGTTCAGTGATGACAGTAGATTGCGATATTAGGAGTGGTGAATAAAGGAAAAGGCTTATTGAAATAAATAAATAAATAAATAAATAAATAAATAAATAAATAAATAAATAAATAAATAAATAAATAAATAAATAAATAAATAAATAAATAAATATTGTTTAGTTTATCACATATATATTAACACATCTGAGATTCAACTTTAAAAGTATATAGCTTTAAAATATATTGCTTAATTCAAGCATACACAGTCTACAGTCCTTTATCATTGGATAGAATTAATCCCAATCGGTATTGTAGTGTAGTTGGCAACGTCTGCATGCGGCTACTTCTAATGACAACTTACAATGAACAGGTTGCATTCCCCAAGCGGAATGTATATCGTGAGCAGCGTATGTTGATAGAGAACCAGAAGGTAAATACATGATCAAATGCTGCGGCATACAGCGTAAGCGTTTATGTTTATAGAAATCTGTAATAGCCTTACTTGCTAGTGTATCATTAGGTTCAATGCACGATTTGCACAAACAAGTTTTTCTTACTTCATCGTCTATACTTTTTCTTTCTTATCCATGATTCTCGATGTAGAAGCACACACACACTAATAATAATGATGTTAAAATATTCTTTTTATAGTCTTGTGACGATATTCGATAATGGATGGTAAGTAACATCAGTCATGTGAATAATAAGGCAATAGGCTGTAGTGTTAGCAGGAATATTTTCATATGTCCTAAATTCTAGACGAATATCGACAGGAGAATCTTTTAGAGACTCATTATGATAAGAGCAGTCCATAACAAAAGTCGGTGCTTTATTCTTAAATTCTTCACGAGAAAATAGCGGCCGATCCTTTTTCTGGTATTATGATGATTAAAATTTACAAAACATGTCATAGAGCAAAAAAATTTATTTTTCTTGAAATTAATAATCATGTTTTCGTAGGGGTAAGTAACTCCTTTGAGGTATATTCTTAATTTGCAGTGATCGAACTCAGAGCTATACTTTTCGTGGTTGAATTTACGATCCGTTTGAAATCCATAAATAATGTACAGACGTTTTTTAGTGAAACGTGATGTTTTTACTGCCCAGCTATGCTTGTTTGTAGGTGGTAACACAGGATACTTATGCACCTCCCAACTTCGAAACCGTATTGGTAGTGGTGTATCATTTTCTACAATCTCGAGCAATCGGAGCTTTTCTCGATCAGATAATGTTGCATGCGGAATCTTCCAAAGGATACGTTGACAGGTAATTTTTGAGTCTACACGTACCGCTGCTGCTTTAACAGCATTGTAATCACTACGATCACGGAGCAGAATTAGCTCTTGTTTTGCGTTGATTATAATACGTCTATAGTCTTCAGCGAAGCCAAGAATACGTTTCAATGATAACATACCTGTATAAGTACCATTATCATTAATTATCCAGTTGTTGGTAGCTTTTGGACACCATTCTGCCATCCGTAAAAGATTACTTTCTTCAACACAAAAAGAAGGTTAGAGTATCATTCCACTTGTATTGGGTCGATGCGTAAGACCATGTGGTTCTTATATCTTTTATTTTATTTTATTTTACTGTCACTGTCACGCACTGTAACTTACAATCACAATCACCCAGTGATGTATTCACCTCCACTCTCAATGACCTTCTGCCAACGTTCAGGTAACAGTTGAATGCCTCGCTAGTAGAATTGTTTTGGTTTTGACTGGAAGAAATCTGTTAGCCATTGGTCAGGAGAAGCTTCGTCAGGAAACACTTGCCCCTGAATGTGGTTAGAAAGAGAGCTGGGCAAAGTCAGGGTAATGCGGAGAATGAGGATCAGAATCACACCTTCGGCCAATTGCGCTGTGTGCGGACGAGCATTATCAGGGAGCAATAAGACTGGTTGTTGTCTTTGTCTTTTGTTGTCAATAGCAACGGCAAGCCATCTTAGCTGGTCACTATACACAGCAGAGGTAATCGCTACGTTTTTCGAAAGAAGGTCATGGTGAAGAATGCCATGTTTGTTCCACCAAACACACAACATGATTTTCTGTGGATGGGCACTATCCTTGGGACGGGGAGTTGGTTTTTTGATGGGCTGAGCCACTCTTTCCTCTTCTTCATTTTGACATACAGGCATAATTTCCCGTCACCGGTGCCAATGTTCCAAAGGAATGCTTCGTGCCTATCACAAGCCAACTGGTGCCGGGCAAGCAGTGACGAACATATGTATACTCGTTGATTTTTGTTACTGTCACTTCGCACATGTGGTACCCATATACCTAATTTCTGTACCTTACCCATCTAATGCAAATGGCGTACAATAGTTGACTGATCACATTCAAAAACTTGCGCCATTTCCCACCTTGTTTGACGAGAATTCACATGACGCAACTCATTCAAACTTTTTTCGTCAAATTATGAAGGTCTCCCAGAACGTGAATCATCAGACAAGTCAAACCGTCCTGCTCGAAGGCGGGAAAACCATTTTTGTGCTGTTCTTTCAGCAATTGCTTCATTCCCGTACACTTCACAAATGTCGCAGCTCCTGCTGTACTGGATCCTCGGTTAAACTCAAAGAGTAAAATGTGTCGGAAATGCTCACGTTTCTCAACTTGACATTCCATAACCGTTTGTCTGAAATATACACAAATAATACGTTCACAATCAAGGAAACCTGTGTTTCACAACACATAAACTGCAAGCTCAGTTAAACAATGGAATAACGATAAACAATCTCTTCACGCTGCATTGTTGCCAACCCAAAAGAACACCGTACGAACTTATACTATCAGATAATTAGAAAATTATAACTGTGCCCAAATATATATTTATTTTTTCGTGCTAATTAAGACGACTGCTACCTAGCTAGGTGACCTTTGGTTATTGGAGTCTTGCGTTGTCATCGTTTTGATATATTTAGCAACTAGCTGTTAACCGCGGCTTCATTCGAGAGGATTTCGTAATTTGATAAAAGTAATCGTTCGTCGGTACTACTCTAAGAATTTATCTGATAATCCCTAAAGTATAAAAACTCACCGAAAGATTGCGTTTCATTTACCCCAGAACCTCTAATATGACCAGGCTACTGGCAGAGCTAACTCTGGAACATGCGACATTGAAATATGTATGTGAGAAACAGTCCCCTCTCAAATCGACAACAAGTAATGTACCCGCTCAAAACCCCCACCAGGGTGCAGTAAATACGTGTAGATTCTAGATACCTATTTCCACGTCTTTAACATCTTCAGTTGTTGATATATGTGCCGCACCAAGTTTCCCTTGGTGGCGCACTCCTCTGTATGTAATACATTCTTTGACTGCAATCGACGTTTCGGTCGATTTATCTCTGGACGTGACGTATGACTCGTTTTCTCCTTGACAGAGTGCGCTTCCGGCCATCAGCCGAAGTGCCCTCTTAGTCAGTCTTGTGTCCGCCTTCTTTGAAACAAGTTCGCATGACGGTTGTAGCCATCATGGCGGCCAATGTAATAATGTACATTTTGAGATACGAGATCTTTGACCTGTGCCGTTTACTTTTCATGCAGTGGATTTACCTACTTGAATGCCCGACTCTTTATCTCTGTCGCTATTTTGTGACTACCTAATGCTCTGAGCAACGCCTGACTATTAAGGTAACCTTTTTTTTGGCTTGCTATGGTTGCGTGGGCGTATTAGTTATGTACATTTATCCGTTAATGCTGCATTTTGCCTTATTGCTTGTTTTCTCTGATCTTGTGTGTTCTGTTTTTTGTGTGACTTAAACCCGTAAGGATGGAGGATGGTTTTAGTCAGTAGTGTGTTTGTTTGGCGTGTATGTGATCTGAAGTTCGAGACCTATTGCCATTTTTTCTTTTTTTCGTCGATTTTTCTCATGGCCGAGCTCTTGATGCGTGATGTTGTGTTTGACGCTATGACTGGTATTCATGTTCGTCCGTGGTGAGGCGATATGAATACGTTGCAAGCGTGATGGTTACGATGAAGCTACTGTGAATTATGTGGGGATATGCCTTGCCTTGATGCGGCAATCCTTTGTTATTTTACGCGTCTTGTATTGAGCTCATGAGTCCATGAATGCACTTGTCTTGCTATGAGGATCTCCCTGTGTTCGTTATGTGTCTGGACAAAACTGATTATTCTACCTGTATACATTTCTTTTGGGTCTCTATGGTGAGTGTGTACGTGTGGTTGTGCTGTATGCTTGCCTGATTAACAGCATTCTCCTTTTCTTACAGTGTTATTTTTTTAAAGTTTTATTTACATTTTCTTATTTTCATTCCTCGGGCTATTTGCTGGCCTAATTATATATTTACGTTTGTTGCTTTCATTTGAATGAGTCTTCTTTCATTGTTAGCTTTGTTTACTCGCCTCGTAACTATGGCAGTCATGTTTATTCTTTGATTTTTTCTTCCTTGCTGGGATGCTTTTTTTTCAAATGGGGGATTGTTGCGTGATGGATCTCTTCTCTGGGATGCTGGTCCATATACATGGAGATGTGTGAGATGTAACGTGTATGTTTTTATTTGATGTGCGTGTAAGTTCTTTCGATGTATGTCCGCTGATATTAGTTTATTGCAAGGACGAATGTGTCATACGTCGCGTATGTGAAATTATGCGGTGAGAGTAAATCGTACGCTACAAGTTTGTGATTGTAAGAAGCTTGTGTGGCCATGTTTGATATCTTTTCAATCTGCCTCTTGATATGATTGGATGAATAACCTATACGATAAGTTTCTACGCATATCTCCGTGAGTAATGTTTCTAACTTGATTTTTTATTGCCTTATCTTGCTTTATTTTCATTAATAAACCTCCATGTATTTTGACCCCGTTCTTTCATTTATCGGGAAGGGTTCTGGGTTCTTTCCGTCTCCCGTTCCTCCCTTTAGTTTAATTTGGTTCGAGTCCAGCTCCAGACTGTTTTAGTCTGTTCCAGCCCGTCCACGGCCTCGTCGCATGAGGTAAGTTGGTAAGTATTCACGGACCTGTTGGTGTGTGTATGCGTGCGTGTGTGCGTATGTATGTGTGTGCGTATGTGCGTGTGCGTGTCTATGGTAGCAGAGTGTGTGTAAGGCATGGGTGAGTGAGTGTGTGTGCTGCGGGTGTGTGAGGGTGCATATATAAGTATATTTATAAAAAGGTTTCAACTCCTTCTTCACTTATTTTCAACCCCGTTAAGTGGCTTTTCCGAAATAAAAAAGTACATGTTCCTTTATATATGAGATTTCAAATACCAGATTTAAAGTATTGTACCGGAAACGCACGGTCATGAAGTATTTTTTAAGG
This sequence comes from Anabrus simplex, assembly GCF_040414725.1. Lineage (NCBI taxonomy): Eukaryota > Metazoa > Arthropoda > Insecta > Orthoptera > Tettigoniidae > Anabrus > Anabrus simplex. The sequence goes on along the minus strand of NC_090272.1, from coordinate 80,746,192 downwards.
GCAATGTCATTTAATTGTTACGCGCCTTAAGAACTACAAGATCCAGAGTGTGTGCAAGCAGCTGTGAATGACGTAGATACAGGAACGAGGTATACAACTCCCCAGCTCATCAACTGGCCACGTGGCAAGGACTAGGGTTCTGGAACAACGTCACACATTGTCGAACTTTCGATTCAGAGATTTTGAAAACTTCTTTAATAATTGTCGTGTCTTCTTGAGAGATACGCCATTCTGTGGTTAATTACACGAACGTCTCCACTATCAGATTTCAAGAAAATCCACCGAGGGATTTTCGAGAAATTTCACTTTTTAATAATCACGTCATCTGATGACCTAAAGACCTCGAGTATATAAAAGGCGAGGCCACTCGTCAGTGGACATGCATTCATCGTTGGGTGTTCTGACTTGTCAGCCTGGCCACATAACGCCTTGATATTGTTCGTCTGAACGAAGTGCTGTTGGAAATATTTAGAAATACTGTTCGAGTGAACTCAGAATTCTGTGAATAAACTGAACTTAGAATCTCGTGTGTAAACGAGGACATAGAAAATTGTCGAATCTTTGAAATATTAGATGGTGGAACTTGGACTCTACACCATCAAGTGTCGTAAAGGTGTTAATTATTTCCAAGTGAAACACTGGAAAATTATTTCGGTAACTGTGATATTTAACTTAGCATTTCTTCGATTAGAGACCCAGTGAAGTGTCTAATTTATTTCATTCCTATGCAAATCTGATCTTTAAAAGTGTTTAAAATATTTCACCGTAATAATACAAGTGTTGGCCCATTCAATACTTACGTGCTCGTGAACAAGTGATTAATTTTGTGCGCGATAAACTGTGCCAACCGCACTGTTAAAGTGAGCGATAATCCATTATATTCGTAACTGGATTCGAATTCATACTTGAACATAATTATTTCCAACCATTCTTCAGTGACTTTATTATTTCACGAAACTCACTGTGCTAAGAATTACTAACAAATTATTATTTATTTCTTCGCTATTAGCAGTTACCTTCGGATAAACTCTTAAATAGCCCTTTTGTGTCAATATTATCCATTATAGAAAGTAACCACGGACAGTGCACTACAGTTAAACGATATTTAGTTTCATCATTTTCAGTGGTAAATAACCATGAACTGTGTTCTATTCTTTACTCCTTAAATCAATGCTATCCGCATTTCAACTTTTAGAGTGACATTAAACATTTTCTATCTGCAAGTGTCGAATGAAGTTTTGGCATACTTCAAACTTCATGTTGTGCGCCTACTTCAATATTACAGTCAGTCTCTGGCGTCAAGTAATTCTGAATGTGTCGGGGGACTGTACGACTGTGGACACTCGTATAAAATTAAATCACGAGGTGTTACCCCGCATCAAGATCGCTGCAGAACTTCAAGAACTTCGAGACCTTCAGGTTCGAGGTACGGGTTCGAATCCATGCTGGTGAACGGACTTGGGTGTACAAGTTCAATTCCATGGTGGCGAAGGGATCCTTGAGTACGAGTTCAAATTCATGGTGACCAGAGGACCCGGAAGTACAGGTTTGCCTGGAGAACCATTCAGGAATGTGATTCGGGAGACGGCGATTCACTGCACCAAGGTGATATAAATATCAACTCGCCAATAAGTTTGAATAAATTAACTTTTGAAAGAAATCTTCACTCGTTGCAGATAGAACCTATCCTCCTGTACCAAGCCCTAGCTATTTTTATCTAGGAATCGCCCTGAGAACTTTTCATCCCTGCTCTTTTAAATCACCAGTTAGGTCGGGCTATCTTTTACTGGTACAGTATGTAACATCTACAGTTTTTGAGATCTAAGTATCCTCATAAAAAGAAATCCACTCCTTCTTAGCTACTTTCCATCCCCACCCCCCCCCCACCCTTAAGTGGACTTTCCGAAAACAAAAAGTACGTGTTTCTTTATTTTTAAAGGATATTTCACATGCCAATTTTCACATCTGTAACATCTTAATTTTCAGATATAAGTATCCTCATAAATAGAATTCAACTCCTTCTTGACTTATTTTCACTTACCATCTTCAGTCGATTTTCCGAGAACGAAAAAGAGACATGTGGTTATGTGTTTTTAAAGGAGATTCTAAGTACAAGTATTCGCGTATGGAACATATTCTGGTTTTGAGATATAAGTATCCCAATGAAAGGATTGAACCCCATTTTCAGCACTTTTCATCCTCCCCCATTATGTGAATTTTCCGAAAACAAAAAGTATGTGTTTCTTTATTTTTAAAGGAGATTTCAAATACCAATTTTTACGCCTGTAACATGTTAATGTTATGAGATATACTAATTTTAAAAATCCACCCAATTTTACACTTAATTTAACCCCTTAAGTGGATTTTCCGAAAACAAAGATATAAGCGTTTCCTTAGTTTTAAACAGGATTCCATGTACCAATTTCCACGTCTGTAACATCTTCAGTTTTGAAACATAAGCATCCTTATAAAAAGGATTCAACCCCGTTTTCACTTATTTTTACTCCTCTTAAGTGAATTTTCCGAAGACAAAATATGCGTGTTTATTTACTTTTAAAGGAGATTCCACATACCAATTTTCATGTCTTCAAACTCGTCAATTTTTGAGATATAGGTGTACTCATTTTAAAAATTCACCCTCTTAGCGACGGAATTTCCAAAAGTCCTTCCTTAGTGAGCACCTACAGTGTAATATAAATATATCCCCAAAATTTTATATCTTAATGTCCAGTAGTTTTGGATCGGCGATGATGAATCAGTCAGTCAGGAAATGTTATTTGATATATGTATATGGATATTGCTTTGCTTTCACGATCAGGCACAGTATAAGCAACACCGCTCAATGTTCTCGAACTCATTTCTCACATCATCCCCTTTAATATAATACACATTCTCACCGAAAAATTACACAAAATGACATAATTTCGAATCGATAATTGAAATGATTTCAGCGTTTTTAAGGCTAATATAAAAGTGATTAACAGATTTTCTTAAATGAAGCTGTACTGAAATTGTGTCATTAATACTGAGGAAATACCTCCCGCTTGGGAAGCAATAATTCTTGCGTTTGAAATGGCGTATAATCGACTAAGTTTAGATTAATATATTTTGTAAACGAAACTTCACTTACCTTGACCTCAAGAAGATCTTAGCAGATTACTTGACAAGCTTCTTCACCTGAAAAATGAGAAGAAAAAATTTCAAAATTAGTTAAATATTCAAAATATTTAAGCACAATTTCATGCATATTTTACACCACCAAATTTTTCTTTCAATGCAATACTTCACAAGGAAAACTGCCAAATCTTGTCAAAAGATTGTTCAACACTGCTGAAGTTGTTACAAGATTTGGAAAGCTTTGGCAAGGTTTGGTAGCATGTTGTTTTGACATGGAGGAAAGGCAAGCGGAGGTTGTGGTTTTTGGACTGGCTGTGGGATATGTTCTTGAAAAGAAGAGAAACGTGCAATAAAGCATAATTTACATGAGGGAAATTTTAATGTAATTATCTCAATTTTAATTTTTAAAATGTATTTACAGCCACAGTATCATTTGCAGAGGTTACGTTATATTGCGTTTAATGCCATGAACTGTATGTACATAATAGAGAGGCAACGGAAATGTATATATTATTAAATGAAAATATTCTTAGGAACTGATGGTCTTAAATCGAGCAATACTGGTAGTGTTTACTTATAGGTATGACATTAATCTGAGACCAGCTCAAAAAAGAAGAACCTCAAAGAAATAGAAGAATTAAAAGCAAGATTACAGAAAAAGACATTATGTATTTCAATGTATTCTTCTTCTTCTTCTTCTTTTTCTACCGCTTATCCCACACCTGTGGGGTCGCGGGTGCGAACTGTGTCGCACATGTGGATTTGGCCCTGTTTTACGGCCGGATGCCCTTCCTGACGCCAACCCTATATGAAGGGATGTAATCACTATTGCGTGTTTCTGTGGTGGTTGGTAGTGTAGTGTGTTGTGTGAATATGAAGAGGAAAGTGTTGGGACAAACACAAACACCCAGTCCCCGGGCTAGAAGAATTAATCAGAGACGATTAAAATCCCCGACCCGGCCGGGAATCGAACCCGGGACCCTCTGAACCGAAGGCCAGTACGCTAACCGTTCAGCCAACGAGTCGGACTATTATGTATTTCAATGTATATACTACTAAAATGTTTTCATTCCTCCCCTGAAGGAGGAGGCGGGCCTCTCAGACGGTGACTCCGTCTCTCAGGCCGGAATATTTGTTACGGTGAACGATATGCTCGGAGAAGGTGAGGTTGTTGGTGGTCGTGGCCTAAACTAGGAGCTGTCCCGGCATTCGCCCTAGTGCAGGAGAATGGAAAACCACGGAAAATCATTCTGAGGACAGCCGACGGTTGGCCCAGCCGTGAGGTGCAGCCCTGTCCCGTCTCCCGAATGCAGAGGTGTAGAGCCACATTAGAGCCATGGCCAACCTTCCTCTGCTCGGTTGTCGGGCAGAGCGCAGAGCTGTTGGACCACGGAGCAGCCGGGGCCGAGACCCACTCTGCATCTACCAATCAAGTATACAACCTCACGCCTGGCATATGTACTCGCCAGATAATCCTTCTTCATTGATGATTTCAGATATGATATTTTCCTACCATTAACAGAAGCATACCAGAATCTACTCCGAGAAATGCAAGGAGAGGAAATATTTTCTGAATTTTAGGCTACAGATGCAATGATCAATAGAGAATGGATAAAATCCAATTATGCATTGAGGCACATCATGACACGTTTAGTGGTTCATGGTTTTCATCACCGTATCTGCAAGAAAGACACCAACAACCGGACGAAATATGCGTATGCAAACTTCGTGGTAACCAATGTAACAGCTACCACGTAATGCCATGTGAGCGCAGGGAAATATCTCTGACAAAATTCTGTGAAAGTGCCTAAGATTATGCCCTATACATATGCACATTGTGCGAAATTACATTAATAAATGTAAAAGCTGTCCACTTTCCTGAGATATTTCTATTGTATCTTTTCGTACGCTGTCGTTTTATTCCATTTATTGAGGTACTCTTTGTAGTCCACTGAATATAGGCAGGGATATGCCTCATACTTAAATACTATCTGCGAAACTTTTAGTGATACTTCGTTTTACAGGGGTGAGGAGTAAGAAGGGAGCTACCCCAGTTCAGGTAATACTGCCAACTGAATGGAAATGAAATCTGAATTGAATCGGTAGTATGATCAATCAATGTGAATTTTCTAAACGTTTATTATCTTAAGCCAACAACTGTGTCACACACACATTATATAACATTTCTCGATGTGAATATTGTTCCTAGCATGAATTCTCAGAAATGTCACTTTCACAATCGTCACTTCTATCTGAAGTACTAGTAATTACACGACTATTTCCATGACACCGCCGTGCCTACAGTATTCCTCTTCCAGTTCTTTCACCTTTCTGCAATACCCCTCCCAATCGGCTGAATGGAATGCCTCGATGGTCAGTCGTCGTAAGTTAGCTGCCGACATGTCTCCCGTAATATTTTCCTCACTCATGTTCAATCCTAACCTATATTTTAACTTTACTGTGTAAACAACGGCACTTAAATTGTTGCAATTATACCGCCAGATGTCTCACGGCGATGCATAATCTATTCATAGTTTTTGTGTCGAAGGTTGCCAATACGAATTTCGAAGATAACCGAGGTCTACCTTTTCAGCACTAGGGAGTCGAAGTATCACCAAAATTTCCGCGGATAATACACACACAACATCCCTCGATAAAGAAGACGAAGCCATTTTTATTGTGTTGATGCTCGACAGTCCCAGCATGCCTAGCGGTCAAGCGCGCACCGTAAATACTCGAATACCGTTAGTCAGTTCTGTCAAAGACTTGTCAATTCATTGATCGATTAGAACCTGTTGTAATTCACTTTCGAGACTTTTGAAGACTTCTCATGACCTTCCAAGGATTGCAAGTGTTTTGACAAGTAAAGTTGTGAAATACTGAAAATTCGTGTGAAGTCTTGAACTTGACATAAATTTGATTGTGTACTACAGGCTTTTTGTTTGCAGTGTAATAACAGATACATATTTTAGTGATTTTCTGTGTACAGTAGAGAACACTTATTTTTTTAGCGTACGCCTTTACAGGTACAATACATACATGAATTTGGAAAGCAAACTGTGTCTTTATGTCCAGGTTGTTTATGCAGCTAATTGTCTCTGGAAATGCACAAGCAAAATCACTGATATCTTTTTGGACACTCGGTGATAAATATGTTTGATGGTCTTCTTAGTGACCGAGCTTTATAGCTGCAGTCACTTAAGTGCGGCCAGTATACAGTAATCAGGAGATAGTGGGTTCGAACCCCACTGTCGGCAGCGCTGAAAATGGTTACGAGGTGTCGTGTGGTCAGCACGACGGACCCTCTCGACCATTATTCCTGGCTTTTTAGATCGGGGGCGCTATCTCACTGTCAGATAGCTCCTCAATTGCAATCACGTAGGCCGAGTGGACCTCGAACCAGTCCTCAGATGCAAGTAAAAATACCTGACCTGGCCGGGAATCGAACCCGGGAACCCCGGGTAAGAGGAAGGCACGATACCCCTACACCGCGGGGCCTGCAGAAAGTCCCTTCGGTAGTTTGAATGTTCACCCCTTACATTACAAACCTAGTGACAATTACAAATCTCAAGAAGCACTCTTATTCACGTGGGACAGATGTTTCACCTGTCCTGAACAACATGGCCTCGCGGTTTGGGTCATGTAGCTGTTAACATGCATTCGGGAGATAGTGGGATATAACCACACTGTCGGCAGCCGTGAGGATGGTCTCCCCGTGGTTTCCCATTTTCACACCAGGCAAACTTTGGGACAGTACTTTAATTAAGGCCATGATCGGTTAATTCCCAATCCCAGGCTTTTTCCTATCCCACCGTCGCCATAAGATCTATCTGTGTCGGTACGACGTAAAAACAATGAGCGTATAGTTTCCTCTGTTCTTTTATTTATTCTTTGTCACTGTCTATGTACATGTTTCGGATGAATTCTTCCATTTCAGAAATTCTTAGTTGTTACCAGTTATTATTCACATCAACGATTTTAGTCCAGTAGAGCATTGGTAGTCCGCCTTTGTGGTGAAGAGGTTAGTTTGATTAGCTGCTACCCCAGGAGGCCCGGATTCGATTCCCGGCTCTGCCAAGAAATTTGAAAAGTGATACGAGGACTGGAATGGGGTCCACTCAGCCTCGGGAAGTCAACTGAGTAGAGGGGTGGTCGATTTCCACCTTAGTCATCCTCGAAGTGGTTTTCTGTGGTTTTCTACTACTCCTCCAGGCAAATGCCGGGATGTTACCTAACTTACTGCCATGGCTACTTCCTTCCCTCCTCCTTGCCTGTCCCTTCCAATCTTTCCAGCCCCCCAAAAGGCCCCTGTTCAGCACAGCATGCGAGGCCTCCTGCACGATTGTTTTCTCCCGACCCAAAGTCTCATGCTCCAGGACACTACACTTGAGGCGGTAGAGGTGCGATCCTTCACTGAGTCCGAGGGAGAAACCAACCCAGGACGGTAAACAGAATGAGAAGAAGAAAACTATAGTACAGTGGTAATGACAACAAAAGCTTTAATAATAAAACAAGTTTGATATCATTAAAATAACTGTACTACTGATAATTAAATTGAGATAACACTGTATGCATTCGATCGAGTACTGTATGTATGTCAGTGGTCTGGCTGGAATATCAAGGCATGCAACTCCATGGTTACACAATTAATGTTATATAGTATAATTTTATGTCACCGCCTTTGTATAACAAGAACAGGCGAAAACCAGCCGGAGAATAAAAGAATATGTACTGTCCATCATTTATCAAATTCTACTTTTCACTAGCACTAATAATACCGGAATGGAATCTATCAAAGACTGCTACATGCAATTTATTCCAAGGAAAACTTGCCCACATCCGCATGCTGGTTTCTGGCTCTAATTTTATGCTTTTGACAATTTCTCTCTAAGTACGAGGGGGGTACCAACCTATTCCTAATACTATTCCAGGCACCCCTTCCCGTGTAGGTCTTATAAAGACCACACAGGCGAGCTCTGATTTTTCTAGATTCAAGGCGTTCCCAGTTAATCTATTCCTCCTAATCCCGTTTACAAAACGCACCGCTCTTCTTTGAATTTTTTCTAGGAAATTTATTAAACCTACCCTGTACGGATCCCAGCACGCAAATCCATATTCGAGAATCGGTCTTACTAAACATTTATAAGCTTTACTTTTGGGACCAGAATTAGCTTTCTTGAGATTCTGCATAATAAAATCTAACGAATCCAGGATTTTTTAACTACATTTTCCACTTGCTCTGACCAGTTTAAGTATTTTATAGTAGTAACACGTAAATACTTACAACTATCAACTTCAACAACACACCCTCCCCCACCCCAATTTTAATCCCTCTTTCCTGTCTTTTTTTTTTTACTGAAAAACAATTTCTTGCTTTTCTTGGTAGAAAGTGATAGACACCATCGCTTTCTCTTGATGTCGCACTGAAATGTGGGTGTATTGTGGAGAGATGCCAATTGACATACATAGTTTTGTGTTTGTTTCATGATTTCCTTCGTTTTTTCCGAGCTTCATATCCGGTCAGCATCATAGCAAACCAGTTCTCTCTCCTGGGAAGTAGATAGCGTGCGGAACTAATTTCGCTAGTTTATATTGAGTGGCTGGTGTGTGTCATCTGCCGGTTCACCACATCACAGGCGAGTGCGGGATACGTGGTTTGTGTCACATCCTGCTAAACTCATTCTGCAGCCCCGGACAAGGTAAATCAACACTCGTCTGTGTAGTGGCCATTCCCTGTTTGACATTGTAAACTTCCATTGTCAAACCTAACACAATGGCTGAGGTTTCCAAGCGTAATATATTGGGTCACAACTGTACAAAACTGATCCAATGTGATAGGGGAAGTGCAAAATTGATTTCTGGAAGAAGGATAATGCGCTTGAGGGAACTTCACTCAAAGGGTTTATAGAATCACAGAGAATTGAATATGGACACCCTTGAAGCATTCAGTTAATTGGAGTGTGCGTGGGTGCAGAAAATCAATCAATCAATCAATCAATCAATCAATCAATCAATCAATCAATCAATCAATCAATCAATCAATCAATCAATCAATCAATCAATCAATCAATCAATCAATCAATCAATCAATCAATCAATCAATCAATCAATCAATCAATCAATCAATCAATCAATCAATCAATCAATCAATCAATCAATCAATCAATCAATCAATCAATCAATCAATCAATCAATCAATCAATCAATCAATCAATCAATCAATCAATCAATCAATCAATCAATCAATCAATCAATCAATCAATCAGATAATAGTAAGAGTTAATATTTTTCACACATGCGCACTGTTAAAGAAGTGTGATTAATTGTAAGAGAGGAACGTGAGTCATAAATTCGCCACTAACAATGAAGGGAATAATAATAATAATAATAATAATAATAATAATAATAATAATAATAATAATAATAATAATAATAATAATAATAATGAAATGGCGTATGGCTTTTTACGTGCCGGGAGTGTCCGAGGACAAGTTCGGCTCGCCAGGGGCAGGTCTTTTAAACTGACCACCGTAGGTGACCTGCGCGTTGTAATGAGAATAAAATGATGATGAAGGCGACATGTACATGTACACCCAGCCCCAGTGCCAGTGACATTAACCTATTATGATTAAAATTCCCGACCCTGCCAGGAATCCAACCCGGGACCCCTGTGACCAAACGCCAGCACGCTAACCATTTAGCCGTGGAGCCAGATATAATAATAATAATAATAATAATAATAATAATAATAATAATAATAATAATAATAATAATAATAATAATAATAATAATAATAATAATAATAATTGTACCGGGTGGTACACCCCCACGCCGCTAATTCAAACTTTGCGCCAGTTGAAACTCCTCTACTGGAGGAAGTCTGAACTTTATCTACTGTGTTAATTTTCAAGTTTCTCAGAAGATGTCACTACTTGGAAATTTTGAAGTTTCTGAACTGGGTCGTTTTCGATGTATTTTTGTTTTGCCTGTAGTAAGAAGTGTGGACATTCTCTTCCAGATGGCACTACTGAAGAAATACAATTATGCACCCTAGTGCGAAGTGAAAGAACTATGTTTTTGAAGAAATTTGGTGTTCATAAGTTTGTTCTTTGTTAAATTTCTTTCAGTCATTGTTTAAGTTGGCAATATTAACCCTTTCTTTCCCCTTGTTTTGAATTTACCAATCCCGAATTTTTCGAATTAATTTTCCACCAATAATGTGTTTCTTCTTCATCTTGTGTAGGGGTTTTCTTGGTTAGCCAATAAAATTCTTGTGGGAGGGTGTTCTCATTCTTGAAACGCCTCGAACTTTCCGCGAGAGTATATAAACTGCTGATTTTCGGGTCTCCGCGCCACTTCAGTAACATCTTTCAGTGTGTAAAGTACGTAGCAGGGGGCGGGAAGCGCCTCTTTCTTCGGGCAGCAGTTCAACCACAAGGTAATGGCCTTTTAATAACTTATTTTCTTGCTAGCTCAGCAGTTTAACTCTCGGGGCAGGTCCGAAGCCTTTTCCATGTAACTTTCCTTTAAAATGTAAAGACACTTGTATCTATTCTATCTTTTAAACTACATATTGGGATAGAGAGTGCTTAACCCTCTCGAGCTCCCACTCATATTGCATTGAGGTGAACTGATTTTCACAACCGTTTCTTCCTTAACGTAATGTAAATTGTTTCCTTCTAAAAGTCACCTCTTTAGTATGGGATTAGCCCTTGCAGTAACGACCTAGTGCCAAGTAGGTTTTATATAAAGTGTATTAGGAGTGCAAGAACGCCTCCTCTCAAGTTGGTATTTTAGAGGCCATGTAATTTACCTGTTTCTTTACTTGATAGGCCTCAGTAGGTTGGGTATTTTTACCCCTGTTTTCATGTCCTTGGAGGACAACTTGAATGTGGAGTTTGGTGTGGCCTTTGATAGGCTTAAATTTTGAGGGCGAGTTGCTCTTTCTTGAAAATTGAGTTGTTGTATGCCTCGAGGAGGCTTTACCGTGTAAAGAGGAGCAAGTGCTCCTAGGCATGATTGGGGTCTTCTGCCCCTTTTTTGAATTCTGTATATCGTAAGGTTGGGCTTATAGCACAAGAATTGTGTGTCTGGCTCTCGGAGCCCAAATCCTGTAATCACTGTAATTGTACATTTTCGAAGTATGTTTCGGCTACTGAGTACCTGTTCTATTTGTTATTTCTTAATCTTGAAAAGAAAATATAACCTTGTTAAATTTTATCTTAACTTTAATTCCGTATTTTGAGACCTGTTCACCCCCGCACCTTCTTTCACCTCTGCTAATCCACCAAACCACGGTAATAATAATAATAATAATAATAATAATAATAATAATAATAATAATAATAATAATAATAATAATAATAATAATAATAATAATAATAATAATAATAATGTGTAAGTGAAAGCGAAGCGTCTCATGTCTTCCATCTCTTCCGAACCGAGTTCTTTTCTGATCCATACTTTAGTCCACTTGAGGCTCTTCGCATTTTTCAAAACTCTGTACGCCTTTAGACTTGATACGATACATACTTTTACAGGTCTCCTTCCCTATTTTCCCTGTTCTAGAAGCTTTGTCAATATCGCTCTCACTACAGTCCACTTTTATTTTTTACCTAATCAACAATGTCACTTTTTTATCATCTCATTAAAATTTTCCGTATGGAAATCTTGAAAATCCACAGCCTGTTCCCAGTCATTGACCGGGTCAGGAATGAAATGAATGAAGCCGCCGTCTAGTGGCGAGGATAGGAAATGTGCCGGCTGCCGAAGCCTGTCGCACTCCTACGGGGCAATGATAAATGACTGACAAATGAAATGTTAATGGAGAGATTTTCTGGAATGAAAAATGACAGGGAAAACCGGAGTACCCGGAGAAAACCTGTCCTACCTCCCCTTTGATTCGAATCTTCCAGTCCATATATTACTATATTTCTCTTTATATCCTCCCTGCATTTTGGGCTGTCGCACATGTGGAAGAAACTCTATCGATTGTTTAACTCATCTTTTCTTATATGATTACTTAGAAGGTGGAAGTCAGGAAGGGGACGAACGCTTCTGCCTTCTTTCGCTGGTTGGCGGAATATGAAATTTTAAATTTTAATTTGGTACACGCTGCAGCTGAAGTTGATCGTGTTTACGTGTTGGAGTTTGGTTTGATTTATTTTCACGAGATTCACGATTACCTTTCAGACCTTCCATTTTGTATAGAACAACTGACGCCTCCACATTCACAGTCACGGATTAAAAATTGAATGGCGACATTAGGCCTGAACAAAAAACGCTTATGTGTTGCACATTGAAAAATTAGTGCAATGTTTACGGCATGGTTTGCAGCTCCAATACATCCATCGCGCTATTTCGTTTGACCAAAAACCATGGCTACAACCATACATGCAATTGAATATACAACAACTTCAGCGTGCCACAACTGATTTTTGAGGTAAAATTCTTCAAGTCGATGAACAATTGTTGTTATGGTAAATCCCTGGAGAATATTCGGAAACACCGTCGCATTCAGCAAGTCAACAGCTGGGAAGGGCACTATGGTGCTCGGAAAAACATTGCAATGCCCTATTTTCATTCTGCAAGGGTTATTAATGGGGATATACTGACTCTAGAGTTAAGTAAGACGGAGATTCTCTGTAACAAGCCTATCTACCTAGGAATGGTAATACTTGATTTGGAAAATTCTAAATTCCCATGGAGGAAATTAGATATTTTTCATCAATAGAGCATGTCAAAAACATATCAGATGTAAGGCTTTTCAGGCGTTTGCTCTATTAACCAGCGTTTCGTCTTAGGTCTGACACTAGACTCGTCAGAGTGGGATGTGTCAGACCCTACCCACTGACGCTGGGTGTATGCAGGTTAGCTTATGCAGCGTCAGTGGGTAGGGTCTGACACATCCCACTCTGACGAGTCTAGTGTCAGACCTAAGACGAAACGCTGGTTAATAGAGCAAACGCCTGAAAAGCCTTACATCTGATATGTAATACTTGATTTTTCAAAAGTAGTTATGTACCAATTTCACTACGAGTGTGCTAAACTCAATTTTGCTGATGTAAGACTTTTATATATGGACAAGGATAGTTTGATCTATTTAATACATGAGATAAATGTTTATAAAATGAATACGCATCCTGGCTATTTTGACACTCATCCTTTGAATTGATTTAAGTCCTCCAGAAGATGTGTTTAGGCACTACTCTACTTTCCAAGTCTCTTTTAAAGCGTATTTGTTAAACAATGTCATTGCTGGGGCTATAACTTAATTAAGGCTACGGCCGCTACCTTCGCATCCTTCCGTCACCGAAAACTTGTGATGTGTTAGTGAGACGTGTTACCAATAGCAATAAATAAGTCATTTCACGCCATCCCTCCATTGATAGCTCGAACATAGCATAGCATAGCATAGCATAGCATAGTATAGTCGCACATCTCGTCTCCTTACTCCCAAGTCTTTCCAGACATGGATGTGTGGAATCTCCAGCAGTTGTTCGACATTCATGATATGACAACTGTGATACAGGAAACACAAAATAGGAAAGTTTCCTTTCTAGTAGGTTCTAGAGTGCGTCCAACACACGCTTACATGGGCCTGCAATTTTCCTCTCCAACTTGTCATGACGTGCATACTTACTTGACCTCCCGACCCTAAACGTAGACCCGGCTCCAGGTCTCGTACCACTTTTCAAATTTCTTGGCAGAGCCGGGAATCGAACCCGGGGATGGCAGCTAGTCACTCTAACCTCTACATCACAGAAGCGAATAATAATAATAATAATAATAATAATAATAATAATAATAATAATAATAATAATAATAATAATAATAATAATAATAATAATAGTTTTATTATTATAATATTACTTTTATTATTATAATATTAGAAGTTATCATTATTATTATTATTATTATTATTATTATTATTATTATTATTACGTCTTTTATTATTAATATCTATTACCTTTAATTAGACCCTGTGAACTCACTCTACTTCTCTATTGACCAAGTTATTTGGACCACTTAATCAAACATGTCTGCTGAGCCTTTGTCCCGTTTCTATACGGGGTCGGATATGGAGAGAAAAGATTTCTCGTAGCGAGTTTTTACGACCGGATGCCCTTACTGACGTCACCTTCATCAGGATTTAATGAAATGAAATATATGACATGATACATGATAGTAGGAAGGGAGAGGGTGACACCCAGTGTCGACACATAGCCTACTCAATCCGCGAAGCACCAAGGAGTCTGCTCCAGGCTTTACGTCCCCATTCGACCGACGAATCACCATCAACAGCGTTATATGCTCTCACTCCAAATGAGCCCTGTGGAGAGGTCTGGCATTTAATCCAGGCTTTTGGCACGCAATCTGAACTATTTAATGAAACAAATTACTGAAATTTATTTTGAAAATTCAGCTTATTTTTGTTCTTTTACACCTACTTCGTCCAGATCCTAGGCCATATTCCTCCTGTGATTATTATTATTTTGCTAAATTGGTATCATTACTTTACATCCCTTGACTGAATAGTCGTAGAGTCGACGATATTATCACACAGAAGCTAGTGCTGCGTATTTATTCACGACCCGCCTTACACATACAGTACTGTATACTGCCTTGGGAAATGACGAAAGAGAGTCCTTTGAGACCACGCAATGCTCCTGAACAAAGAGTTGCTCACACTAGACCTTATATCATTGTCCTATAAGCCTCAAAATGTACAGAACTCGTAAAATAAAGTCCACAATAAAGGAACAATGCAATATCTCTTTAAGCTTCTGTCGCAAGGAAAGAATAAGGGACCAACTGCGCACAAAAATAAATTTATGAAAACTTAGAAAATATGTTGGGAAGATTTATAAGCGGTGGTGGTGGTGGTGGTGATGGTGATTATTGCTCTAGGAGGATACTAATCAAAGAGGAAAATATGGAATGGATCCGACACTTTGAAAAATGAAGGTATCGACCAAAGAAAGACAACGACCACAAAGGGTGAGAAAATGGAGGACTCCCTAGCCCTCGCAACCTAATAGCGTCAGGGTCGGGAAAGACTTGATTTTTTATTTTATTTTACAATTTGCTTTACGTCGCACCGACACAGATAGTTCTTACGGCGACGATGGGATAGGAAAGGACTAGGAGTAGGAAGGAAGCGGCCGTGGCCTTAATTAAGGTACAGCCCCAGCATTTGCCTGGTGTGAAAATGGACAACCACGGAAAACCATCTTCAGGGCTGCCGACAGTGGGGCTCGAACCCACTATCTCCCGAATACTGGATACTGATCGCACTTAAGCGACTGCAGCTATCGAGCTCGGTAGAACTAGAATTGACCAAGGAAGGTTGGATAGGATAGATGAAAGTGAGGAGCCTGGCACAAGTAAGTGGAAGTAATGCCAGTACTCAGCTAAGTGCCCCGCGGTAGCCAACGCACGCTCCAAAGTTCAGAGCCCTTGGGGCCCCTTTTAGTCGCCTCTTACGACAGCCAGGGGATACCGCGGGTGTTATTCTACCGCCCCCACCCACAGGGCGAAGATTTATATAGTTCACGTATAGAAACCGTGAGGAAATTATTATGGCGATGATGATAATAACACCGAGCGAGTTGGCCGTGTGGTTACGGTCGCGCAGCTGTGAATTTGAATTTGAGAGACAGTGGGTTCGAACCCCAATGTCGGCAGCACTGAAGATGGTTGTCTACGTTTTTCAATTTACACACCACGGTCGCTTTTTCGCCACTCCTAACCCTTTCCTATCCCATCGTTTCCATAACACCTTTCTGTGTCGGTGCATTGTAAAGCAACTTGTAAAAAAATCATCATCATCATCATCATCACACTGAAATTATTTTCGGTACGAAGGTCGATAAAATACCAAAATTTTGAAGAAAGTGTGACTAAATTTCTGTAGACACATCGTGAAGGTGAACCCTGGGTGATGACTCAAAATATACTGACCCAAACCAAAAACCAAACCAAACCCCATGACATTACAGCCCTTGACCTACCAAGCAACCGCTGCTCAACCCGAAGGCCTGGAGATTACGAGGTGTCGTGTGGTCGCCACGACGAATCCTCTCGGCCGTTATTCTTGGCTTTATAGACCGAGGCCGCTATCTCACCGTCAGATAGCTCCTCAATTCTAATAATGTAGGCTGAGTGGACCTTGAACCTGCCCTCAGGTCTAGGTAAAAATCGCTGTCCTGGCCGGGAATTGAACCCGGGTCCTCAGGGTAAGAGGCAGGCATGCTACCTCTACACCACGGGGTCGGCTCAAAATATACTGACCCAGCAAGAAAAATTGATAAGTGTAGCACAGGGAGGTACGTAATAGCTTAGAGGATCTGGGTGTAAATATAAGAGAAGTAGTAGCAATAGCAAGAAAACAGTCCTTGGAAGAACATAACGGGAATGAAGGATGCTGCCGAGAACAATTTGCCAAACCACGATACATACCGGTGGTAGAGAGTGAAAAGAGAAGTCTCAACCATTTCGGAATCGAAAATGATTATTGTTTATTTTTTTATTTTTTTCGAAAACACACTTTTGGGAAGAGAAGTGGGACTGGAAACGAGGAAAAACTAAAAAGGTGCTTTGTTCCGGGTCGGGGATTTAATCTCGCTTGATTAATTCTTCTGGCTTGGGGACTGGGTATTTGTGTTTTGTCCCAACAAATCTCCCCTTCAAATTCAGACAACCACCACAGAAACACGAAATGGTTGGCGTCAGGAAGGGCCGTAAAACAGCGCCAAATTCACTTCCGCAGCAGCAATAATAATAATAATAATAATAATAATAATAATAACTTCTGATCTCTTTTGGCACATTAAATTATATCAGAAAATATTTAACTCATTTGCGGTAATTTTCATTAACATCTATGGGATATCAACAGTATAACCTTGAGAGACGCTGAATGGTCGGAAACGCGAAAGTCAACCGGCCTGCTATCTGAGTGGCGTTTTCTGAAAGTAACAGGTAGATATGTCTATTGGTCTGCCATCTACATTTGCTCAGTGGTTACTTTCTGAACTAACATCCTCCTTCTCTGTCACTCCTGGACTCTGCTCCGAGACGAATATGGAATCAATTATTGTCAGTCACCTTGAATGCAGCCCGTCTGGTGACTGTAATCAATAAGGCGTCAATTTGTTAGCCGGTTCGAGTCCCGTTGATGGAAAATTATTTTCACCACCGGAATGTTGGCTGGGAGGGCAGGGAAAGTGTTTGTATATACAATATAACCATCAGACTGCATGCCGAAAGTCTGGATTTAATTTCAAACTTCTCCAAATTATAGCCACGGCGTATAATGCCGCTGATGGTCGTTTGTCCGTAGGATGGACACGTTAAACTTTGAACAGCCCCTGTGTTATTCAACGGCAGCAAGCTACGTGCCGACATAGGGGTTTCACACTTTATCTGCCTCATTATCATCATCCCACATCCAGATGTGCAAGATACCCATTGGCGTCAAAAAGAAAGATCTGAAACAGACGAGCTGAATATGTCCTCGGACAATCCCGCCACTGATAAATAAATAAATAAATAAATAAATAAATAAATAAATAAATAAATAAATAAATAAATAAATAAAAATAAATAAATAAATAAATAAATAAATAAATAAATAAATAAATAAATAAATAAATAAATAAATAAGTACCTCGAATGGAAACTTTATTTTACCTACTACTTGAAGTTTTCAAATTTTACTGGTTTTATTAGGATATGCAGCTTATGAACTTGATAATTATGACTCAAGTTTTGTAGCATTTTACTTATATATAAAGCACTGGGCGAGTTGGCCGTGCGGTTAGAGGCGCGTGGCTGTGAGCTTGCATGCGGGAGATATTGGGTTCGAATCCCACTGTCGGCAGCCCTGAAGATGGTTTTTCGTAGTTTCCAATTTTCAAACCAGGCTGCACCTTAATTAAGGCCACGGCCGCTTCCTTCCAACTCCTAGGCCTTTCCTATCCCATCGTCGCCGTGAGACATATCTGTGCGAAGTAAAGCCACAAGAAACAAACTATAAAAACTAATTTAATATAAAGGAAAACGCTACTTCTTCTGCTTCTGCCTCATTTTCTCTCATTCCGGGTGGGTCTGAGGTGCGAACTGTGTCACATATGTGGACTGGGCTCTGTTTTAAGACAGGATGCCTTTCCCTGACGCCAACACTTTGTGGAAGGACTTCAGTAAGTTTGAAGATATTTGAGAAAGTAAATTGTAGCCTAATTTTCCTGAGCCATTCTAACGTAAGTCCACGACCACTTCCTTCCCTCTTCCTTGCGTATCCGACGCAATGTTCTCATTTCCCAGAAGGCCTCTGTTCTGGATAGCAGGTGAGGCAGCCTGAGCGGGGTACTGGTCATCCTCCTCATATGTATCATCTTCCCCAATTCCGCACGAAATAATGTATTTCTTCATATCATCGAACGCTTGTGACACCAATGTAATAATAATAATAATAATAATAATAATAATAATAATAATAATAATAATAATAAGCTCAGGCGGTAGAAGTGCTGACCTTGGGAGCCTAAATTAGCGAGTTCGATTCCGGCTCAGTTCAGTGGTATTTGAAGTTGTTCAAATTAGCCAATCACGTGTCCGTGGATTTACTTGTTCGTAGGGGAACCCCTGCAGTCCAAACTTCCAGCACCTCGTCTTCCCCTGTATGTATGTTCAGTCTTCAGCCCTAAGGCTGGTTGGATTCTCAACAGCTTTGCCATCAGCTGTCATAGATGGCCTAAGTATCACCGAAGAGGCTTACTAGAGAAATTAGGAGTGAGGTAGGTTCCCGTTACTTTCCTCACCGAGCCAGAGGTTGCTATTACATATCAGTCTGCCAAGCCCACTGAAATGCATGCCCCGACCGACTCTATGAGCAACATTTTCACACCATTCATAACAGGGACTGGCTCCACTAGGAATGGCATTACTAGCATCGCTCATACCTCGGTCACGTTCATATTGTCAAAGCCAAGGATAAGACAGAGACAGATCAATGAAAATAACAAAATTTCTCTAGCCCATACCAGAAGACATAGTGCACTGTAAACACTAGGTCCTGTCAGCAAAGGCATCGTCTTCCCCTAAAACCATAAAAGTAGTTATTGTGACGTACAACCGGTAACATTGCAATACTAATTATTAATACTGATATTACATTAGACCTACGAAGTAGCTCGAATGATAGAGAACTGACTTTTCTGAACCCAAAGAGTCAGTCGTGGAAAGAACAAAATGTCCTGCATCTTGTTGTTGCCAAAAGCGTAAAAGTAATTAGCGGGCCGTAATTACAGTAACATTCAAAATGTTCGATATTATGTAATTATGTGTTTATAGTTTACAAGAAAGCTGTTACACTAGCAGTGAACTGTCGTTCGGAATGTTGGCTCCTTAAGGGGTTGCAAATTTCGAGAAGAAAATAGAATTTCCAAATTCAACCTTAAAAATCCCCCAATTGTTTCCTCTTCCAAATCCCATTATCACGTTTGACCTACTGTCATTTTAAAGCCCGAAATGCCGGATTTAAAGGGCAGTGATACGATATGCATTTTTCTCTCACGTTGTCAGACAAAATTTTGTTCGATGTTCTTTCAGACTATCATTCCAATAATCCCTCTGAAATATATTTACCTTTGAAAATATCTTTAAAACTTAACCAATGAATCCAGCTCAATAATTCTAGTATATCTTTTTCTTCTTCTTCTTTTCTATGAAGTACGCATACATACATACATACATACATTATCATTATAGACTGTTATGCCTTTCAGCGTTCAGTCTGCAAGCCTCTGAGAAGTTACTAAACGTCGCCACAATCCTCGATTTGCAACTAGTATTGTGGCCTCATTTAGTTCTATACCTCTTATCTTTAAATCGTTAGAAACAGAGTCTAACCATCGTCGTCTTGGTCTCCCTCTACTTCTCTTACCCTCCATAGCAAAGTCCATTATTCTCCTAGGTAACCTATCCTCCTCCATTCGCCTCACATGACCCCACCACCGAAGCCGGTTTATGCGTACAGCTTCATCCATCGAGTTCATTCCTAAATTAGCCTTTATCTCCTCATTCCGACTACCCTTCTGCCATTGTTCCCACCTGTTCGTACCAGCAATCATTCTTGCTACTTTCATGTCTGTTACTTCTAACTTATGAATAAGATATCCTGAGTCCACCCAGCTTTCGCTCCCATAAAGCAAAGTTGGTCTGAAAACAGACCGATGTAAAGATAGTTTCGTCTGGGAGCTGACTTCCTTCTTACAGAATACTGCTGATCGCAACTGCGAGCTCACTGCATTAGCTTTACTACACCTTGATTCAATCTCATTTACTATATTACCATCCTGGGAAAACACACAACCTAAATACTTGAAATTATCGACCTGTTCTAGCTTTGTATCACCAATCTGACATTCAATTCTGTTGGATTTCTTACCTACTGACATCAATTTAGTCTTCGAGAGGCTAATTTTCATACCATACTCATTGCACCTATTTTCAAGTTCCAAAATATTAGACTGCAGACTTTCGGCACAGTCTGCCATTAAGACCAAGTCGTCAGCATAGGCCAGGCTGCTTACTACATTTCCACCTAACTGAATCCCTCCCTGCCATTTTATACCTTTCAGCATATGATCCATGTAAACTACAAACAGCAAAGGTGAAAGATTACAGCCTTGTCTAACTCCTGTAAGTACCCTGAACCAAGAACTCATTCTACCATCAATTCTCACTGAAGCCCAATTGTCAACATAAATGCCTTTGATTGATTTTAATAATCTACCTTTAATTCCATAGTCCCCCAGTATAGCGAACATCTTTTCCCTCGGTACCCTGTCATATGCTTTCTCTAGATCTACGAAACATAAACACAACTGCCTATTCCTCTCGTAGCATTTTTCAGTTACCTGGCGCATACTGAAAATCTGATCCTGACAGCCTCTATGTGGTCTGAAACCACACTGGTTTTCATCCAACTTCCTCTCAACGACTGATCGCACCCTCCCTTCCAAGATGCCTGTGAATACTTTGCCTGGTATACTAATCAATGAGATACCTCGATAGTTGTTGCAATCCTTCCTGTTCCCTTGCTTATAGATAGGTGCAATTACTGCTTTTGTCCAATCTGAAGGTACCTTACCAACACTCCACGCTAATTTGACTACTCTATGAAGCCATTTCATCCCTGCCTTCCCACTATACTTCACCATTTCAGGTCTAATTTCATCTATTCCTGCTGCCTTATGACAATGGAGTTTATTTACTATCCTTTCCACTTCCTCAAGCATAATTTCACCAACATCATTTTCCTCCTCCCCATGAGCTTGACTGTTTGCAACACCACCATGATGATTTCCTTTTACATTGAGAAGATGTTCAAAATATTCCCTCCGCCTCTCCAGTGATTCCCTGGGATCTGTTATGAGTTCACCTGAATTACTCAAAACACTGTTCATTTCCTTTTTCCCTCCCTTCCTAAGATTCTTTATTACTGTCCAGAAAGGTTTCCCTGCTGCTTGACCTAGCCTTTCCAGGTTATTACCAAAATCTTCCCATGACTTCTTTTTGGATTCAACAACTATTTGTTTCGCTCTGTTTCTTTCATCTACGTATACATCCCTGTCTGCCTCGGCCCTTGTTTGGAGCCATTTCTGATAAGCCTTCTTTTTACGTTTACAGGCTGCTCTCACTTCATCATTCCACCAAGATGTTCGCCTTTTCCCATCTTTACACACAGTTGTTCCTAGGCATTCCCTTGCTGTTTCTACTACAGCATCCCTGTATGCCACCCATTCACTTTCTATATCCTGAACCTGCTTACCGTCTACTGTTCGAAACTTCTCACTAATCATATCCATGTACTTCTGTCTAATTTCCTCATCCTGGAGATTTTCTACCCTTATTCGTTTGCAGACAGATTTCACTTTCTCTACCCTAGGCCTAGAGATACTTAGTTCACTACAGATCAGATAATGGTCTGTATCATCAAAAAATCCCCGAAAAACTCGTACATTCCTAAAAGATTTCCTGAATTCAAAGTCTGTTAAGATATAGTCTATTATGGATCTGGTACCCCTAGCCTCCCATGTGTAGCGGTGAATAGCCTTATGCTTGAAGAATGTATTCATAACAGCTAAACCCATACTAGCACAGAAGTCCAGCAAACACTTCCCATTCCCATTAGCTTCCATATCTTCCCCACATTTACCAATCACCCTTTCGTATCCTTCAGTTCTATTCCCAACTCTCGCATTGAAATCGCCCATTAGGACTATTCTATCCTTGCTGTTGACCCTGACCACGATGTCACTCAATGCTTCATAAAACTTGTCAACTTCATCCTCATCTGCACCCTCACATGGTGAATACACGGACACAATTCTTGTCCTAATTCCTCCCAATGACAAATCTACCCACATCATTCGCTCACTTACGTGCCTAACAGAAACTATGTTGCGTGCAATGGTATTCCTGATAAAGAGCCCTACCCCAGACTCTGCCCTTCCCTTTCTAACACCCGTCAAGTACACTTTATAATCTCCTATCTCTTCCTCCTTATCTCCCCTTACCCGAATATCACTTACTCCTAGCACATCCAGATGCATCCTCTTTGCTGACTCAGCAAGTTCTACCTTCTTTCTTCCATAAGCCCCATTAATATTGATAGCTCCCCATCGAATTCCATTTCGTTCGCCAAGTTGTTTCCAAGGAGTCCCTCGTCTGTCAAATGGGAGTGGGACTCCATTACTCCCATAGGTCCGAGGCTTGCTTAAAGTGTTCTGAGCTCGGTAAATTCATGAAGCAGGATGCTGCCCTACTTGCACATAGTCCAAGTGAGGATCTCTCCTCTAACGGGTTATGGACCACCGGTGAATTGTGTAGTCCTGGCCGCCTGAGCACAAGGAGGGCCACGACTCAGAATATGTCCGAGATGCCCACTCCCATTCCATAGCAACTGGTATCCCGACTCTCACGACCACTTACTAGGCCACTCAGCCGTTGCCCATGGTTCACGCATGTATGCAAAATTTCATCTTAATAGCTTAAAGACTTGCTGTGTTGTCAAGGAAACGGTTCTCAGAAAACAACATTTACGGGAAACGAACAATAAACTTACTGATAAAGGGTGACAGGGCTTCACGTTTTGGTCGTAACTGTGGAATTATTGAAGATATTAACAAAAATGCTCTGTTATGAAGGAAAAGTTCAATTTTAAATGGAAAATTAAATTTGAAAAATTGCATTTTTGGTTGCTCAAAGGTGTTGGTCCCCTCTTAAATATATGAGGTATGAAACTAAACGAGACGCCAGAGCTAGTTATAAATAGAGGATTGTGGGGGCGTTTAGTAAATTCACAGAGGCTTGCAGACTGAACACTGAAAGGCATAACAGTCTATAATGAAGAAGTATGCATGTGTCTATGTATGTATGTATGTACACTGTGTGTGTGTGTGTATAAAAAGTATGGTGAATGAGCCGATACTGCAATGTCAATGTGAGGTAACACTGTGTGCATGCGCGTGTGAATAGAGAGACATCTCGAGAAGCGCCACGTAGCGTTGAACAGACTGAGCTGAAACATGTTATAGTCTGTTGCAGCCAGATGAACGTAGTGCGTGTGAATAGAGAGACATCTCGAGAAGCGTCACGTAGCGTTGAACACACTGAGCTGAAACATGTTATAGTCTGTTGCAGCCAGGTGAACGTACTGCGTGTGAATAGAGAGACATCTCGAGAAACGCCACGTAGCGTTGAACGCACTGTGCTGAAACAGGTTATAGTCTGTTGCAGACAGGTGAACGTAGTGCGTGTGAATAGAGAGACATCTCGAGAAGCGCCACGTAGCGTTGAACACGCTGAGCTGAAAAAGGTTATAGTCTGTTGCAGCCAGGTGAACGTAGTGCGTGTGAAAGAGAGACATCTCGATAAGCGGCACGTAGCGTTGAACACACTGAGCTGAAACATGTTATAGTCTGTTGCAGCCAGATGAACGTAGTGCGTGTGAATAGAGAGACATCTCGAGAAGCGTCACGTAGCGTTGAACACACTGAGCTGAAACATGTTATAGTCTGTTGCAGCCAGGTGAACGTACTGCGTGTGAATAGAGAGACATCTCGAGAAACGCCACGTAGCGTTGAACGCACTGTGCTGAAACAGGTTATAGTCTGTTGCAGACAGGTGAACGTAGTGCGTGTGAATAGAGAGACATCTCGAGAAGCGCCACGTAGCGTTGAACACGCTGAGCTGAAAAAGGTTATAGTCTGTTGCAGCCAGGTGAACGTAGTGCGTGTGAAAGAGAGACATCTCGATAAGCGGCACGTAGCGTTGAACACACTGAGCTGAAACAGGGTATAGTCTGTTGCAGCCAGGTGAACGTAATGCGTGTGAATAGAGAGATATCTCGAGAAGCGCCACGTAGCGCGGAACACACTGAGCTGAAACAGATTATAGTCTGTTGCAGCCAGGTGAACGTAGTGCGTGTGAATATTGAATTGATAATGAATTGAATTTATTGATAATGATGATTTACATGCCACTGAGGCTGAAAAGCCCCTTTATGTAGCGTCTCCTTAAAATACAATACAGGTTTATGAATATACTAACTACATTTTATAATATTAAAATATTAAATTAAACATTGTGCCCGTTCACACCTCCGCGACAGCTTTGAAAATGGCGCCGAGAGAAGGTATGGCCCATTTAATCTATAGGAAGCAAAGAATAGACACCAGTTGCGGTGACATAGAAGGCCATACACGTCATGGAACGGTCGAGTATTGAGGGTGAAACGGACAGTGGACTGTCTACTGTATTGTTTTACGAAAAAAAGTAGAAAACTTGATTGTTAAGAAAACTCCATCTTAATTTTTCTCAACGGAAAGTGAAGACGGAACTACCGACCGCGGTATAATTTTAAGGAAGAAGAAAGGATCACAAGCTGTACTAAAGAAAAAAAACGTCGAAACAAGAAGAAAACAAGTCAATTCATCGAGAAATAAGCAGGGTTAACTAGAGATATATAAAAAAAAGGAATCAGCTAAGTACCACGAGATACGCGTGGGTGGATGCTGAGCGCAGTTGATCTATACTCTGCAAAGGGAGACCAAGCCAGCATAAAAAAGAGAACGATCTCATACAAGAAGAGATACATCTAGATTTATTCAATCAGAATAAAAAAAGTTTCCCAAGATCTACAAGAAGCGGCCGACAGAGATAGATTCACTGAAATCTACACCAACGAGGTCGAAGATATACGTCGGAGAGCCACAAAGGAAATAATACATTTAAGGATTACAGACTTCAGAAAAAATTATACAATGGCTGTTCTCTGCACTGTAATCCATACTTTAGTTGCTGACCAGAATACCATGAAGATGATGTGCTAAATATACATGATGGACCAAGCTGGGGACCAGTACATCTTGCCATACGACCGAGCCAAGGAGAGGAAGGCGACGGGAAATCATTCCACCAACCCATGATGAGGAAGGGAATGAGAAACCAGACAGCAATTCCGTGATGAGGAAGCAGATAATGTACCTGATGTCCAACCCATGACCTGACCACAGACCCAACTACATCCATTTGGGAGCAGAACAGCTGGACCAGGACCAACCATGAGCGAGCTAAGTCATTTACAATATTTAATCGCATAATTTTTGGTTTGCCTACACATGTGCCTTAGGCATGTGCCGATGGGCCAAATATAAACCGATATATAAGAAATGCAAGTGAATGTTACCAATGAAGTGTGAGATATTTAAGTCCGTAGTTACGTGATCTAGCAATATAGCATAAGATTCTAATGTGTTGGATATATACGTCATCGTATATCGGTCAAAATACACGTATGTAGCGTGAGGTTTGAAAATAATTTTGGAAACAGCTGATAGTAATGACATACTGGCAGATTACAGAGATTTCGTATTGGTAATGCTACAAGTCGACGTCACGATTGGTTGCGCGCGGTGTAAAATAAACATATGGAATCACGCATTATTTTTGATTCGCAATAAGGGCATTGAACTCAATCATAGGTTATGAGATATAGCAACTTTAAAATGTTGTTTTAAGAAACATAGTGTGGTAGTTTGACATGGTCATGTATTTGGGAACGCGACGAGTTAATACTGAGGCTACGATGTTAAGATATTATATGGATGTTGAAGTAAGGTTGCAATTGTGCTAACTTGAGGAAAAGTATGAGTTATATAGTGATATGAGAAGTTTTATACGCACTACGTAGGGGCCATTGAGTGCCTGCAGTTTAAGATATGCCACACTACATTCTTTAGATTCGTATATGTGAGATAGCCCACACCGCTGGAGTGACCTAAGCCAAGGTATGAACAGAATTTACTATTGTAGAATTATGCTTGTGACGAGATCGTATGTCAACTTTAGATGTGCTGTAATGAATATCGCAATACAACGATACGTTTTATAGCTGTATTTTGACCAAATGCATTCACGATACCGATAAATATGATATAATGTTTCTGAATACAGCGACATAGCGCTTGCATTGTAACAGCGTATTAATAAAATAGCTTGCATTGAAGTAGAATGTTATGGAATATAACGAAGGAAAGGGACATTGAGCCTAAAAGACATGTGTATGACAGCCAAAGATTATGTTGAAGTTAGTTAGATAGCTGAATAGATTAACATATTCTCTGTTTGAACTTGTATTTTCTAAACGAACTACAGCTAGGGAAATGTTAGAGTAGGAGCCGAATTTAACAGGCACTAGGAACAAATGCCTTAGTTCGTAAGTAGTTATCCATGCACAACGAGAACGTAGCAATAAAGCATGAGTTCAGATTTATAAATAGGGATTATTCATATGGATTTATGCAATTAAATTTACGCATCTAGATTTACTTATTCGAGTTTACTTATCAGCAACGATTTACTATTTAATATTCACAACGCTCAATTCTGATATGATTGGCGATTAAATATATCTGTGATATACAGTTTAGTCCTGCAATTTAAAGTTATAATTTGGTTCAATTTCAAGTTTGAGCTTATTAGTGGACTTCATAGACAGTTCAGCTCAACCGTGTGTTTAATTCAGACTTGTTTAATTAATCTTAAAGCAAATGAGCTCTCATAACAACTTGATTGTGTTGGTATTGTATCTATGACTTAACTGCAGTATGGACCTTAGATGTCCAGTGATCGATTGTAAATATGTACATACGCAAATTTTATTTCACGAAGGAACTGATCTAGATAGTTTAAGACTACATATTATTTCTCTTTCTACGAGCCAGCGCTGACTCACAATCCACACTTGTTAATACGCAATGCTAAGTAATGCCTTGCATAAAATTCCAATTTAATAGTCCAATATTTAATCAATAAATATCTTGCTTATTTACTACAATTTTATGTGTCATGAATTCTTTCATTATAGCCTAGTTGGTAAGTTAGTTGCTTAGCTAAGAGAATTATTGATTAATTAAGTACTCCATTTAGTCATGACCAGTTCTCACGTAGTTAAATACTCTGATAAAAAAAAATTGTTGACGATTATTACTATATGTCATGAGTTTCTATAGGCGTCACCCGTGAGTTATTAATCTCTTCGTACTCACGTTAAGCGTACCTTGAAGTAAGATTACATGTCTTACTTGGCATTTGAAAACCCTGAGGTATCCGCTGAGCGACCCCATTTCATCTGATTAGGCAGCCCAACTACGAGTTAGAAATGGAGGTATCGGGTAAAGAATGATAACGTTCGAATTGACGCACGACGTTACAACATTAAACTTAAAAATTAAAATACAGATACCAATACCAATAAAATAAAAACACAAATTATATAAGAAGTAATACAGTGTATCATCCAACTTATTTAATATTTTATACTACAAGAATCTAAACAATATAAAAAACCGAAACAATTTTCTTAGAAATATACATATTTCTGATTGTGAGACACAAGAATGCCTGATCTTAGCCTCTTGCATACTCCTCCAGGATGATAGATGTTAAGGACTGCTTTAACTGGGTACAGTTCCTGTCATTTGCAAAACGGTGAAGATTTAAGACATTGAAGATACGGGATGCAATCGAACCCGGGACCCCTGTGACCAAAGGCCAGCACTCTAACCATTTAG
Source organism: Anabrus simplex (assembly GCF_040414725.1). Lineage (NCBI taxonomy): Eukaryota > Metazoa > Arthropoda > Insecta > Orthoptera > Tettigoniidae > Anabrus > Anabrus simplex. The sequence continues at coordinate 80,717,930 of NC_090272.1, read as the reverse complement.
CCATGGAGCCGGACATAGTACCATAATTCTGCTGATGATCAGTCGTAGTTATTCTAACCTACTGGCAATGAAAACGGTGTCATTGGCTTATCTCAAGTTCTTATTGGGTACACTACTCAATACATACAGTATAAATTCGACTACAGTTAGAGTACGGTACTGTGCATCATTTCAGTTGATAAAGCAGTGAAGAAGGGGAGCTCTTTGCTGCATGAGAGGAATACCCGGACTGACATGAGCCAAAGGGGATTTTCCCAAAATGAAGTATTATTTTATTTCAAAGTAAATTCTGGTTCACGTACTCACATCTGTTATTCACACACAAGCATAACAATGTAGCATTCTTAAAATGTCAACAAAACAAAAATAATTTATCATAAATATTGATTCATTTTAACTATAATTTCAGAATATTTGAGAGCTATTCAGAATAATCCTTTATAGACAAAGCATTTCCATTTTTTTCAAATGGAATCCTCTGGAATTTTAAGCATCACTCAAGGATTTATATCGTTTAATTGTACGGGTGAGTTTAATGCAGAAATATTATCGATATCAGTGATTCCCAGTCTCTTTGTTTGAAGTACCGCCATTCCTTTTCAAACTTTTTGTTATCGAAATAGGCCTATTTGAATGTAAACGTTTAAAAGCCTATTTAATTCGCGTGCTTGGTTAAGTGACGAGATTACAATATTTCAATAAGATAATCTCTTCTTTTTATTCATTTTGTACATCGCCAGAACTACTCGAGGACATTCTTTTGGCTAAATGACTTCTTTATGTATTTTGATCGTGAAGGATCCACTCCTCACTACTCGGTGGATAGGTCGTGGCCACCCTGATCTCCAGACCTCAACCCCTAGAAGTTTTGACGGGTTGGGTGAAGATTTAGATTTGCAGAAGGAAAACTAATAAACGTGATAAACTACTTGTTTATTTAGTGGATGTTTTATTCAGCGTAAAGAAATGTCACGATAATCGTCGATGAGCAATTTGTTATGACGAGTTGAAAAATTCACTGTGGCTGACGGTGGACTTTTTGAGAACTTTTAAACTTTTATATTCAAACATAACAATATCGACAACCGTTCAATATAGACGGCATGTTCACACTAACTCTTTTAATTACAATAGCCAGTACTACTATCCCATATATTATTGAACATACGTCCTGGGCAGGTACGTTGTAATTAAAAACAATAGAATAGATATATAACAAGGAATAATACTACAAAATACTTGAGGTTGTATGACTGAAACAGGTTTATTTATATCAGGCAGAATTTTGCTCGGCCACCACCCACACCCACACCCCCCCCCCCCACACACACACACACACCAGTCTGTTAGAGAATTTGTCTCCGATGAACACAAGTCTTAAAAATCCTTACTGATATAAATATATCTTCGAAAAAGGGCACCAGGAACCTGATTGACCTCTGGGTGAGCTCGGGGTAGTCATATTACGCTGGAGTCCAAAAATCAGAATGAGGATATATGAAAGAGAGCCACACAGGGAGTGTAACATAAAATTCAAAATTTGCTTACCTGCCAATAGGTTGCAGACTTGTGAAGAATTTGTACCAATTGTTCCTTTTAAACAGAATCCTTCTTAGCATCATTTTAACATTGTAGAAGCACTGATATACATAATGGGTCCTTGTAATTGGATATCTGAATAAATGGAATTCTTCTGTATTTACTCCAAGAATATACAGGGAGAGGGATAACATAACGTGGTGCGTTATCACCTATCAGCGATGGTTGTGAGCTTGTTCTTCTATTTCATTCAAGTTCTGGCCTCTATTTTAGCAGAAGCAAATATTGAGAACTCATGAATACGAACGTGCCACTTTCAATGTTGCAAATTAATGTGAAGTATTGGGAAATGAATGTAAAACTACTGTGCACATTACAGCGAATGTTGTGTCTGAATGGATTTAATAGAACCATGTATTTGTACTGCATGAAAGGATGCGACTAATACTTTGCATACTAACTTTTCATTAATGACAAATTGGAAATATAATTATTCAGTTGAAGGTAATCAATTATATTGGTTTTATACAACCACATGAAAAGGGCTTATCGTAAGCATCTTACAGTCCCAGGAAAGCACTACTACTATTGGGTTTTATTCCATTTTTAATGGTATAAATTATAAATAGCGAACGACTCAGCATGTTTCAAACATATCCTATTAAAAATGTAATCAATCAGAGAGGAACAAAATGTTGTTCGGGTTTCAGACCTGACCTATAATTTTAATAAGCTTGGGGAATACAAAATCACGAACATGGAGTGATATTTGTGCGATCTGATAATATACTGTAAACCGGGCGAGTTGGCCGTGCGCGTAGAGGCGCTCGGCTGTGAGCTTGCATCCGGGAGATAGTAGGTTCGAATCCCACTGTCGGCAGGCCTGAAGATGGTTTTCCGTGGTTTCCCATTTTCACACCAGGCAAATGCTAGGGCTGTACCTTAATTAAGGCCACGGCCGCTTCCTTCCAACTCCTAGGCCTATCCCATCGTCGCCGTAAGACCTATCTGTGTCGGTGCGACGTAAAGCCACTAGCAAAAAAAAAAAAAAATATATATATATATATACTGTAAAATATAATAATATAAATATCGGCTTACAGTTAGTGGTAAACCAGTATCTAGTTGGGAACTTATGTAATCAATGTTATAAGTACAATGATGTGCCCTTGGCTGGATGGCAAAGAGGATACTGGCTTTTATTCCCCGCCGTATCAGGGATTTTTTTACGCATTTGCTTAATTACTCTCACTCGGGGACTGCGTTTGTTGCTTGTTGTTTAAAGTGGATTAACATCTAGGTCATTGGCTCGAGACTGAATGTCTGTGTTCGCCTTAGCACAAATCCCATCATACACTTACAACACACCACACTATAAACTTAGTTAAAAATATGATTTAATCCACATTGTTCAATACACAATGTTAACAAACTTTAAAAGTTAATACATAATCATCTAAATGTAGACATATTTCAACCCCATGGGACATCATCAGCAAACTTCTGGATAAGTAGAGGCATGATTTTTTCGCACTATCGATAATACCGAAAAAATATTTCGAAGCGAATTTGAGATATCTTAACGAATCATATGATTCTGGTTAAGGAATTAGTGATATTGCTATCGCGAATTACAGCGAATTAAAGCGAGAAGGCCTATTTAAAGCGAAATTTACTTATTTTGCGATAAGTGCAAAAATGCAGCGAAATTCACGGAAAATAACGTTGAAACTGTATTCCGATATTACGTGTGTGAAGGAAAACAAAGGGCAGAATAAAGTTTCTCATTTCGACAGAAGTATCTCTTGGTATTTTCTAAAAAATGCCTTAATAGTATTGCCATAAATAGGGTGAAAGCTATGGTCATGTACGGTGAAAGGGTACTTTTTTATGTAATCTTGATTAGGGCCATATTATAGTTCTAATAAAGATTGCATAAGGAATAATGATTATCAATAGTGCTTCTCTTTATCTATATTTCATACAAATAATTCACAAATCTCGCGCATTAAACGTTTTACGAATAACTTTAGGGAAGGATTACAACGAAATTAAAGCGATAGGATCAGCCCTGTTTCGCGAAATAATGCGAAAATGTTTCTCCTTTTCGCGAAATCGAACGTAAATTATTGCGAAAAAAATCATGCCTCTACGGATAAATAACAGGGAAGGACTGCCAAATTCTGAATGGGCAAATGCTCTCAAAATGTCGTCCAACATCTCGGCTGTTAGAGCAGTTCCTGGTAGATGTCCTGGCACAATACGCTGCCATCATCCAGACTGTGGGGAGAATGAAACTCTTGGCTATGTGTTAGAACACTGCCGCAAAGGAGAATTGCTCAGGAACACCCGTCTGCATAGAGTGAGAGGAAATTTAGCCTCTCAACTGACAGATTTGAAGTGGAGAGTTTAAGAAGAAGTACACTGTATCTCTTCTACGGAGTCCAACACAAGAGCAGATATGGTTGCCATCCACCAGCAGACTTGAACAGCTGTTATTCCTGATCCAGCCATCCGGTTCGAAAGAAACTTATCCCAGGCCAAGGAAGTTGACTACGAAAAGAAGAGAATTTATGCACCATGCATTCCATATGTGAGTGAGAGACTTAACATTCGCACAGAAAACTGCTGTGTGATGGGTCTGCTATTTGGAAGCAGAGGCAGTGTGTCTACCTAAACATATGTGGGGAATCATAAAAAACCTTGGAATCCAGCACATGACTTTGGAAAATAATTAGACACTTTAAAAGATTCGGTGGCAATTTCAAAATCATAACTTACACTTCTCCTGAATGATAAATCATTTGGTGTTTTCTTTCTGTACAATAATTTTCATATTTTTGGTTATCATCACTTACATTGTAAAAATTCAGAATCCTTGTGGTCATGCACGGTTTTTGAACTGATGTCTTTTGAAAAAATATATAAAAAGACATACTCACACAAGTCTATATTTAAATATTTTAATATTCAAAATAATAAGGAATGTACTGATGATGGCCCAAGTGGTCGAAACATGTCTACATTTTAGATAATTATATATTAATTTTAAATTGTGTATTGAACAATGTGGATTAAATCCTATTTTTAACTAGAACTAATCAAAACGGACCATCACAGAGACGGCTGCCTCTGTGGATAAGCGGTAGAGTGTCGGCCTCCGGATCTCAAGATAGCGGGTTCAAACCCGGCAGAGGTAGTCGGATTTTTGAAGGGCGGAAAAAGTCCATTCGACACTCCATGTCGTACGATGTCGGCATGTAAAAGATCTCTGGTGACACATTTGGTGTTTACCCGACAAAATTCTTTAAATCTCAGCCACAGACGCCCAAGAGAGTTTCGGTTTACTCGGTCTGCCATCTAGTGGGGGCCTAGAGTAAAACGGAACGTCGAAATTGACGAGCAGACAGCCAGATGGCGTCAAATTGAAATGTCTGCACACGGTAGCTGAGGCCATACGATTATTATTATTGTTACCGAGTTTTGTGGATGTGAAGAGGTGAAAGATGGTGCTGGGGTGAACAGGTCTCCAAAAATACGAAATTAAAGTTAAGATAAAATTTAACAATGTTATATTTTCTTTTCAAAATCAAGAAATAACAAGAATGGCAGGTACAGAGTAGCGAAGCAACCAATCGAGAATTTACAATTACAGAGTTACAGGATTTGGGCTCCGAGAGCCGGACACATAATTCTTGAGCTATAAGCCCAACCTTACGCTATACAAGATTCAACAAAGGGACAGAAGACCCCAATCATGCCCAGGAGCTCTTGCTCCCAATTACACAGTAAAGCCTCCTCGAGGCATACAGAAACAAATTTTAAGAAAGAGCGACCCGCTCTTAAGTTCAAGCCTATCAAAGGCCACACCAAATTCTACTTTCAAGCTGTCCTCCAAGGACATATACACAGGGGTAAAAATACCCAACCTACTGAGGCCTATTCAGTGAAGAAACGGAAATATTACATGGCCTCCACAATACCAACTTGAGAGGAGGCGAAACTGCACTCCAAATACGCCTTATTAAAACCTACTTGGCACTAGGCCTCTAATGCTAGGGCTAATCCCATACTAAAGAGGTGACTTATAGAAGGAGACAATTTACATTACGTTAAGGAAGAAACGGTTGAGAAAATAAGTTCACCTCAATGCAATATGAGTGGGAGCTCGAGAGGGTTAAGCACTCTCTATCCCAATATGTAGTTTAAAAAGATAGAATTGATACCAAGTGTCTTTACATTCTAGGGGAAAGTTACATGGTAAAAGGCTTCGGACCTGCCCCGAGAGTTAAACTGCTGAGCTAGCAAGAAAAGAAGTTATTAAAAGGCTATTACCTGTTGGTTGAACTGCTGCCCGAAGAAAGAGGCGCTTCCCGCCCCCTACTACGTACTTTACACAAAGATAGATGTTACTGAAGTGGCCCGGAGACCCGAAAATCAGCAGTTTATATACCCTCGGGGAAAGTTCGAGGCGTTTCAGGAATGAGAACACCCGTCCCCTACCATTTTATTGGCTAACAACGAAAACCCCTATACTAGATGAAGAAGAAAGACATTATTGGTGGAAAATTAATTACAGAAATTCCTTATTGGTCAAATTCAAAACTGGCAGAAAGAAAGGGTTAATATTGCCAACTTAAACAATGACTGAAAGAAATTTAACAAAGAACAAACTTATGAACACAAAATTTCTCCAAAAACATAGTTCTTTCACTTCGCACTAGGGCGCACAATTGTAGTTCTTCAGTAGTGTCCTCTAGAAGAGAATGTTCACACTTCTTACTACAGGCAAAACAAAAATACATCGAAAACGACCCAGTTCAGAAACTTCAAAATTTACAAGTAGGGACATCTTCTGAGAAACTTGAAAATTAACACTGTAGATAAAGTTCAGGCTTCCTCCAGTAGAGGAGTTTCAACTGGCGCAACGTTTGAATTAGCGGCGTGGAGGTGTACCACCCGGTACAATTATTACCACAGAGACATGCTATAGCGTGTAGGTACCGTCGCTCAAAGAAAGAAAGAAAGAAAGAAAGAAAGAAAGAAAGAAAGAGCGCATAGTGTTGTTTAAGTTCCACACAAAGCAAAGCAAAGTCATCTCCGTACAGGCCATGAAGGCCCTTGGAGGGGTGTAAGGTAAAGGCTTCCACTATCCGTAACCTGGGCATTTGGTCGGGTAGAGTGGTTAACCGGTTGATCTGGGAGGCCAGCCTCATCTAAGTGGGAGACACTCGAGCACCCGCCCTGTAGTCCTGATCTCTCCCCATGCGATTATCACGCCTTCGGTCCACTTACAAAGGCCTTGAACGGTTCGATGCTTCCTTTCGAACGATGATGTGCAGCAGGTGGTTACGGACTTCTTCACGCAGCAGGACACGGTGTTTTACCATACGGGGATCTTCAACCTGGTGCGTCGGTGGGATGAGTGCCTCACTGCTGACGGTGATTTTTGTTGATTGATTCTTGATTCATGACTGTACGGCCGTCGAACGGAAGCTTGTTGATCGCCCATTGTATGAGCGCATCCGAAATCCAATGCCACGGGGAGTGGATGTAGGCATCGATGCTAACGGAGGGCATTTTGAACATTAAATTTAAGAAAGAGATTTATGTGGTATACTGGTATGTTCTGTTCCCGTGTTCTTCCCTTGATTAAAGATCTATGCACCGTTGTAGAATATGGTTTCTAACATTGAAATCAAACATTTCCAGACCCATGTCTCTACGACATACTTTCTTCTTATACCTCTGAGGAATTTGTCCTGAAAGTATCCACAAGGCTTGTATCTAAATGGGAAGTGAGTTATATTTTGATAGTAATTAAAATTATCCGTCACTGTGGTGTAGTGGTTAGTGTGATTAGGTGCCACACCCCGGAGGCCCAAGTTCAATTTCCAGCTCTGCAACGAAATTTTAAACGTGTTACGAGGACTGGAACGGGGTCCACTCAGCCTCGGGAGCCAACTGAGTAGAAGGGGGAGGGGGAGGGTTTATTAACACTTCGGACAACCTCGAAGTGGTTTCCCACTTCTCCTCCAGGCAAATGCCATGACCACTTCTTTCTCTCTTCATTGTCTTTCCCTTCCATCCCCCCCCGCCCCCCCACAAGCCCGCTGTTCAGCGTAGCTGGTGAGGCCACTTGGACGTCGTACTGAACCTCCCCCAGTTGTATCCCAGACCAAAGTCTCACGCTGCAGGACACTACCCTTCAGGCGGTACAAGTGGATCCCTCACTGAGTCCAGGGGAAAAACCAACCCTGGAGGGTAAGCGGTTTAAATAAATAATAGAATAATAACAATTAAAATTATCTGATAAAATGCTGTATTAAATTCGAGGAACATTTTTTGAGTGACTATACGTTTATCTATGAAGAGTTTGTGTCAGGAACAATATCCAGCCAAAAAAAGAGAACCAAATTCACATATACGACAGAGTTTGTAGCCGTAACGCTACCAAGGCTCGGCGGAAGCGGAAGAAGAAGAAAAAGAAGAAGATGGTGATAATGATAATTGCCGTGTATAACAATCTAATACATGAACTTCCACGGACGATAAAAGCGGCCAAATCAAATACATTTTATGAAGCCAGCGCAGGTTGGAAGTTGATGTGTGAAGTACTTTTCGACGTGATTGAGAATAAACAATTACATTTCTATTTTATTGTAACCTTTCACACTTAATGAACGGCCCTAGCCGTGTTGAAACACCGGATCCCGTCAGATCTTCGAAGTTAAGCAACATTGGGCGTGGTCAGGAGTTGGAGGGGTTGCCACGCGCTGTTGGGGGGGAAGGGTAAGGGAATGGAGGAGCGGAAAGGAACTGGCCACCCTACCGCACGTAAACTACGGCTCAGGGACATCACTGCGGAGGTTCGGACCTGCCTTCGGGCAGAATAACCCTTACCTTACCTTACACTTAATGACCTCATTCTCTTGACCTGTGCTCACTGTTTTGTGTGTGTCGGTTACCTAAAAAGACCTCAGTTGAATCGAAAGATGTGCTCCATGCTCGATAACTTGCAGCGGCTTGCTCTGTACAACACCTGCCGGCAGCCTTTGAACGTGCACGACGGACAATGATACGTCGTTACGGAGCTTATTTTGCAACAAGAGGACACTTTTGAACTGTTTTTTCGTAAAGGATGCTATAGCCTCCCCACGACAAAGACAACACGTGTAATGTCTAGCAAACGCTTCCTGAAACTGCTTTCTTGAACTAACTGTAAACGACTCCTGAGGAGTAAGTAGAAGGGAAGCATTGATATATACCGAGCTCGATAGCTGCAGCCGCTTAAGTGCGGCCAGTATCCAGTATTCGGGAGATAGTAGGTTCGAACCCCACTATCGGCAGCCCTGAAGATGGTTTTCCATGGTTTCCCATTTTCACACCAAGCGAATGCTGGGGTTGTACCTTAATTAAGGCCACGACCGCTTCCTTCCCACTCCTAGCGCTTTCCTGCCCCATCGTCGCCATAAGACCTATCTGTGTCGGTGCGACGTAAAGCAACTCGCAAAAAAAAAAAAAAAAAAAAAAAAAGATATTTTTGTACTAGTGTGTCACATTTTATGAAGTCACATTTAATGTAAGTCCACTATAATTTTATTCTTATGGCAATAAAATAGTAGTTAACTATTTTAAGTGTAAATTGTGCCAGCCTCCGTGGCTCAGGCGGCAGCGCGCCGGCCTCTCATCGCTGGGTTCCGGGGCTCAAATCCCGGTCACTCCATGTGAGATTTGTGCTGAAAAAAGCGGAGGCGGGACAGTTCTTTCTCCGGATACTCCGGGTTTCCCTGTCATATTTCATCCCCGTAACACTCTTCAATATCATTTCGTCTGTCATTCATTAGCCGTTTCGCTTGAGTAGTGCGACAGGCTTCGCCAACCGTAAAAATTCCTATCCTCGCCGCTAGATGGGCTTCATTCATTCCATTCCTGACCCGGTCAAATGACTGGAAACAGGCTGTGGATTTTCAAAAATTGTAAATGATATTATAGTCCATCTTCGTAGAAAGCGTCTTTCTGGACGACCGGAGGTGTGGCCTGGCCTCGTGTGCGAGGAACTATGGGAGCGTTCGCGCTGGTGGTGGGGGAAGAACTTGAACCTTTCCTCCAGCTGACACAGTCGAGTTCAGGCAGCGGACGTAGCCCTGGGAACTGACTGAAATAGTGTGGAAAGCTTAGGCGCGATACGTTCCCGTGTCGGGGTGGTCATTATGCAATGGCTCATCGGTGTACATACATCACACTAACTCAAAAGTGTAGGAATTACTTAATATGATAAACTAGTGAAAATAAAATAGTACCGTACATTGTACAAATCGAGTCTTATATTTCGATTGTCTGCCTTAAAACCTTGTCCATTAACTACACAGGCCTTTGAGCATAACATTCTAAAATTTCAGTTCTATTCCAGTACGGAAATACTTCGTAACTTTCGTCGTAAATGTTGATGACGTCAAGAAATCAGAGGGTCATGCCTAAAAGAATTCATATCGGATGATGCTTTCGACACAACGTGAAATAAATCTCAGTGTATAGTAAAAGTGGAGGTCAATATTTTGGCACTCTGTAGCCTTTAATTTATTCTTATACATTCTTATTATACATTCTTACGAATATGAAATCTGTTATATAAAATTGAAAGGTTTGAACCATATGGTAGAAAATCAATTGAACATAAGACAGTAACTTGCAACTGGTAATACTGCGAATAAAGGAAGTTTGTTTGAAACCGTACTGTGCTGTATACCAAGGAAAGGCGCATCGGTACGCGCTATCAGTTCATCAATCGCCTAACGAATAGGAGGAAGTTGTTTCCACTGACAGCCTGGAGATATAATCTACTTAACGTGATTTCTAGTGAAATACGTATAAAAGAGATTAATTAATGCAAATTTGTCGGGAAAATGCAGAAAAGAAGCATTAGTAAAAATACTTCAGCTACTTTCATAATAACATTAACAATGTCTACTTTTCTTGTCCATCAGAAGAAATATAATAATATATAATACTCTTGAATAACCTGCTATTGTTATGACTGAGAGAACAGGTCTCCTACAGCAACAGCAGCAACAAAAACAACAACGAAATGCTCTGGAACAATAGACAATATAAATCTGTCTCAAAAAAACAGAGCAAAAATATTATCGGACTTCTTACGTGTTCTATGATCACGTTTGTTTAATATTCGGAGTTCAGGGATCTTATTTACAAATTATTCAGAATAATCTTCACTCTCGTCTGAATCAGTGTCATCTGAAGCTTCACCGAGCTTGATGTCGGACTGGTCTAATTCTAATTCCTTATGCATGGTGTTGTCACGCTCCCAGTATTCCTGCTCAGTGTCTTTTACGTGGTCGCAACATTTTTTTCCGTTTGTCTTGCGAATACTGTGCAAGCAATATATATACTGTATATATTTTTTTTGCTATTTGCTTTACGTCGCACCGACACAGATATGTCTTACGGCGACGATGGGACAGGGAAGGGCTAGGAATTGGAAGGAAGCGGCCGTGGCCTTAATTAAGGTACAGCCCCGGCATTTGCCTGGTGTGAAAATGGGATACCACGGAAAACCATCTTCAGGGCTGCCGACAGTGGGGCTCGAACCCACGATCTCCCGATTACTGGATACTGGCCGCACTTAAGCGACTGCAGCTATCGAGCTCGGTACAAGCAATATCCGCAAAGAGCTTCCTTTTGGTCGAGTGTGTCTGCTGTCAAGTCACGAGTGATCTATAAGACAGAGAAATATTTCGTACAGAATAAGCATTTTTATTTATATTGGGAATAGGAGCGCCTCATTTATGAACAGTGAAGGCATTAGAGATACTATGGCACACATTTTATGCTAAAAAACTAATTATGCTGTATTACTATTAATTGAGATATATTCTTTTTTTTGCTAGGGGCTTTACGTCGCACCGACACAGATAGGTCTTATGGCGACGATGGGATAGGAAAGGCCTAGGAGTTGGAAGGAAGCGGCCGTGGCCTTAATTAAGGTACAGCCCCAGCATTTGCCTGGTGTGAAAATGGGAAACCACGGAAAACCATCTTCAGGGCTGCCGATAGTAGGATTCGAACCTACTATCTCCCGGATGCAAGCCCACAGCCACGCGCCTCTACGCGCACGGCCAACTCGCCCGGTGAGATATATTCTTATCACGGACCTCTCCTTTGATATCTCCCCAAACCGACTCAGTGTGATTGAGATCTGGATGATATGTTTCATATGTTCACTCATGGTATAAACACTTTCACGTGCCTAGCCTCGCAGTGGTCTCCCAGATTTAGAAGAGGGCCTAGAAGCCATGCTCGTCACTTCAGTAATTTCAACTTAGCCCGCACGTAACAACACGCGCCTCTTGAGAGACGTTTTCACTTCAAAGCTAGCCTGGCGACTGGACCTGCTGTAGGAGTGGGGGGACGATAGCTCCCACCACTGCATGCGCAACCATTTCTCGCGCAGGACGCTTTCAACCAAAACGGACTATAGTGAATTTGTTCAATGATCAAAGTGACACTAAATATATCAAGAACAATGATGAACATTTAAAATTGTTAATTATTGCCATAAAACTAAAACTAAAATGATAGTGGACTTACGTTTATATGGCTCTAATTTGCATAAAATGTGACTTACGGTGGTTTAGATCTTACATACAGATTTGTTTTTGAGAACTGTGAAGGAGATTGAAGTTCACTTTCGGAGGTTCCTCATCCAGGACAATTTTCCTTCTCAACGTCCATGTTTTCCTACAATTTTGCCTTCTATAATAAGCCATATCAAGCGCTATTTGTCATTGAGGAAGGTGTAACCAAAATGAGCTGCTTTTTTACGCTTCTCGAGGTTTACGGCTTCACATGACTCCCCGGAATGATGAAGTACCCGCGAACTGGTGACGTGCGATCATTATTGTCCAGCCTTCGACACCATACAGCAGCACTGGTAACACATGACACACAAAATAATTTTGATTCTGAGGTCACAGCTGCACGCATGAAACACACTTCTTGTATTGCCAATTCTATTAATTAATTAATTTATTTTTTATTTATTCAGGAAGCACAAGATACAGCTCCAATGAGCAAATTCCACTTGTACTGTCACAGACTAATTAACAAGTGGAAACTTTCATGATAAAATATAACAAACATAACAAAACATAACAAGATTAGGTACACAGCCTACTAATAACAACTGTCCAAATCGAAAACCATGACAATGTCCGTGTTCATAGCCAAGTCGTCGTGGGTCTAAATGGCGATATAACAACTTCACAATCAACTTATACTTAAGAGACTATTTACACCCCTCTCGAATATACTTTTAATTGATGCTATATCAAGCTCTTGTCTCCTATTTATACTGTTAAATAGAGTTGGGGGGCGGATTAGGAAAGGTCGTTGAAGAATCGAGTGCTGAGTGTGGGGAATGTAGATAAGGTCTTTGGTTCTGGTGGAGCGGGAAGGAAAACGGAGAGAGAAGAGTGAGACAAGATGTTCCGGGCGGTAATGCCCATTTAAGATCCCGTGGAGGAAGCTCAGATCAGCTGCCTGTCGCCTGGTGTACAGCAGTGACACAATTAATGCCCTTAAAACCTGCTGCGTAGACTGATTTCTGAGCTTGGGGTTTCTGTTCCTAACAATTGGAGCAAAGAAGGACACTGCTTTTTCTAACTGGTTGATATTGGAGGAGGAGGCTGTTGTCAAAATCGGAGAGCAGTAGTTTGAGAGGTTGAATGATCGTGAGGAAGAAGTGACGAAGAACATTGGGATCTAGTTTTAATTTCTACGTTAGGGTCTCATTCTTGTTCTATTCAGCATCCAAGTTAGCAGAAACCTAATGCCCTTTCTATATCCCTTCCTTTCAGTATGATAGCAGGGTTGGAGATTTTCTGTTTTCTGATTACTACGATTTTTCTTATCTGAATGATTATTTTAAGGTCAAACTCCTGAGAAACATCTAAGAAACATTTAATGGAACTAAAACACGAAAAATTAGCACCGTTTCGGTGTAGTAGTTCGACGACTCTTATGGCAATTGAGCTCTATGCCACTTACTAGCGTTAATAGGTCTCGACTGGTAGGCTGTAACAGTCAACATTTATACCACTTGGTAGCTTTCGTATAACATGCCGTCGCTTTATCTATGTTGTTACAAGGTAAAGCTCCCGTACGAATAACGGATAATTTCACAAGTCAGCTTCATAAATGAAAACGCATTTGCGAGCTCCATTAGTGGAATAAATAATTATTCGTACAATTTTCTTCTCAGTGTCCATATTTCCATAATCACGCGGTACTTTGAGCAGGAAGTATAATGAGTCTCTCATATAAACTGAGCTACACTGCGCTACGGTAGCCGCCTCAGTCAAACTTGCGTCGCGCGCCGCCGCCTGCCTTTAGCGTGTATAGAATCTTATATGAAATCTAAAAGATGTCGGATGTGTCGTCCTTACTGAGTTATACATGCGTTGTATCTGGTAACCACATTATGTTTGACGTGAGTGAGTTCTCCCACTGTAATGTTTCTGATTTCATTCGCAATTTTTTCTTTTAGTTCCTCCAATGTGCGAGGATTTTCTCCATACTCTTTTTCTTTCAGTTTACCCCTAAAGTAAAAATTACACACTCTTAGAGTTGGAGAACGAGGTGGAAATCGACCGGCACTGATCATTCTGTCTACAAACACTTTTGAGATTGTAAGAAGGGAATCTTCTGCTATATGAGCAGGGGCTGAATCTTATTGAAACCACCCGTGCGAGTTTTCTTCTTCCGTTAACTGATGGACGTACGGCGTCAAGATGTCATCTTAATACCACTCTGCATTTACAGTCGTCTCTAAAAATAGGCCCAATTATTCGTCTTGCACTAACAGCACACCAAACACCAATCTTCATATTAGGATTTTCTGCACAGCAATAGCGAGAGTTATGACTAAAGCCCGGATTTTCATGCGATAATAGGTTAGATTGCAAACTAATTTGGTTAGTAGGAAATGCCGGCCACCCACTGTTCCACAGTGTAGAAAGAGTAACATAAATTATAGGGGTTCTGATGGGCCGTACCCCTAATGTTTATGCAAACCGCATAGCATAATCGTTGTGAAGGTAGACTATACTTGCTTCTCGCTTCAGTAAGTTTGCATTCTAACCTATTATTGCATACAATTCCGGGCTCTAGTTATGACTGTTCACACGACCATTGGATGAAAGCAGAACTTTTACATACGAAAATACGGTGTTGCAGTGATAATTGCCTCATCATGTTAACATCTGAGATTCAGACTGGCGACTGATCCTTACCAGGTCGAACACGTGCAGTCTGCTTGCAAGGTCCAAGAACTACGTGCGTTTCTCCGATACTGCAGCTGCCGTAGCTAAGAGTACAAACACCGTCCGTTTGGTATGGCTTTATATGAGAGACCCTGTATATAGAAGAATCAGTTCAATAACACTATAACTCAAAAGGAGTGTACAATGGTTTTAAGATTTCATCAATTCCTTTTTTCTGTCGTTCGTAGTCCATTTACCATCGGGTTGGCTTTTCCCTCGCACTCAGCGAGGGACCCCACCTTTACCACCTCAACGGCAGTGTCCTCGGGCGGGAGGCATGTAGTTGGGGATACAACTGTGGAGGAGGAACAATGCCTCGCCCATGTGGTCTCACCTGCTATGCTGGCATTTACCTGGAGGAGATGTGGGAAACCACGGAAAACCACTTCGAGGATGGCTGAAATGGTAATTGAACCCCCCTCTACCCAGCTCTCCTCCCGTGGCACAGCCGGGAATCGAAGCCGGGATTCCGGGGTTGGCAATTAATCACAAAAACCACTACAGCACAGATGGGCTTTTCATCAGTTATAATTAAAATAAATATTTATTTGAAAATTATTTTTCAGGCTCATCCTATATGTAAAATGATATAGGGCTTGGCTTTTTCCGTACCGGTATGTATTGATTAATTCTGTTGTGCCCGTCTCCTTAGCTGAAGGGTCAGCGTTGAGGCCTTCGACTCAGAGTCGTCCCGGTTACTATTTTCGGCCGGGTTGGGGTTTTGAATCACTTTTCTTTCTTTGCAAATCGCTTTATGTCGCACCGATACGGATAGGTGTTATGAGAGTTAGGGGTTGGAAGGAAGCGGCCGTCGCCTTAATTAAGTAAAAAGTCCAGAAAATGGAAAACCACGGAAAAACATCTTCATGGCTGCCGACAGTAGGGTTCGAACCCACTATCTCCCGAATGCTACCTCACAGCTGTGCAATCCTTACCGCACGGGCAACTCACTCGGTGTCTGATTAATTCTCATGGCTCGGGGACAGGGTGTTTGTAATCGTCCCAACACTTTCCTCTTCATATTCGGACACACTCGGCACTACCAAACACCAAAGGAACACGCTATAGTAATTACCTCCCCCTAACCAAGGTTTGGCATCAGAAAGGGCATCCGTACGTAAAACAAGGGGGATCCACATATGCGACACAGTACGCAACCGCGCCCCCACAGCTGTTGGAAGAAGAAAAAGAAGAAGATTAATTCTAGGGTATGGCTGTTGTACAAAAGGCATTTATTTCTCAGTTTGTTAACGAGCTATCTTCCCGGAAATCCTCATTTACCGGCTGAAGATTGGCAGGTTTTTTCGACATATACAGGTATGTTTCTAGGGGCGCTAAGAAATGTCAATTTTAGATTTGATGCCGTAGTCAGCGGAGCCATCGATACTACTCTGTAATTGGCTTGTGATGCTAATCACTCGGCTACGAGTCCCGCCTGTTTCGGCAGAATCTGCATCGTGTACAGGTAAATGGGGCATGTGGCAAGCCAATGAAACATGCTAAAGCTGCCTGTTGCATTGAGGGCGAGGTTTACGCCCATTTGGTTTGGCGGAACGAGTTTGGTTCTCTAACCACACGCCACATCATACGCCGCTGAACATGCATCACTACCAAGCGACAGACTTGGCAAGCTACGAACTGGTCGGTGCTATGAATCTATGAATAAAAATAATATATTGATACAAGGATAAGAGCACGATTTAGATGAGATTCGAAGTCCTACATGTCCATCACTTAAAATTAAATCCGGCTCCGTAGCGTAACGTTTAACATTAGAAGATGCTATCCCGCAGGTGCGGGTTTGATTCCCGGTACATCTATACATTCAAGAACGGCAGGAGGGTTGGTATGTGGTCAAAACGGTGCATGCAACTCACTAGGGGTGTGCCTGAAGAGAGCTCCGCCACCTCGGGACGAGGACACGATTTTACTAGGCTATACTTAAAACGAAATGAAATTCAAACAGTTTACGAGGGCAATTGACAAAGTATAAGGCGTGATCAAAAAGTTTCCGTTTGAGGGCATTGCTGCAGCGGACATGCAACGTAGCGCGACTCTGATGCGGGTATACTAATTAAGTAGTGTCGCAGTCGTGTCGTGCCGAGGTGCTTGTGTTAAATGCGGCGTCATGGACTAGGGTGACATTTTTACCAAATGCGTCCAAACAGGACCAATGCTCTGTCATTCTGTTCTTGGCTGCCTGACACCGGCGGAAAACCATCGGAGAATGAAGACTGCGTATGGGGCAGCATGTCTGTGAAAACCCCCGTTGTGGAATGGTGCACCAAGTTCCGTGCGGGCCACGTTTTGACACAAGACGCCGGTCGATCGAGAAGGTCAGCCTTATCCATTACGGACAACAAGAAGCGGGCTGTGGATGAGGCGATTAGGGCGGACCGGCGCATAACCATTCTTGCGCTCAAAAAAGGCCTTGAAAGTGTGATCCACTTCCTGTCGGACGAGGATGTGCAGCAGGATGCGGTGTTTTACCAGACAGGGTCTTGAACCTGGTGCGTCAGTGGGAAGAGTGCCTCACTGTTTATAGCAATTTTGCCGATCCCGATCCAGGACTGGAGGGCCATCGAATGGAAACATTTGATCGCCCCTTTTAAATATGTGTGAATTCTGAACCAAAACTGAGTTCAGAGAATTTATTTTCAGGTTGTATAAGAAGTGCCGGACACTATAAGCTTTGAAATGTGGTGTTCGTGAAAAATGCTAACGATGAGCCAGAGAAGAGAAAATTCGTAGGTAAGCAATGGAGTGGATGAGTATAGTCTCACATTTTAGAGTTAACCAGCCACACCACAAGTCTACAAGGTGTATCATAATTAATACAGAAAATTGAAACAGCAGCAAGTACACAATACTAGAAGAAAAAAATCTTAGTAAACATAGGTCCGCAAACGAGCCGCTTGCGAGATAATTTAGAATTTTTGGTTACCAGCCACCACTGACTTGACTGTGTTTAAACGTTATTATAGTTATGAAAACATACCAATACAATATTAAGAATAGTTATTAGATACTTTGGTAGAAGTGCAGTTGTTTTTAATGAACAAGAATACCGTCTTACTTAGTATGTTACACGTTACAATTACTGTACAATGAACTTACTCGTGGTTAAAGGAAGTTTTTTTTAAGTGTCGTCCTTGTATCCGAATGCAGACCTGTACTAGTCGCCGCACTGAGTTTCGAATTCTTTCAGACACACATGGATCATTTTGAAATTCTTGACAATCATTTAGGCGGGCGCACACTGAGACGCAGTTGGTCGCAGAGCAGGACAGTGTACTGCTGACGAACCTGAGAAGTACTGCACCCATCAGCTGAGTCTGATTGGCTAAATTTTAATAATTGTATTTAATAATTAACAGTAATAATCCGGCGGGTTAAAACATGGGACAGCATTGGAAATTTCTGGTAGCTAGCTCGTGAGAATGAAGCCTTGATAGGAACCCACGCTTCTTTCTCTGCTAAAAATAAATTATTGGAACACCTGTTATTACGTCATATTTCGAAACTGCGTACTTAGAGTGGAAAAGTACTGGCAGGAGTTACTGAGATGGAGAATCATGGTTCTAGATACCCGAATCCCCTTATTCTGGAATGAACTCGTCCATATAGATGAACATCGGAGTATGCGCTCCAATCAGATTGCTGCATTTAAATAATTTCAAAATTAGCGCGACCAAATGATATGTGGCTTGTAATTAATCCCTGTCAGTATTTAAGGAAGATTATATCAAGAGGAGATGTCAGTAATTATTGTAATAATTCTGGACTAACTTACTGGTTTGTGGCAAATGGATTAGAGTATTGTGTACC
The DNA here is from genome assembly GCF_040414725.1 of Anabrus simplex. Taxonomy (NCBI): domain Eukaryota; kingdom Metazoa; phylum Arthropoda; class Insecta; order Orthoptera; family Tettigoniidae; genus Anabrus; species Anabrus simplex. The sequence continues at coordinate 80,699,223 of NC_090272.1, read as the reverse complement.
CAGGTGTTTGATATCAACAACAGTGGGAACCCCTTGCCAGCGTGGAGAGTGGCTCACCAGCGCGGCAGAAGATATAGTCCAACTAACGCCTACTGTATTGTAAAAGAAATTACGAACAATTTAAGAGTCACGGTGCATCATGGCAGTAACATGAATTTATGCAATCTGTGTGTACAAGGCATTTCATGTTTTTAGTAACTTTGTTTTGGAGCTACCCAGCACTCCTTGAATTGGGATTTTTAGTGGCAAGAATTAGTGTTCCTACGCCGATTTAGTGCGCCAACATCCCCGAGCAGTGGCTTCTCACGAGAGAGTCAGCAGTAAGAGTCTAGTGGCGGTCAGACGTGTCTTAAATTTGCTCCGCACTCAAGTACGATTGTGTTGCATTATATATATTTATTAGTACTTGGGAGGCAGAAAAGAATGTTATAAACAGAAGTGTAGGTGGTAAAGTTTTCGAAACCCCATAAGTGAGGGGAGGAACAGATTAACAAATTGTACAAGTGTCAAAATCTACGCAGGGTAAAGAAATGAAACTGTGAATTATGCAGAGTTGCATCTTATGTGACGTATTTTCAATATGTAGCCCGCAGAGCAAAGCAGACAGTTCAATAGGCATTGGTAGGCCGTAAGAGTGGAAACATTGCCTGCTACAGCTGAGTTGTTAGTGGTGTTTGAAACGTTGAGCGGAGAAAATACTTTTACTTTCTACGAAATATTTAGGTCGAGCGGGGGGTAGACGCTTTCTCCAGCAGTTGGTGTACACAAAGGAGAGCTACTGAGCCCACCAAAGACTTCGCTACATTCGAAACAGCTGTGTGCTAGAGCATAGCACATGAATAAAGGCCTAGGTTACAGGATATCCGAGTACTGTGTGTGTTATATATATATGTTTGTGCATAATGTCAAGTGTTGAAATAAGTTGTTGTGTTTAACAAGTATGAGCAGAAAATAAACGTGTGTAAAGTGTTAACAAGAGTGGAAAGTAGTATAAGCCAATGTCGGATACATCAAGAATGACCAATGATATTAACATGTTTGTCATGAATCTGTAAGACAACATGGCTGCCTCAAGTCCTGGGTGATCCCGAAATGCCGTCGATGTGAGTACATAACCTCATGTTTACTTAGAATCTAAAGCTTTCCTTTAATAATGGTATTTTAATGTAAATAGATATACGAGTGACGGTGTATAACTATAAAACCCGGGTACACAGCCAGAAAATTAGGATAACTCTGTCTATGAGTAGCGTAAATATTATTATTATTATTATTAGTCGTGTGTGTACTAATTTGATCTGTCAATATTGAACAAGTATATTTTGAGGCAATTATAATGAGTAGTCTGCATATATCTGCACTGTTATTATTATTATTATTAGTAGCATTGTCAGTATGTTCGTTTAGGCAAAAATTTCATTTGCTTGACGCAAGAAGTCCCGTAACGATAATACATATATTCAACAGTTACTGTCGAGAATGCTGATTGGGCGACAGTAACAGTGATACATCCACATATTTTGTTGTTATGGCAAGTAACATGGTTAGTCAGTTGGATGAACAGTACTAAGTAAATAGTTTCTTTTTTGCTCAGGTGAAGTAAAGTGGTCTCGAACAATATAACGATATTGAGTGATGGTAAATTGGTTGGAGGTATTTGAAAGTCCGTAGTTAAGAGTTTATGGTAATACGTGATGGTATTGACCTGGAAATGCATGTAGAACAATGAGTATGATGAATATATTCTCATATGTGACTGGAAATGTAGGTATTCAGCATGATAGCTGAGTTGGGATAAAATTATGCAGAATAAAAATGATAATGACGTCGTAAAATGTATAAAGAAAAAAAAATAGGCCAGTCAAAGATGGGGTACGATATGAAGGACCAAATGATATGTAAAAAAAATGGTTTAGCCGTGACACAATATCGTTTATGTCAGAAAAAGGTTATAATATGCATTTGAGTGACATTCTAATGTTAGGTTGGTAACATGGGTCATCCAACTGAGCTGGTATGAATGCTTGCCAATGGGAACTATTTTTGTTGGTTTCAACAGATTATTATTATTATTATTATTATTATGATTAAATATATTTCTCTTTTTTTGCCTCTATTTTGCCATTTTGTTAGGTACATTCTTGTATTGTCTGTACATTATCCGTGTATATTATTGTGAGGGAACCACAGTAACATTTGCACTGGGTCATGGTTAGGTTTCAGTGAATTATAATGTATTGGGACACTGAAACAACCCAATGCTGTGGTATGAGCATATGACAGGGTTCATCTATGTACAGTATATATTAGTGGAAATTTAGGCACTAGGTTAGGATTTTTGGCTGTGTCATCTCGCTTGGTGTACATGTTAGAAGAAGTTATTGTATGTTTTATTCTAAGTAGGAGAGTTATCGTCTCCAGATATAATTTACGGTATTTAGGTAAGGGTCACTCGCATATATGTATATGAAAGCAAAGCTTTAGATTCGTATACGGCAACAACTAAGGTCCATTATGTAAGTTAAAGGTTACTGAATTCTCAGATTAAAATTTGTTGTTTATTGCACCCGGAAGGAGGGTATTTGAAATTATAAAATCTACCCGGGAAGTCAGTAATAGTTTGTTCAGAGAAATGTTATTATTAGTATTAACATCGGTAAATTTGCCATGAGAAATTTATGGTTCAGCCTTTACACAGTGAGTCAGGTATTTCATAAAATTATGATTTATCCTAGCAAATGCGGTTTTATAGATGAACGAAAACTCAATAAGTACTGTTAAGAAAGATTATATTCCAATGGTGTTGATTAAGGTAAATGAATGTTCTAAGGTAACCGACACAAACGTGTTATGGTTTATCAGGATGGTGGATCAGTGGTACCGTACTTACAGGTCAGGTTAGAATATTATTATTATTATTTATATTATTATTATTATTATTATTGGATCTTTTTATTTAACATTTATCAATGCAATTCACAGGCTATTAGGGAGTCCTCATGAATATAATGTTAATCGCTTGTGTCAGTGGACTGTGGGTTTATTAATTCATTAAATATTAACATTTTATATTTTAATCCAAATTTTATCCACGATTTAATTATCAACAATATCGGCTTTTGGGTAGACAAATATTGAATTCCTAAGGATTTATTAATGACATACAATATTGAGAAAAGTATTCATTGAGTGATATTATTATTATTATTATTATTATTTTAATTATTACAATTATTATAATTATTATTATTATTATTAGTATTGAAATATTATTATTATCATCTCAATGCACTGTAAATTCATTTGATATCACTACCTTGGAAGATTTGAGTCACAAATAATGGTTTCCAGTAGTCAGTTAAGTATTTGATTAGGTAATTGAAAAATTTGATTGCAATTAATTAATAAAATTAATTAATTATTTTTTAATTATTTTATTATGGTAACTTCTTGTCTGTTTATTTGTAGACTTATTTTACATATTTGAGAGGTTATTACTGATGTTTCTGGATTTGATTTTACGCGAAATCGCCGCATTATTTCATTTATTATTATTATTATTATTATTATTATTATTATTATTATTATTATTATTAGTATTACTATTATTATTGTATTACATTTCAGGTTGTTTTTCCAAAATTTATATACGCATTGGGATGTATGATGGAAATATTTCCGAAGTCTTTAAAATAGTTCCCAATGTAATTAAGTGATATCAAAATAATTTTATTAATTAATTAATATCAACATTTTGTTTATTTTAATATCTTAGAAATATCTATTATGATTGTTTTAACTGATGATAGGTAGTATTTCGATAAATAACTTGGTGCGGCCACAGATATAATTCATTCACATCAATATTATTATTATTATTATTATTACTATTAGTATTATTATTATTAAATATTCTCATTATTATGTTGTTATTCAACTGATCCACCTGGTATATGAACAGCATCATCCTTGTAAATGTGTACAGTTACACAGGCATCATGTAATCTGATGAACAAATAGAAAATATCATTTAATATAAATCTTCAATGATAAATTATAAACATTTTCTTTATAGATTAACGAGGTGGTCATGAGTGTCATTATGGGAATTCTAGTTGTAGAGCCTCATAAGGCAATAATGTAACACTAACAAAACCTTAATTTACATTTTATAAAAATTTACCTACACCTTTCTTTCCTTTGATTATATCAAATAAAATTTTATATACATATTTAAACTTAAATCAGTCTGAGTCATAAATCATTGTAGTGAATAGTTTACCAAACGCAATATCCCTATGCATCCTGATTCGACGATGGGGACTGATCGCGCCTGAGAAGATCTCACCACCTTCGGTAAGTATTTTTTTTTTTTAGGGCAGCCGAGGCAACAGTGGAATCCAGTCAACACCGAAGGAGCTCTGCAAGGGTGCAGTACATGAGAGCGCACATTGCCACGCAGTGCCCTGTTGGATTTCAGAAAGAAAAAAACAATGTTTTCTTCCGACTTTGTCATGTAAAGGGAGTCCTTCCTCCTTTCATCAAATGAAATGAAATGGCGTATAGTTTTTAGTGCCGGGAGTGTCCGAGGACATGTTCGGCTCACCGGGTGCAGGTCTTTCGATTTGACACCCGTAGGCGACTTGCGCGCCATGATAATGATGAAATGATGATGAATACATCACATACACCCAGACCCCGTGCCAGCGAAATTAACCAACGATGGTTAAATTTCCCGACCCGCCGGGAATCGAACCCTGGACCCCTGTGACCAAAGGTCAGCACGCTAACCATTTAGCCATGGAGCCGGACTCCTCCTTTCATGACCTCCTCTTATCTTGTTTTTCAAGCGTTCGTTCTTTCACGATAGTTTTAAATCATTTAGATAACCATTTTCACAATTTCCCTTGTTGATATGTGCTAAAGACCACGCGGTTTTTCACCTTAATACCTTAAGACAAACACGACAACAATCACCACCATCGCCAGTTAACACGCCTGAACATTATTCCCATGTTAGCGATGTTCGGCTTTGATATGGTCTGAGCAACTAAAGTCTAAATTCATGAATACCTTTGTTATCATAGCCGGTAAGGTAGAATTATATAAGACATATATGATCGTAAATGATATTTTCTACAACTTCTGTTATGCAGTACACTGATTTTCATAAAAACCAGAACACTTTGAAAGACTAGAGACAGGAAGTTCATATTCACAGAAAATATACATTAGTATGTTCTGAAGAAATGATTAGCATTTGAACCATGTCAGCTCTCAGGTTCATGTTCCACATCGATATTTTGGCGCACCACCATCGACTGGTAAACATGCACCTGCGGCACTTGTTGTCGCTATAAACCGAAGATAATGGATCAATGTGACTTGAGCAGACGTGCAGGACGCCTCGCAGACGTATGCGAGAACCGTACAGTCAAATGAGTGAGTTTGAAAGAGGGCGCATTATTGGCATGAGAGAAAATGATGCATCCATCCGGTAAAATGCTGCTCGTGTGGGAAGAAGTGTGTCGGCAGTGCAACGGGTGTGTACAGAATGGTTCACATAAGACCGTAGAACACGACGAGATGGGTCTGGCCGCACCACACTGTAACGTGCTCCCCTACGTCAAGATTTCTACCTTACCGTCTGCTCAACTTCTCCGGCCTGCTCTTACTACAGCGTATGCTTCGTCCGCTTACTCAGCCCGCTATGCACTCGACTACCGCTCGCCCTCCGTCCCCTCCTCTCTGCCGCTGCTTGTGTACGTCACCTCTGGTTCTCGTACTTTCTGGACTCCGCTCTTACGCTATAAATGCTCTCGCCCTGGCCTCGAACTGAGAGTCAGACATTCAGTGACGATCTGTGTGGAGGGAGGCGTTCAAAATTCGCATTACGGCTGGTCCGTATGCGATATCTTATCTTATGTACAACTTAACATTTGAACCTTCGATGGCTGGCTGGGTGAGCGGAAATGAATCTTATTGTGTTTTCTATTTCTAATTCAGGAAACTATTATTCTCTTCTAATAAGCCCTTCTGGCTGAATGTGCAGTTTTGCATTTGGTTTATCAACTAGTATGTTGATTTTGAACTTCTCATGAATATTTTAGAAACATTATTTAAAAAAAAACTAACTTCGTGAACAGATGCTAGAAGTGACAATCATACCTGTGATTTTCTGTATTTTGGAACCGTGTTGTGTGCGTGTCCCTACTACTTTCTCAAAACTTATTTGCAGGCTGAACGTTTTCCTTTCCCTTCGCCAGCCCTTGGATTTCATTTTCTCCCTTATTGTTCCTTTATTCTCCTTTTTAGCTGACCCTGGTGGTTGTCACATTGTACAGTGGCCTTCGTGATTTTAGAATTCTTTCTGGATATAGTTAATATATTTTTTCTGATAGGGTACTAGTCATATTGCATCTAGTCAATCATTTGTTGTATCCAATCCTATTCATTATTTTGGTGTATAAACCTAGAATTAATATTTTTCTTCCCATCTTGTTTGAATTTATACCATTTACAAAATTTCCCCGTTTCATTTGTGTTACAATTTCTACTTCGTTTGGTTTCAATTGAATATCGTCCTCTATCCTGTAATAATCAAAATATTGTCCATGTAATCACATTTTGTTGGTTTTATAATACATATGTTCATTTGTGCCAATTTTGTTTCCGTCTAGGCTCTCTTTTGTTTGTTTTTTCATTTGCTCCTTCATTATGTTTTTTAGCATTTTTTCAGCTTATATTATGTAAATTATTTCAAATCTCCCCTCATTTTTAACTGAAGATGGCTCAAACGAGCCGAAACATGTTTGAATTTGTTTACTCCGTCTAATGACGGAATATTTATTGTATTGAATTAGGAGGATACTCTCATTTTTCACCTTTGTAAAGTGAAAACCGTCAATACGGAATGATTCTAATATCTTGTAACATATGTATTGTGCAAATCTAACTGGTTGTACCATCCTGATTGCCGTGTCACCTATCCTTAATTTCTTGTCAACCTGTACCTACCACGTATGACTTCTGAAAAGGTCTCAGCATAACGCTTCGCGGCAGACTCTGCTCATTCGCTGCGATTGGATTCTGAATACTATTTGCTGAAGAATTTTGTTAAATGCTGGGCACGCATTATGTGAAGGTGTGCATCGGTTTCAATGTTGATATTACCTTGCTGCTGTACTTCGCCCATGTTTGCTTGCGCCAACCACACTGGTCAGACTGGTGTCTTAATTTCTGAAGCATATATCTATCCAATGCGTTATTTGGATTTTTGCTTATTTTGAGTACTCTATTCTTCTACGATAACTAAACACTTCCTTATTTTTAAAAACATTTACGTGATAACACAGAGCATCCCCCGAGAAGATCGACAACTCATCCGAATGACATTGCAGGACAGATCTGCGTCCTTCTCGGCTGTGGCGCAACAGTGGAACAGTGTAACACATTGTTCACTATCAGCAGTGACAGTCCGTCGCCGTTTGTTACGGACTGAGTTACCGGCGCGTCGTCCAGTTCTCCGCCTCCCTTTGACTAATGTGCATAAACATGCTGGACTGCAATGGTGTATGGAACGACGTCACTGAGGACAGGAATAGCAGAAGATAGTGTTTTCGGAGAATCCAGGTTCTGTTTGTTTGAAAAGGATGGCCACATTTTGGTTCGCCGCAGATAGGGGGAGAGGCATCACATTGACTGAATTCGCACAAGACATACAGCGCCAAGTCAAGGCCTTATGGGTGCTATTGGGTACAATCACAAATCACAGTTGGTGCATGTCCAGGGCACTATGACTAGTTTGACCTACGTGAATGACATCCTGTGACCCTTAGCCATACCCTTTCTGCACGGCACGCCAGCAGTACAAAACGCGACCAATTGCTGCTGCACGAATATGTGGCTTCTTGTTGTCACAGGATGTCAGACTTTTGCCCTGGCCCGCCCGATCACCGGACTTGTCGCCAATCGAAATTTTGTGGGATATGGAAAACGACGGGTGTGGAGCTGTGACCCATTGCCAACCACCAAAGGTGAACTGTGGAACTAGGTAAATGAAGCATTAATGGCTATACCTCAGGACACCATTCGCGCCTTATACGCGTCGATGCCATCAACGCATGGAACAAGTTATCAGTGCCCATGGAGGACCCAGTGCCTACTAGGCAACAGGACACACCTAGGTAACTGAAATGCTAATCGTTTCTGCAGAACATACTAATGAACATGTCCTGTTTTTAAATTATGAACTTCCTGCCTCTAGTCTTTCAAGGTGTTCTGTTTTTTATGAGCACGAGTGTATTTATCAAGAGGACCACTAATAATAGAGATATTTGAGAATTATACTTTAGGCCTTCCCCATAACTACTATTTAACCCAGCGCGAATAACATTTATAGCCTAGACTGTAGTTCCTTATTCCTGGACATTAGATGCCGATTTTCATTAAATTCTGTTCAGCCATTTTCTCGCGATGCACGTACAGACAGACAGACAGACAGACAAACAGACAGACAGACAGACAGACAGACAGACAGACAGACAGACAGACAGACAGACAGACAGACAGACAGACAGACAGACAGACATGACGGAAAATTCAAATTCAAATTGCATTGCAGTCAACTTGGTCCACATCGTATAAAACGTAGTGATAATTTTGTCCTCTATTTCTCAACAAACTACTTGACTTGTGGGCAGGAAACTGTGTTGGAACACTGCGTGGGGTAGGCGAAAGTAGGCGCAGAACTGTCTTGTCCGGGCTTGCCCTTCGCTGCCTCTCAATTTGCGATGAACGAATGAATTGTGTGAATTACAAAAATGAGAGATACATATTTAGTACAGTTCTGTTCAAAAAGTGCGACGTGTCTCCTCGGTGAGACGCTGAAGTTCGGAAAGGGAGGTCCGCACTGGTTAAGAAGAGAACTATTTTGAGTGTCAAGAAAGGGTATTTTTAAAGCCGATATACTGGATGACCTAAAAGGTTGTTAACATTTGACGAGGCATTAGTTCATGGAACATTGGAGTTAGTGAGGTAATAACTGACACACATAATTGGCATGGCATGGGGTTTTATTGACACCAAAGTAAAGTAAAACAAAATATCCAACAGATGGCACTGAATAACAACACGTCAAGTACAAATGGCCACACATGTTTGGCATGACATGGGGTCTTATTGACACCACCAAAGAGTGCATTAACACCCCAACAGATGGCGCTGGACAGCAACACGTCAGTGATACCGCATGAGACCCATGTATGGTATAAAAAGAGCTGTTGTGAGAGAGTGCGTCAGATGCGCCTACAATCGCGGCATGTTGACGTTACCAGAGAAGGCACTGTTCGTGATGCTTTTTTAAAACTTTATTTTCGGGTAAAAACCCCAAATCATGCCAATAATGTGTGCCAATGATTACCTCTCTACTTCCAATATTCCGTGAAGTATTGCTAGAGGCATGATTTTTTCGCATTAATTTTTGAACGACTCCGCGAGAAGAATAACAAATTTTCGCGTTGTATCGCGAAATAGATATTGTCGTATCGCTTTAATTTCGCTTTAATGAAATTCTAAAATTAATCATTAAAGGTTTAATTACTATCACTGATCGTTGATTGTGGAGGTTTAATTGATAGACTGTACGTAATTATGTGGTACATACCTTTGAAGCCTTTCCGGACTGCAGGGTCGTCTACCTTCTCCAGCGGAATGTTGGCTTTGAGTAGCATCGCTGTTGTTTCGTGAATAAATTCTATTTTTTCACTCTTAGCTTTCTTTTTCATATCTAATGAGAGTTCTATTGTCGCCTGCCGTTTCACTGTTGGAGTGCTAAATTTACGTTCTGAATGTTCCTTATTTTTAAAACAATGTTTTGAGACAGTATCTTTTTTCTCCCACTCGATACGAACATTACAAATTGACACATCAAAATATTGCTTTCCGAAACGTATAAACCTTCACTCGCAAACTGTTTAGCTCTGCTGTGCACCGTAACACTTGTCGAGCGACCCATCTTCGCTACTGTCTGTGATCACTTTCTTAATTTTACCTGACCACGAAGCCGAAATACACCAGTCAATTGTGCTGCTTGTAGACGTCATTAGGGATTCCAGGATTGCACAATGCCGTGAGGAGACAGGCTGGGGTGGGATTACCAGCCACCACAAGAACAACATACCAAACATTTCGTTCGGCAAGAAACCTGGAGTCAACCCCTTTTCTTTGATCTCTTCAAGAGATTTTCCAGAACATTAATGATAATATATTTCTTTCCTGTTGATGAATATTTTTTCGCTCTTCCTTTTCTTTTCATACATAATCTTGGAACAAAATATCAAGTTCGTTATTCACTACAGATTTCGCTGTAATATCGCGCTTATCGCGAAATAATTGAATTTCGTTTTAAAATGGCCTTATCGCTTTAATTCGCGAAAATAATATCCATATTTTCTTAACCAGAAACATGTGATTCGTAAAGATATCGCAAAATCGCTCCAAAAATTTTTTTTTGTCGTGTTTATCGTTAATGCGAAAAAATCATGCCTCTAAATATTGCCTAGTCAAATGTTAACGTAGTTTTGGGTCGCCCTGTACTTAAATGCTTTAATAACAATTATACAAATAACTTAATCTACAGAGCAAACTATTCACGGTTGAGATAGCAATGAACATTTTTGTTTACTCGAATTTGACAAGAACCAGCCACAAAGGAAGAGTATGTCGTATTTATCCTTCCTCCACACGTCATTTGCTTCAATTGGAAATCCTATTTTTCTAAAGCTTTTACCACCAGAACTAACATTTAATGCTCGTGTGAAATGTTGACTGTGTAAAATGGATCGCATTACGTAGCCGTATTTTAGCAAGCTCATTGAACACCTACAACCTGTTTTCCAGTCATTGACCGGGTCAGGGATGTAATGAATGAAGATATAATATATGTACGATGAGGACTGATAGATGCTATGAAATGAGAATGGAGAGTGTTGCTGGAATGAAAGATGACAGGGAAAACCGGAGTACCCGCAGAAAAACCTGTCCCGCCTCCGCTTTGTCCAGCACAAATCTCACATGGAGTGACCGGGATTTGGACCACGGTATCCAACAGTGAGAGGCCGACGCACTGCCGTCTGAGCAACGGAAAATCCCTCAGCAAGCCCATTATGTGTGCATATTGGTATCACATGAATTGTAGATAGATTAAAGACTTTTTCTTTTTTGCACAAGCATATCGAGTTACACACCGGGTAATAATTCGAAAAGTGGTGTATTACATCCATTAACACATTTGTGATGCGGTATACCAACGGTGGCACACATACGTCATTCTCAGACGCCATTGTGTAAAATACAACCGTCGTTACGCTTTAGTATTCCTATTCGTATTGATCTGTCTTACCAATAGATTTAGAAAACTTGATGAGTGTATAGATCTCCGAATTTTTAATAACTCTGCTCATGGTTATCAGTTGAATTAGTACTCCAAAAGAGAACTGGACCATCATTCGAGGCAGCCCTTTTGAGAATAAGAAGAATATCGCACGTTTGCCACCAATTGAAGAAAACATGTCATCAAGTCTCAAACCAGAATTTTATAGTCAAGCACTCATGTACAACAGTCTGATCAGAGCCCTGATTTCTATTGGATCAGTAAGTGGTATAAACCATTAAACAGAATTGTACCGGAGGTTTGACTTTCCTATTTCATAATTAATATGGCGTACAATGTTTTCGATGATTTCATCTCTAATAAATAAGGAAAATAATTTGAATTCATCACTGACGCCATATAAACAAAACATGAAATGAGTGTTTTTCGAAGGTGGTGTCTTCAAAAACTTTGAGCGCGCCGGCTTGTCGGTCCAAATTGTTTCATTATCTTTACCGAGTTCAAAATGTCTATCACCATCCTCTCCCATTGCAACTTGAGCATCACTATCCCCCGAGTATGAAACGTTCCCACCATCACAATCAAACACATCTTCACAATCGTCTATGATCGCTAATGATTCATCTTCCAATTCGGAGATGTCGTCACTTATTTCATCATCAATCTTCTTGGTAGTCTTCTTGTCTTTGCAATTCAGGTAATATATCTTCCGTGGTGTAGATAAACTTACTGAATGCCAGGGTGCACAGAAGATGAAAAACACTTGAAAAAAAGAGAGAAAAATTGATGAAATGGCAGGAAGAATATCTAACGTAAACCGTAATGTTGAGTCGGATCCAACCCGGCCAGTGACAAGCATGAATATACACTAGAATCGAATCGGATAGTCACTTAGCTAGGACGTGAGATTGCTCAGACGACTTTCTCATGACTGAGGTGAAGATTGCGTGAAGCTATGTCAGCTGGAGATAAGGGAGGGGAACAGTGAGCAACCAACTTCCGGTGGAGTCGGATCCGACCCACACCTTACCTTTCGATGGTTAAACGTGAGTGCCAGCGAAGCGGTGGGCCTGAAACATTTTATTATATTTTAAAGGCCTCACCTTTTACCCCCCCCCCCCCCGTCTCCCACAGTGGGACGGAAACAACTTTTAAGAAGTTCTACAAATGTTCACCCAAATATTCCAGAACTTTAAACTTTAACAACGACTTTACCAATAGTATTTAATGTTCTCCCACTCAGCCCTCCAGTAGTGGGGAGCAGGGATATGTAACACCCACAGTGATTTTCCTCAGTTAGTAACTAAAAATTACCCCAAGTTTTGTTGAAATCGGCCCAGTGGTTTAAGAGGAAACGTGGAACAAACACACCCTCATACATACATACATACATACATACCTACAAACAATGACTTTTATTTATATTAAGGCCGAGAAAGTGGCTACTCTGTTTTGGTCATGTAGCTATCAGATTGCATTCGGGAGATAGTGGGTTAGAACCTCACTGTAGGCAGTCCTGAAGATGGTTCTCCGCGGTTTCCCATTTTCACACCACGCTGTACCTTAATTAAGACAACGGTCGCTTCCTTCCTGCCTCTAACCCTTTCCTCTCCCATCGTCACCATGAAACTTACCCTTGTCTGTGGGACGTAAAGAAAATTGAAAAATATATTAAGATTTATTTTTTAACATTCTTCACTCTTGATGGGGGAGAAGCTTGCACATTTTAGTATTGACTGGCGTCACGATACTAAAACTTTGAGAACTCCTGCTTTAGTTTATTTAGAATAGTGTCAAGAAAACGTTGAAGATAATTAGCTTCTAAATCATCGTCATCATCATCATCTGTTTACCCTCCAGGTTCGGTTTTCCCCCCGGACTCAGCGAGGGATCCTACCTCTACCGCCTCAAGGGCAGTGTCCTGGAGTTTCAGACTCTTGGTCGGAGGATACAACTGCGGAGAATGACCAGTACCTCGCCCAGGCGGCCTCACCTGCTATGCTGAACAGGGGCCTTGTGGAGGGATGGGAAGATTGGAAGGGATAGGCAAGGAAGAGGGAAGGAAGCGGCCGTAGCCTTAAGTTAGGTACCATCCCGGCATTCGCCTGGAGGAGAAGTGGGAAACCACGCAAAACCACTTCCAGGATGGCTGAGGTGGGAATCGAACCCACCTCTACTCAGTTGACCTCCCGAGGCTGAGTGGACCCCGCTCCAGCCCTCGTACCACTTTTCAACTTTCGTGGCAGAGCCGGGAATCGAATCCGGGCCTCCGGGGGTGGAACCTAATCACGCTAACCACTACACCACAGAAGCGGGCCCTTCTAAATCATCGTAATAAATATTAATATCTCCATTCGAATAGAGAACTTTCGTAACAGGCAGTACACTCAGAATTTTTACACGGAGAAGTACAGTATAAAGGCGTACTGCAGTTGAAGTGATCTACTTTCAAAAAAAAAAAAAAAAAGTCGAGATTCAGGACGTGAATTTTTAATTCCCATGAATGCGATTTAAATCTCACTCGTTGTGTCTGAATTACAGAGTCAGCATTTCTCAAGAGCATTGAATGTTAATTCTGCCAGTAAAGACTGGAGAAAATAGGATTCCCATTGAAAGCAAGCGAGTTACGGAGGAGGGATAAATACGAAAGTCGGGAGACAAAGAGAATAAATGAACTTGTCTTGTTGTCTTTATCAGGGGATTCATTTAGAGCTCTCCTGTGGAATTCTTGTGAATAATTCATAACTCACTCGCATGAGGTGAAAATGATCACAATATTCCTTTTTCATATCTCATGAGAATACACCACAAGAGTCTTATTGCGGGCATGTGCTGAGAAGCGATCGATGTTACTGGTATACGTAGGCATAATTCGGGGGTGGCAATATTTTGAAGGAAGCCAAATGTTCATAATATTATAGACAAAGAAATACATAATTTACAAGTATAGCCTATATTTTTAGTTACTCTGTTTAAACATATCTCAATGAAACAAAATGATCGTTGCAAAGTTGTATAGGTTATCCATATAATGTTGTTATAAATTATTGCTCAGTTTTACCTTCCCCTCTCAATTCTAATTAAATTTCGCTAATAAGTTCCAAAAAAGTGCTAATCGGTAGGCGTCAACGCGACGGACTGCGGCTTATGACGCTACACGACAGACTCGACAATCAGATGTTCAGATTACCTACCGTGCGCGTATTTTTCGAGCGGAGGAGACACTGTTTGGTGATGTTATAGTGTAGTGTTTATCTTGTACATATCCTATAGTTATATTTAGTGGCCGTTATGATTTGCTACATTCTTCATTACTTTTAATACGGATAGTTAAATGGTAAGGAAACTCTAATGTATTTATTTTCTTAGACATAATTTGTGCCATATTGCTAAATGCTCATTACAATATTCAAAGTCAAAATGTTATAGGATCGGTTATTAAATTAAACTTATTAATATATATGCCATTTCACTGTCATGAATGAACAGTTTGGAACGAAAATGGACGCCATGCCGCGAGAAGATTAAACACGGCACGCGAATTCAATCGTCCATGTTGAATGAATCGGGAATGTGCCGAGAATTAGCATCAAGAAGGCGGTGGAAAAGAAAGAAGGATATGGGATTGTTATGAGATACGTTAAATTTCAGTTAAATAACATTTTACATTTCATTTAAAATATATTATACTTACTTTTAATTATTTTAAGTAGTTATAATGCTCAGTATATTATGTTTATGCGGGTGTATAAATATATGTTTTGCCATAATGGCAGGCTTCATAGCCTAAGCCCCACCATGTATACAAAGTCATAAATAAATAAATAAATAAATAAATAAATAAATAAATAAATAAATAAATAAATAAATAGAAACGGCAGGGTAGACCAATGTATGAACATGACAAACAGATTGGAGCAGATGTAGGATGTGGTAAATGAAATGGCGTATGGCTTTTAGTGCCGGGAGTGTCCGAGGACAAGTTCGGCTTGCCAGGTGCAGGTCTTTTGATTTGACTCCCGTAGGCGACCTGCGCGTCTTGATGGGGATGAAATGATGATGAAGACGACACATACACCCAGCCTCCGTGCCAGCGAAATTAACCAATGATGGTTAAAATTCCCGACCCTGCCGGGAATCGAACTCGGGACCCCTGTGACCAAAGTCCAGCACGCACGCTAACCATTTAGCCATGGAGCCGGACGTAGGATGTGGTAGTTATGTAGAAATGAAAAGATAAGCACAAGATAGGGTGGACTTATAACTCAACAACAACGTAGATGATAACACTAAGTACATAACGATCATTAAGAAACATTTATAGAGGTAGTTAATTAATTCCACTGGGTACTAGATGTACTTCATTACATATATCAGGATCTCTCGTTATTGAAATACTACAGCATTAACTTTCCCGACCACATAACAAACTGTTGGAGAGTGGTTGAAGTGAAAGCCACACACAGTGGCAACTCGTTGTGATCTACCACGGACTCCCTAATGAGGGACGAATACGGCAAAGTTAGTGGAGGCACTAGACAAAAGAAATATGGTCTGCTTTACCCAAAATTGAGGCCAGTTCCATCTGTAGCATCTATGTCTCTTAACCAGACAAAGCACGTCTAACTATATAAATTAGGATTCGATGGTTGGAACTGGATTCATTCAATCTCATCAGTTATGTGGAGATGGAGAACGGGTTACATATTTTGTTAGTTTAAAGCAATAAGGTTAACATTTGAATATCTCAACAACTACAAATGTACACAGATAGTTCTTACGACGACGATGGAACAGGAAAAGGCTTCGTGGTTTCCCATTTTCACACCAGGCAAATACTGGGGCTGCACCTTAATTAAGGCCACGGCCGCTTTCTTCCAACTCCTATCCCATCGTCGCCATAAGACCTACCTGTGTCGGTGCTATGTAAAGCCACTAGCAAAAAAAAACAAAAGAGGGGAAAGGGCTTCTTTTATTTAATCAAAAGAAAAAAAAGGTTTTGGAAAGTCATCGTTTGCTGGTAGAAACACATGGTGAACCCGGTCCATCGATTAGAACATGTGAGACATGGTTTCGATCATTTAAACGTGGTGATTTGTATGTGAAAGACAGTGCGTACTCTCGTAGACCATAAAAGTGCGAAGACTATTGAAGCCCGGCAAAACCGTTAATGCGCAACGCTCTCGCCAACAAATGGTTCATTTAAATCACGCATTGATCGAAAGACGACCGGAATGGACCAGAAGACTTGGCAAAGTGATTTTGTTACACGACAATGCGCCGTTTCACATAGCAAAACCAGTGAAAGACACCTTGAAATCGCATCCGCTGTACTGCCCCGACCTGGTGCCATTGACTATCCCCTCTTCACATTAATAGGGCACGCGCTCGTAGAGAAGCATTTTAGCTATTTCGAAGAAGTTCGAAAATGGCTCCACGAATGGTTTGCCGCAAAAGACAAGCAGTTTTTCTGGCATGGTATTCATAACTTGCATGAAAGATGGGCGAAGTGTGTAGAAGCCGATGGCTAACATTTTGAATAAACCAAAAATGAATTTTCCTTGAAAACCGCGTATTTTTTTACCACAAAAACCGGCAAAAACTTATGCATAGACATGGTAAATTCATCTTTACTGCGGTCTGTTTCCCGACCAACTTTGCTTTGCGGATGTGAAAAGTCGGTAGACACAGGGTGTTTTACTCATAATGCAGTACCGGTAGTTAACAGATATGAAATAAGTGAGAATGATTGCTGGTAAAGAAAGATGGGAACAATGGTGGGAGGATATTCGTAATGAGGAGATAACGGCCAAATTAATAGTCGATGGATGAAACTGTACTCTTAAACCGGGTTCGGTGGTGGAGTCATGTGAGGCGAATAGGTTATCTGTGGGAATAATGGGCTCGATCGCAGAGGGCAAGAGAAGCAGAAGGGGAGACGAAGAGAACGATGATTTGATAAAGTTTTTAATAATTGAATGATAAGAAAAAGTGGAGCTGAATGAGGTCACAGAGCTTGTTGTGCGTGCAGGCACTTAGTTAATTCACAGAGGTTTGCAGACTGCACGCTGAAAGACATAACACTCTACAATGAAGATGTCTTTGTATGCATAATTGAAAACGTGAATGCGAAAACCAGACAGCTCCCGTTTCCTAATTTTTCAGGGTGCTCAAAAACACTTTCTAAGTACTTTATGTTTTGTAAAACTTGTGTGAAACATTTAAAATGCCTTTCTCTATCACAGAACGCCTTTACTTTTTTCAGCCATTTTTGCCCATTTCCTTTTTTATTGAAACAGGACCGCCTCTGTGGTGTAGTGCTTAGTGTGATTAGCTGCCACCCCCGGAGGTCCGGGTTCGATTCCCGGCTCTGCCATGAAATTTTAAAAGTGGTACGAGGGCTGGAACGGGGTCCACTCAGCCTCGTGAGGTCAACTGAGTAGAGGTGGGTTCGATTCCCACCTCAGCCATCCTGGAAGTGGTTTTCCGTGGTTTCCCAATTCTCCTCCAGGCGAATGCCGGATGATACCTAACTTAAGGCCACGGCCGCTTCCTTCCCTCTTCCTTGCCTATCCCTTCCAATCTTCCCATCCTTCAACAAGGCCCCTGTTCAGTATAGCAGGTGAGGCCGCCTGGGCGAGGTACTGGTCATTCTCCCCAGTTGTATCCCCGACCAAGCGTCTGAAGCTCCAGGACACTGCCCTTGAGGCGGTAGAGGTGGGATCCCTCGCTAAGTCCGAGGGAAAAACCGAACCTGGAGGTAAACAGATGATGATGATGATGATGATGATGATGATGATGATGATGATGATTGGAACAGAAGAAATGGAAATATTAGGCCAGGTTTACCAATACAATTCCGGAAGGTACTCAAAAACTTCTTATGAAAAAATATCAATAATTCGCAATAAGTTCAAACAGTTAGCAAACTGCAGAGAAACAAATGTAATTCCAGCTTCATTTGTGATATATTTTCAAATGTTTGTTAATATATTAAATTCCATTACCAGACAGATCATGTGTATTATTCCATTACCTCGAAATTTCTCAACATAAACAACGTGATATATTGCGGGTGGAGCCTGCGGGTAACAGATAGTAGTAAGTGAAAAATGAAAAATCATTTTAATTCCCAAACTTATACAAATACCACACTTGCATTTTTCAAATAATTATATTCCAACTTTCTGAAAGAAAGGAATACAGCGTATCCAATCACTGTTGCTCGCTTTATATTCCGCCGTGACCTGAGAAAGATATATTGCACTGGATGAAGAATTGCTCGTGAGGAATAAAGAACGTTCCACCTCCGAGTGCGTCAAGTTTAGAGCATTACGTTCACGGCACAGGAGCAAATTTTTAATGGCTCATAGTCATTAATAAAAAATAATGAACTGAAATCTGTTTCTTGTAAAAAGTGTTCCACGCAGAATTAAAATGACACCAACGCGTCGCGCAACAGTTTGTATGGACAGACGCACGGGACGCTGTTTCAGTGGAGATGAGATTTTAAAGAGATGTCGTCTGGAAGGTGCGAGAGGTAGATAGGGAACTTATGGAAATTGAGAAAGATGTTCACAGAATTGCTTGTGCCAGTGAACCAAAATAAACATTTCCGACAGGTCTTATTCGCTGAGAACTGACGCCATCTGGTGTCTACTCGTCAATTTCGACGTTCTGTATTACTCTAGGCCTACTAGATGGCAGACTCTCTTGGGGGTCAATGGCTGAGATTTAATGAATTTTGTCCGGTGAACACTAAATGTGTCACCAGAGATATTTTACATGCCGACATTGTACGACATGGAGTGTCGAATGGACTCCGCTATCTTGGGATCCGGAGGCCGACACTCTACCACTGATCCACAGAGGGAGCTGGATTTAGAGGATTGAGAGGAGAATGGTTGCAGAGACAAGGCTTAGCCTTTAGTGTAGGATGATGAGAGAAACGTTTATTAAACTTATCTGGGGACTGTACATATATCATTGATCTGCGGCATCCTTCACCACGACTACCCCTCTCATAGTAGCGGGAGAGGAGTATCTGAGGGTACTTGAGGGGTCCGGGTGACCTCAACTGGATATCGGCAGCGGCGGCAGTCTTGCCGTCAAAATTGGCAGCATGTATTTCAAAGTGGACTGCAACAAAAACACTCTACCACTGATTCACAGAGGGAGCTGGATTGAGAGGAGAATGGTTGCAGAGACAAGGCTTAGCCTTTAGTGTAGGATGATGAGAGAAACGTTTATTAACATTAGCGTAAAATCACTTTCCTGGGGAAGAATCACATTTTAGAATATTTAATATGCGCCAGGAAACTTTTTCCGCAAGGAGCCAAGTTATGTTCTGCTGTCAGAGAAAGCATTAAGTTGGCAACAGCAGCCAATTGGGGTTATAAAGACGGCCTTGAACGGCACAGGCAAAAAATATGTGAAGGTTGGATAACCTCAACATGGATTTAAATTAATATTTCTTTACCAAATAGCATTGTTTTATTTATGCCGCTTTATCCCCATCATCTTGAAACAGCTCCAGTTTCCCGGGTGCTACGAATGAGCGCTCTCCACTTATTTCTGTCCATGTAGGTTTCTCCTTCCTTAACCCTCTGCAAATCCAGACCTCCAGATCATTTCTTATCTGTTCGATCCATCTCTTCCTTGGCCGACCTCCTGATCTTTTGCCTACGAGTTCCTTCTCAAACCACACACTAGTAGTGGGATCCATTCTTTTGAGATGACAGAACAATTTCAGCCTAGCTTCAACACAGACCTCCCTAAGGTGTTGTTTCCGGCTATATAAACTCTGAAAATTCTTCCAGCAACCATTATAATAGTAGTGAGTACACAAATTAAGTTTCTATTTTTTACAAGCACGAGTTCGTGCTACCGCATAACTGATATTACTATTTGTGTAGGTACATAATGTGTAGCTCAGTTCACAAAACACTTCCCAGCGAGTTTCCACACCGTCTTCGATTTTAAAGCTAAATGGGAAATATTCCATGACTCAGTGAACACCTTCGTGGAACCTTCACTCTCATGGGACAATTTTATCCCAGCTACAAGAGAAGAAACACATCTTACTTCTCCCACTGCAGCACTAAGATCTACACCACCTCGGTCAGACTGCGAGAGCAGCGAAGCCGGCTTTATCTGAAGAGGAAGACGCAACGCTGACAAAGTGAAACTCCAATATCTGCAGGTCATCCGGTCGAAAAATCCAGCTCTGCCATTGATCTCAGCCCAGTGGCGGTGGGCTCTCAGGAGCACATGTGCACGTGAACACCCAGTTCTAACGCATATTCACGCATTCATGGATACCGGTAATTCAAAATTGTTTCCTTTTTTCGACCTGATTTCGTCAATCGATCGAAAGCATACGACTTATATCGAAGCTCGTTACACTGACAGCTGTTCGTTTCGACTGACAATGCCAAGGAGCACACTGGAGATTTTGCTACGAGCCTTAACACTATACGCATGCGCATGGAGATGACGTCATAGTTTATGCACAGATATCTCCATAAGCGAGGAGCACGGTAAGGATTGTGCCTTTCCGTCTACAACCACCTTAAACCAGAGATAGTATTACAGTTGACCACAAGGGTTCTACCATATTATGAGTAGAGAAGTAACCGTACAAGGAGCTTTTAGTGAAATGGTTTAAGTAAGTGATTTTGTATTTATTTGCATTCTACTTTGGTATATTTGAGACGTGAAGGCAAGTTCTGTTGTGAACCTCCTGAAAATTTGGTCACGAGCCGCCGCTGTCTCAGCCTGTCCAGTGACATCATAAACGAATAGCGAATATCCAATAATTAAGAGAAGAATTCCTCAAGCCAATATTATTGCACATTTATGTTTTCTTATATATCTATACTAATATTATAAAGAGGAAAAATTTGTTTGTTTGTAACGAATAGACTCAAAAACTAATGAACCGATTTTAAAAATGACTTCACCTATAGAGAGCTACATTGCAAGTGAGTAACATAGGCTGTATTATATTTTCAAAACAATTCGTGGTGGGGGGCACGGGGGGGGGACATATAAAAATAATAGTGTAATATAGGCAAAATATCGAATTTGTCGTATAAGAACGAGATAAAGCTCAATTTAATCCTCTTGACGCAAAGAACAAAA
The DNA here is from genome assembly GCF_040414725.1 of Anabrus simplex. NCBI lineage: Eukaryota > Metazoa > Arthropoda > Insecta > Orthoptera > Tettigoniidae > Anabrus > Anabrus simplex. The sequence goes on along the minus strand of NC_090272.1, from coordinate 80,677,688 downwards.
CTCGGGGAACCCTACGGGCCCGAAAACCATGTTTTAAGGCCCTAAGACCAACCGTTACGGAGATATTGGCACCACACTACCCCTGCTCTGGGAATCGGATAAAGTAATGAACTACCGTAACCATGGCAACGTCAGCTCTAGGATTCTACAGCAGCGAAATTATCTACAATAAATCACCAAAACCTAACATGTTACAGACATGCAAATTGATACTTGGAATCCCCTTTGAAAATGAACACACTATCTTGGAAAAGCCACTTAAGAGGGTGAAAAGAATAAAAAAAGCGGATGAATTTTTAAAATGAGTATCTTCTTCTTCTATCGCTTTACCCACACCTGTGGGGTTGCGGGTGCGAACTGCGTACCACATAAGGATTTGACCCTGTTTTACGGCTGGATGTCCTTCCTGACGACAACAGTATGTGTAGGGAGGTAATTTATACTTCTATACTAATACAGTATTATAAAGAGGAAAATTTTGTATATTTGTTTGTAACGGATAGACTCAAAAAATACTGAACCGATTTTAAAAATTACTTCACCTATAGAAAGCTACATTGCCAGTGAGTAACATGGGCTGTATTTCATTTTCAAAACAATTCGAGGGGGGCGACGGGGGGGGGGGGGAAGATATAAAAATATTAAAATAATAGGCTAATATAGGCGAAATCGAATTTGTCGTACAAGGACGAGACAAAGCTCATTTTAAGCCCCTTGACGCAAAGAACAGAGCTCGGTAAACCCTTCGGGTCCGTAAACAATGGTTTAAGGCCCTAAAACTAACCGCTGTGGATGTGTTGGGACCACACTACCCCTGCTCTAGGAATCGGATAAAGTAATGAACTGCCGTAACCATGGCAACGTCAGCTCCAGGATTCTACAGCAGCTAGATTATGCATGTACGTTTGGGCATAGCTGCCAACCAAAATTGATACACATATGACTTACTATCTGGAAAAAATAAACTATTGGGTAAGACGCTCATAGCACTCCTTTGAGCGGGGATGGAAAGGGAGTGAAGTATAAAAATAATAGCCCCGGAGATCTCCGTAGTACAGCGACCAGCGGTTGCCGACGGGCCACCGCTTTTACGTACTGGCTTAGGTTTCAGCATTTTGCGGAGTCTGTTACCTATAGTTTAAACTATTTTCTATCAAATCATGGAGTAGTAGTATCACTGATGTTATTAGTGCCGATATTTTGGTCCACTTTTACGATCATTGCAACCATGAAAACAACCTATATACTGTACACAATTGTCAAGAATAAAATGACTTGAATAAATTTCTCAACATTTATACTCAGATTCATTATATGATGTGCGACATGAGTGACAAGCCCTGAGAATTATAATTCTCGATAATTATAGTAGTTTTTATGCATCGCGTATTTCCTTGATCATTTGTAATAGTTACGAAATGTCGGATCAAACAAATACATTCAATAATATTTATATTTGTGGTACTATCTAGCGGAAGTATACTTACACTAAAGCTGCAGCTTTGTGAAGGGAGCATGTATATCTAGGTGGGAATGAAGGAAAATCATGGTAGCAAAAGATCTTAGAGTTCGACGCTAATTAAGAACTAATATTTAGAGGCCCCCATGAAGAAAATAAGAAGAAGATACTTGCACTATAATTCCAAACGTGACAAATAGTTTCTACGTATTTAAATACACCAGTGATATAAATATCTAGAGAAGTCAGTCACACCGATAGTATGAGTAACTAAAGCCAGTTTCTGATAACCCGTACGAAGAACGGGTACTTCTGCTAGTAAATAATATGAGTAAAGAAGTGGAATCAGAGATAACGCTTTTTTTTAGGATGATGTTATTCTGTATAGCAACTGAAAAATGACCTCGATAATATTGTGAGATGGACACTACGCAATGGTATGATGATAAAACTAGGTTAAAAGTCATATTGTGAATTTCACAGATAGGAAAAGTCCTCTCAGTTTTAATTACTGCGTAGATGGGGCGAACGTTCCTTATGGGAACCGTTGTAAAGTACTTATGGGTTCATATAAGGAAAGATCATCATTGGGATAATCACATAAATGGGTTTATAAATAAAGGGTACAGATCTCTGCACATGATTATGATGGTATTTAGGGGTTGTAGTTGGGATGTAAAAGATACCCCAAGTAGAGTATCGTTCCAGTGTATGGGACCCTCACCGGGAGTACTTGATTCAAGAACTAGAAACAATCCAAAGAAAAACAGCTCGATTTCTTCTGGGTGATTTCCGACAAAAGAGTAGCGTTTCAAAAATGTTGCAAAGTTTGGGCTGGAAAGACTTGGGAGAAAGGAGACGAGCTGCTCGACTAAGTGGTATGTCCCGAGCTGTCAGTGGAGAGATGGCGTGGAATGTCATCAGTAGCTAAGAGTACGTTTGAGTGGTGTCTTTAAAAGTAGGAAACATTACAACATGAAGATAAAGTTGGAATTCAAGAGGACAAATTGGGGCAAATATTCGGTTCTAGTAAGGGGAGTTAGGGACTGGAATAACTTACCAAGGAACATGTTCAATACATTTCCAATTTTTCTGCAATCATTTAAGAACAGGCTAGGAAAACAACAGATAGGGAATCTGCTACCTGGGCGACTGCCCTAAATGCAGATCATCAGTGACTAATTGATTTACTGATTGATATTCAACACAACAATGCAATGAACTACCATTGTATCCAATGTAGCAAAGTATGTTGATGGTTATAATGTGGTTTGCTCAGGTCACCTCGGTGGGCAAAATGTGATTTGAAACAATAGTCACATTTGAAGCCTCATTTACACTAGGTAAACACAGTTTTACACAATTTTATTTCGCAGCATAAATGAGCACATGAGAAAACTACAGGAAATCACATTAAACTCAATTTTAGTCCACGGATGAAAATGACACGGTTTGAAACGATATTCCTCATATATAAACCTGTTGATATACACCCAGCCACATAAAATCAAACATGGGATCTGTTTCGTTTACATTGTGCCCATGTTATCATAGGCACATTTACAGGCCACGGGTGCTGCTTAAAGTACTGTAAATACTGTCGCACATCTAAATTTATTTTGCAGTGCCAGTATGGTGAAACTCGTTTATTCACGAGTTTAATTGAACTGCACATCTAATTGCACTCAAACAGAGACACTGTAGATATGGATGTGTATATTTAGTAATTAAGGCCCTTTAATCACTCATTCATCAGTACTTGTATAATTGAACTTTTCATCTGAAAGTGTAACAGCTGCATAAATGGCTTACTGTTGGTTACCGTTCGGCTATGACATGGTTGCATATCTTTTTAGGGTTTATCACCCTGTGTTTTAGATGTTGACTTATTTCTTGTTGCTCCTCCTGGAGCATAGGGCTTCCTTGAAACATATCCACCTGTTCCTATTGTTGGCTAACCTCTTCACTTCATTCCAAGTTTTTCCCACTATTAGACATTCCTCTTCGATCGTCCTTTTCCAGGTCTTCTTCGGGCGTCCGCGCTTTCTAGCGCCTTGGGGGTTGCAGTCGAGCGCTGTCTTTTCCTTAAAGTATGTCCTATCCAACGCCATTTTCTCTCCCTTATCTGCATTTCAATTGGCTGCTGGTTAGTTTCTTCCCATAGATCCTGATTTGAAATAACATCCGGCTATCTTCTGTTGATGATACGTCTTAGACAGCGATTCACAAAAACTTGCAGCTGTTTAGTCGTCTTCTGGGTAACTTTCCACGTTTCACAGCTGTAAAGCAGAACGGACTTAACATTTGTGTTAAAAAGTCGTAGCTTAGTTTTTCTAGAAATGTTCTTGTTTTTCGATATAGGATACAATTGAACAAAAGCATCATTTGCCTTCCTGATACGACTCTTAATGTCGTCTTCTGCTTCTCCAGTCGTAGTAACCATACTCCCCAGGTATATGAAGGAGTCTACTTGTTCTGCCTCTTTATCATCTATAGACAATTTATTATCAATCTTGGAACTGACCCTCATCTCCTTGGTCTTATTAATATTTATTTTAAGTCCAGCATCCTCTGTCTCCTCCTTCAACCGCTTAATCTTCTCTTCCATATCTCAGAACCGTTGAGCCAGTAGGCAGATGTCATCTGCAAAAAAAAAAAAAAGGTCTTCTAACCTATCTTGTAAGCCCCACTGGATACCCCTTTTCCGACCTCGATACACTCTCCTGAGCACACTATCCAATACAAGTAAGAAAAGCGTTGGAGAAAGAATACAGCCCTGTCGAACTCCCGAGGTCACATCTATTGGTTCAGTAAGATCTCCCATATGCAGAACCAGACATTTATAACCCTCGTACATATCCTTTATAATATTCAGAATCTTTGTTTCTGATGTTAGGTGAGAAATATATTAATTTATGTTCGCACATTTTCATTTTCATTACTACCGCATAGTGACTGTATGGAATTCATTTGTATCCTAAAGGAAAGGCCTTGTGGCTGCCACCACATTTCTCTCTCCGCTGCTGAGCATATTTCTTGAAATTCAGTTTGACCATCACGGAATCCAGATACTGCTTCCTCGATTTTCCTCTTCCCTTCCTCCCCAGAACTTTTCGTTCGAACATGGTCGTGAGGAATTTTTTATGACGTAGTGTGTGGCCAAGGAAATTGGTTTTCCTCTTTTCTATTAGTGGCGATCAACTACATTATTTCAACTACTTCCTTCAGGACCCTCTCGTCTGACTTTTTCTCTGTCCAGCTTATTTTCAGCATCCTCCCACATATCCATATTTCCATGGCTTCCAGGCGTTTTATATCCTGTTTTACTGAGACTCATGTTTCACAGCCATACAACAAAACACTTCACACAAATAGTTTGACAAATTCTTTCCTTATTTTAATGTTTACTTTCCTGCTTGTCAGAAAATCTTTCTGAAGGCTTTTTTAGCTAGGGCAATCCTTCTACTGATTTCTATGGAGCACCTATTTTCCAGGGTGATGACGCTTCCCAAGTAGCAAAATTAACTGAGTTGCTGTACGTTTTCATCAGCTAACTTAATGTTTGTTGGTATCTCCTCATTTGATTTCTTGACAACTAATACTTTTGTTTTCGAAGTGTTGAATTTGTTTTTAATAAATTTTATTGCGCACAATGTGCAAAATTTGCATATTACAACAAGTAAATTACAAGTCACTCAAGGATAACTTTGTTCAGATCAAAATTGATTCAGAGAGACTGTTTTCTTCTTGCACTTCATTATGTGATGTGTATCACATTGTTTATTGCATAATACACATACTGAACCATTCTGTTCATTCTAGAGAATGGGTATTTAACGCAATTATAATGTTGCGCAGTATAACGCCGCGTGTGAGGGCGTGATGCTATATAGAGAGCGGGAACCGAGAAGGTAATTCCCCCGGCAGGGTGTGGTTGTGTACGAGTGAAGAAGAATATATGTGGAAGAGAGAAAGAGAGACCTGCCATCTTAACAGAGATTTTCAGCAGGAACAGACAGGCTCACCACATTACGGAAATTGAGTCGTAATTCATATATTTGAAGGTTTCCCAGGAAAGTAAAAGGATGGAAATCATTGCCAGAATTTTACGAAGCCATAGGTACATCAAAGTCTATTAATATATAATCGAATAAATAACTACGTGGGAGGCCGACTACCGTGAGAAAACATTTCGAGGCCACATGCCAAACTCAAGTTGTTTCCCGGGACTTCCCAGAGCGTCGCGTGGGTTCCTGCATTCTATAAGAGCTGAGAATGGTGGGAGGAGGTGTTCAGTCCATGATAAGATCGCTGTCCGTGCGTGTTGCGTCTCTGCTGATATTCGCGCCAGAAACCTTTGTCTAAGACAAAGATTGTGACTAATAAGTGTTGTGGCGATAACTTGACTCAGTAGATTCGAGATTTATAAACTTCCCGGTAGCAATTTAAGTGAATGACAGTATGTAGACGTTTGCAGTGAGACCGTGAGTGTTTAATTATTTAATGCAAAGAGTGCTGCATGTGTAGACTTTTATTATGAGGCGATGAGAGGGAGGTGGCGACGAGCGAAAGAAGTACCAATAACAATAAGCTAGGATAGTTGGTATTATTCCGGTCAGATATAGAAGACTAGATTAGTGGAGCAGGAATAGTAAAGTCAGTTTCAAGACTACAGATATCCAATACTGATTCCCATGTCAAAGGGAGTAAATAGATCGGGAGGTGGTGTGCTGTGAATAAACTAGATGTTTCATTTTAGTGAAGAGCGGTGAGGTGTGCAGGAGACGGGTGTTACGAACTGCCGTCCACGACCCCAAGAAGACGACCAACGGGCCACCCAGACGGAAGAAGACATCATGAACGTGATACACTGGAAGACTTGACCTAAGGGATCGATCCGGGACAAGGCTGCCGCCATGACTGCTTAAGCATTCGCAGTCAGCCCAGATGGAGAGGAAGAGGTCTCCAAGATGAGAGATAAGTGAACTATAATTAATATATATGTGTAGGGTCGGGGGGTTGTTATGCAGAAATACGGTGATTAATTTGTAAATATAGTAGGGAATATGATTACGGCCCATTAGGCCATTTATTGAGGTATTTTCTTTATATATTCTAGGGTAAGGCATATACAATTTTTTATTTTATAGGAAGCAAGGATTAAGGTAGCTTATGTGATAGTGTTGCTGTGTACATAGTCGTAGGGGAGCTTAATTTACGAGCTCCGATCAATGTTTTCTTAGTGCCTGGCATCAGACAATATATGCTGGTAATTATGGCTTATTTATGATAGTGTACCATTTCTCTATATTGGGAAGGGAATCTGTCTGCATAATGGAGAGCATGCATCCTGCCTGGATTTAAATTTTTACTTCATGTTTGTATGGAGTTTGATCAACTGTGAGTGTAATGTAACTACACCGTAGGCTATGTCCAGAATATCTGCGACCCCTCATACTCTGTCAAGTAAGGGTCTGAACCCTAGACTTGAGGGTTAGCAGGAACACGTCGCATGGGTTGACGGCGAGGTTGATATGTATAACGGAGCGTAAGACTTCATATGTTATAATCGAGACTCAGGGTGGTCTGTCACGTGTGTTGGACAGTTAGAAAGATGTATGTGATTCCTCACTCATTTATATGGCTATTTTCGTTATGTGTAGAAGAGGGAAGGAGCCGTGGCGAAGTGAAGGGCTCTGCCTGCTTGGAAACTAGGCTATGTTTTGATTTTTATTTTTTTGTTGGTGAGGGGCATTTCACGGTCGAGTCTTGGAGGTCATTTCCCCAGCCTGCACGGCAGGGAGGCTCGCCCCCATTTTTAAAGAGACTGTTGTGTGAGGAATTCTTTCTCGCAGGCGGGACGTTTTCATTCATTCATTCATTCATTCATTCATTCATTCATTCATTCATTCATTCATTCATTCATTCTTTCTTTCTTTCTTTCTTTCTTTCTTTCTTTCTTTTTTCCCTCTCTTTAATTTTTTTATGTTAATTGAGGTGCCTTAGGTAGGAACTGGGCACTAAGGAAACTAGCTTAATCAGTACATTTTGTAAATATAACGTTTATTAACGGACCTTGGTTCACATCCGTAAAATGTATATTTCATGCGAGATTGGAAAGGATATGCCTGTAGTTGTAGATTCAAACTTACTATTTTGTTGTGTGCATTTTCCCAAATATGTGTGGGGACCTTTTTTGTGGTTTTATTTCTGCAGGACAATTTCTCACCCTGGCATCATATATTTTATTTGTAGGTACAGCGATGCTGTTCCGTGTAAGGACACATTTTGCTTCTTTGGTTCACTTATTGACTCCCGCACGACATCAACCAGCTATTGTATATTTTTTCGATGTTTATCTTTGGATTTATAAATGTGAGCCTTTGGGGCATCCATTTTAGCACTATTAGTGCAATCGATTGTAAAATAGAAAAAGAAAATATTGGTTTAGGAATACACAACTTAGGCTCAAAATGTTAGTAAATGCGTTTGTGTTCCTCATTTCGTAAGCATACGTATAGAACATTTCTTTTATCTGCCTACTCCCGTTCACAAGAACCCAGTAAACGACCTTTCCTGCCGACTGCAGTTGAGCTGGCGCATTCATCAAATAACAGGTAAGAAGGTAATATCGACTATGCAGTGTTGTTTATGCCCTATTGGGTACAATACACACTCCTGGCTGGACCGATGGTAGGATTTCTTGGCACAGATACGTTGATGAAGCCGTGTATTGCAAAGCGTGTCACCAAATGTCTCAACTCATATTCCTCTTTCATCCAATCCTTATTTATCTGTGCGTCTGTACAGTGTGTGAGACCGCGTGTACACTCCGACATAGTCTGCATCAAAACACATTTTGGGTTATCAGGAGAAGAGAGGAAACGAAGATGCAATCTAAGGTGCCAAACAAGATTATGGAAGGATCAATTTATAGATTTTTAAGACTCTGAAAATGAGTCTGGCAAATTGTCGAGTATTTCTCATTCTAATGTATGGTACGAGTCGTGGGCATTAGGAAAGAATAAGATGGAAAAATCGATTCAACAGAAATGTTTTGCTAAAGAAGGGCGTTAAAAATCCATTGACCGATCAATGCACAAATAACTACATCCTAAAATAGAGTTTATAATTTAAATTAGAATCTCAGGCCAGGGTTTGCTCCGTCAGCTGAAATATTTTGACCATGTAATGAGGAGAGGACCAGAAAATATGGAGAAGTTAATCATTCAGGAAAAACCAAGGGATAGTGCCTGCGAGGAAGAGTCGCAACAAGATTACCGGTACATATTGAAGAATAATGTATGATCTAATAGAGCAAGTCAATAACAGGGAATCATGGAGAAAAGTGATCTCGGATATCACAAGGACCATCACAGCTCCTACAGAACGTCAGAAATGAAGAGAGAGAGAGAGAGCGAGAGAGAGAGAGAGTGAGAGAGAGAGAGAGGGGGAGAGAGTGAGAGAATAGCAGAGATGCTTAGGTGTTGTTCAAGCACAAGACTGGCGAGACCATATAAATCTTAGAACTGAAATAAAAAGGGTAGGAATATGGCAGATATTTAAAGAAAAATAAAAGAGAAACAGAAGTGGGTTCTTTTGGAAATAGGACAAGTTATGCTGCCTTGGAACCCATGCTATCCTTAATTTGAAGAAGGAATTATAAAATATCGGGTGCTCAAGCAGGATGCAGGACATTTAGCAACACGACAAACATAGAAGCAAAGAAGGCAGGGAGAATTCGTTGGAAAGTAAATGCAGAGACAGATGAAGACATAGCTAAAGATAACAAGGAACCGAAATAAGAGGACAATTCTAGAGAAGGCCGATGATGTTAGAGTGATTACAAAAACATAATGAGACAGAGATAAAGGATCGGGATGGAATTCTGAGGCTATTGCTAAGAGATATAGAGGAACTAGACAAGGGGGAAGTCATTGATAGGCACATTATGGAAAATGAAAATAAAGTTGAAGACAACGAGCCTGATTCTTTAAACGAACATACATCATTGCAGCAGTAGTCACCCGGGATAGGCAGACAATGATAACTAGTAGAAAGAGGGCCTTGGAAAGAATGAAACTCGATGCTGAAAGCTATCTATCTATCTATCTATCTATCTATCTATCTATCTATCTATCTATCTATCTATCTATCTATCTATCTATCTATCTATCTATCTATCTATCTATCTATCTATCTATGTAACTAGCATCCTATATAAGTACTTATTTATACATCCCTTTTTGGACTACTTCACCGAATGGAAAAAAGAAAGATTACAGTGAAGTGGACAATCTGGATATGGATGAGTGCGGAGAGGAATTCCACGATGAAGAACTCCGTCAACATTAGAAATAGAAATATAAATATTTTTATTTAAAGTTAATTACAAGTAGGACTAGAGGTTCCTTTGGTTGAAACTAACTGCCACTTTAACTTAAATGTATCCACTAATATTCAAAATCTAATAAAAAGAATACATTAAAAAACGTAAGATACATTTTCCTACTGAGGATATAAGAATAGGATTAAAAACTAAACATCTAGGAGATTACAATGATACTTTTACCATTTCATAAACATACACTATACTAACAAGGAAGAGAAGACAAAAGAGAAACCTAGGAATTTTAAAGCCGAGGATGAATTCAGAATAAAACTGGGCATCTAAAATGGATCTACGGGATTATGATATTCCGTACTATTTAATTAATTTGGTGAAAATTCATTTACATGTCTTAATAAGTGGAAAGGTAGCAGTATTTAAGACATTTTTTCTGAGTTCCAACACTACTTTGCTGTATTTCATATAGTTTAAGATCATTGTACAATTGAGAGGTAGTGACAATGAACGACTTACTGCACTTTACCGTACGATGCTGTGCAACCTGAAGGGTGTTAGCTGTAAACCTATTGTCCCGATCATGCACTTGACTCATCTGAACAAAGGACCTGGTCAAATATGAGGGAGCATTAGATTTTAAAATTCCCAGAATTTAACAAGCAGCTGAGCTGAGTATGATCGTCTATACCTGAGTTTCAACCACTCTGCGGCTTTGTAGTAAGATGTTACGTGACACTCTTTACGAATATTGAAGACGAATCGCACATAGGGATTCTGAATACGCTGGAGTTTGCTGCTATATTTCTCAGAGATATCGCTGTAAATTACAGCGCTGTAATCTAAAATAGGAAATACCATAGTTTGGATCAACGTCTTTCTCACCGAGAAAGGAAGATAGGGCAAGTTTCGTCGAAACTGATGCAATATGCCAGACACTTTCTTGACCAAGTGCTTGGCATGAAAGGTCCAGGACAGAGTGTTATCCATTAGAATACCTATATTCTTAACACATTCTTGATACTTGACTACAGAACCGTTTACAGTTACTGGAGGAATGTCCCTGTTGAAAAGTTTAGGAACGCGATCAAAGCGATGAAAAATAAAGCACCAGATGTATATGGGATTCAATTAGAGATTGAAATATGATGGAAAGAGAACTAAACAAGCCGTTTGCGACCCAATAATTGAAGAACGGAGAAAGGAGACAAAAGCTGTTTGTTTGGTTCACCTGGTACGGTGCAACATAACGTATTTTGAAGATTCTACCGTCATGACTGCAGCTGTGTAGGCCTATGGATAGAATAGTATATCGGGGAAGTACCGAGAAGGGACAATGGACCACATGTTTGCACCACGACAACTACTGGGGCTGTGTAGGCCTACGGATAGAACGGTATATCGGAGAAGTATAAAGCAGGGATATTGGACCACATGTTTGCACCACGACAACTACTGGAGCTGTGTAAGCCTATGGATAGAACAGTATATCGGGGAAGTACCGAGCAGGGATATTGGACCACATGTTTGCACCACGGCATCTAGTGGAGATGTGTAGGCCTATGGATAGAACAGTATATCGGGGAAGTACCGAGCAGGGACATTGGACCACATGTTTGCACCACGATAACTACTGGAGCAATTTTATAAATATGACAAAGAAATTCCTCAGCTGTATGTTGATTTTAAACGGGAAGATGATGGTCGTAACACTGTTACGGTGTAACGCAATTTATCCTACCCTGTGAACCTATTTTGAACTGGCAATATCGCCGTAGAAAATCTTAATCTTTCTATATGTCTAAGCGGACGGATTCCCTCGTACTACTACGTGCTTTGGTGATACTCATCGAACTTATTTATAATTCTTATTGTGGACTGATGGCAACGTCCTTGGATTATCGCATTTCTGAATTGTACGGACTGTTTCATTTCTCTTACAATAAGTGCTGCAATCTTCTGCCAGACACCCACAATGAGTTTCCCCTCCCCTAGCGCTTTTCTCCTATCAGAGCGCGGCTACTTCCTCATGGAGCAAACCTCGCCATTTTGTCCCCGACAGTACGCATTGAGAAGTCATGGCAGGCGGTTGTGTTAATTGGAGGCTTAAGATGTTGGCGTCAGGTTGGAGTGAAGACCCCGGCTGAGAGTCTTGAGATGTGGGTTTTAAACCCAAATTACTTTGTTTCCTGCATCGTCCTATTATGATACTTTTCAACTAATTCTGACCAGGGAAAAGCAAACTCATCAGGAAGCATCTGTAAGTATGTGAGGAACCAGCTCATCATGGCTAAGCGTCAGCTTCACCCAAGTAAGTGGCTTCATCATTTGGCAAGTTATATCCTGTGAATATGAAACGGCAAGGAAATTCGTGTGATTCGTGACTTGAAAATTAACTCCTTCAAGGTGGAATTTCGTGAAAATAATTATTTTGGAAATTACTAGCAGAGGGACGTGTGTCAAATTCTAATAATATAATTATTGGTATGTAACAACTACAAAATGAGGAAAACCTTTTAAAATTAACTATCATTTTCACCCGTTAATGAACTTCATTGATCATGTAAATTCAAATTGTGTCGGGCACTTAATGCCATTTATACTGCGTGAGGTTCCGCAGAAGCATATAATTCTGGTTTCCTTGGTTTAAAATGAATAACCTTGCTTCTTTTTTCTGGTATTTAATCTTTTGTGTTTCCTGATTTTATTTTTGTTTCTTGCCTTTGTTGTGGTTTGTACCATGATTGGTTTGCGGGCGTATGTTTTCGTTGCTATGGTAACGATTTGCTTTTGGGACATGATGGTGATTGTTGCCTGGCGTGATTTATCGTTGAGCCTGGGTTTACTTAAGAATTTCCGATTTCGGTGGAAGATTTCTTCGCTCCTCACTTGATCTCTTACTGTTTTCTTCCTTTTCCCCTTGTTAACTGTATGTGATTTCCGTGCGCTAATCTTATTTGACCCCTCGTAGTTTATTAATTGGGCTAGAGTTCTATGCTCCTGCGAAGCCTCCTCTTATTAAGAAAGTGCAATGAAACTCGTTAATTGAGTGGCTTTCCCTAGGTTTAATACGTTAGCTTTAATTTCATTTTAGTAAGTTTAACAAACGGGGCCCGTTTTAACCTTCTGTGAACTATTCAAGTTTTAATTCGAATCATTTTCTGTTATTATGGTAATATTATCAAGGTGTACTATTTCTAGTAATGGATTTAGTGTCTTTAATTAGTACAACCTTCTGTTTTTAAGTTAATGATTTGCATCAGTATTATTTTCTGAAAAGGACTACGTTTTTGCGTTTCATCTGTGTATTTTCTATTATTCACTAATTGTTTTTTGAACTACTTAAAATACTTTTATTCCCTCAGATAGGACGATGTTCTTTTGGTTTCATGTTAAGTTTTCTTTCTCTAATTAAAAGTTTATTTGATTGAAACCAGTGTCTCCTTTATTATCTATGTGGTTCAGCGCCGAAACAAGGAATTTTTATCCATTTCCTCTGGGTGTTTTATTTGGGCCTTGCTGGGTAAGTAACTGTAGGATGTAATTTTTCTATCCTTGTGACTGATTTCCTTGATTTGTTTAATAAACATTGTTTATTTAACACCGGTTTATAGGTAGTACCGGCCGGTGCATGTTTGCTAATCACTAGTGTAGTGTCTTACTGCGCTGGTGGCTTAGTAAAGTGGTAGCAGAAAGCTCTGGTTGTCTTTTTTTCTCTTGAGGGCGCTGCTAACCATTGTCCTCCTTTCCCCTTTTTTTCCCCTGGGTAATTGTACTTGTGATGGCGTTGAAGCGCTGGATTATGAAGGATGACTGTGTATGGTAATTATATGCATAATTGTGAAAAGAAATGCATTCATCTTGTTTAAACGTATTACCTTTTGTTTCATGTGATTATCTTCATGGAGTTCTGTGTCTTTCGCCTTCGTGGTGTTTTGGTGTGTTTCGGGTCAAGTGTATGCGGTTGGTAGCCCTGTTACCAGTTGTTTACTCTCGCTGTATGCTGCTTCCTCGTTTCCTGCTTCTCAGGTGACCTGTAACTTTTCCTCTCTTGTTTCTTCATAAATTGGTGAGTACGGCATTATTGATTTAATTCGGAATTTGGTGTATTATTGTAAACCTTGAAACTGTTCCTAGTATTTATATTTGGATACAAATCGATTGAGCTTGGGCTTTGAGCATGCTACGGTTTGCAGTGTGCTCTCCGTGATTCGTGTGACATATCTGTTTTGATATTTTAAAAAACTACGTGTGTTTTCTCTATCCTACTTCGGTGTACATTAATTGTAATTTCTACTTGGTAAGCACGTGTGATTTTATTCTCCGTGTGAAGTGCAGTTGGTTTTTGGTTTAAAGTATAATGTAATAGTTCGTGATCTGGGAACACTTTATTGAATTATTGGTCCTGGTCTTGTTTTGATTCCCAGATTTAATATGGTGATTATTATTATTATTACTGTTTCCTGGCCTGTGTATTTGTCAAGGTGTGTACCTGCATTTTATATGAGAAACTACTGTTTCTTAATGTGTTCTACTGTGCTAGTACTGGCGTGTGAACGGAAATTTTATTTAACCTAAATTTAGGCCTAAGCATCGTGTGTTATCCGTTTGTGCTACTGGTATTGTACCATCATATATTGGAAATTATCTTCTCCTAGCATCGTTATTACCTGGTGCCACGTATTTTAATTGTTTCTGGTGTAGTGTGATTTCCCTGGTGGTCGTGTTTTCGGTGCCCTTGTGCATATTTATGTATAATATCGACCTTTGACTTGCTCGTACGGTTTCCATGCTAAGTCTGATTTTTCTAAATTAAGTGAAACCTAACCGGTGGTGAATTATTTATGCTGGTTTTGAATTTAATACGCTCTATTGAGTATCGGTAACCTTGGCCTGGCAACCTTATTTAACCATTATTATTACATGCAGTGTCTTGTGGCCAGTTACGTCATTTACTGGCGTGATAGCTTGGCAAACCTGTAATGCCCTTATTAACCTGCGTAGCATCTATTTTGATTATTTATGGCCTGTTGATGTGATGGCTCTGCTTTTGTTGCGTGTTTGCTGATCTGTGCTAACTGTGGGGTCGGTGTTTGCAATATTGCATGAATGAAGTATTTCATTTTTACCCTGTCTCACGGTTGGTATGGATTGGCGAACTGCTGGGCAGAGGTTTGAGTCATTCACCCACCTCGTCCTTAATATTATGTGTTATGGGGAAGGCATTGGTTACGGTTGTATACGGTTAACTTGTGAACCTTTTACCTGCGATATATGTGATAATGTACTGTTGGAAACTACCTTTGGCCGAATTAATATCATTCTTATGCTCGCCTTGCTTCCTTTGAAAATTTATTGTGATCTACGGTTGAAAATTGTTGAATTAACCTTATATTTGGTATGAGCTGCTATGTATTAGTAACTTTGAATTATAATTATTTCTGAGTTGCTTGTTTTCCGTTCTGGGCTACTTGGGGACCGGTCATGCTTTCTAGTAGTGTCATCTTAACTTGATTTTGAAATTATATCTCCTGTATGATTTATTTTGTGATCTGGGGCTGTCGTTGGTGATGTGTTCGTGTGCCTGGTGGGCAATTGCTGACTTATGCTGATTGTGGGACTGGTGTTCGCTTATGGCGTGAATATGTACTATTCTTACCCTGTCTCGCTGTTGGTGTGGGCTGGTGAGTTGGTCAGGGGTCACTCGAGTTATTTCACCAAGGATTCTGTTTAAATGGGGTTATTGTGTATACATTCTTTATGGTTGAATTCTGTCAGGTCGTAACTGTGTGGATGTCTTGTGGACCCTGTGTCTGGACCTATTTAGGTCTTTACTAGTTCATCCGTGCTGGTTATTGGTTGCTGGTAGTCTTCTGTTTCTAACGGATACCGTGCTCTCTTATTAATTTATCCTGTTCCATTGTTGTAGTGTGGTCACTTAGTGTGTGGCTTTCCTCAAGTTTCTGGCTCATACAGTTTGGTCTTGTTTTAGTTAACTTGTGATTTCTGGAATGGTTGTCCTGTTAACCTCCTTGCGGTTAGGTCTGGTTCATGTGTGGATATTCTTAGGTGGCTAGTGGTTTCCTGTGTAGTTTGTGGTACTCTGCCTTGGTCATTGTATTAATGGAGTTCCTATGTTGTGAAAATTTATAACCTATTTGTATTTAATTGCATTCCATTTTGAGTTGTGGGTTCCATCGGCCTCCCTACCATTTCTACTGTGTTGGATTGCTGTTGAGCTAATGTGGTCTGTAGCCTGAGGATGGAAAAGCCTCTTAACCTAATAGGATTGGGTGCAGATCAGTGTTGGGTGATGATATTGGTACCAAGTATTTGTTGTTTGGGGTTTATATTTTGGGGTGGGCATGATAGTTTCGCAGCATGTCGTTGAGGGCTGTAAGTGTCCCTTTTCCCTATCGGGGTCTGGCGCATGCATGTTGGAGCTAGTCATGGTTATTTTATGGTTTCTGTGTTGTCTTGTTGGCTCATTATGACATGTCAGGTATGGACTGGTTGTTGGTCTTATTATTGTACCTTGTGTCTTCGTAGATTTGGAAATACCCTTCGGTGTGGGTCTATGGCTCTGATGGAATGATTTTAACTTGTGTCATGTAACATATTGGTTTTGTGTGTCCTGGTTTCTTCACTTTTGATCTCACTGCGTTACCTGTTGACCCGACGTTATTTTGTGTTATATTGCTACTTCTTGTTAAAGCTCAGTTAATGTTCACCTGTCACTCTTTGACATCTTTTCTCTTCAGTGGATCTAATTTGTCTTTTGACAAGGTTGTTTGGTCATCTTACCGTTCTATGGGATTATTAATCTGGTATGGGACGGATTGTTAGTTCCTGGGCGGTACCGAAGTCGCCCAACTGTTAGATTATGGGGTCTATGTGTTGAGTTCCTTTATTCTTCATTATCATTGAGCATTTGCTAACGTCCTGCCATCTTTTCTGCCATGTATATTTTATTTTACCTTGTTTCCTGGTTGTATGGAAGGGTACCTGCTTAGCGGTGATGCGGCAGTATGAATCTGCGGATGTCATATATTATTAGGCCGGCTAGTTCCGAGGTCTTGCAAAAGACAACCGGTAGTTTAGGTTGCGTAGGTCATTGCTCTAATTTCCTGGTGGTCACTTGGTTTGAGGTGGATTTCATCACCTTTTCTTACTTAATCAGGTGTCCTGTGTGAAAATATGTTGTTGTGAATTCAATGAAGTTTGAGGATATGTGACGTCGGATTGGTTTTCCCTCCTGAATTTCTTTCATCCATTTTCTATTCCGTTATTCCTTGGTGTTATCGAAGGAACCATTATGTGTTTGTTATTTTCATCCTAATATTATTTTGGGCTTGGTATTGTTGTTGCTTGTTCGGTTGTTGATGACAAACATTTAGCGCACCTCACCATCTTATAGTATCAGAAGTCTCCTTCCGTACTGCCAACGTTATCTTGTCTCGAAGATTTTTCCTCTAACCCTAAGATATTTTAATTTTCTTAAACTTGCAACAGGTGTCTGGTATTGTTGAAATGAAGTTATGTTTCCTCTCAGTTCTCTTATTCAATCAAGGTAATGTGTTGTGATTGGGAATGTTGAACCAGAAATTGGTGCAAATTTTACTTGATGCCTGTGATAGTCGTGAGAAATTTTAAAATGCATTAATTGCTCATCGAGCGGTAGTATTGAGGTGGTTTTGTTCTAATAATCTGAAATTAAGTGTACCTTCGGAATGTCCGGTCCTGTAAAGTGTTATGGTTAGGAATTTGTACCTCTGAAAACGGGGGTTATTTTATGTTCACTGTGATGTGGTTGGTCGTGACCTGGTTTGGTAAGTACATGCGATGTATGCCTTAACTGTGTGTGTTACCTAGTGTAGTGTTCTGTGGTGGTACTGTTATTTAACTTGGCGTTGTGGATTTTTGATATTGTGATGATGTTAACTGGTAACGGATTTCCGCCGTGTGGTGAATCGGAAATTGATTATTGCTCTGCTTATTGAAATTGGTGTCGAAATTACTATCTTCTAAAACTCGGACGTGTGCACTTAAAGTGTTGTTCTTTCTGTATGGGTGGTATTTGTCGAATTGCTCATGTTTGTGCGGTTTACTCTTGTACTACTCCGTAGGCAAACCTATGCTCTTATGTGGTATGCTCTGGCCCTGACTCAGTCGATTGTAGTTGAGATTTTAAATTTAATTGACAGTTGGATCTTAGTATCCGTCGGAATGTAGTCACCAATTTAGCCATCTTCCCCTGTTTCCTTTCCTTGCTCTTTCGCTGACTGGATTTTGCGGTTATGATAAAGTTAATTTGGTTTATGAAACAAGAGGCTGCATTTCTTGATAATCTAGAGAATATTTATTTCCTAACCTGTAATAAAGTACTTAATCATAATATTCTTTAAACGGGTGAATTGTAATATGTAACAGGCTTTACTAGAAGCGCACTGCCTAAAGAGTGTAAATTCAGCTAAAGCTAGCTGTTTTAGACGTTAGATAAATGGAACCCTGTTTGAGGGAAGCGTGACCTCTTTACTAAACTCTTGCCACCACCAACTTGAACTGAAGTGAGGATTGTGATATTAAAATGACTCTAGGTCGGTGTGTTATTGTTATACATACATGAAGTCAGTTGTGGGCTCTATCTAATGTGGACACGATTGGAAATTTAGCTTACTTCTTGACCACTAAACTGAGCTGGAAGCTATATCAGTGAATACACTAAGCTTCGGGGGGAGAGGGCTGTTACGGTGTAACGCAATTTATCCTACCCTGTGAACCTATTTTGAACTGGCAATATCGCCGTAGAAAATCTTAATCTTTCTATATGTCTAAGCGGACGGATTCCCTCGTACTACTACGTGCTTTGGTGATACTCATCGAACTTATTTATAATTCTTATTGTGGACTGATGGCAACGTCCTTGGATTATCGCATTTCTGAATTGTACGGACTGTTTCATTTCTCTTACAATAAGTGCTGCAATCTTCTGCCAGACACCCACAATGAGTTTCCCCTCCCCTAGCGCTTTTCTCCTATCAGAGCGCGGCTACTTCCTCATGGAGCAAACCTCGCCATTTTGTCCCCGACAGTACGCATTGAGAAGTCATGGCAGGCGGTTGTGTTAATTGGAGGCTTAAGATGTTGGCGTCAGGTTGGAGTGAAGACCCCGGCTGAGAGTCTTGAGATGTGGGTTTTAAACCCAAATTACTTTGTTTCCTGCATCGTCCTATTATGATACTTTTCAACTAATTCTGACCAGGGAAAAGCAAACTCATCAGGAAGCATCTGTAAGTATGTGAGGAACCAGCTCATCATGGCTAAGCGTCAGCTTCACCCAAGTAAGTGGCTTCATCATTTGGCAAGTTATATCCTGTGAATATGAAACGGCAAGGAAATTCGTGTGATTCGTGACTTGAAAATTAACTCCTTCAAGGTGGAATTTCGTGAAAATAATTATTTTGGAAATTACTAGCAGAGGGACGTGTGTCAAATTCTAATAATATAATTATTGGTATGTAACAACTACAAAATGAGGAAAACCTTTTAAAATTAACTATCATTTTCACCCGTTAATGAACTTCATTGATCATGTAAATTCAAATTGTGTCGGGCACTTAATGCCATTTATACTGCGTGAGGTTCCGCAGAAGCATATAATTCTGGTTTCCTTGGTTTAAAATGAATAACCTTGCTTCTTTTTTCTGGTATTTAATCTTTTGTGTTTCCTGATTTTATTTTTGTTTCTTGCCTTTGTTGTGGTTTGTACCATGATTGGTTTGCGGGCGTATGTTTTCGTTGCTATGGTAACGATTTGCTTTTGGGACATGATGGTGATTGTTGCCTGGCGTGATTTATCGTTGAGCCTGGGTTTACTTAAGAATTTCCGATTTCGGTGGAAGATTTCTTCGCTCCTCACTTGATCTCTTACTGTTTTCTTCCTTTTCCCCTTGTTAACTGTATGTGATTTCCGTGCGCTAATCTTATTTGACCCCTCGTAGTTTATTAATTGGGCTAGAGTTCTATGCTCCTGCAAAGCCTCCTCTTATTAAGAAAGTGCAATGAAACTCGTTAATTGAGTGGCTTTCCCTAGGTTTAATACGTTAGCTTTAATTTCATTTTAGTAAGTTTAACAAACGGGGCCCGTTTTAACCTTCTGTGAACTATTCAAGTTTTAATTCGAATCATTTTCTGTTATTATGGTAATATTATCAAGGTGTACTATTTCTAGTAATGGATTTAGTGTCTTTAATTAGTACAACCTTCTGTTTTTAAGTTAATGATTTGCATCAGTATTATTTTCTGAAAAGGACTACGTTTTTGCGTTTCATCTGTGTATTTTCTATTATTCACTAATTGTTTTTTGAACTACTTAAAATACTTTTATTCCCTCAGATAGGACGATGTTCTTTTGGTTTCATGTTAAGTTTTCTTTCTCTAATTAAAAGTTTATTTGATTGAAACCAGTGTCTCCTTTATTATCTATGTGGTTCAGCGCCGAAACAAGGAATTTTTATCCATTTCCTCTGGGTGTTTTATTTGGGCCTTGCTGGGTAAGTAACTGTAGGATGTAATTTTTCTATCCTTGTGACTGATTTCCTTGATTTGTTTAATAAACATTGTTTATTTAACACCGGTTTATAGGTAGTACCGGCCGGTGCATGTTTGCTAATCACTAGTGTAGTGTCTTACTGCGCTGGTGGCTTAACACAAGTAAATTAAGAGAAATTATGGATGATTTTGCAATCCAACAGGAATTGATAGGGCTGAGAGAAGTGATTAAAAAGCACTGCTTGTAAAGTCGGAATGGAATAAGATGTGTGAGAGACATTTATAGTGAGTAAGAGGCTAAGACAAGGAGATATCCTCTCTAAACTGCTGTTAAAATTAGTTTTGGAAAAAGTAATTCACCAATAGCCCATCACCCAAGAGGGAACAGTACTTAATAGACAAGTACACATGGTAGCATCAGAGAGCACTTCAACAGACTCATACCGCATTAAAAAACAAGGAACAGGATCAAGAGTTAGAACTAATACAATAATTAGGGAAATTACGAAGAGTCAGAAAGAAAATACTCTTCATCGTCTGGCCATGCTTGCCATGCTACGGTAACCGAGTAGACCGTACAGCCAGGGACTCGACGCCGAGTGTTGGGCGGCGGAAAATAACCTGACTCCCCACAAGAGCCAACGGCTTCGGGCGGATGAGCTCTTGTGGGAGGGTAATGGGCCCTCAGCAGAGGAAATGCTGCTGAAATACCATTGAGCTGCAGCGTCTGTACCCCAGAGGGGCGGCTGCAAAAGGCGTCTGTTCTCCAGGTTAGGGGCGGCCTAATTATATGCTGGCAGTAGCTATAAAATGCCCTCAACGACAGACGAAGCGACCCGTCGGTTGAGGAATCATTTGTCGCATCTATGGCTACGTCTCTTCTAAATTCGGAACATACTAGGGCGTCCCCTCAAAGCGACGCGCGCCACTTACGCCCGAGTGACGTGATAAATGAGCAAGGGTTACCTACTCATGGACGGGGTAGGTTAAAGAAGCTAGTTCAACCCAAACAACTACTGAGATTTGCTACTCTCAATATTGGTACGTTGACAGGCCGACATCGTGAACTAGCAGAAATGCTTAAAAACAGACGTGTCAACATTGCCTGCATCCAGGAAACCAAGTGGAAAGGTTCAAAGGCAAAAGAAATCGGAGATGGCTACAAACTCATCTATCATGGTACCAGTACACGAAATGGTGTAGCAATAGTCGTCGACCAGAACTACCGCAACAATGTCACCAGTGTCAACAGGGTGTCAGATAGGCTTATGTCTATCAAGATTGACTCAACTTCCATCACTGCCCACATTGTATCTTGCTATGCACCTCAAACTGGATGCACTGAGGATGAGAAGGATGAATTTTGGAACAGTCTGGATGCCCTCCTTCGAGCAATTCCCCAGGATGAGTCCATTATTCTTGGAGGAGATTTAAATGGACATGTCGGGTCTCACAAAGAAGGATATATGCGATGCCATGGAGGACATGGGTTTGGTGTGCGAAACGATGACGGATGTCGGATACTCGATTGCGCAGAGGCTCATGATCTGATTGTTACCAACACATATTTTAAAAAGAGGCCAACACATCTGGCTACTTATACAAGCGGTGGTCATGCTACTCAGATTGATTATTGGCTAATCCGTAAACAAGATTTTAAGCTGGTAACGGACACTAAAGTAATTCCGTATGACAGCATTGCCCCTCAACACCGATTGCTTGTCCTCGATATTCGTAGCAATGTTACACAACCCAAACCTAAACCTAAGACTGGGCTTGACCGAATTAAGTGGTGGCGGATGAATGCCCAACGAAACGAGTTGATGACAGCCTTGGCAAACTTCTCCGTGAAGTCCGATCAATCGGTTCAAGACATGTGGAAAGATGCTGTGGAACAAATACATCAGGCGGCGACAAAAACGTTGGGAAAAACCATACCCGGACGAAAATATATTGATAAACAAACCTGGTGGTGGACAGACGAAGTCAAGCAAGCAATCAAGGAGAAAAAGATAGCCTACAAGACTTGGTGGAACTCACGTCTTGATACTGATCTTCAGCAATATCGCGACCTGAAATCTGCAGCAAAAAGAGCTGTAGCTGCAGCAAAGGACCATTATTACCAGTCACTATACGACCAGCTTGACACACCATCAGGAGAAAACAATATATATCGTCTTGCTAAGTCCCGTCACCGTTCAACTCAGGACATTGGACACGTAATGCACATCAAGGGAGCCGACGCCAAACTGCTACGAGATCAACAATCCATTCTCCAGCGTTGGGCAGATTACTTTAATAACATCAGCAACAAAGAATTTACGCATCCACCAATTTCTAGTCCTGATCCTATCGTAGGCCCTGTTCCCTCAATTACATCCGAGGAAGTAATGCTTGCCATTAGCAAAATGAAAAATGGAAAAGCAACTGGTCCAGATGACTTACCAGCGGAAATCTGGAAAATGCTCGGAGAGCCTGCTTCAGAGTTCCTTGTCTCACTCTTCAACCGAATCATCGCCGAGAAACAGCTTCCACACACATGGACAACTAGCACAACAGTTCCAATCTGGAAGGGAAAAGGAGATGTGAGTGATTGCTCGACCTATCGCCCTATACGACTCCTCTGTCATACTTTCAAGATCTTTGAACGTGTACTTGACAGCAGACTCAGATGTATTGTCTCTGTAACACCAAACCAGTGTGGATTTATTAAGGGATGCAGTACCATCGATGCAATCCATGCCACACGCCTCTTGATGGAAAAGCACAGAGAGAGACAGAAGAGTGTACACATGGCATTTCTAGACCTAGAAAAGGCTTTTGACCGTATCCCACACGAACTTATTTGGCGAGCTCTTCGCTGTCATGGCGTCCCTGAAGAGTATGTAAGCTGGGTGCAACTTCTGTATCGCAATTCCACTAGTGTTGTCCGGAGTCCTGCTGGAATCTCTCCGCCTTTCGATATCACTGTGGGTGTTCATCAAGGTTCTGCCCTTTCACCATTGCTATTCATCCTCTGCATGGATACGGCAACAGCTGACATACAGACTTCACATCCCTGGACCCTTCTTTATGCCGATGATGTGGTACTTGCACAAGAAACCCGTCCTGAACTCCAGCATCAGGTTCAAACGTGGAAGGACAGACTGGCTGAAAATGGACTGCACCTCAATATCCAGAAGACAGAATACCTGGAATGTGGCCCCCAAACCAGAGGTACCATAAGTATCAGTGAAGAAGACCTGCAGAAGACCATGCAATTTAAGTACTTAGGATCCGTCGTCACCTCAAACTGTGACACCACTCCTGATACTCGGATGAGGGTAAATGCAGCTTGGCTCAAGTGGAGACAGGTCACTGGAGTCCTCTGTAATAAAAAGATGCCTCAATATCTAAAGGCAAAAGTTTATAAGAGTGTGGTACGGCCAGCAGCGATCTATGGGACTGAATGTCGCCCCATGACGAAACAACAGGAGCAAATGTTGACAACCATGGAGATGAAGATGCTTCGATGGTCCATGGGGCTGACCCGATGTGACCACATAAGGAACACGGACGTCCGGCAAAGGTTTGGTGTCGCGCCCATCATAGACAAAGTGAGGGAAGCCCGTCTCCGCTGGTACGGCCACGTCATGAGAAAACAGGACGACTCAGTTGCCAAAACAGCGCTCCACATCAACCCAGAGGGAACAAGACCACGAGGAAGACCGGCAAAGAGATGGACTGACAACATCAGGGCAGACATGCACAGTGTTGGCTTAACACCAGAAGATGTCAACGACAGACAGAAATGGAGGAGATGTAGCAAAGCAGCAGACCCTGCAAGTCGGGATTAATGCTAAGAAAGAGAGAGAGAAAGAAAATACTCTAAGTTTGAATTGAAAAGAATATCAACGAGTTGAAATTTACGAATATTTAGGATCAGATAACCAAAAAAGTCAGTAGATATGCAGAAATAATAGCAAGTGAGAATCGATCCTATTAGGTCTTGCAAAACGCGTATAAATCTAGAAATGTCAGGAGCAATATCAAGATTTAAATGTACATAGGCCTACAACCGTGCTAGATCCTATCATTTGTATAGCTTAGAATGCCGGGCGATAACCGCAGTGTTGGTCGGAAAGAAAGGTCTTAAGAAAACATTCGGAGTAGTGCGACGTGAAAGTGACTATGGAGTGAGGAAAACTATAGAACTGTAGGAAATGTTGGGAAGCCTAATTATATGGTGATATTTAATCAGTGGAAGATAGGTTGAGATGATAGATGTCGGAACTCCCGACAGGATCTTTACTGGATAGCTCAACAGGGGAAAGAGAACAGGTGGCCCATGAAGATGTGGACTTTCAGCGTGGAAGAAGACCGGCAATATGCAATATTAGAATCTGGAAAAAGAAAGTGGGACATTGAGAAGTATGTAGACAGATGACTAAGGAGGCGGGTTTTTACATAGACTGTAGTGGATATCTATCTATCTATCTATCTATCTATCTATCTATCTATCTATCTATCTATCTATCTATCTATCTATCTATCTATCTAGTATATATCTACATATCAATGAGTGGGTGTCATGCAGCTGCAATAACCGCAACAGCCTTGCCCACGAGATGTGTGTCCTCTCGTTCACTTGTGCTTTAGCTGTTGGGATTCCTTCACGTCGGTCAGTTCGTCCACCCACAACTCACGGCCATATTCCATCCAACACTGGTACCAGTGTCTCGGATGGTTAATAATCCACAGTCTCGAAACACCACCGTTTTCTTGCAATCAAAAGCGATAACTCGCTGGTGTGGCTGTCGACGAGATTCTTTCTTTCGCATCCACGCGTCAATTTACGGCCAAGTTTACAAAGCATATAACTGCACTAAGGTCATCCTGTGTAGGTTGGATGGGGGAGGAGGGTACAGTAACCCTGCCTGTCGTAAGAGGCGACCAAAACGAATAAGCACCGAGGGTCGCAACTATGGAGCAAAGTGCTTACTCATAAAACGATAATCGCCATCACAATTTGCGAGTTACACAAGACTATGGCGGAAATGTTATTAGAAAGAACCATTCGGTTCTGGTTTCAATTTTATCAGGAATATTCCGTTAATCTTAATTCATATATTTATACGGAAACAAAGCCATAGCCAGTGTTTTAAAAATGGTTTGACATAAAGTTCAAAGAAAGTACCAACACGTCCTATCCAAAGTTAGTCCAGTACTCGTTAAGTATCGCGTACAGCCTACCTTTGACTTTTCTACTACCGGCAGGTTGTAGTGGACAAACATAAAGGACGATTATTTCAAAGAATGAAGCATTGAATGAAACAATTTTTCACTGTTCCTTTTATTTGTAGTATTAATTCATGTCTGTAGTTTGGGCGTCTCTCTTAAACAAAATGTTAGTTAGTCTTTTAAAACAAAGTCTGCGCTAATCATATGGTTCTCTTGAAGATAGTTCATTGGGTCACTATAGGCATTAAACAGTTGTTATTTCAACAAGTGTTCAATCAACATACCTTTATGCAATATTGAGTCATTCTGAACCATTACGTGAGTAAATTTGGAAAACAGCCTTTCAAAACCTTCTTTAGTTCTTTTGTAGCAATTTCTTTATTAAATTTGCACATTCAGTATGGAGGAAAACTCAGTTCACTTGTTGAGATACGTTTCTCGTCAGGTTCAACACTTCTTAACTCTTAGGGTCAAACAAAAGTAAAAAGTTTAAAAAGTGAGAGAAAATTTTTTCAGAGAAAACTAATATTCGCATTAATACATTAATACAAATATTGACAGTGAATACGAAATACTTTTACATCAACCGCAAACTAAATAAGCTCGCCGGACAAAAAATTAGTCACCCTTGTGCGCACGCACAGATGGTAGGTCAAGCCTGTACAGAAGGCGCAGCGAACGAGTACCGTGTTCAACCGCATGTCCACTGCCTTTACGTGAACATAAGCAAATAGCGATTAGTGAGACATTGATGTTTCAAGCGGACAGTGTAAGTGAACATGGGCAGATGCAAGGATGTGACAAAGTGGCAACCTTAGTTGAAGGGGCAATCGTGTTTGGCCGCACCCATGCTCATACGGTGGGTGAAGTTGCTGGATTTGTTCGTTTTTTTGCAGCGGACTGTTCAAAGGGTCTACAAGCGGCCACGAAACCCGACGTCATAATTGTCGCCGGAAAAATATTCTGACTGAGAGAGACCGGAGAGGCACTTTACGGCTTGTGAATCAAATCCCTTCCAACCTGTTAGCGAGAGAACATTGGGACGGGAACTGCATGCAATGAACATTTTGAGTCAGTCACCTTGCAAAAGGCAATTGTTGACAGAGGTACATGGGCTAGAAATCATAGAACGTGGACAGTAGCTGACTGGCTGAACATAATTTGGTCTGACGAATCACGATTTTGCCGGTATTCCAATGACGCACGTCGTCCAATGCACTGAAGACCAAATGAAGCATTTCATCCTGGATGTGTGCAAGGTCAGATTCAAGCCGGAGGTGGATCTGTGATGTTTTGGGGCGTTTTTTGCATCATGGGCCCGCACACTAAGGTGACCACTAACATGAACCAGCATGTTTATTTAAACATTCTGGATGATCAGGCGTTGGCTTTCAGTCAACATCTGCACGATGAGTATGATATTGTTACCCAAATTTTCTAGATTGCAACAACAAAGTTCATCGGGCTGGACACATACGTGACTGGTTTTATGAACATTCTCCCACCCGATTACATCTCTATTGGCCTCCAAAATCACCTGACTTGAACCTCATTGAAAATCTGTGAGGCATGTTGGAACAGCGGGTAAAACGCCGACATCAGCATCCGCGCTATTTGGTAGTAAATGCTGCTTGTAATGATTTCTTCAAGGGTGGCTAACTTTTTATTCGGTGAGTTTATATTTTATCCACAGACCCCTACATGTTACAGATATGTTAGATCTGTAATAGTAATACTTGTTTTCTGGACTGGTGTCCAGTTAATATAACAATAATGGCGTATGAGCTCCGGAGAGGTCTGTGACAGGTCTCCTATGAGCGACCTGCGTGTCCGTGGGGTGGAGCCCTACATAATATGAAGTCTAATGTTGACGACGGCACATACAGCTTAAGAATTAACCAACAAAGGTTCGATCTGCCCGACCCGACCGGAATTAGAACCCCATTCCCATTCGAGCAATGACCAGTACAGCAGGCTAACCAGTTAGCCAATGACGGGGATCATTACTTTCGTTGGTAGAGACACGTGGAAGTAACCTTGGACTTAAAATTGACACATCGGTATTTGGTGGATTAAAGTGCACGGCATCGCAATATGACGTAATTTCTGCACCTTGCGCACCGTTGCAAATTGTAGGATGTTATAACACAGCGCATACGTTTGAACTCACAACTTTGTTTTCCTGTGTAAACAGTTCGTTTGTCTCCAGTATTTTATACTCTGAATTAGCTGATTCCCTGGTTTCATGATTACTTTGTAGTCATTGCTAGTGTGTACACATCAACAATCAACAAGCAGAAATGAAACTATTCGTGTCAAGAAATGCAAGATTAATATATAAACACTATGAGAGTAGATCCCTGATGAGCGTCCGCTGCTTGCAGAGCACGATGAGTCGCCGGATGATCATGACGCTATCTTTAGAATGTTATTCTTGGCTATCACGATCGGGGTCTTTATCTTGACGTCAGATAGCTCCCTAGTTGGTCCAACGTATGCTGAGTAGACCTCAATCCAGCCCCCAGATCTAGGTAAAACTACTTGACGTGGTCGGGAATTGCATGCGGTGCTCTCGGGTAAGAATGTAGACTCGATAGCGACAGTGCCATAACTACCTCAAAAGTGGCTCCCTCCTCCCCACTTCTTCAAATGGAACGACTTCATGTGATTTAGGTGAGTTCATTACCTTTAGATGATCCTGGCGATGCTCGCTAAAGTAGTTGTTAGTTGCTGTCCTCGTAGATTCATTTTCAATCCTCACTGCGTGTAGATGAAGTACATTGGATGTGAATCTCGAAGGAACTTTAGTACCTCGCTTGTTACTGAAATACGAATGCGCTTTCTTATCGTCTTTAGAGTAGCCAATCAACTCTTAAGTACCTGAAAACATCGTAAAGTCACTCTTGGTCGAAAACACTTCGCTTCTTAAGAAACATTCAATTGGAATATCCAGTAATTGCCCACTCCGATAAATGATTGATTCAGTATAATTTATTGCATTTATTGAGTGGCGAAATTCTCTGCCGTTCACGTTTTCTCGTCTTGAACCCAACCAATCAGCATACTCCGATCATTGCTATTCTTGTGGGCTATTTATATAAGTATGTTTCTACATTCATCACATGAACCCTTCTGGTAAAACAAATCCAAAGCTTCCTCTGTGTTCATCAGCGGTGAACTTTCACGGGTGGGAGCTTGAGTGTGCTGACGGAGTTCATTCCAATTCCTTCTGCCAGGCTCCTCACATTAATCCTTCCTATTTGATCTCTCTTGATCAGTTGTTGTTCTCTTCTGACTTCGAGTGAATTACGTTCTTCGAGGTCCTTGTACTCTTTCATGTTCTTGCCCTTTCAGTATCCTTTGCCTTCATTGAAGGAATCGAACGTTTGCTTTATCCTCTTATAATGATCAAGAGAGGGTTGTTATAATTTAGTTCTGCATCACATTAGAGCCAAATTACCCTAATAAAATTCTAATTAAATTTGGTCTAATAATTAAAAATATTATTGACAAAACAAATATTAAAACCAATCTTACCGTCTTTACGTAAACATCAGATTGTATGTTTGCCGATAACATTCACGAGATGTATTAATACAGACAACATATTTTCAAGAAGAGATATTGAGATTGAAGTTACATCAGACGTAGTTAGGAATGAGTCATTATTATCGTTAATTCCCTTCATTTAAGGCCTTCTGCTCCTCCTTAGAAATTTCTCGTTCGCAGAGCTTCCACTGGTTAAGCCGTTTAAAATGCTCAATTGTATTGTCCACACTATCCATAATTCAGAGCAAATTACACAGCCATAAACTGCTAATGTGACACGTATGTTTAGTACTTCGGAGGCGAGGACGTGGTATGAACATTCCTCAGTGCTTCTTATTCCTCTTCGGACAGTCCTTGAAGTATTTCCTGCCCTTTGGAGATCGCGTAAGTGTCTCAAGGTATTACACACAGCCTGTTGGGAACCTTCTCTTCATATGTCGTACAATTCAGTATGAGGTAGCAATGATGTTTGTTGAATGATAACGTATGATCTCCACAACCACAAAGCAGTACATCACCTCATTATAATGGATGGAACTCACGAAGTATAAACCTATCGCCTACTTAGGCTAGTAAGAGATTCTGCAACGGCGTTCATAATATTGATAAGATGGCGTATGGCTTTTAGTGCCGGGAGTGGCCGAGGACAAGTTCGGCTCGCCAGGTGCAGGTCTTTTGATTTGACTCCCGAAGGCGACCTGCGCATCGTGATGAGGATGAAATGATGTTGAAGACGACACATACACCCAGCCCCCGTGTCAGCGAAATTAACCAATGAAGGTTAACATTTCCGACCCTGCCGGGAATCGAACCCGGGACCCCTGTGGCCAAAGGCCAGCACGCTAACCATTTAGCCATGGAGCCGGACGTAGTATTGATAAGATGTGCTGAGAGTCAGAAGATCTACAGTTCACATTTCCGACAATATATTCCTGGTGAAATCGGGTTACTTATATCGTACACTAGCAGAAAAGTTCATGAAATGTAATAAAGTGCTTCCATGAGTCCTTGTGCAAATTTCTTAGTGATCTGAAAATTGGTTACTACACAAAGAGTGAAGGGAAACGTCACACCACTTCCTTGGCGTAGTCTCAGACACTTCAGCAGGACGAGCTGAAGAAAAGGCGACCATCTGTAACAAAATGAATGCAATAGCAAAGAACTTCGGGCAGTATTTTAGTTTTTTGTGACTGTTGATATTGTTAATTTACGTGGAATACGAACAACATAGCCTTTGAATCTCAAAAATAAACTGTACGTTGCCCGGGTGTCAGACCGGTGCCGCATTAATGGTAATCCAGTGACTGTGTCACTCAGCTATCGTGCACCGAGGCCTTTGAGAAAGAACACAAGTCAGCCTGGGGAACCTGCACTACTTAGAAGCAGGAGGTGTCGTAATCTATATCTTCATATTTTTGCTCGGACCACGTCAATTCACAGGATCAGACCTTTCATGATCATGATCAGAAAACCATTAGATGATAAGAGAGAAGTTCTAGTAGACAAGGGTACCTGTCGCGCAGGATAGTAGGGTCTTGTGCACATGTCTGGTTTCGTTGTTTGACCTAATCCTAATGAAGTGGCTGGTGTTTCCTCGAAACTAGAAATTATGTAGAGAGCTACGTTTATGCAGAAGGAAGCACATTTCCGTATTATATATTTTAATGAAACCTTTACAGATGAATGATAGGAGCCGAAACTACCATGTTCTGTGAAGGCGTGAACGTCCTCAGTGAGGAAATTTAGATCGTCTAATATTTAAAAGTAAATTAAGTCCATTTCGCACATTTTTCCATTATATAAATTTTTCCTGGTCAATAAATACAAAAAATCCTCGGTTACTGACGTTTTCAATACACGGTTTTCTGAATTAAATGTATTGCTCTTGTTTACTATATGTGTGTCCACCTTTTCCCGTTTCTCTACAGGGTTGGATATGAATTGAGATGAATCTTCGTAGGTAGTTTTACGACCAGGTGCCCTTCCTGACGTCAACACGATCAGAGGAGTTAATGAGATGAAATGAATGACGTGATATATGATATTAGGAGAGGGGTGGTATGTTACCCGGTGTGGACACGTAGCCTATGCCTGCCGAATAGCGGCAAGGGATCTGCTAAAGGCTTTACGTCCCCATCTGACGAACGAATCGTTATCAACAGCGTCATAAACTCTCACTCCATCTGAGCACTGCGGACTTCTTGCACGCTATCTAGTGATTATAAAGTGTACACCACCATTTCCCCTAGACTGTTGGCCAACATTCTGATGGTGAAATCTTTCTTCGACCAACGTGACCCGAAAGCGAAGTGTTATACCATATAGACTTCAACGCCTTAACGATCATGGCCACCAGGTGGCTAAGCAGAGATATACAATTACATCTGTTGTAGTTTTCTGTATATATTTAAAACTGAATTATTTAAAAAATATACCATTGACATCAGCAAACTTTCCTGAAGCTAGTAGTATGAGGAGCTCGCCATCTGACACCGGGCGTTACCACTCCAGTACCGCTTAGTGTGGCAAATGTTTACGCTGCAGTAGCATGCATGAGGAGTGGGATGGGGAATTTAACAGCTCGCTGCCGGTGTCTATAAGTCGTGCCGTAGCTGAACGGTGTTAGCATTATTATTAGTGATGTTATATATTTGTTTTTATTCATTTTAATGTTGTGATACCGTTCAGCATAATGCAACTTTTTGAAGCAAAGGTAGGGAAATGCAGAAGAAATGGAGTGATTATTGTTTTAAGAAGAAGTAAAACACTCTACATAACACTAATTAGAGATAAAAAATGGAAAGGATCCCACATTTCGAAAATGAAGGCATCGGGCAAAGAAAGACAAGGGCAACGAAGAGCGTGAAAATTAAAAACATCCCAGGCCTCGTATGTTCTAATACCGTCACGCAACATTGACTTGCAACGGGGAAAATACCACTCAACATCGCAGGATATTATTGGGGCATATTTGAAATACGTCACATCATTACAGTTCAATTGAGGCTCATCCTTCTGTCGCTTTCTACGTATCTGCCTTAATCCATACAGTTAAACATAATTGTAAGAGAATTACAGACAAAATTAGGAGATGTGAAAAATCCGTCTTTGAGACGACTACAAGCAGGTTTGAAAATATGGAATAAAAAGATAAAAGCATTAAAAAATACGAAACGTTTTGGGGAAATATGACCATAATATGAAAAATTACGAGAAATGACAAAAAACGTTAAAAAACCAAAATATGACTTTATACGACCCGTAAAAATTGCATAATTTTAGTCACCGCAGAAAAATCATGCTTTCCACAGAAATAATAAAAAGGAAAAAATAAGACATATTGTAAACATTCGGGCCCTAAACATGATTATGGATATACAGAACACATTATTATTCTATGCATGCCTTATATTATGATAATAGACAATATTTACTATTCTGTACGCTGCACGTTTCTCTCTCAGCAATACCCCGTCAGATGACAACGTGGCAAGTGACAGGAGATAACCGGGATTTGAAGGAAGGCTGTTTTAAATGCATGGCGCTGAAAAATGCATTCCGTATTTGTAAAGTAAATCTGACTCCTTTCAATTTGATGATGTGAAATACTTTGATCAGTTCTGCAATTTCAAATAATTCCTGAATGATAGTAGTAATGACCCTGTATTTAAGTCAGAAATGGGTTAAGTATTTCAATTCACATAAGTCAGTTAATTGTAATTCAGAGTTATTCAAGCATGTAGAGTACTGTTTTCTATACCAGGGCACAATGCAAATGTATTATTATTATTAAGCGTATGGAATTTACAAAATGGACAAATATATACAATATTATACAAAATAAAACCCTGCAAAGAATACATGGTAAGTAGGGAACAATTATACATGGATATCTAAATTGTTTATCCACTGCACTAGGGATACTAAGACATCAGCAAAGTCTTTTCGGTCTCCACCATAAGCACGCAGAGGGCATTTGTCCATTATATGATGCATGGTCTGGACTAAAGCACCACAATCACACGCTGGAGAGTCCCTGAAGCCCCACTGGTGAAGGGAGAATGCAGATCTTCCACAATTAGTGCGAAACCTGTTTAGTGATGCCCACGTTCTTCTTGGCAAACTGAAACCAGCTGGGGCGTGGTTTGGATTAAAGAGGCTTGGCCACTCCGGAGCTGTACAAAACCATTGCTCTTTCCATTCCTCTTTTAAATTGAAACCAGCATCCATTAGATTCTTAGCTGTTTTCATTGGTGGCTTACGGTATTTCAGCCTTTGTCTCCAGAGATCTGCAACATCTCTGTGGATAGGTAGAGTTGGATTGGACATTATCTTATCATATTCTTGAACAAGGGCTCTTGAACGTCGCAGGCTTGGTGGAGCAATGTGGGACAGGACTGGCAGCCAGTGCGTTGCAGTAAGCTTCAGAGTACCAGAGATGATACGCATGGTGGTGTTAAGTTTACATCGACTTTCTACACGTAGCAACTGTTAATCCATACTGAAGAGCAGTATTCAGCTGCAGAATACATGAGGCAAAGCGCAGTACGTCGTAATGTGTCCGCTGAAGCACCCCATGAAGTTCCACACAATTTAAATAGAATATTATTACGTGATCCCAACTTAGATCCGAGGTTTTCAAGATGCTTTCCATATGATAGGGTTCGGTCAAGCGTTACCCCGAGATACTTTGGATTAGGATTGTGCTTTAGCACTGATCCATTGAAGCATTCTTGGAGTTTTGTATTAGCCAACTTGTTTTGGAGATGGAAGCAAGCAAATTCTGTCTTTTTCATGCTGGGTTGTAGTCTCCAGTTTCGGAAGGAAGAGCTAAGTGTATTCAGATCAGATGTCAGGATGGCCTCGGCATGGCTGAGATCTGGATGTTGAATGGCAATGGCTAGGTCATCTGCATAAGAGAATTTTACTGATTTTGTCTCAGGAATATCCAATATGTAGAGATTGAATAGAAGAGTTGCCAATACTGATCCCTGATGAAGGCCATTTTTTAGTTTCCTAAGGTGACTATTTTCATTGATCTCAGCACAATTAACTGATTTAGGAACCGTTTCAAAGTAGAATCTGTGAAAATCCTCTTAATGGTTCAATATAATCCAAATGAAATTTACACTGAATCTTCAGAACAGTACCAGCAAGGCGTGTAAATTTGTTTCCTTGTTTAAATTTTGTGAGAATTTACTGTATAATTTGTAAATGGAAACATTTCTATGTATGTCAATATTAAAATAGATGTCTAAATTCAGACCCTTAATTGAGGAATTTCGTATTCTATTTTTGCCGGCATGCTCCTCTATTTTAAATAGTTTTGTCCGCTTTTTCATCTATTTGTATCTGGTCACCCTACTTTTGGGTGAGATCGTAATTGGCTCCGATGTTCTGTATCGACGTTCGCTGCATCAACAAAGTCTTTTCGGTCTCCACCATAAGCACGCAGAGGGCATTCGTCCATTATATGATGCATGGTCTGGACTAAAGCACCACAATAGCACGATGGAGAGTCCCTGAAGCCCCACTGGTGAAGGGAGAATGCAGATCGTCCACACTTAGTGCGAAACCTGCCCAATTTAACAGACTAAGACCTGTAACAGTACTTTAGACATTGACTTAATCTGTTTTGGTTGATGTTCGTTTCTTTATTACTTCGCATGTACAGAGCCTCATCCGATAAACAACGAACATTAAGAGAACAACAATACAATTCTTGTGAACGAATTCACGGCCGTACAGGTCGTTAGAAAATATTTCTATAAAATGAAATTTGGGACAAGCACCTCGTCCAGATGGCCTCACCTTCTATGCTGAACAGGTGTTGTGTTTGGGCAGAGGGATGGGAAGTTTAGAAGTGATAGGAAAGGAAGAGGGAGAAGTGGGAAACCACGGAAAACCATTTCGAGGATGGTTGAGGTGAGAATCAAACCACCTCTACTCAGTTGACCTCACGAGGCTGAGTGGAACACGTTCCAGCCCTCGTACCAATTTTAAAATTTCGTGGCAGAGCTAGGAAAAGAACCCGGGCCTCCGGGTGTGGCAGCTAATAACACTAACCCCTACATCACAGAGGCGGACGGAATGTTTCTCTACCGAAGCAAAATGGTGTCCTGCAAAATGTGGAAATTAAATGATGTGCTGTAAGGCTTTTTAATGTCTAGCAGCATAGAAACGCTGCTCGACAAAAAAATGCTGACATGAGTAGGGAATGAAAGGTACAGTATGTATAATTTAAAAAAACTTAAATATTTTCTGCCCTCGGCGACTGACTGCCCATTCTTAATTCCGATCATTAATACGATTTTCATTGGTTTGCAGGAACAGCTACGTATTCTCCTTCACCATTGTGTAACACTGCAATACTATTTAACAATGTCTTT
Source organism: Anabrus simplex (assembly GCF_040414725.1). NCBI lineage: Eukaryota > Metazoa > Arthropoda > Insecta > Orthoptera > Tettigoniidae > Anabrus > Anabrus simplex. The sequence continues at coordinate 80,642,176 of NC_090272.1, read as the reverse complement.
GGTATTGACCACATTTTAATGACTGATAATGAATTTATTTATTATTATTAACAAATACATCGCAATTGGGATACATCTCGGTGTAATGATCACTTACAGTAGTGTGGTAATAAAGTAAAGTAAAAACACAATTACCCAAGAAGAACAACAAGAGTAGGGCCTACCTTTTACTTTATGCGGACGATCCGTACTACTTATGTAGCAGCGCTTTTCTAGTTGACTGTTCAACTCTTCCCAGGCCGACTTATTCGTATGGGCCAGGCTTTTCAAACTCGAGCACTTAGTGCTGGGGCGCACCAGCGCTGCACTCAGTAGCATTGTTCCCCTCCTTCCCCACCTACTCCACGCAGTACATTGCATTTTACATCAAGAACAATTATGAGTAAAAAACTTTCGCAACATTAAATCTGTTATGGATACTGCGTCAAAATGTGTAAATTTCTGCTGAAAGCCAGGTTTGAACCATCGGCAGTTCAAATAATTTTTAAAAGATCTCGAGGCAGAATGTAGCGACATTCCCTTCTATTGTATTGTGCGCTGGTTAAGTTGCGTGAAAGTGCTAGCAACCTTCTTTGCAACAATTGAAGAAATTGCTCTTTTCATGGAGATGAAAGGTTCTCCAAAACCAAGGTTGCGGAATAAACAATGGGTAGCGGACCTCTCTTTTTTGGCGGACATAACGTCTTATTTGAATGATTTAAATATTTAATTGCAAAGGAGAAGCACATTGGTTAGCACCATGTGTGAAAGACTTTCAAAATGCAGTGTTTGTTATTGAAAACTCAGCTTGAAGCTGGAAATTTTGGCAATTTTACATCATTAAAATCATTACATTTGTCTACTTACGAAATTCTTAGAGAGTATTCATTTCTTTGAATTGGGCATTGAATTCATTGTGCAAAATCTGTAAAGACGTCTTGAAAATCGCCATCATATTTCCAAACAGGGCTGATAAAACGACAGTGCAACGCAATCCTAAACGACAGGTATTATCACTACAACGGTGATTTTATTTCCTTTTACAAAGGTGTTCATCCACAAGAATTTCCCAGACTTCATGCACTTGCCTTAAAATTTACTACAATGTTCGGTAAAACTTACGCATGCGAACAGATGATTTCAATTCTGAATTGTCCGACTCGTTGGCTGAATGGTCGATTCCAGGCCGGGTCGGGGATTTTAACCTTCCTTGGTTAATTCCAGTAGCCCGGGGGCTGGGTGTTTGTGCTGTCCCCAACATCCCTGCAACTCACACACCACACATAACACTATCCTCCACCACAATAACACACAGTTACCTACATATGGCAGATGCCGCCCACCCTCATGGCAGGTTCTGCCTTACAAGGGCTTCACGCGCCTAGAAATAGCGACACGAAATTAATTAATTAATTAATTAATTCTGAATTTAAATAAATGTAGAACTAGGACTTTTCTGACTGATGTTGTGTTATAGGCTGTGATTAGAGTTTCTACTGCCAAATCGATTGTACCAATATTGGTAAATTAGTTGCCGCAAAACAATGTCAACAATCGACTTAAACCCTAAATGTACATTAAGGCAAACGCAATGTATGTACAGAATACATTGTTTGTTTACGTGTTAACAGAATTGTCATGATTAGAGCCCGGAATTTCATGCACTAATAGGTTAGAATGCAAACTACTGAAGCGAGAAGCAAGTATAGTGTACCTTCACAACGATTATGGTATGGGGTTTGCATAAACATTAGAGGTACGGCCCATCAGAACCCCTATAATTTATGTTACTCTTTCTACATTTTGGAACAGCGGGTGGCCGGCATTTCCTACTAACCAAATTAGTTTGCAATCTAACCTATCACCGCATGAAAATCCGGGCTTTAGTCATAAATAATATTGTTTTCGTAAGCTGCGCGCTGACTTGACGACCTGTGGTTCTGCCTCTGACACTTCCCCTCCTTCCCCCACCACCTCACCGGGGCTACAGCACAGCGTCGGGGCTTCTGCTAGGGCTGGCCGGGGCCATGGAAGCACCTCAGTTGGAATCGCATGGTATAGGCATTACACATGGCACATAAGCGCGTTCGTTTCTTTCTAGTTCCCAGTCTCTTCTATCATACTTGTCACACTACTTCTCATAGAGACTAGTGGAATTAAGTTAAATGAACTAGTAGGGAAATTAAGTGAATGTGTGTAATGGGATTGTGTAATGAATGGTGTCTTTAATATAAACAACTAATGGCAAAAATTATATTTTATATTATATCTTCTTAGTTTGGGTTATATTTAGCTATTTCAAGAACATATTTGGGTGATTATTAGGCCTTACTCATGCGAACCGTACTAATAACATTTTCAACCAGTACAGGAACTACGTAATGTGAACAGTCCTAAGTGAGTGGGGGTTGTTTTAACGCTCTGGAGCCAGTTCAGCCAAGAGCCAATCTAACGGGAATAACTCTTCTTCTGAGACACTTCAGCCAAGAGCCAATCTGACGTGAGTAGCTCTTCTTCTGAGCCAGTTCAGCCAAGGGCCAATCTGAAATGAGTAGCTCTTCTTCTGAGACACTTCAGCCAAGAGCCAATCTAACGGGAATAGCTCTTGTTCTGAGACACTTCAGCCAAGAGCCAATCTGAAATGAGTAGCTCTTCTTCTGAGACAGTTCAGCCAAGAGCCAATCTAACGGGAATAGCTCTTCTTCTGAGACACTTCAGCCAAGAGCCAAGCCAATCTGGCGGGAATAGCTCTTCTTCTGAGGCACTTCAGCCAAGAGCCAATCTGACGTGAATAGCTCTTCTTCGGAGCCAGTTCAGCCAAAAGCCAATCTGATGTGAGTAGCTCTTCTTCTGAGCCAGTTCGAGTGCTGTCATATAATGCAATACGGTACCTTTATTTCTGGTGATTCTTGCTGATGTAAATTGTTCATTATTAAGTTGAATTTAGATGCAGAAAAGGGGATTTAAAGGATATAGGCTATATTTTGTGTCAAGGATAAGTTCATTTAAAGGTATTGTTTACTATAATCAGTAGGGCCCGGATGTTTATGCAGTAATAGGTTAGAATGCAAACTTACTGAAGCGAGTAATAAGTAGAGTCTACCCGCACGACAGTAATGCTATGAGGTTTGCATAAACATTAGGGGTTTGGCCCATTAGAACCCCTAGAATGTATGTTACTCCCACTACATTAAGTTAGAGCGGGCTAGTCGACTTTTCCTACTAACAAAATTATTTAGTAACAAAAGTATTTATTAACATAAACAAACAGGCCGGAGAATTCATTCTAGAGATCGTTGCGTTGATGAAGATCGCTTAATATATGCCTGATTCTACATGTACATTTTCCCTTCCCTTGTTCACACAATACCATGATGCGAGAAAAATTGAACGACAATTCAATCATGCATTTCCATAATCAAGAAAAATAAATAAACTGAACTGAGGTGAACATTTTCATCTAACGATCGACTGTTCGTGGAAAAATGTTCTCTTCGTGTAAGAATCAGAAATTCCGCCAAGATTTTAACTTTTTCAAAAGACATCTGACTTTTAGTTGTCCTCTTATTTTTAAATTAACATTAAGCGCCAAGTTTGAGGCCTTTTATCTTGTTTTTACTCAATTTGGTAAAGTTCTGACAGTAAACTAGTCTGTTGTGTTTTCATCTGAAGATCGTAGAGGCACAATTCACAAATATGCAAAATCTCTTACTTTACCATGTTTAAAACATATCTTTATCGTTTATGTGGATAAACCCTTATTTGTACTCACTCATTATTGTTGAAATAAGCACCTAATAAAACAATAGCTTTTCCATCAAGTATTACTCATTCAAAAACACCTAACACTGTATTTTCATGACGATTAAGCTTCAAAGTTTTCCGCCCCGCCCCCTCTTTCGGACCGTGAGTTAGAGCACCCACACTGATTTTCAACGACCGGCGCCCTTGGTGGCCGCGGCTGTTAACAATAAGCCGAGTTCTCCGCATTCCGGAGGCGGATGAGTTCGAACCCCACTGTCGGCTATCCTGAGATGGTTTTCAATGGTTTTCACTTCCAGGAAAATTCCGAGACATTTCCTAGTCATAGGCCACAGCTGTTTCCTTCCACCTTCTCACCCAACTCCATTCACCATGATTCATCAACTCCTCACCTGATGTTGGAGTCAGGGACGGCATCCGGCCCTAGAAACATGCCATATAATTTAATTTTACCTCATCCCGATCACGTATAAGGAAACAGGATTGAGTAGAAGACAAACATACTGATTACTAGGGCCCGGATGTTTATGCAGTAATAGGTTACAATGCAAACTTACTGAAGGGGATGAAAGGAACCGGCTATGGTCTACGGATAGGAACTATCCCGCCTGGATGTGAAAGTACAGAAGAGTATTCTCAGGACAGCCGACGGTGAGTTGCAAACCCACTCTTCTCCCGAATGTAGAGCCTGCCTCCAAACCCGCTGCACGTTAACACGCGCAGCCACTCAGCTGGTGCCGTTGTTTAATCAAATATTGATGCACTAAAAAAGTACTGAAACTTCGATTATGGATTCGAAGGCTGGAAAAGAGGAGAGTATTTGGCGTCAGGTGTTGTGACATGCCGGTAATTGCGGAAACCTCTCACCGTCACATTCAATACATACGACACAAACTTACGAGACCGCGACAAGTTTTGTGCTCCTTTATGGGACAGGATTTTGGCCGATCACTAGAAAGCAAGAACATAAGTGTCATTTAGTGAAAAAGAGGATGCTACGTTGCTCATTAGGTCATATCCGACTTGACCACATTACAAAACAAAGCTATCAGAGAAAAATGTGGTGGTGTCCCCATATTGGACGAGAAATGAGAACATCACCTATTGTTATCTAATCGCTAGTGCCATCAATTCTGTTGTTAAAAATGCGCTCAACATCTCCCCTCAAGAACACGGACGAAAAGTTGGGTAAAGAAAATCGTGACGGCTGACGGCGCTGGAGATCATGTGAAGTGGCTAGTCATATACAGTACAGCGGGCCCTGCTATGCAGGCCAAAGGAGAAGACACAGAAGAAGATGAAGCACAACTGCAAGTGAAAGGATATTTTCGTTATCTTTAACAGTTTACTAATAAGGAAGGGGCGTTAGGGACTGGAATAATTTACCTAAGGAGATGTTCAATAAATTTCCAATTTCTTTGCAATCGTTTAAGGAAAGGCTAGGAAAACAACAGATGGGGGATCTGCCACCTGGACGACTGCCCTAAATGCAGACAATATAGTGATTGATTGATTGATTGATTGATTAATTGATTGATTGATTGATTGATTGATTGATTGATTGATTGATTGATTGATTGATTGATTGATTGATTGATTGATTGATAATTTGAGTTGAATATCTCAGCTAACTCACCATAGACACCCGGAGGTCCGGGGTCAATTCCAGGCTCTGCCCCGAAATTTTAAAAGTGCCACGAGGGATGAAATGGGGTCCACTCAGCCTTGGGAGGTCAACTGAGTAAAGGGGTCCGATTCCATCCTCAGCCATACTTGAAGTGGTTTCCTGTAGTTTCCCCACATCTCCTCCAGGGAAATGCTGGCATGGTGCCTAATTTAAGGCCACGGCTGCCTCCTTCCCTCTTCCTTGTCTATCCCTTCCGATATTCTCATCACCCCACAAGGCCCCTGTTCAGCATAGCATATGAGGCTGCCTGGGCGAGGTACTGATCCTACTCCCCAGTTGTATTCCCCAGACCCAAAGTCCTACTCTCCAAGACACTGCCCTTGAGACGGTAGAGATGGGATCCCTCGCTGAGTCCGAGGGAGAAACCTAACTCTGGAGAGTAAACGGATTAAGAAAGAAAGAAAGAAAGAAAGAATGAAAGAAAGAAAGAAAGAAAGAAAGAAAGAAAGAAAGAAAGAAAGAAAGAAAGAAGGAAAAACATTTAATATAAATTAGCAAATTAGTTTCTTAAGGAGTCCGCCTCTGTGGTGTAGTAGTCAGTGTGATTAGCTGCAAGCCCCGGAGGCCCGGGTTCGATTCCTAGCTTTGCCACGAAATTTGAAAAGTGGTACGAGGACTGGAACGCGGTCCACTCAGCCTCAAGAAGCCAACTGATTAGAGGAGGGTTCGATTCCCACTTCAGCCATCCTCGAAGTGGTTTTTCGTAGTTTCCCCACTTCTGCAGGTAAATGCTGGGATGGTACCTTACGTAAAACCACGGGCGCTTCCTTCCCTCTTCCTTGTCTATCCTTTCCGATCTTCCCATTCCCTCACAAGGTCCCTGTTCAGTATAGCGGATGAGGCCGTCTGGGAGAGGTACTGGTCGCACATCCCTGTTGTTCCCCCGAACCAAAGTCTCACGTTCCAGGACACTGCCCTTGAGGCGATAGAGGTGGGATCCCTCGCTGAGTCCAAGGAGAAAACCAACTCTGGAGAGTAAACGGATTATCGAGGAAAGAAAGAAAGGAATAAAGAAAGAAAGAAAGAAAGAAACAAAGAAAGAAAGAAGGAAAGTTCATATAAATTAGGAAATTAGTTCCTCAGGGAAATATTTTTGTTTGATAACATTGGATTAATCAAATACGTGTTTTCTTCTCAGGTAGTCCAGTAGAACTGTTTGCATAATGTGGGTTCATCAGTATGAAGCTCAAATAATATGTTTCAAGAAGCATTGAGGGTAGCTATCCATTACTGAAATGAAGAGAGTCGTGAGGAACACCAAGCTTTCGATACATTTTCCGTACTGACTCCTACTACCTTTATTCACACCCCTTTTCTTAGGTTGTACGGATCTTTGATCATACTAATGTACAGTCTCTCAAGCGACTATCAAATATACTCCCCATGCCATGTATAATTTCTCAGCTCACATACTTAGATTGACTGTTGCAGTACGATCATGACATTTCTGCTTTAAGAGCAAACAAAGTAGGATTGCAAGCACATTTTTTTCAAAAATACAAATCATAAGGAAAGGAGGAATTGTTTGGAGAATTCAAATCCAGTGTTTACGACTCTGTGACTGATGTGCCTCAGCGAATAGTAAGGGAAGGGCTTATTGCAACGTCGAATAATACGAGTGTCAAAATGTTACGCAGGGCATTACAGGGTTTAAAGGTCACTTTCTGGTAATAATAATAATAATAATCAGAGTCTGCAGAAGATCTGGAGATATTGCTGAATGGTATGAACTCAGTCTTGGAGAAGGAGTAGACGATGAAAATAAACAAATCCAAACAAAATTAATGGAGTGCAGTCGAAAGAATTCAGGTGATGTAGGAAATGAAATGAAGTCTTAAAGAAAGTACACTCAACTCTCGATTAACCGGGATGATGTACGGTTAAGGCTTCCCGGACAGGTAAAATCGCGGTTAACCTGCAAAAAGTTAAAAATAGAACAGGCGTACTGAAAGTAAAGTTAAAATGATAATAAATGATACTACTGTATTGTATTTTATTAACTGACCCAATACGTTGCAGTAAAAGTAACACAATTAATTAATGGAAAAATAAACACCACTTTTCGCTTAAACTAATAAGTCAAAGACAAATATTCAGACCACCAAACTTTACTGTGTCTGAAAATAATCAATCACGGTTTTCTGCTTTTGTACCGAGAAACACCTTTTCTTTATTTTGATTCTCAAGTTTCTCGAAACAAGTTTTTTGGTGATGAGAGCATCATCCTGACCCTCGATGTACTCCAGCAATTACCCGACATTTGCCCAGGCAGCCCCATGCGAAACTGTTTGTTATGCTTCGAATACTGTAACTCCTAACACTCGTTTCCGGCTCCATGGCTAAACAGTTAGCGTGCTGGCCGTTTGTCACACAAATCCCGGGTTCGATTCCCGGCAGGGCCGGGAATTTCAACCACCATTGGTTAATTTCTCTATCACGTGGGCTGGGTTTATGTGACATCCTCATCACGACGCTCAGATCTTCTACCGGTGTCAAATTAAAAGATCTGCACCTGGCGACCCGAACATGTCCTCGGACACTCCTGGGACTAAAAACCATACGTCATTTCATTCATTTTCCTAACACTAGTGTATTTCTAGTGTTTTTTGATATCGCGGTCAAGCCGCAACGCGGTTGATCCGATTACGGTAAATCGAAAGCTGAGTGTAGTTGAATATTGTTACTAGGGTATTAGATTGCCGGCCCCCGTGGTGTAGGGATAGCGTGCCTGCCTCTTACCCGGAGGCCCCGGGTTCGATTCCCGGCCAGGTCAGGGATTTTTACCTGGACCTGAGGGCTGTTTCGAGGTCCACTCAGCCAACGTGATTAGAATTGAGGAGCTATCTGACGGTGAGATAGCGGCCCCGGTCTAGAAAGCCAAGAATAACGGCCGAGAGGATTTGTCGTGCTGACCACATGACACCTCGTAATCTGCAGGCCTCTTCGGGCTGAGCAGCGGTCGCTTGGTATGCTAAGGCCCTTCTAGGGTTGTAGTACCATGGGGTTTGGTTTTAGGGTATTAGATTAACTAATGATGGCAGAAATAAGGAGGACGTGAAATGCAAACTACCACGTGCAAGGAAGGTCTTCCTTAAGAAATGGAATTTGCTTACTTCCATCATTGATATAGGACTTAGAAAGATGTTCTTGAAGACTTTCGTCTACAGCGTGGCACTGTATGGAAGTGAAACGTGGACCATAACTAGTTCAGGAAGAAAGGGAATAGAAGACCTTGACATGTGGTGTTGCAGAAGAATGCTGATGGTGAGATGGGTACATCGAATAGCGGATGAAGAGTTACTGAATCGAAATGGTGAGAGGAGATCGATCTGGAGAAATTTGACCAGAAGAAGGGAGAGAGAATGATAGGACATAAAGATACCCAGGACTTGATCAGTTGGATTTCAAGGGAAGTGCACGCGGTAAAATGGCACGGGTAGATCGAAGTATGAGTAGGACTAACAGATTGGAGTAGATGCAGGATGTAGCAGTTACGTAGAAATGAAAAGGTTAGCACAGGATAGGGTGGCATGGAGAGCTGCATCAAACCAGCCTATGGACTAATAATAGTGGCGTATGTCCTCCGAAGTGGCCTGGTGCAGGTCTTTCGAACCGACGCCTGTAGACGAACTACTTGTCTGTGAATATGGGGCCCTACCAATGGTGGATTCCATTGTTGAAGGCGATACACATGACCCGTCCCCAAGCTAGAAGAATGAACCAATTAAGGTTAAAATCCAAGACCCGACCGAGAATTAAACACGGGGCCTCTTTGACCATGGAGCTGGAGCACTATCTAATGAATACAAGAATAGATGTGGGTGGGAAGAAGGGTGGGAGTCTTCCGCTGGGTTTTCGAGAATATCTCCCGACTAAAAACTAACTTCAGGTGAAGTGAAAAAATTAGGCATTTCATAAGAATTACATTTATAAGTGGCCGAAGATACCTGCAATGAACGGAGAATTGCCTTATCGTGGACAATTTTCATGTTAATTAAAACACATTAATTGTTTTAATTTTACTCCTGTTAAGTTATTGATTTTATTTATCGCGAATTAACTTACCTGACGTATCTCCTAGATCGTTAATTACACCCCGAGTGTACTGTATTTCTGGATACATTTTCTATTTTTCAAAATGTTGTACTCCATAGAACTTCTGCCTTAAAAATATTCTAAGACTACTGCAGTGGTAAATTTATTTATGGCATAAGATCATCTATTTAGTGGTACTCGTATCATAGGTCGAAATTTAAATTCCTTAGTCATTATGAAGAAAATTTTGAAATTCTTACATATTCGACCCCGCATAACTTCGTCTCTGAGGGTTGAAGCGAAACCGATGTGGTACCATCATTTCAGATTTAGAAAGATTTTTATCTTGGTGTTCCACACACGAGGGGCTGCAATTGGTCTTTATATGGGTGAAATTCCCGATTTTCAAATTTTGAATGTTTTTTAACAAGTTGCTTACGTGGCACCGACACAGATAAATCTTCTGGCGACGATAGGACAGGAAGGATCTAGGAGTGGGAAGGAAGCGACTGTGGTCTTTTCAGCCCAAACATTGGCCTGGTGTGAAATGGAAAACTACGAAGAACCATCTTCAGGGCTGCGGACAGTGGGGTTCGAACCCACTGTCTCCCGAATGCAGACTGATAGCTACGTGACTTAAACCCCGCAGCAACTTGCTCGGAAATTTTTGAAGTCCACAGTCACTTACAGTAGTTCCAGACTGTACTTGTATTCGCTATAATGTGGTCTATTTGCGAATAGAATGAAAATATTATTTTTAAAAATTGGTCGACACATTCACTCGCTTTGGCGCCATAATGCCGTTTTTAATGGACAAAAATAGGAAACAATCGAGTGCACCTGAAACGGTTCAAAAGATAATCCAGGTAACCAAACACAGTCCACACTCAGAATGCTCTATCGTGGATTCGGTGACATGCTCCTCATATGTCACTCGGTGTGATGGTTAGCGCAAAATGAAGAGACAGAGCTATAGTGTCGTACTGTGCAATTTTAGTGGCAGTGTATACGACGATTATCCTCTTAATGAACTATAGTCCAAATACTTAGTAAACGTCCTTCTGAGTGACCGGCGGGGCGTGGTCGTGTAGATAGTGTAAGAGGTCTGATTCTCTCTTCCCGATTCACTATCTCTTACCTCGTTTGTTGACACTTTGTGTTCAGGCACTGCACACAGTGCTTAGCACGATGCGTAGAAGAAGACTGGTGGTGGGAGACGAGGGAGTCCCCTTCGGTTGCCCCTTCCGACATGCACGGTCGATTCCCGAGCAGGACGTTTACAAAGTATTTAGACTATAGGATTGGTATTCTATATTCGAGCACTTGCTTGTTATTCGGCCGCATTATTGAACTGGACCGCCTTGAATTGAACCTCAGATAACAACATACTACACATGAACCCATTTTTACTAAGGATTTTCTCAAAATCATAGCGAATAAATATAAGAGACATTTTATAGTAGGCACAAGTACAGTCTTTCAATAAGTTACTGAGTGGCGGTCTGGAATCTGCTGAGTGAGCGTAATTGAGCAGGCTGAGACGATACGGCCATGCCACGAAAAGCCCAGAAGACATATGATTCAATCAGTAATGAAAATCAAAGTCTGACTCCTTGGCTAAATGGTCATCCTCCGGCCGGGTCGGGTTTAATTCTTCTGGCTCTTCTGGCTTGTTGTTTGCGTTTGTCCTAAAATTCTCCTCATATTCAGAAAACACACCGCACTATCAATCACCACAGAAACACGGAAACGTGACTATATCCTTACACATAGGGTTGGCATCAGGAAGGGCATCTGGCCTTAAAACGGGACCAAATCCACGTGTGCGACACGGATCACACCCGGGACTCCACAAGGTGTGGGTAAGGGGTAGAACGAGGAGTAATGGAAATCATGATGATGATGATGATGATGATGCTTGTTGTTTAAAGGGGCCTAACATCGAGGTCATCGGCCCCTAATGGTACGAAATGAAATAACAAAAAAATCAAATTCATCCACTGACCAAAATGAAATAAAAAATGTCATGAAGAATGAATGGATGGACATGAACCCTACAAAAAAAAAAGAAAAAAACAGCGGATCAGACACAAAAAAAGGTCGTGAATAATAGTATCACTGACCAAGGGACCATTTATAAAGCACAATGATGCTTGATGTCTACACGGGTGCAAAATCCACGACTAAGGCCCCACAGAATGGTATATGTCGGGAGTAAAGTAGAACCATGGTATTTGTCATGTTGGGGTACTAATCAAAAGTAGCGCTCACGGTGTTCCACACAATATGGTACTACTCACAAGTATTGTACTCAGTACAGGTAACGCAGACCTATGGTGTTTCGCACACAATGGCGCCACTCATAGCCAACGCAAACCGATGAGTTTCCTCACCTAGGTGTACTAGTCACGGGCGCCGGTATTCCCGTGGTGTTCCTCACATAGGGGGTACTAATCACAGGCAACGCTGACCCACAGTGCCGCTCATATAGCGGTACAACTCACAGGCTACGCCCAGACCCGCGGTGTTGCTCACATGGGTACGACGCACGGCTACTGGAAATCACCAGGCCAGGCTTTTTACTGTAACTAATCACAAACCTATTTCGTACCTAATGTAGTGGTACTACTCGCCAGAACAGGCAACCCATGGTGTTCCCCGCATGAGGGTACGAATCAAAAGTAGTTTCATGGTTCTAATTCAATCATCCCTTGTTCGCCCCTTTTAGTCGCCTCTTACGACAGGCAGCGGATACTGCGGGCGTATTCTACATGTGCGTCCCCCACCCACAGAGGGTGTAATGGAAATCAGAAGCCAGCCAAGAGATCGATGTCCTTTACAAATAAAAACCCGCGGGAAGCCCAAGTAGTAAATCAAACAGGAGAAATTGGCAAATTCGGCCCAGAAGAGTGGAATAAAAGCTAGAACGAAGAAGGAGAAGAAGATTTAGAAGTACACCAGCTGAGAGGTTTCCTTTCATAACTGTTATTTCAAGGTAGATCCTTTTTGGCACCTTGATTAACCTTTATTGTGATTGATCTATTCAGTGTACAATTAGGAGTTCAGCTTAGTGTTTAAAATAAACCGTTCAACTTTAAAAAAGACGTGTGTACCCTTCAGGCGATTTATCTTCGTAATGGCGTTGCTGAGAAATATGGAGTCTGCCGTTATTAAAATTTACCGAGCTCTTAACGCTCTCAGAGGAGCTAATATCAATTATTGCTGCATTTTTAATATCATTTTTAATATGCAAAGGGAAATTAAATGTTACAATAAACGACTCTTGCTTTTATTGACGCTTGCAAAATTCTAATAAATAATTCGTTCCTTTAGTATCCTGAGCTAAATTCTAACTTCCCTGTCCAAACCTTATTATTATTATTACTAGCTGAAGACAGCCCGCTTTCGCTGCCTTTTTCGTGGCTCCGTGCGGTTTCTCTATATAATACAGAAGACGTGAATAAAAAGACTACTCTTTTTCTGTTTTCTTTTCTTTTTATTACTTTTCTGGGTATCTTACATTATACGTAATTTCAAAAAAATAGCCTACATTCTTGTACACTACATTGGATGTCTTGTTGTCTGGCTCATGAACAAACAGAGTTTCTGCTTGTCCGACACGAGAGTAAGCATCGTGGAGCTGACCATGTATGAAACATGACTCCTTAACTGCGCAAATGTGGAAAGTATCACTTTGACTCTTATTGATAGTCATACTATAAGCTAATCTCATTGGAAATTGTAATTGTTTGAAACAAAATCGCAAATCGTTTGAGGTCAATGGAATTCTTGGTATGAAAACCGAGTTTCCTGTTTCTTTGCCGGTTAGGATTACTGCCTCAGTGATATTGTTAAAGAGCTATATCAGTAAGCATCTGCTTTATGTATATTCAAGAATTACAGAAAATACTCACAGATGTACTCAAGCAGCAAACTCTTATTGTTCTGAGATCGCCAATCTTTTGTGTGATGAATCTAAGAGGGTATATAAAACCAGGGAGTATACATCAACGCCTTCTAGAGAACATTCTCACTCCGATCCTTCCAGTACATTCTCACTCACGTTAATGCATTCAAAGACGAAGTAAGCCATTTTCAAGCCTCACATCTCCCACACCACCACAGCTACAGACATGTAACCCCTATAGTGCACGATAGGACAATCGAGGCTAATACCACACACAGACACAAGTGGTCTGCGATGGGTACTTGTGGCTGCAAGCCAAAATATAGGGACACATACCACACGTCTATTTATATGTACAGTTGGTTACTTTCAACAACACATCTCCCACACCACCACAACTACAGACATGCAACCCCTATAGTGTACGATGGAAGACTGTAGGATAATACCAACAATGAACACCTGCTGTCTGCGGTGGGCAGTTTTGTTTGCAAGGTGAAATATGCGGACACACACGTCTGTTTTATATATTATTATTATTATTATTATTATTATTATTATTATTATTATTGTTACCGTGTTTTAGCGGTAGGTAGAGGCGTAAGAAGGTGCGGGCGTGAATGGGTTTCAAACTACGGAATCAAAGTTAATGTAAAATTAATTTAAAATTTAACTAGGTTATATTTTCTTTTCAAAAACCAAGCAATAACAGACATGGCAGGTACAATGTAGCAAAACAAGGGGAGATACAATATTTACAGGTCTTGGGCTTCACGCCCTGACTTCAGCGATCAGCTCAGTTTTACCACAAACACAAGTTTTAACAGAGGGGCAGAAAACCCCATTCGTCCCTAGGAGCCCCTGGCTCCGAATTACACAGAAAAGCCTCCACGAGGCATATGACACTCCATTTTCAAAAGAGCGATCCGCTCTTAAAATTTAAGCCTCTCAAAGGCCACACCAAACTCTACCTTCAAGCTGTCCTCTAAGGACGTATTCACAGGGGTAAAATACCCAACCTACAGAGGTCTATTACACGAAAAGAAGGTTGATTACATGACCTCTAAAATAACAATTTGAGAGGAGGCGATCTTGCACTCCTAATACACTTTGTTGTTTTTTTTAAAACCTAATCTGGCTCTGGGCCGCTAACGCAAGGGCTAATCCCATACTACAGAGGTGACTTAGAGAAGAACACTTTACATTACATAAACGAAGAATAGTTTGAGAAAATAAGTTCACCTCAAAACAAATGTGAGTGGGAGCTCGAGAGGGTTAGCACTCTCTATCCCAATATGTAGCTTTACAAGAAAAAGATGAAAAGAGTAATTACATTTTAGGAAAAGGTTACATGATGGAAATGCTTCGAACCCGCCGCGAGTGTTAAACTGCCGACCTAGCAAGAAAAGAAGTTATTAATAGGCCATTACCTGGTGTAGAACGGCTGAAGAAGAAAGAGGCGCTTCCCGCCTCCTGCTATGTACTTAATACACTGAAAGATGGAACAGAAGTGGCCCGGAGACCCCAAAATCAGCAGTTTATATCCTCTCGCGGAAGATTCTAGGCGTTAGGGGAAATAAAACACCCTCCCTCAAAGTTTTTATTGGCTAGGGAAAAGAAACCCCTACATAGAGGAAGAAGAAACACATTATTGGTGGAAAATTAATTAAAGAAATTCGGGATTGGCTAGATCCAAAATAAGGGGAAAAAGAGGGGTATACAGCCAACTTAAACCATGACAGAAAGAAATTTAACAAAGAACAAACTCTTGAAATAAAAATTTCTCCAACAAAATAGTTCTTTGATTTCGCACTAGGTTGCACTATTGTAATTCTTCAGTAGTGTCCTCTAGAAGAGAAAGTTCACACTTCTTACTTCAAGCGAAACAAAAACACATCAAAAGTGACACAGTTCAAAAACTCAAAATTTTCCACGTGGTGACATCTTCTGAGAAAGTAGAGAATTAATAGAATAGATAAAGTTCAACCTTCCTCCAGAAGAGGAGTTTCAACTGGCGCAACTTTTAAATAAACGGTGTAGAGGTGTACCGCCCGGTACAGACCTCCCCCCCCAAAAGTTCCTCCAGGGGTGACACATGAAATCAGTTTGAAACAAAGTCCAAGTAATGATGTTGATACGAAGATAGATAGCAGAAGCATTTACAAGATTTCTTAATTCAGTTTCAAAATGTTGTTGTTGCAGGTGAATGAAAGTCTTTATGTTTGTAGAATTTGAATTTCTGAAGATAAACTTTTAATACTTAAAGGTGAAGAAAAATTTTGCAATGTCCACCAAATATTGTAGTTGAATTCCCAAGTGTAGTTATTGCTTATGGTGACTGTCCATGTAGTTGATGTAGATTGAGTCGAATGGCCGGACCGGCCGTTGCAGCTTGCGTCCAACGGAGGCCGCTCGGACCCCTCAAGTACCCTGAGATACCGCTCGCCCGCACTATGAGGGGAGCAGAGGTGTTGGAGTACGCCGCGCCCGCGGTGAACAAATACAGGCTGCGGGCATGTAGCAGGTCGTGCGCCGCACATCAGCCTTGGCCGGGAGGAGAGCTCCGGCTCGCCGTGCACATGTCGTCCTCGCTGGAGAGGAGGGGGCCCATCCCCCTCCCCAGTCGCTGCACGGCGCTGCGCGGCTGCGGGGGCGCTGAAACATTAAAGCTAGGCGGCAGAATTGTGTTGGACAATCATTTTCTTTGAGGGTACAGGCTTGTGGAGAGGTTGAGGGGCCAGCGGCGTGTAGATATCCATGGCATTTACTATTATGAAGCCACAGTGTAAGGTGGAGCAGGAGACGGGAGCGTGGTAATGGCCGTGGCAAGAACAGGATGGCAGTTTAACGGGTCGGGGCAGGTTTTACACCAGGCTTACATCTAAAACCAAAATATTACAGAAGGGGCAGAATGCCTTAAAGTGAAACTCAAAAAAAAATATAACCTTCATATCCTTTCAAAATAAGATGAAGCAAGTTAACACAGAAATTACACCGGTTTCACCTGGGACAGGTGAACTCTAAATATCCTCTCGGTGGCTGGATTACTTAGCAATAAGGTAACCGGCGTAAGAAAATCGAGAATGATACAAGGCCCATGAAATCTGGGGGCAAGCTTGCCCGCGGGAACAAAATTTTTGACCATAACCTGGTCACCTACCTTCAAGGTGGTGGGTCTCCGTCCACGATCATACCTTTCCCTAACCTTTTCATGAGATACTTTAAGATTAGCTTTAGCCTTCTTCCAAAGATCTTTAATGTTGTCCGGATCTATTGTCTCGGGCAGAATGTCATTCAGAGACCAGAGGTTAGAGAGCGGCGTGTTGGGAACGAACTTAAACATCAAAGAAGCTGGAGTAAATTTGTGAGATTCATGAACCGCCGAATTCAAAGCAAAAGCTAACCAATGCAGGGACGTGTCCCACCTAGAATGATCTTCATGATGATAGGCAATAAGTGCGGACCTGAGATTACGGTTAACCCGTTCAGCCAGAGATGGTTGAGGGTAATAAGCAGATGTAGTTACATGAGAGATGGACAAGTCAAAACAAAATTTACGAAACAGATTTGATGTAAAAGCTTTAGCATTATCAGATACAATGTATTGGCACGGACCAAAAGAAGCAAAAATAGAATTTAGGCAAGTAATGGTGGACTGAGCGGTAGCCAGCTTAGTCGGAAATAACCAGGAAAATCTTGTAAAACCATCTACACACACAAAGATGAACTTGTTGGCATTACCCTTTGACTGGGGGAAGGGTCCCACATAATCGATATACAGGCGTTCCATGGGGCGCGACGCTTGATGAGAAGACAAAAGGCCTACTTTAGTGGACATGGTGGGTTTACTGATCAAACAAGATTTACAAGCTTTTACAAGTTCCCGAATTTCACCGTCCATACCTTTCCATATGAACATTTCACGAATCTTTTCACGAGTTTTAAAGATTCCAAGATGCCCCCCCAATGGGGTCTCATGATAGTATTTGAAGATCATAGGTACAAGAACCGCTGGAACAACAACTTTCATCAACTTATCATGCCTCGAAGGGCAACATAGAACACCATTCCTCAGAACATAAGGGACAGCATGTTCCCCAGAAGAAAGGGTTTCCATTATCGGAGCTAGCGTCGGATCTTCACGTTGGTATTTCTCAATATCCCTAAAAAGCATGGGAGCATCTGTTAAGATGGCATTAACACCAGATAGTATGGACTCGGAAGGTGATGAACTGTCGACCGGTTCGTGGGTCTCTACGTCGTTATGAAACATACGGCTGAGTCCATCGGCAACAACATTTTCAGTACCTCTGATATGCCGTACATCGAATTGGAAGGCAGAAATACGGATGGCCCAACGGGCTATACGACCTGTACGACGCGGCCTACCTAAGACCCAACTTAAGGCTTGATTATCTGTCTCCAGATCGAATTTGACGTGTTCCAGATAGAGACGGAACTTTTCTAAGGCGAATAAGACTGCCAAACCTTCAAGCTCATATATGGAGTACTTTGCTTCTTGAGCTGACAATGTCCTAGACGCATAGGCGATGGGTCGCCTCCCTAGTTCAGTCTCTTGAAGAAGAACTGCAGCTACTGCTGACGACGATGCGTCGGTTTGGACGATGAATTTCTTCGAGAAATCAGGCATAGCAAGTACAGGGGCATTACAGAGAGCTAATTTCAGATCTTCAAAAGCGGCTTGTTGAGAAGGTCCCCACTCGAATTTGATGCCTTTCCTACGAAGAAGGTTTAAGGGCGCCGCTCTATTAGCAAAATTAGGAATGAACTTCCTGAAGAAATTCACCATGCCAATGAACCTGGCGATACCTTTAATGTCCTTGGGAGGTTTAAAATCACGGATGGCCTGTGTTCTAGAATGATCGACTGCTACACCATCAGGTGACACAATATGCCCTAGGAATGACATAGAGGGCTTAGCAAAGGCAACCTTGGACAACTTAACAGTTAACCCAGCCTTACGAAGGCGATCGAGAACTTCTCGCAGATGATCTAGGTGCTCTTCAAAAGTCTCTGAAAATACTACGACATCATCTAAGTAGTGATATAAGTACTCGAATTTGATGTCGGAGAAGACCCTATCTAGTAGCCTAGTGAGCACAGCTGCCCCCGTGGGGAGCCCGAAAGGCACGCGGTTGTATTCGTATAAATTCCAGTCCGTGGCAAACGCTGTAAGGTGTTTAGACTCTTCGGCAAGGGGAATTTGATTATAGGCCTGATTTAAGTCCAAGATGGTGAAGAACTTGGCCTTACGAAACCATGAAAAACAAGAATGAAGGTCGGGAAGGGGCACAGATTGTAACACCACCTTCCGATTGAGAGCCCTGTAATCAATGACAGGCCTGAAACCTCCTTGGGGTTTCGGTACTAGAAAAATAGGCGAAGAATACGCTGACTTAGAGGGCCTAATAATACCGTCCTTCAACATCTGATCGATGATTTCCTTCAGAGCCTTCATTTTAGGTGGAGATAGCCTATACGGTGGAAAACGGACAGGAATCGAATCCGTAACCTCAATTTTGTATTCAATAAGGTCAGTAACACCAAGAGTATCAGAGAACACCTCGGGAAACGACTGACACAGTTTCCGAATACTATCAGCCTGCTCCTCAGGTAGATGTCTAAGGTCTAACAACATCTCATCCTGGGTAGGCGAAATAGATGAACATGATACAGAATTACACTTTAACAAGGGAATTCTACAATTGGACGCAAATTTGAATGTGCACGACTTACTCTGGAGATCGAGCACAAGACCAGTGTGAGAAATGAAGTCCGCTCCCAATATGATGGGGCAAGACAAATGCTTGGCCACAAACAATTTGATCTTCCATGTAAATTTAAAAACCCGAATTTTGACATGTAAGGAACCTAGAATTTCTAATGGAGATGAATTAGCCGAAACATATTTAACAGGAGATGAGTCATAGTCAGGGAGTTTACAAACAGATTTCAATTTAGAATACCAATCAGCCGAAATAATGGAACAAACACTGCCTGAATCTAAGAGAGCTGTTATAGGCTCGTTATTTAACTCAATCTTAAGAAAAGGAACAGGTGCGGGGGTATCCGCCGCAATCCTAAGACACTCTTTAGGGCATTCAAAAGATGAATTTGAAGGCTGGTCGTTCTCTGCATTTACAACCTGCTTACTAGGGGCTAAGTCTCGGGAAGATGGATTAGTCGGCTCAGCCGACGCCACTAGTCACTTTTTATTATTGGAATAGCTGGAATTTGCACCAGAAGTTGAGCAGGAGGGGGTGCTATTTGAGTTTGGGCAATTCTTGGCGATATGTGAGAAGGCCCCACACTTAAAACAGCCTTGTGATGACCCTGCTCCATTCCTTGTCCCACTTGACTTGATCAGAGGACACTTATTCCGCAGATGGTCAGGCGACCCGCAAGCATAACATTTACGGGGATTGACTGGTCGGCGAGGTGGAGGCCGAGTGTTACTAAAGGAAGGCGGGGGTTCTTTCGCGACACGCAAAGAATCGGCGTATCTAACTCCTTCCGCTGAGACGGCCAATGCTTCAAGTTCAGAGAAGGTTTGCGGACACGCCGCGAAACACAAATATGACCTGTAGGATGGCGAAATACCTTCTACAATAGCCTGCACAATCTGATCTTCAGGAAAGTGCAGAGCAAACACCCTAGTGTAGAATTTGATATCTTGAATGAAATCAGCCAAGTTTTCATCCAAGCGCTGTACACGGTAATAGTACTTCTGAATCAGGGAGGACCTGGCCCTAGCCGGGATGAAGTTAGCTAGCAAATGGGCATGGAAATCCTCAATAGATGATTGCTCGGCAATGGCTCTTACGATTTTATCAGAGAGAATACCAATAGCATACGGATAGATAATTTGCAAAATTTGACATGGCGAAAGAGAAAAAACCAGAGCATGATCCTGAAATTCCACTAGAAATCTTAAAAATGAAATTACATCACTGGTGGTGTTGACGGAAAACTTAGAGATACCTCTAAGCAACATTGCCAATGGATGAGGCAAGCTACTGAACCCAGGTGACATAGTCGTTAAAGGTTTCAATGGCAAAGAAGTTAATTCCGAGCGGATGTTACCCAATGACGCACGGCGTTCAGATTCGTTGTTCGATGGGGCAGAGATAGCAGCAACGGTTATCCTATTGACTTCTCCCTGAGGAGGCTCTTCATCACTACCTACGTTCACTGTGGCGGGTTGATCAGTTTTGGGAGGAACTTCGCCGGTTAGCAATTGAGTGACCTTATTAGACAATTCAGAAATAGTTTCAAGGAGCGTATTAGCGTCCTTCCTCTGAACGTCATTCACCTTTAGAGACAACAGATCATTAACTCTATTTGCAAAGTGATACAGCCTGCCTTGCACACGCTTAATTTGATTAGGAGACGGATCGTTTTCATCAAAAAAGCTGACTACAGATGCTAGCCCAGTAATATTCTCGACGATCGTGGAAAGAGAGTCATCAATTTCTTTCTCTCCCAAATTGGGGATGGAAATGGGCAAATCAAGGGACTCTCTAAGCTTGTTGGTGTCGATTGCAACCGTGCCTCCAGATTGCACATTTCTGATAGTTAACTCGTATATCAACTCCTCTTTGCGCAAATAGTTAAGGAGGAGAACATCGCGAGGGCCGGGCATGATGACAGAACAATATTGAAAAACTCAAAAAATTCCAGCAACTGAGACAATTGTTAGAGTTCGAATCAAAGCAATGTTTAGCCGTCAAAAGGGGCTAAATTGAGACCCATTCAACCACGCTCTGCTACCACTTGTTACCGTGTTTTAGCGGTAGGTAGAGGCGTAAGAAGGTGCGGGCGTGAATGGGTTTCAAACTACGGAATCAAAGTTAATGTAAAATTAATTTAAAATTTAACTAGGTTATATTTTCTTTTCAAAAACCAAGCAATAACAGACATGGCAGGTACAATGTAGCAAAACAAGGGGAGATACAATATTTACAGGTCTTGGGCTTCACGCCCTGACTTCAGCGATCAGCTCAGTTTTACCACAAACACAAGTTTTAACAGAGGGGCAGAAAACCCCATTCGTCCCTAGGAGCCCCTGGCTCCGAATTACACAGAAAAGCCTCCACGAGGCATATGACACTCCATTTTCAAAAGAGCGATCCGCTCTTAAAATTTAAGCCTCTCAAAGGCCACACCAAACTCTACCTTCAAGCTGTCCTCTAAGGACGTATTCACAGGGGTAAAATACCCAACCTACAGAGGTCTATTACATGAAAAGAAGGTTGATTACATGACCTCTAAAATAACAATTTGAGAGGAGGCGATCTTGCACTCCTAATACACTTTGTTGTTTTTTTTAAAACCTAATCTGGCTCTGGGCCGCTAACGCAAGGGCTAATCCCATACTACAGAGGTGACTTAGAGAAGAACACTTTACATTACATAAACGAAGAATAGTTTGAGAAAATAAGTTCACCTCAAAACAAATGTGAGTGGGAGCTCGAGAGGGTTAGCACTCTCTATCCCAATATGTAGCTTTACAAGAAAAAGATGAAAAGAGTAATTACATTTTAGGAAAAGGTTACATGATGGAAATGCTTCGAACCCGCCGCGAGTGTTAAACTGCCGACCTAGCAAGAAAAGAAGTTATTAATAGGCCATTACCTGGTGTAGAACGGCTGAAGAAGAAAGAGGCGCTTCCCGCCTCCTGCTATGTACTTAATACACTGAAAGATGGAACAGAAGTGGCCCGGAGACCCCAAAATCAGCAGTTTATATCCTCTCGCGGAAGATTCTAGGCGTTAGGGGAAATAAAACACCCTCCCTCAAAGTTTTTATTGGCTAGGGAAAAGAAACCCCTACATAGAGGAAGAAGAAACACATTATTGGTGGAAAATTAATTAAAGAAATTCGGGATTGGCTAGATCCAAAATAAGGGGAAAAAGAGGGGTATACAGCCAACTTAAACCATGACAGAAAGAAATTTAACAAAGAACAAACTCTTGAAATAAAAATTTCTCCAACAAAATAGTTCTTTGATTTCGCACTAGGTTGCACTATTGTAATTCTTCAGTAGTGTCCTCTAGAAGAGAAAGTTCACACTTCTTACTTCAAGCGAAACAAAAACACATCAAAAGTGACACAGTTCAAAAACTCAAAATTTTCCACGTGGTGACATCTTCTGAGAAAGTAGAGAATTAATAGAATAGATAAAGTTCAACCTTCCTCCAGAAGAGGAGTTTCAACTGGCGCAACTTTTAAATAAACGGTGTAGAGGTGTACCGCCCGGTACAATTATTATTATTATTATTATTATTATTATTATTATTATTATTATTATTATTATTTATCGTTAGGGTCACTAAGGACCGCGAGATCTGAACTGTTTGTCTTCTTGCGGGCCCAGCTTTCGCAGTGTGCTTTCTTCCACGCATCAGAATGGACATGCTTCAGTAGAGTTGGGACTTCTTTTTGATAAACCTGTCTAAGTTTGTGTTTGAGTGGTGCTCAGAGTTGAATGGCTGTTCCTGTGATTCCATAGGTCTACTTTCAAAGACCTCCACCAACCAAGGAGGAATCTATTGGAGACTTCTGAAGTAGGATAACACACGTTTACAGATTCTTTCAACTGGCAATCTGAAGAGGTGAGCGTAAAATGTTATCCTTATTTTCCGCATTACGTTTGATATCTTCTCGGCATGGGTTTATGTTTCTAAGTTATTCCGAAGTCCGTAAACTCCATCTTTGAAGTTGAGACCTAGAATTTTTCTGATAACCCTCCTTTTCTTAATTGCTAGGTTTTCAAGCAGGTTATGTGTTCAAATTGTTAAACGTTCTGCTGGATATAATGCTTCAGGTATAATTACAGTTTTCTTCACCATAAGACCTATCTGTGTTGGTGCGACGCAAAGTAACTAGAAAAAAAACCAGTTTGATAATGTCTAATTTTTTGCATTTCCAAAGATAGACTTTTTGTTATATAAGTTTATATTTTGAGTGAGTCGGAAGGTTGTTCCAAACTTGTTGACACGTGTTAAGACGGTGAACTTCTTAGAATTGTTGGATTCATCTCACTCACCAAGGTATTTGAATCTTTCCAGCATCAATATTCTACCCTAGGTAGTCAGAAGATGTGATGGAGCATGTATGATATTCATTGGGCCTAGTTTTACGTCCAGATGCCCTTCCTGACACCAAAATTCTGTGGAAGGATGACAGTTTGTGCTAGGGTCGGTAGTTTGGTGTATTGTATAGAAATGAAGATATCTATTAAGACGAACAAAATGACTCAGTCCCCGAGCCAGAGATCTCTGGTGCGATCAGATATTAGAAAGAGAAACGACTGAGCTACTGATGAGGGTCGGTACCGGCAATCCTGTTCACATTCCTAAAGGCTTTGGTAAAAACAATGTTCCCATTTGAAGATCCACTGAAGAAAATGGAAATTGCAACACCCAGAAGGAGTGGTTTTACATTGCTGTAATTGAACATGCAGAATGAGTGTTCGATTGTGATTCGATGATTACACTTTTAGGTCCCTCTGACCGCAAGTTTGGACAACAATCAATACAGGATGTGCCCACCACGAGCTGCAATTCATTGATGAATTCGTCGAGGCATGGAGTCAATAAGGCCCTGGATCGCTTCCTGAGGAATTGTGGCCCATGCTTGCTGCACTGCACGGGTCAGTTGTTCCAGAGTTGTGGGTGGCTGAGGACGGTTGGCCAGTTGTCGACCCATCTTAACCCACACATGCTCAATAGGACTGAGGTCCGGGGATCTGGCGGGCCATTCTATGGTTATGATGTCGTGGTGAACTTCTCTGGAGATGCGTGCAGTGTGAACCCGGGCACTGTCCTGCTGAAACATTCCATTAGCAATGTTCGCCATCATAGGGACAACCACTGGATTGAGTACCCTATCAACGTAATGTCGAGCAGTCATAGTGCCCTCAGCAAGCACTAGTTGTGATTTCACATTAAAGCCAATAGCTCCCCAGACCATAATGCTTGGCGTTGGCCCTGTGTGCCTCTCGACAATAAGATCTGGGCGGCCCCTCTCCCCGGTACGTCGGCGCACACGATTCCGGCGATCACTGTGGGCAAGACAGAAGCGCGATTCATCACTAAAGACGACCCTATGCCATTCGTCGACCCACGTCAATCTTATTCGACACCAGGCCAGCCTGACACGTCGCTGTTGTGGGGTCAATGGAATACCTTCTGCAGGGACACGGGCTTGTAAACCAGCTGCACGCAGGCGATTACCAACTGTTTGTTGTGTAACGTGGGGTGCCACAGCTGCTCGAATTTCCGCTGCTGTTGCATGGGGTTCCATCCGGGCCATCCGAATGATGCGGCGATCCTCTCTCACAGTTGTCTGTCGCGCTGGGGCTTTGCCAGGTCTACGAGTGTGGGTACCTTCATTTGACCACTGCTGCCATACACGTTGTACCGTAGATGCCTGTCGGTCAACACGTGCAGCGACAGTCCTTAGCGATAATCCAGCCTCACACAGCCCAATTATGCGAGCCCTCTCAAACGGCGACAGTTGTTGATAGCGTTCTCTTCTCTGTCGTCGAGGCATGATTGACGGGGAACACTTCACTGCACAGACTGCAAGTCAACTACGCTACACCAGAGTCCATATACTGGAGTTGATTCCTCCGCGACCAATCACGTGGGGAGACCTGCAGCAACAATTCAAGGGTCTGAAACTTTGGTCGTTTACATACCTATATGGTATCGTTCCGTATCTTGAAAATCAACACAAACGACCAATGCCTTCATGGTGTTGCAATTTCCATTTTGTTAAGTGTAAATTCTCCGGATTCTTGACGATGATTTTAAATCACCAGCTGGTGATATATCCAGAACACTGTGCTACACTTCTGTACCTGTGCTATCAAATAACTTGACATATGCTACCAATGGCGGATGGCCTTGTATCGAAGTAGTCACTACGCTACTTTCATCAGTGATATCTGGTCGTTTAGTAGCGGCGATTGGGATTAGAAGTGTGGGGGGGGGGCGAGCACAAACATTTATAGACAGCAAAAAATCAGGGGCGGTGCGTCATTAAGGGCTAAATGGGCTTAATATCACCAGATTTTTGGACATAAGAAGGCTAGAAATGTTATATTATTTATATTTTGGATAATTAATTGAATGAGAGCAAATTTATGTCTGCGTATCACTGTCTAGAAGTATGATTGTATTACATGTTTTGTACCTTCAACCTGACACAGGGGCTAATTCGCTCTCAGCCCTTACAATGGGTATTGGTAACTCTTTCGAAGGTCAGCAAATCTTTGAGGGAGTGAAAGTTTCAATTCATTTTAAAATGACAAGTTAGGGACTATCTTTGACATGCCCACAATAAGAAAAAACAGTATAGACGAAGCTGTAGCGGCGGTTGTTACGGCGATGTTATTGCAAACTCACTTGTATTTTTCTAACGTCATGTAACATGTTCTGGTGATCATTAACAGAGTGAAGCTTTCGACACAGTTTGCTTTTAGCAGTTGCGGAGTGGAGAGCTTAAGTTGTGGATAGATTTTTTTTAACAGTGGTAAGTATGTAGCGTTTAAAATGGCGAATAGTTTGCATCGCAGAAGAGTAGACGAACGCAATTTCTTTATAAATGAGGTAGGCTCTCATTTTAATATCTTTTATTTTTAGCATGCATTAGAATCAAACATGCCTAACTGTACTAAACTTCTATATAAATAAAATTGTTTCTGTTTGTCTGTTTGTCTGTCTGTTTGTCTGTTCCACCATCACGTCGAAACGGCTGGATAGATCTCAACCAAACTTCATATTTAGAGTATACTGACCCCGGGGAAGGTTTCGATATGCATATCATTTTAAAATCTTTGAAAAGACGGGGGGTTTATAGGAAAAACGGTTTTCCTCCATTTTCTCTTATACTATTATAGGCAAAATATCGAATTTGTCGTATAAGGACGAGACAAAGCTCAATTTAATCCTCTTGACGCAAAAAACAAAACTCGGTAAGCCCTACGGGCCCGAAAACCATGTTTTAAGGCCCTAAAACCAACCGTTACGGAGATATTGGCACCACACTACCCCTGCTCTAGGAATCGGATAAAGAAATGAACTGCCGTAACCATGGCAACGTCAGCTCCAGGATTCTAGAGCAGTGAGATTATGCATGTACGTTTGGGCATAACTGTCAACCAAAATAGGTACAAATAAGACTTAATATCTGGGAAAAAAATATACTGTTGTGTAAGGCACTCATAGGACTCCTTTGGGCGGGGATGGAAAGGGGGTGAAGAACGAGTGTAAAAATCTTACTATATATAGAAATGGAAGTGTGTGTGTAAATGACACATCTCCAACTAAACCACTGGAGCAATTTCAACCAAACTTGGTACACGAATCACTTACTATCGGGAGACGATCACTGTGGGGGGTAAGCCATCCCTAGCGCCCTTAAGGGAGAGGGTCAGGGGGGTGGTAGTTACAATAATAATCGAGAATAGTGTCGAATTCATAGTTTTCGGGGTCGCTGAGTTGAAAAGTGATACTCTAGAATTTTTTTAAAATCCAGCCCCCTTTTAGGTTGGGAGCAAAGGGTGGGGGGGGGGGTGGGGTGAGATATAGAAATAATTAAAAACAGTTTCGAATCCATAGATTTCAGGGTCTCTGAGATGAATAGTATTACTCCGGATTTTTTGCAAATCCAAGTGGGGAGCGAAGGGGGTGAGATATAAAATTAATCGAAAAACTACATATAAAAATATTATCTTCTTCTTCTTACTATATATAAAAATTGATGTATGTGTGTGCGTGGGTGTGTGGGTGTGGGTGTGTATATGACACATCTCCTCCTAAACCACTGGAGCAATTTCACCAAACGTGGTACACTTATCAATTAGTATCAGGAGACAAACCGCGTGAGGGTAAGACACCCCTAGCACCCTTTTGGCAGGGGGCGAGGGGAGTGGTATAAAAATAATCTTATAAATAAAGTTGTTCGTTTCTGTTTGTCTGTTTGTCTGTTTGTCTGTTCCACCATCACGTCGAAACGGCTGGATAGATCTCAACCAAACTTCATATTTAGAGTATACTCATCCCGGGGAAGGTTTAGATACGCATATCATTTTAAAATCTTTGAATACACGGGGGGTTTATAAGAAAACCAGAATGGTTTTTCCACCATCACGTCGAAACGGCTGGATAGATCTCAAGCAAACTTCATATTTAGAGTATACTCCTCCCGGGGAAGGTTTCGATATGCATATCATTTTAAAATATTTGAATACACGGGGGGTTTATAGGAAAACCAGAATGGTTTTTCCACCATCACGTCGAAACGGCTGGATAGATCTCAACCAAACTTCATACTTAGAGTATACTCCTCCCGGGGAAGGATTAGATATGCATATCATTTTAAAATCTTTGAATACACGGGGGGGGGGGGTTATAGGAAAACCAGAATGGTTTTTCCACCATCACGTCGAAACGGCTGGATAGATCTCAACCAAATTTCATATTTAGAGTATACTCATCCCGGGGAAGGTTTCGATATGCATATCATTTTAAAATCATTGAATACACGGAGGTTTATAGGAAAATCAGAACGGTTTTTCCACCATCACGTCGAAACGACTGGATAGATCTCAACCAAACTCCATATTTAGAGTATACTCATCCCGGGGAAGGTTTCGATATGCATATTATTTTAAAATCTTTGAATACACGGGGGGTTTATAGGAAAACCAGAATGGTTTTTCCACCATCACGTCGAAGCGGCTGGGTAGATCTCAACCAAACTTCATATTTAGAGTATACTCCTCCCGGGGAAGGTTTCGATACGCATATCATTTTAAAATCATTGAATACACGGGGGGTTTATAGGAAAACCAGAATGGTTTTTCCACCATCACGTCGAAACGGCTGGATAGATCTCAACAAAATTTCATATTTAGAGTATACTCAACCCGGGGAAGGTTTCGATATGCATATCATTTTAAAATCTTTGATTACACGGGGGTTGATAAGAAAACCAGAATGGTTTTTCCACCATCACGTCGAAACAGCTGGATAGATCTCAACCAAACTTCATATTTAGAGTATACTCCTCCCGGGGAAGGTTTCGATATGCATATCATTTTAAAATCTTTGAATACACGGGGGTTTATAGGAAAACCAGAATAGTTTATCCACCATCACGTCGAAACGGCTGGATAGATCTCAACCAAACTTCATATGTAGAGTATACTCCTCCCGGGGAAGGTTTTGATATGCATATCATTTTAAAATCTTTGAATACACGGGGGGTTTATAGGAAAACCAGAATGGTTTTTCCACCATCACGTCGAAACGGCTGGATGGATCTCAACAAAATTTTATTTAGAGTATACTCATCCCGGGGAAGGTTTCGATATGCATATCATTTTAAAATCTTTGATTACACGGAGGTTTATAAGAAAACCAGTATGGTTTTTCTACCATCACGTCGAAACAGCTGGATAGATCTCAACCAAACTTAATATTTAGAGCATACTCCTCCCGGGGAAGATTTCGATATGCATATCATTTTAAAATCCTTGAATACACGGGGGTTTATAGGAAAACCAGAATGGTTTTTCCACCATCACGTCGAAACGGCTGGATGGATCTCAACCAAATTTCATATTTAGAGTATACTCATCCCGGGGAAGGTTTCGATATGCATATTATTTAAAAAAATTTGAATACACGGGGTGTTTATAGGAAAACCAGAATGGTTTTTCCACCATCACGTCGAAACGGCTGGATATATCTCAACCAATCTTCATATTTAGAGTATACTCCTCCCGGGGAAGGTTTCGATATGCATATCATTTTAAAATCTTTGAATACACGGGGGGTTTATAGGAAAACCAGAATGGTTTTTCCACCATCACGTCGAAACGGCTGGATAGATCTCAACCAAATTTCATATTTAGAGTATACTCATCCCGGGGAAGGTTTCGATATGCATATCATTTTAAAACCTTTGAGTACACGGGGGGTTTATAAGAAAACCAGAATGGTTTTTCCACCATCACGTCGAAACGGCTGGATAGATCTCAACCAAATTTCATATTTAGAGTATACTCATCCCGGGGAAGGTTTCGATATGCATATCATTTTATAATCTTTGAATACACGGGGGTTTATAGGAAAACCAGAATAGTTTATCCACCATCACGTCGAAACGGCTAGATAGATCTCAACCAAATTTCATATTTAGAGTATACTCCTCGCGGGGAAGGTTTCGATATGCATATTATTTTAAAATCTTTGAATACACGGGGCGTTTATAGGAAAACCAGAATGGTTTTTCCACCATCACGTCGAAACGGCTGGATATATCTCAACCAAACTTCATATTTAGAGTATACTCATCCCGGGGAAGGTTTCGATATGCATATCATTTTAAAATCCTTGAATACACGGGGGGTTTATAGGAAAACCAGAATGGTTTTTCCACCATCACGTCGAAACGGCTGGATGGATCTCAACCAAATTTCATATTTAGAGTATACTCATCCCGGGGAAGGTTTCGATATGCATATCATTTTAAAATCTTTAATACACGGGGGGGTTTATAGGAAAACCAGAATGGTTTTTCCACTATCACGTCGAAACGGCTGGATAGATCTCAACCAAACTTCACATTTAGAGCATACTCCTCCCGGGGAAGGTTTCGATATGCATATCATTTTAAAATCTTTGAATAGATGGGGTGTTTATTGGAAAACCAGAATGGTTTTCCTCCATTTTCTCTTATACTATTGATTTTCTGTAAACTTCGTTTACCGTACGTGAAACGTCTCTTCATTATAAACAACTTTCGTTATGTTTATAATTTACCTTACTCTTTACATGACGGAGAAATTTACAATTTTCTGCTGGTACCATGCTCTGCATTGAGTGACCGACAGACCGACAACGAACCTACAGGTTACCATGGCAACGTCTCTGACTGCATGCCAGCAGGAAAGTAACGTATTGCCATTTTCCTCATTATGCTTTTAAATTCTTGGTTGTTCCTTGGGTAGAATGCAAGAAAGGCGTCAATCGGCCTATCTGCGGGATATTGGCGGAATATCGTTGGATGTTATAACCGCCTTCGAATAGATTAAATAATAACACCATTAGTCATCTTCTTATTATTTGTTTACCTAGGAATCAATGGACCTAAATTGCTCCTCTGTTACCGTTTTATTATATCCATAACTCACACTAGCATAATTTATTGAGGGGCATTTGATTTTCCAATACATTCACTTGGCATTTACATATTTGTCGTTTTCCGGCTGTCCTCAGTTATAATCCATTTTCTATTACTTTCAACTTTCTTAACTGTATTATTTTCTTCCTTAATTACGCCGTGTGTACGCGTGTGCTACAAACTACTGGATGTATTTCCACCAATACTCATTTTTAGAATACACCTGTCCTTGATAGATTTTAGGGCAAATATTGTTTCTAAATCCCTGAACTGACTGGGGGTTTATACGAAACCGAAACAGTGATTTTGCACTTCCACAAAATATACACAACCAACGTTAATTTAAATCTACCTGCCTTGGTAGAAATTAATTTCTAAACCTTTTTTCTCATGTGCATCATTTCGATACGAGGATTAATAAGGGAGATATCATTAACGGACCGTTTTTCTGTACAAGTCCCATCGGACTTAACTCACGAGCGGGTGCGTGTAAAGCGTATTCCTTACAACTTGAAAACTACTGAAGACATTCGAACCAAAATTCATATTTAGCATCCACCTGTCCAAAGATAGGTTTTAAACGTAAATAACATTTCATATTCCGGAATGGACTGGCGGTTTATAGGGAACCGAAATGGTGATTTTACTCTTGCACAATATATAGAGAACAAGACCAACCTGACTGGAAATCGACCAAACGTGATGGAATTCCACCTCTAAACCTTTTTTTCATGTGCATTTTTTCGTCAGGAGGATTAATAAGGGAGATATCATGAATGGTCAGTTTTGCAGGTTAAGTCCAGCGGACATAGCCCAAAAGGTGTTTTACATGGAGCAGATTCCTTATCTATATAAATCAAATCGTAACGACTGTGTGCCTCTACACTGACTATTTTGGCGAAATTTTCGTACAGCTTTCCGTTTAAGGGGTAATAATGACCATCTGCATAATTTTTGGTTTAGTTTCTGAAAGTCCTAATTTTTACCCGCCTCGCCGAAAATCCAGATTGCGGCATAATCTGCCAGAAGAAAAAGAAGATAATTGAAATTTGACAAAATTATACGTTTTAGCCTGTAACGAACGGAAAACATCCAAGATCATTAAATTCTTCACTTTTTATCCCCGAAGAATATCGAAATATGCAGGCAATTTTAATAATGGTGCAGACCTTCTGAAATTCCTATCGCATAACAGATTGCACAATCTCCGTTCAATTTGGAATGATCTACAACCTTGGTCTTATTACTCTTTGCCGTATCTGTATCAATTTTACGTTTGATTTTTCTCTATTAATGGATGTTAAGTCAATTTGGAATTTTCACATGCATAATTTACACCTTCGATTACTTATATGAAATACAGAATCATCAAACTCTTCACGAAAATTGGCCCACCCAGTAGCCATATATGAGCCAAATGCTATGTATATAGCTGTCACATAATTATCCGAAAAGTAATGTAATGTGAGATAATCTTACAAGAACGTTACCCTGTTCCACGTTTCTAACTCAATCTGACCCAAGAATAGATTACATATCATAGGACCAGCCATTTAGGCCACTAAATCCGGCGTGTCTTATGGTATAATCCTTTGTCGATATGACGTACGTTTAGTAGCAGTTAATCTGTAAATGAAGGTCTTCAGTATTGTAAACACGCATATAGTTTCGTATGTCGATCTATATATATTCACTGATGTCGATTTGTAGCGATCGAGAAAGGGTGGGTCTGCTATTGTAATCAGTACTCCCCACACCGACTTTGACTGGCAGTATGAAAGGGTTCCTTCTCCAACTCCTGTGTAACTGTCATTAGTAAGGAAGGTCTACAATTGTAATGAATAGTTCACTTCTCGATTTGACTTGCAGAAGGCAAGTGAGCATGCAGTTTTGTTTAAAACTCCCCTACCCGATTGTGTTTGGCAGTAGGCAAGGGTGCCCGCCATTATAAAGAAATGTCCTCATCTAAAATGTGACTGGCATTAGGCATAGTGGCCTGCTATTTTGATGGAAACTCACCAACTTGGTGTGACTGGCAGTAAGCTGGCTGAAAGTAGGAAAATGGGCCTGACATTATAATGATAACTGCACAACTTAATTTCGAGTGGTAGTAGGGTAATTGCATGCCATTATAATAAAAACTCTAATCTGTCTGGAAGTAGGAAAGGGGGGCTGCCATTTTAACGAAAACTCCCCAAATCGATTCTGTCCGCATAGTAGGCAATGGGGCCTGCAATTATAACGTAAACTTCCCAACTCGATTGTGAATGGCAGTAGGCAGTGAGCCTGCCGTTATATCACAAATCCATAACAAACACTTTACATTGGAAACAACGTACGGGGACCTCCCCATGCTCTTTCTC
This sequence comes from Anabrus simplex, assembly GCF_040414725.1. Taxonomy (NCBI): domain Eukaryota; kingdom Metazoa; phylum Arthropoda; class Insecta; order Orthoptera; family Tettigoniidae; genus Anabrus; species Anabrus simplex. The sequence goes on along the minus strand of NC_090272.1, from coordinate 80,609,223 downwards.
GGATAACGCTAAGAGACATGCAATTTTAAAACAATCTTATTTACTGCATGCACACTATTTACTTCGATATTCGAATACAATGTAGAATACCGTAGCGAAGCACGGGTACATTCGCTAGTACTGCTAATAAAAATGTAATGACAAGCCTTAATATGGGTGTATATACCACAGCAGAAACTACAATAATATTAATAATAACATATAACAGTGCAGTAATAATAATAATAATAATAATAATAATAATAATAATAATAATAATAATAATAATAATAATAATAATAATACACTGACTGACAGAGCAAATGCAACACCAAGAAGGAGTGGTTCGAAAGGGATGAAAGTTGGGGAAAAAACAGACACGGCACGGATGAATAATTGATGTTTATTTCAAACCGATATGCAGGTTACACAATGCGCACGGCATCGACTCAGTAGGATGTAGGACCACCGCGAACGGCGATGCACGCAGAAACACGTCGTGGTACAGAGTCAATAAGAGTGCGAATGGTGTCCTGAGGGTTGGTTCTCCATTCTCTGTCAACCATTTGCCACAGTTGGTCGTCCGTACGAGGCTGGGGCAGAGTTTGCAAACGGCGTCCAATGAGATCCCACACGTGTTCGATTGGTGAGAGATCCGGAGAGTACGCTGGCCACGGAAGCATCTGTACACCTCGTAGAGCCTGTTGGGAGATGCGAGCAGTGTGTGGGCGGGCATTATCCTGCTGAAACAGAGCATTGGGCAGCCCCTGAAGGTACGGGAGTGCCACCGGCCGCAGCACATGCTGCACGTAGCGGTGGGCATTTAACGTGCCTTGAATACGCACTAGAGGTGACGTGGAATCATACGCAATAGCGCTCCAAACCATGATGCCGCGTTGTCTAGCGGTAGGGCGCTCCACAGTTACTGTCGGATTTGACCTTTCTCCACGCCGACGCCACACTCGTCTGCGGTGACTATCACTGACAGAACAGAAGCGTGACTCATCGGAGAACACGACGTTCCGCCATTCCCTCATCCAAGTCGCTCTAGCCCGGCACCATGCCAGGCGTGCACGTCTATGCTGTGGAGTCAATGGTAGTCTTCTGAGCGGACGCCGGGAGTGCAGGCCTCCTTCAACCAATCGACGGGAAATTGTTCTGGTCAATATTGGAACAGCCAGGGTGTCTTGCACATGCTGAAGAATGGCGGTTGACGTGGCGTGCGGGGCTGCCACCGCGTGGCGGCGGATGCGCCGATCCTCGCGTGCTGACGTCACTCGGGCTGCGCCTGGACCCCTCGCACGTGCCACATGTCCCTGCGCCAACCATCTTCACCACAGGCGCTGCACCGTGGACACATCCCTATGGGTATCGGCTGCGATTTGACGAAGCGACCAACCTGCCCTTCTCAGCCCGATCACCATACCCCTCGTAAAGTCGTCTGTCTGCTGGAAATGCCTCCGTGACGGCGGCCTGGCATTCTTAGCTATACACGTGTCCTGTGGCACACGACAACACGTTCTACAATGACTGTCGGCTGAGAAATCACGGTACGAAGTGGGTCATTCGCCAACGCCGTGTCCCATTTATCGTTCGCTACGTGCGCAGTACAGCGGCGCATTTCACATCATGAGCATACCTCAGTGACGTCAGTCTACCCTGCAATTGGCATAAAGTTCTGACCACTCCTTCTTGGTGTTGCATTTGCTCTGTCAGTCAGTGTATAATACCCACCTTAGCCTCACCTACCATTTGAGCCGCGAGCCGCTACAAAGAAAAAATACCTGGTTTTAAGGGCTATAGCAGTGGTGGGAGGTGGGAGGACATAAACATTGAAGAAAAAAAGCTACAAAATGGTAAGTTTTTTAATGCTGTCTGAGCAAATTTCTATAGCGACGTAAAGGTTGAGTCTAGCAAATGTAGTGCAGTTTAATAGTACTATAAAATAAAACTTTCACCCAAGGGACAATAATTACCCTACTTATGTATTGCAATTAAATAGAAGTACGGCGTGATTGTACAATTAAAATGTCATTTAGTATTTAACTACACAGTAACAAGGTAGTAACAGACACTAGAGACGGCCAGACTGACGAATGCGCGCGGGAAGCGGGTGAACCATACCCCAGTGTCATTGGTCTTGCTACCCATCCTCACAGCACATACTACAGTACGCGAACCTTTCCTTGATACCAGGTTTTACGGGGGTGAGGAGTAAGGAGGGAGCTCTCCCAGTTCCGGTTATACTGCCAACTGAATGGAAATGAAATCTGAATTGAATCGATAGTACGATCAATCGATAGGAATTTTCTAAACCTTTATTATCTTAAGCCAACAACTGTGTCACACACACACACACAATATATAACATTATACAACATTTCTCGTTGCGAATCTTGTTCCTAGCATGAATTCTATAGTTTGGCTTTGTTGTGTAAACAACAACAGTACTAGTACGTTACGTGTACACCAGATGTCTCACGGCGATTCATAGTTTGTGTGTCAAAGGTTGCCAATACGAATCTCGAAAATAACCGAGGTCTACCGATGCAGCACGAGGGAGCTTATGTATCACGAAAAGGTTCTCGTACTATACAGGCTGCTCCGTTGTATGAATCGGTTAGCCGCAACGAACGACATTTTTTTGGGGCAATTCCCCTAAGCATTTGTCCTATTAAAGAAATTAAAGGAAGGAATAGGCTGAAAAAAATAATAGGGATTGAACAAATCGCTTTTTTATAATTTATAGTTTCATGTGATTGTTAGTAACTCTTAGGTTCTTCAGCCTGTCGAAACTTTTAAAAAGTCAGGTGGCTAAAATGGAATCAAAATTTATTTTTTTCTCCACTAAGTGGGGTGGGGGAACTGCCCCCCTCCCACCCTAATCGCCACTACTGTGGTCGTTGCTCATTGTGGGCGATAACTGAGGACAGTGGTATATCGGGGACTGACTGTAATTACAACGCATTCACAACGAATTCACTGAAAATTTAAAAGGCATCATTTAAAATTATCCATTATAAGTGCTGCAGTATAATAATTTATACGCAATCACACAGGAATGTTAAATATTTCCACAACCGTGACACATCTATTTACAATATATTGAGTGGTTTTCCGTGGTTTCCCACTTCTTCTCCAGGCAAATGCCGGGATGGTACCTAACTTAAGGCCACGGCCGCTTCCTTCCCTCTTTCTTGCCTATCCCTTCCAATCTTCCCATCCCTCCACAAGGCCCATGTTTAGCATAGCAGGTGAGGCCGCCTGCGCGAGGTACTGGTCATTCTCCCCAGTTGTATCCCCGACCAAGAGTCTGAAGCTCCAGGACACTGCCCTTGAGGCGGTAGAGGTGGGATCCCTCGCTGTGTCCGAGGGAAAAGCCGACCCTGGAGGGTAAACAGATGATGATGATGATGATGATGACGATGAATTACTGGCTTTATATTGTATTTACAGTACAACACCATCACATAGAAATTTCCTTAAAATATATAAGATATTGGATTATTTTCTTGGAGAAACTGCTGCGTGTAATGTATTCCAGTTATTAATTCCCCGATTTATGATATCGTTTGAGTTCTAGAGTACTACATCTTAATTGAAGAAAACTATTACAGTTGTAAATTTGGTATTACCTTTCTGTCTAAGACATGTTGCCAAATGTAACCATAGGTAGAATTTCGATATCCGGTTCGGCAAGTGTAAATGAGTGATCCGAAATGGTGGCAGCTCCGGGGACAACTCCGACGAGCTCACAGGTTTGTCATCGTCGGCATTAGAAATATTGGTCTGGATAGGTTAGGTTAGGTTAGGTTAGGTTAGGTTAGGTCCTACTGGTGAGAAGACCACTGGCCTGGAAACGTTAGGTCTGATTAGTGAAAAGAGGCAAGCAAAGCTGCCAACAGGCCTGTGGCACCCCGTGAACTAAAATTGAATGTAACAAAATTTAATGTTATATGGCGCGCACATCATGCTGATTTCAAATGACGCTCTTTCTTTTTTTTCTTCTCACCGCAAATGGTAGTCCTCTGGCCTGACATCACGCGAATTATTATTATTTACTCACTTAATCCATTTTCCATCCAGAGTTGATTTTCACATGGGTTCAGCGAGGATCCTACCTCTATCGCCTCAAGGGCAGTGTCCTATAGTGTGAGACTTTGGTCGGGGATACAAGTGGAATGGAGAATCAGTACTTTGCCGAGGCGGCCTCAGCTGCTATGCTGAACACGGGACTTGTGGGGGATGGGAAGTTCGGAAGATTCAAAGGGATATGCAAGGAGGTGAGAAGGAAGCGGATGTGGCCTTATGTTAGGTAAAATCCCGGCATTTGCCTGGAAAAGAACTAGGAAACCACGGAAAACCACTTCGAGGATGGCTGAGGTGGGAATCGAAACCCGTCTACTCAGTTGAGCTCTCGAGGCTGAGCGGACCCCTTTCCAGTCCTCGTACCACTTTTGAAATTTTGTGGCAGAGCCGCGAATCGAACTCGGGCCTCCGGGGGTTTCAGCTAATCACATTGACCACTATACCACAGAGGGTTCATATAGGTCTTATGGCGACGGTGGAATAGAAAAGAGTTAGGGGGTAGGAAAGAAGCGACCGTGGTACAACCCTGGCATTTGCCTGGTGTGAAAATGGGAAACCAAGGAAGAACCATCTTCAGGGCTGAGGATAGTGGGGTTCGAACCCACTACATCGCGAATAAAAGCTGATAGCTACGTGACTCAAACCACGCAGCAAGTTGCTTGGTCATGCGAACTCTATCTGAGCCAACATGAACACTGCCTTCATCACAGCCGATCACAGCTGGCCAATAGAAACAAATGAAATGGCAGCACTCCCTAGTTTCCGACTGTCTCGGTTTTAAATCTACTTTATAACTAAAAGTTCTATTTAGGGAGGGTAGATTAGTCGCAAGCAAACGCTGAGAGAGGATCTCTTATGTGCTACTTCAGGTATCCTAAAGCATTATTTTTATATTACTCCAACATCCTGACCAGATATCGAAGTACCAACGTAATCGTGTGCGCCCTATATTTTTCCAATCAATAACTCAGGGAGCATTAATCACCAACAGGGTCAGTTTAAAGGGGAGAGCATCCACCTTGGTGAGCACGTTCCATTTAATTACTTAGCTGTAATGATCTCTATGTCGTCCCAGTTGTGCAGAGTCTGGTCGACGAAAGTGGAAAATTTCACCAGCTTCAGTAAGATCACCAGACAGACCACCGACGTGGAAATCCAACCTGATTTTGCGTGTCAGTCTCAGCCAGTTGTGTTGCTCCTTCTAATTGATTAGAATACTACGTAATTAATATCACTTTAAATATTATATCAGGCAGAGCGAGCATTCAACTTGCATTCGCTAGATAGTGGGTTGGAATCCCACCATCGAAAGCTCTGAAGATGGTTTTCGTAGTGTCTCATTTTCACACCAGGCAAATGCAGGGATTATACCTTAATTAAGGCCACGGCCAAAAACCTTCAATGCGTTAGTGAGACGTTAAACAAGTAGCAAAATAATAATAATTATTATTACGAATGCTTACATTCCTCTCCTGAAGGGGGAGGCGGGCCTCTTAGACGATGACGCCGTCTCTCAGGCCAGGAGTGAAGGTGAAGGAGGTGTGTGGAGAAGGTGGGACGGTTAGCGGCCGTGGACTATACGAGGAACTATCCCGGCATTCACCTTAGTGCAGAAGAATGGAAAAACCACGGAATGCCTTCCTTGGTCTTACACGAGAGAGTTTCCCTGGAATTTTACCTACTAAAATTTCCATCAACGCGTTCCTAAGTCGAAGCGTATACCGATTTAAAAAAGTTGTATCTTCCTAACCTAGCGCTTTACTCGTCAGGGGGTGCAAAGAATCTCCCGCTCGAAGTAAAGAAGTCCAACACAAGATTAGCAACATGGAATGTAAGAAATTTGTTCATGGCTGGCAAACTTGATAACATGGCTAAAGAAATGACGAGGTTGAAAATTTATCCTTCTTGTTTTTGTTTTTGTTTTGCTACTTGCTTTACGTCGCACGGACACAGATAGGTCTTATGGCGAGGATGGGATAGAAAAGATCTAAAAGTGAGAAGGAAGTAGTCGTGGCCTTAATTAAGGTATGGCCCCAGATTTTGCCTGGTGTGAAAATGGGAAACCACGGAAAACCATCTTCAAGGCTGCCAACAGTGGGGATCGAACCCACTATCTGCCGGATGCAAGCTCACAGCTGCGCGACCCCTAACCACACGGCCAACTCGCCCGATTTAAAAATTTAAAGGTAAAGGTACCTGCCAAAGTGAAGATGGAAATCTATACTATTCTGGCAGTCCTGAAACCGATAAATTTCACACATATGGTGTAGCAATATTTGTAAATTCGTGAAATATGCCAGCAATTTTGTCCCAATATCAGACAGACTCATGCTTTTACAATTACATGGATAACCCTTCAAGATCAACATAATTCAAGTACCTATGTTTCAACAGCAGATAAAAAGTATGACACTGAGGTGGAAAGATTCTATGGAAGCTTGCAAAACGTTCTGGAATCAACAAAAAATGATAGCATAACCATAATAATGGAGGATTTCAATGCTATGATCGGCAAGGGCAGACGAGGAAACTTGATAGAAAATTGGGGACTCGGACAATCAAATGAACGCGGGAATAGGTTATACGAATTATGGCAAGAAAAGGAAATGGTTACTTATTGCACACACATGGCATCATCTTCGTCGATTATGTACTTGGGTTTCACCTGGTGACAGTGAACGTGATAAGGAACCAAATTGATTACATCCTCATGAGTAAGAGGTTCAGAAACTTCATTAAAAGAGTTAGGCCTAGTACACTAGCATCCAAAAGTTAAGCATAAGTTACGAGTAAGCAGGGCAACAGGAAATAGATCGCAAATCGCACGACATGTGCACCTACCATACTTACGTTTTCGCTCTGTGTAGGAAAGGAGTGTTCCCTGCTTTGACTAGTGGCGTAACCGCAAGGTAAACACAGCCAGTGCCTGCGCCCCATATTCCCTCAGTCGTGTAGACTCGGGGTGAACGTGATAACATAATGGCACAACGACGCCATTTGGATCCTGTTTTGCAGGGTAGAATACTCGGCCGCCTGGAAGCAGGCCAAACACAGACCGAAGTCGCCGTATCCTTGAATGTGCCACAAAGTGTCATTTTCAGGCTTTGGAGACGATTTCGAAACACAGGAGATGTTAGTCGTAGGCCAGTACCAGGTCGACCAATTGTAACCACCCCTCAGCAGGACCGATATCTGGTCTTAACCACCCGCTAAAATCGGAGTGCACCTACAAGACAATTGTCGGAGCTTGCCTTTCCCGGCAAACTGTGTACCGGAGGCTCAGAGCAGCAGGGTTGTTTGCCCAGTGGTGTGCGTCTCGCTTACTCCAGCACAGAGACAGGCCCGCTTACTGTCAATATCGAAACTGGACCATGCATGTGCTTTTCACAGATGAATCCCGCTTTAGTTTACAGATCGATTCCCGTTGCACATTAATCTGGAGAGAACCGGGTAGCCGATAAAACCATAGGAACATCGTGGAACGGGACCAGTATGGTGGTGGTGGCGTCATGATGTGGAGCTGCATCATGTTGAATGGCCGTACGAACTTGCACATCTTTATGGGTGGTCCGAGGAACACTGTTAACGCTCGGAGATACAGGGATGAGGTACTGAGACCACATGTTCGACTCTTCAGAGGTGCAGGGAAGACATTCATCTCATGGACTGGCCAGCGAGGTCCGCGGATCTGAATCATATAGGACATGCCTGGGATGCATTGGGGAGGCGAATTGCATCCCGTCAGCCTCCACCATGGACCCTCCAAGACCTTCGCATTGCCCTTTCGGAGGAATGGGATCGACTGCCACAACAGCTATTAGACCATCTGATAGAGAGCATGCCACGTCGCTGCGAAGCATGTGTGGCCGTTAGAGGTAACCATACACCCTATTAACAGCATATTTTGTTGTGGAAGATATTGCCAAGTTTTGTTAGCTGTTGTCAAATGTGTACCTTGGCTATCCGAACCTTTCTGACAGTGTTCTTTTGGGCAAAGTTTGTGACATATGGTATGTGATTCAGCTTCCGTTTGTTCAGCGATCCGTCTGATATTCCTATCAGGCGGTATGACCTCGGTTAGTGATTATGCTTAACTTTTGGACACTAGTGTACATACCCAGGAGCAGATAGACGTTCTGACCATAATTCACTAGCTTCTGATGTACAACTGAAATTGAAAGTTTAACAAAAGAACGAAACATTCCAACCGAACTAACCAAAGAAAATTGGTTAACAGTGAAATAAAACAAAATGTTGCAAAAGTAATTAACGAACAGGTAAGACAAATATCATTGAATAGTCAACAGATGGAAAACCAGTGGGAGGAAGTAAAATAAGCTATACAGAAAGTAAATAAGAAATAATTACAGTCTGATGAAAGAACAAAAGAAGATGTGGATGACGGATGATATCTTGGACTTAATGGAAGGTCGCAGAAAAGCTAACAAAAATAAGGCTCAATACCTTCAAATATATGGTCAAATTAGAAGAGAAATTAGAAAAGAAAAAAAATTGGATGAATGAAAAAGGCAGAGACAAAGAGAATTTGAAAAAATCCGATACCTTCAATAAGCACAAAATTATAAAAGAAGTAAATGGAACGTTCAGAAGAAAGATGCCTCTTGTTATAGAAGATAATTCAAGGAAACCTATCATAAATCATCTTGGCAAAATTAAGATATGTGAAGAATATATCAAAGAACTCTTGTATGATGAAATGGCGTATGGCTTTTAGTGCCGGGAGATCCCAGGACGGGTTCGGCTCGCCAGGTGCAGGTTTTTTGATTTGACTCCCGTAGGCAACCTGCGCGTCGGGATGAGGATGAAATAATGATGTTGAAGACAACACATACACTCAGCCCCCGTGCCCGGAAAATTAACCAATGATGGTTAAAATTCCCGACCCTGCCGGGAATCGAACCCGGGACCCCTGTGACCAAAGGCCAGCACGCTAACCATTTAGCCATGGAGCCGGACACTGGTATGATAATCGACCAACATTAAATGAAAATCGCAAATGCTGAAATGGACCTAGAATTTTGAAATCGGAAGTAATTCATGCGATAAGCCAATTATAAGATAGGAAAGCTTAAGGCCCAGATGAAATTCCAGCTGAAGTTATGAAACTTATCAATGATGAGCAAATGAATAACATAGTGGAAAGATTGGCTAACCTCTACTTTCATTCCCCGTAAAGAAAGAAAAACATCTCAAAAGAATGGCCTAATGAGCCATTTGTTGAAATCTTTCTTGAAAGTTATCGATGCTCGAATAAGGAAGAAATGTGAGGAAACCTGGATGATGCCCAGTTTGGATTTCGGAACGCGTGAGGCTATTTTCAGTTTAAACGACTCTTCTTCAAGAAGCAATCTTCGCCTGTTTCATAGTTTATGAAAATGATTTTGATAGAGTAAAACATACCGAACGCATCAGACTACTGCAGCAAACTGGAATTGATGATATACATATAAGAATTATTGAAAACCTGTACTGGCATCAGAAGGCTGTGGTGAAGGTTGATGATGATACAACGGACTACATAGAAATCCGACGAGGAGTTCGTCAAGGCTGTGTTTTGTTTCCGTTATTGTTTAACATCTATTCAGATGTCATACTTAACGCAGCATCAGACGATTTGGAAGTGGGAATTTAAGTAAATGGAGAACTAATAAGTAATTTGCGATATGCAGATGCCACAGTCATTATTGCTAATAGTGTTGAAAGCTTGCAACTATTTTAGTATCGTGGTCGCCACGACATTTACATAATTTGTTTGCCCACCCGAATTAATTGTATATATATGTATAATGTATCATATGTAATTTTATTCATTATTAACGTCCATCATCATCATTTATGTAATTGGCACGTAAGAACGAGAAATAACTTATAATTGTAATATATTAGAATATTTCGTTGTAATGTCAAGACAGATCTTGCGCTAACAGGTTGTTTGCTGTCTCGCAATAGTCCAGGAAGTTTAATTTTGGAAGGTTCTTGGAAACGTACGCAACAGTACGAGGGAAGGACATAGTTTCGTTGTTGGGACGCTAAATTACCCCATATCGAGTGCTCCTACCAGGAGGGCTTTTCCTGTCAAGGACAGACACTTCATCTATATATCGACAGGGTGGCGACGTATATCGGCTCTCATTGGAATGAGGTGTCATGTGACATCAAGGGAAGAAGTGGGAATATCAAGAGGATTTATATAGATCTACACTGCGTGGTGAAGTTCATTCTGCATACAGCTTTCTTGAGTCTCCATTCTCAGGTAGTCCACGGGCTTTTAGAGTGTCAGTCGGCTATTTGAGTGCATCGCTTATGATGTGCTTATACTCAACATTTCTTATCGACTCTGTGAGACTTACTCAGATTATTTAGAAAGACAAGTTCATATAATATAGAAGGACTGGATGTTTTCAGTCCTCTCTATTCAAGTAATTCCGATGTGGAATTTCACATTGTAAGGCTGGTACTATGTTTTTGGTACTTTAGCACAATAAGGAGTGATAGATTCAGGGCGAAATCCATTCCATGAAGCAGATGCCAAGGATGATGCTGTTGGAAGAGGGACGACAACGATCAACCACGGAAGCAGACGACGAAAAGATCAACCTCCGGTGAGCATGAGTTAGCCCTGTTATCGCAAGTCCGCGTGTGTAGTATTGAATAGTAATCTTACTCAGTAATTTTTAATTTTGGAAGAAACTCGTCTTTACGTAATTTCACCTTTTTTGGAATAAAACTATTTCTTTGTACATCGTTAAATAATTTACTTTTTAGTAGGTTCCCTATGTTTTTCCACTTAGTATTTAATGGTTAGTATCCTTATACCTCACGACCGGGATAGTCTCTTTAAATTAAGTTTAGAATTTTTTAGATCTAAATTAGGTTTCAAATTACATTTAATTTCGAAGCCTGGCGCCCAGCTTGCAATTGTTGTAAATTATCTATATCGTAACTCTTGGGCATGTTAATTACGATCGCCATCGAGGAGCAAGGTCATAACGACAATCTATCTTGTCAGAATTTAGTTTGTTCTGGTGTTTGATCCGTTACACTATTCCTGGACAAAATTAATGTACTTGGGGAAGAGATGGGTCTAAACATCAACATAAAATAAAAACTAATGGTTTTCAGCAGAGGAAGAAATATTGCTACCAATACCAACAAATTCAACAAGTAAATACATTTAAATATCTTGGTTGTTGGATAACGGATGATCTGAACCCAGACCTAGAAATTAAGACCCGAATAGAAATTGCAAGATCAACATTCAGGAAGATGAAGACATTACTGTGTGATGATGCATTAAATTTGAAACTTCGGCAGCGTATGGTGATATATTATATTTGGTCTACTCTCCTTTATGGGGTTGAAGTTTAGATATTAAAAGAGGACACCATTAAAAGACTAGAAGTTTTAGAACTTTGGCTTTATAGATGATTGCTCAGAGTCTCGTGGATTGACCATGCCATTAATGAACAAGTATTACAGAGAGCAAACTGAAAAAAAACAAACTGGAAACCACCATCAAATGCATAAAAATTGCATAAATACTGCATGTTTTGCGTGGTGAAAAACACGCAGTTTTACATCTAATTTTGAAAGGTAAAATTGAAGGGCGCCGAGGAGTAGGCAGGAGGAGAACAACATACCTTGAGGATTTTAAAGACTGGACAGGCATAAAATTCACTGAAGAACTCTACCGTGTTGCTGAAGACAGAAAAGCACTCTCCACATTGATCGCCAAAGTCCGGGAGACTGGGCAGGGCATATAGAAGAAGAAGATGAAGAAGAATAAGAAGAAGAAGAAGAATCTGACTGAAAATCTGTCTCTTTTCTTTGACAATATTCAATACCTCATTCTTGGTCTTCTTCTCCAACCGACTTATCCGTTGCAGTCGACGCCAACACCACATCTCAAAGGCTTATAGACTCTTAATTTCACTCTGATGATGATGATGATGATGATGATGATGCTTGTTGTTTTAAGGGGCCTAACATCGAAGGTCATCGGCCCTAATTTCACTCTTGGTTAACGTCCAGTTCTTAGCACAATACAGCGCAACACAATATTTCATTACTTTTTACTAAAATGAGGGACATTGTGTTCTGACAAAGAAGGGACTGTTTATCACTGAAGGCTTGCTTTGCTATTGCTATTCGTGTTTTTATTTCAGTGTGACACTGAAGGTTTTCTGTTATGATCTAGCCAAGGCATTTGCACTGTGCTATCTGTTGTACAGGCTCATCACTAGAGGCCGGATTTCCATGCAAATGCATGTTTTTAAATAAGCTGGTTACAATTCTCAAACTTTGCAAATATTCGTTTTATGGCTTAACGATTCCAAATAACCGTTCTTTTTCCGTGCATGTTTGCATGTTTTGGCCATTTTAGGACAAAATTCATGCATAATGCATATTTTGAAGATTTTGGATTTAATAACAAATATTTGGACGTTTAATATTGCATAATATGACTTTTCTTGTGACTTTGGCGCATATATAATGTTAACTTGCATGATAGTGCCTTTTAGGAATGTTGGTTTGCAGAATTTGGGGCCTTTTTTCCACGTTATACAGAATGTTTATTACTGAGAAACGGAGAGAATGTATTCCTGGCATCCTACATGACAACCAAAATTAGTACATATTCCAATTAACCAAACACTTTCTCATCTACTGCTTGAGTAAACATTCACGTAAGCCGGAAGACCCCACGTCGATCTGTGTAATTCTTGGGATTTAATTGTCCCAGTTATACATTGTTATAAATCGAACCATACATTGTGCATTACTCATTGACGGCTCATTCTTTCGTCTGTGTTAGACGAACAAAATAAAACTTGTATCGCATTTCTGTGACGCCGCGTTACTGAGCTAGCAGCACTGAACCCTCTTCCGTTGTTATCCTGGATTTTCCTACCGGGAACTCTCACTCGTCACTTTGTTATCGCAGCAGGCAATCAATGCCAGTTATTGAGGAGATTCAAATGTGTCCGCCATCATCGCACGGAGAAGTATAGCCGCGGCAGCCAGATATAAGTTGAAAAAAGTTATCTGTTCAAATCCTGATTTTGATAGTGCATGAATGCATGCATAGTTTGAGATTTGATAGTGCATGGAAATCCGGGCTCTACTGATGACTATCGCTTATATAGTGCTGTTTCTCATTGTATAGTAATGAAGATCATCATATATAAGACGTATAGTAGTAAAAATGCAAAAGACGTACAATTTGACCTCACTTTATCCCAGATGTCTTCAATTAACTATGCACTGTCAGTTCTTGTGACGTAGAACTTCTGTGGTTAAGGATGTGCTGACAGATAAACGAACGAGCTTAAATCAGGGCGAGTTGGAGAAATTAGTTGTTGTACAAATATTTCAAAAGGAAGTGAATTTTGATTGTACATATTTCCAGTTTATCGTGCATATTTTGAGATTTGATAGTGCATGGAAATCCGGGCTGTACTCATCACTGATCATTACGTGCAGTCGACGTGGGTTTCTACTAAACAACATGACTTTTGTTTTATTAATATTCATTTTCATACCAAATTCCCTAGCTTATTCATTCAACTTTAGCAACAATTTCATCCAAGGAAGCGAAGAGGACTCTGAGCAATATAATGAAAATACACTTATTTTTATTAAAGTGGGAACACGTGTTGGAGATTTGGGTCATGGCTTCAGAAAATCTACGAGTCATTAAGTCTGAGGCAGCATCTAGATGCGTTTGTAGAGCGATGAACGCGAACATTCTCCGACAGGGAAGCTGTCACATTTTATTTCGTCGTAAACCGAAGCAAATGAACGCGGCAGTAATCAAATGGCAGTAGTAAACGCTTTCCAAGATATTTTCATTTGCCAAGCCTTCCGAAGATTTCCATGGCAACGCCGGGCCGTAAAGTGTGTGGCAGCGCTGACTGGGGACTGTAATCAAACAGGCAGTCATTTTAATGGACCCGCATGTGTTTATTTACTGCTCGCGTGATGCCTTGACTGGATGAGAAATGACGATGAAGTATTTCTCATCTAAGCCTAACGTGTGAAGAAATAATTTGCTGCAATAAGCTACAGAGGCGATATACCTGCACTTAAATTAGAAGTTTATAAGGTCACTGATATAATAATAATAATAATAATAATAATAATAATAATAATAATAATAATAATAATAATAATAATAATAATAATACGTCCAGAAGACTGGGCAGGGCAGATAGAAGAAGAAGAAGAAGAAGAAGAAGAACCTGCATCAACAGCTGTCTCTTTTTTGGACAATGTTCAATACCTTCTTCTTCAACGTATCCGTTGCAGCCGACGCCAACCCCACATCTCAAATGCTTCTAGCTTATATTATTATTGTTACGGGGATACCCGTGGACCAGCAGAGGTGAAAGAAGGTGCCGGGGTGAATGGGTCTAACTACAAAATCAAAGTTAATTTAAAACTGTAACAAAGGTTATATATTTTTTCTTTAAAAAAAACAAGTAACAATGTAACAGGTACCAGTAGCAATAAACAAGTCTTAGGAATGACAAGATTGGTGGTATAAACAGATCTTGGCTTCAAGCCCTCACTTCACAAATTCCTGAGTTACACGCTCAACTTTACAAAGATCACAACTTTACTTAAGGGCAGAAATCCCCTAATACGTGGAGCCCTTGCTCCAGCAATTACAATATCCGGCCTCCCAGAGGCACTTTTACAACACTAGAAAAAGAGCTAACGTGCTCTCAGCTCTCGAGCCTACTCAAGGCAATATCACAAAATTACAATTACTTGCCATGAAGGCACAACTTACAAAATCTGAAACAGGGGTATCTAGTACCCAACCTATTGGGCCGTAGTAGAAAAGAACAGGTTAAGTAAATGGCCCAAAACACAAACGGAATGGAGGCGCGTATCTGCACTCCAAGATATGAAGTCTGAAAACCTAAGGGGCACTAGGCCGATGTAACAGGGGCTATTCCCAAACTATGGAGGTGACTCGTATAAGAATAATTTAAGACATTACGGAAAGGAAGGAAACCAGTTACAAAACGTAGTCACCTCAAACCAATATGAAGGGGAGCTCGAGGGGGTACGTCACTCTCTATCCCAGAATTACAGTGAGAGATTTTATGAAATTTTTACATTAGCCGGCAGAACTTACATTTTAGAGAAGTTGGTTACATAGTTAAGTTTTCGGACCTTTCCCTCAGGTTAAACTGCGGAGCTAGCAAAGTAGTAAGATGTTAGATGCCCATTACCTTGTTGAAGAACTGCTGCCTAATGAAAGAGGCGCCTCCCGCCTCCTGCTTGACACACACACACACACGCACACACACACACACACACACACACACACACAGTTAGATGACGATCAATTGGCCAAGAAACGTGAAAATCCCCAGTTGATAAACCCTCGGGGAAAGAAATGATGATAATGATGATGATGACCTATCGAAGGATAACTTAAATACACTATAAAGAGTAAAGGCCTGGCAAAAAAACGCTCCTTCGAGACTAACCTATGCCCTACAGGGTATTATTGGTTAAATTTTAAAACTGACACTCAGAATCGAAGAAGAAATACGGGATTGGTTGGAAATTAATTAAAAAAATTAGGGATTGGCTGGATTCAAAACTAGCGGAAAGAAAAGATCAATATTGCCAACCCAAAAATGAATGAATGAAATTTAGTAAAGAAAAAACTTATGAACACAAAACTTCTTCAAATCAAGGTTCTTCCACTTCGCACCAGGGTGCATGTTCATAGTTTATGAGCAGTGACACCTGTTGAAGAAAGTTCAGTCTTCTTGATAAAGGGCTAACAAAACAAGTAGAATTCACACAGTACTGGAAACATCACTGTAACAAATTTACGTCAAATTACTGTAGTGACATCATCTGAGAGGCGCAACATTTAAATGCGCGGCGTTGGGGTGTACCTCCCGGTACAATTATTATTATTATTATTATTATTATTATTATTATTATTATTATTATTATTATTATTATTATTATTATTATTATTATTATTATTATTATTATTATTGGGCGTGTGTTTCTCCGCAGCATTCATAATAAATAGGTCAGATTTCTCGTTTTGATATGCCTGTCATAGTCATATTGATTTTGCCTGCCCGTTTCGATGGTTTTATGAACATTTACTAAGAAGCGTGATGTGGTATGCCACAGTTCGTAGTCAGAACTGATCCATTTTGACGTCATCATGTCGTCTGTTTGGTAAAAAATCTATCCATTTATTCGTTGTTTAATCTTGTTGTTCTTCTATATAGAACGGTTGTTTTGTGAGGGCATAGGTTAGTCTCGCAGGAGCGTTTTTTGCCAGGCCTTTACTCTTTATAGTATATTTAAGTTATCCTTCGATAGGTCATCATCATCATCATCATTTCTTCGCTCCAGCAAGCCGGGTGCGGTTGTGTACGAGCCTCCTCCAGTTTGTCCTATCCATCCGCAGGTAATTTCTAAGGCGTACGTGATGACTGGGACTGTTTGTACGTAGACTTTTCTCTTTCAGCAGCGATCTGCATCCGATAAAAATATTTGGAAGCTGGGAAAAGTTGGAGAGTCAAAGAGTATCTAGCAGGAAATAGTATTCTTTCGTGATCAGAAGAAGTGTATACTCTCTGGCTTGACAGGTAGTTATCAAAAATAGCTGCACGCAGTGACATTACTAAAGATAAAATCCATAAACCAGATTAGTAATGAAAGTGTTAGTCGCATGGCAACCTGCTTAGTGCAGAATGTATTGCGGGTTAGGTTAAGCCTTCGCCTGCAATTATTGGAGTGATATTTGATAATCTGGCTTTATGATTACTCAAAGGTCCGGCTCCATGGCTAAATGGTTAGCGTTCTGGCCTTTGGTCACAGGGGTCCCGGGTTCGATTCCCGGCAGGGTCGGGAATTTTAAACTTAATTGGTTAAATTCGCTGGCACGGGGGCTGGGTATATGTGTCACCTTCATCATCATTTCATCCTCATCACGACGCGCAGGTCACCTACGAGCGTCAAATAAAAAGACCTTGCATCTGGCGAACCGAACTTGTCCTCGGACACTCCCGGCACTAAAAGCCATACGCCATTTTACTTCATTACTCAAAGATGACTGAACTTATCAACAGGGTTGGAAATCAGAAAGAAATGGTGGTGGTGGTGGTGAGGGGGTGGGGGGAGAAGGAACGTAGGGCTTAACTACTGGTGTTTATTTCAGGCAATATCCGGCAGGGGAGTGGGTATAAAATTCTCCTGTAAGTAAATTAACCTCTCCCCCAGAAAAAAATGTACTTTTAAAATACTTTTTGTTGTTATTACAAGAATGATAAACATTAAGAAGTTATTCCAATCGGCTGAAAAGTTTATGAGAGACTGTCCTTTTCTTAAGAATGGCCAGATGAGTCGCAATTTGTCTTTATTTATTGCTTTATTAGTGGGACCTTCCTCTACCAGGGCTGAACACCTTTGTACACTCCGGAAGTAAATATTGCCTAACTGGCTACCTATCGGAAACGCACGTTCTCCAAGAAGTACAGGAGTGGTGAAAGCTCGAGCTACTTAGAACAATGACAAAGGAGGAGAGCTTCAAGTAAGTTACATTTTTGCTTGGGTTTCAGGTGGACTTGCCAGAGTGAAACATGAAAAATACGCTGCAGGTCTGAATTGCCACTGCTGCGTTGTTTCATTGCTCAAGGTCTGGCAGTCGTTTGTATTATTACTGACGTTTTTTATGAAAATACGCGCAGTAAAAACCATTCATTTCAGTAATAAATTACATGTGTTCAACATTTTCCTCATTATTTCATAATGAAAGAATCCCTCCGGGAAATTTTAGTGGGGGAGGGGTCCTTTGAGATAAAATCGTCGGTGGGGGGAAAATACCTCCCTTTTCCTCGTGATTTTGCACCGTTCCCATCAATGTCTCATCTTTGACCGGCAGGTAATTCCGGAGAGAAGTAAACACAAGTGAAGCAAATAGGTCCAGTGGAACGGACGGACGTATTTGGCACAGTTGTTTTTAGTAAACACTCATATATAGATAATAATAATAATAATAATAATAATAATAATAATAATAATAATAATAATAATAATAATAATAATAATGCAGTGTCAGTCCGTAGGCCCACACCGCGGATTTGAGGACTGGTTGTAGGACCACTCAACCTATGTGAATACAAGATTACAACTGAGGCGCTACCTGACGGTGAGATATCGGCCGAGAGGACTCGTCGCGCTGACCACGCGTCACCTCGGAATTTGCAGGAAGGCTGAGCCACTTGGGAAAAGACCTTTTTCCGTAGATTTGGATAATTTGTCGCATTTTTCAGAGGGTTGGATAATATACACTATATGGAGACGGCGAGTTAACCACGCATTTAGGGTCGCGCAACTGTGAGCTTGAATTCGGGAGATAGTAGGTTCGAACCCCACTGTCGGCAGCACTGAAGATGGCTTTCGGTGGTCTCCCATTTTAACACCAGACAGATGCTCAGGCTGTACCTTAATTTAGGCCATGGCCGGTTTCTTCCAACTCCTAGCCCTTTCCTATCCGATATAAGACGTATCTGTGTCGGTTCTACGCAAAAAAGGGGGGGGGGTGCAGTTTTGTCTGTCTGCCTTTCTGTCTGTTTGTCTGTCTGTCTGTCTGTCTGTCATGAGGACTGTATTGATTAAAGTCGAAAACTACAGAACCATTTTTAATGAAACTTTTGGTTTCTTGCTTACACTAGGGCTTCCACGTACCTCTATCAAGGCAAATAACAATACAAGCGATTACTGATCAAATAAATGTGCAACTTCCTGGCTGAAAGGCCTGCGTAGTTGTTTTCAGTTCTGAGGATACCGGGTCATGGGTCGGGGATTTTATCTGCATAAGGTTAATTCCTCTCGTTCAGTGACTCGGTATTTGTGTCCGTCTAAATACAAATCGTCATTACTTGTGGATACAACATGAGGCTACATATAACCGCGACATACGCAGTAATGAATACATCCCTTTACATAGGGTTGGTTACAGGAAGAGCATCGGCCGTAAAAATGGGCTAAACCCGTACAAAATTCTGACCTCATGTAATTGGGAAAAGGACAGAAAGAGGAAGAAATAGGGAAAAAAGACACGTACCAGGGAGTTAAAATGTAATGAGACTAGACTAAACACAAGACAGACTCCTTGGCTGAAGGTCAGCGTTGAGGTCTTTGGTTCAGGTGGTCCCGAGAAACCAACTCTGGAGGGCAAACGGAATAAGAAAGGAAGAATGGAAGAAAGAAAGAAATAAAGAAAGAAAGAAAGAAAGAAAGAAAGAAAGAAAGAAAGAATACAGTACATACAGTAGATTCATTTTACAAGTTGCTTTATCTCGCACCGACACAGATAGGTGTTATGGCGACAATGGTATACGAAAGGGCTAGAAGTTGGAAGAAAGAGGCCATGGCCTTCATTAAGGTACAGTCCCAACAATTGCCTACTGTGAAAATGGGAAACCGCGGATAACCATTTTCAGGGCTGCCGACAGTGGGGTTCGAACCCACTATCTCCCGAATGGAAGCTCACACCTGAGCACCCCTCACTGCACGACAACTTTCTCGGTAGTAGATAGATTGAAAATGTTTTTGAAGACCTTCGTATGGAATATTGAACTAGTTATTTTCTAACTAGTTCAGAAAAAAAGAATGAGAACGGGGTGCCTCCAGATAAGAAAGTAACATTTCAGGTGTCACAGTATAACAATTTTATGTATTGTAAGGATCACTTTGGTATGATACTACCCAGTACATTGATGCTGTTTTAAGCTGCATCCTCACGGCTCCTTAACAGTACTCCTAGTGCAATTTTGATGCCAGAAAAAAAAGAATGTGCAGGCAGAATCTTCCAATCAATATAAAGAAAATGGAGGATTTGAAAAATGGAAGGATAAATACCGAATAAAGAGGAAATTCAAAGATTCTGGAAAACCGTGTATGGCTGGGATATCACTGCCAGAGAGATTTGTTAAAAAAGGTTGTTCATTTCAAAATCATTTTTACGGTGAGAACTTTCATAAAAACACAATTTTCCCAAGTTTTGGCAATTTTTTTACTAACTTACACGTGGATCATTTTCTAGATGAATAGTGTAATTCAACATATTATTGTAAGAAGCATGAGCCATGTTATGATAAAAACATCTTCATTAGTTTTTGAAATCCCATAAGTCACGAACTTTTAAGGCGGACTAGTAACAATTGTAATATTTATAGAAACAAATTACATACCTCCATGGCATTCCCAATCAATATTTAAACTTCAGAAGCAATAAACGCATATAAAACGTAATTAATGATTCAGTTTTTCTTATTTTCCCACAAATTTACAATTCCTGACTTACGGGGTTTTAAAAATAAACGATTCAGTTACTTTTTGAGAGAAGTGGGGTTGGTAAGAATGAATAAATCAAGGTATGAATGTGACAAGCGGATTAGAGTAGATGTGACGTTACGTAGATAGGTCTTATGGCGACGATGGGATAGGAAAGGCGTAGGAGTTGGAAGGAAGCGGCCGTGGCTTTAATTAAGGTACAGCCCCAGCATTTGCCTGGTGTGAAAATGGGAAACCACGGAAAACCATCTTCAGGGCTGCCGACAGTTGGATTCGAACCCACGATCTCCCGAATGCAAGCTCACAGCCGCGCATCTCTACGCGCACGGCCAACTCGCCCGGTGATAAATGTATTAACACTTTTGGTAATTACTCTCGAATACAACCATTCAATGGTGTTTGGTTTTCAATTGACTGTCCCTTATTTATCGCAATGTAAAAACTGCAAGGTTTTCCCTGGTGTAAGGAGGAGTGTGCTTTAAAGTTTCATTCGGTGTCGTTAATTTCGTTTAAATTATGTAGCTTGGTTCAGTTTAGCACAGTACCATGGATATATTTTAAAAATTTGAGTGGTGCCATATGTGAATAACATTATAACATGTAGTTTTCGCAAGTATGATGGACAGAATTAAACGTGAATTCCGACATATGTGTTTCACAACTGTGCTGAACAGGGTGGGATTCAATAGTCACCGCAACAAATAGCTTATTTCCCCTGTCATTTGATGGTTGAATACTCTCTCTAAATTCCATAAATTTATTACAATGCTAGTGCTAATTTAGGTGTCATAAATACACATTCATCGGCGAGTAACAATGGGAGTGGAAATCAATTGTCGGACCAATAGAATGCAGAGCATCTGCTGTCAAGTCAATATACCACACGTTCATCAACATGAAGACTTAGCGGATCTCATATGACGCCGATAAATAAAGACTAAATATGTAATTAATGATTGAATTAATTAACTCTCAGAATGCCAAAATTACTATTAATTATTTAATCTGTTTACCCTCCAGGGTTGGTTTTCTCCCGGACTCAGGTGAGCCCTCTCCCACCTTAGGGGCAGTGTCCTGGAGCGTGGAACATTTGGCCTGGGATACAACTGGGATTGAGGATCAGTACATCGCCCAGGCAGTTTTACCTGCTATTCTGAACAGGGGCCTTTTTTGGAGGATGGAAACATTGGAAGGGATAGACAAGGATGAGGGAAGGAAACGGCCCTGGCCTTAAGTTAGGTACCATCACGACATTTGCCTGGAGAGGAAGTGGGAAAACTGCTTCGACGCTGGATGAGGTGGGAATCGAAAACCCTCTATTTAGTTGATCTCCCGACACTCAGTGGATCGTGTTCCAGTCCTCGTACGACTTTTCAAATTTCGTAGTAGAGCTGGGGGTGGCAGCTAATCACACTAACCACTACACCACAAAAGAATGTCAAGTACGATGCAAATTTGTGATTATTCTTCCTGGGCCTTTTCATAATTGATTGGGGTAGTACTTAATTTGAATTAGGCTCAGTTTTACAGCAGGATATCGTTCCTGCCCCCGACGCCATGTGGAGGGTTGTACTCGCTTTTGCGTATTTCTGTGTGCTAAATTGTATGAAGAGGAATGTATTCGGACAGACACAAACACCCAGTTCCCAGTAAGGGGAATTGAATAGACGTGATCTATTGAATCGTGACTCCATAAAATGGAGACTGCATTTCACTTAACAAAAACTACAACAAAAGTATTTCCTGGAAATGCAAAATCCGACACTATACTACAGTAATCAAACCCGAAGATCTCTACTCATCAGAAACTCTCAGGACAATTGAGACAATATAAAATAATGAGAAGAATCTCAGGACCGAGAATTGAAGATGGAGTACATTTCCCAAAACCAAATGAGGAAAAATATAAAAGAATCTCCAAAATTAGAGACACAATGTGCATGCGAAGAATACATTTCATGGGGCTCTTAGAAAGAATTTGCACAGAATTTACTCGTTCTTAAAGAATAACAGAGAAATAGATGATGGAATTAGGATCACCAAATCTACTGTGCCGGGATGAAATCAGCAAAATCACTCTCACCGAGTTTTGAGGATGATGAGGGAAAGACTAACACTCATTCACTACGTATGAAGGAATACTGGGTTAAAAGAAAACGTCAACAAATGTAAGATTCCATTTGCGAAGAAGAACAGTAATAAATAAATAAATAAATAAATAAATAAATAAATAAATAAATAAATAAATAAATAAATAAATAAATAAATACGACAATAGGAGGGATAATCAGGAAAGAAGGATTGAGAACCAACCGGTTTTGAAGGTTACAGTCCTCAACTATCTCACTCATCGGCTAATTTTCAAATGTTCGCCAACGCAATGCCATAAATGAGGTCTAGAACCGAATCTCGCAGTTAGTGAGGGATGCAGCAAGCATAGATATTACCAAACAATCGTGATCGGAACAGGTCAACTCCGACCAGTGTATTCTATCCGTACCTGTGGTTGAATCGTCACGCAGTTTTCTTCAGCTCGCAATTATGAAAATATATAACACCCGGATACTTACCATTGTTCCATGAATGGAGAAATCCAACGAGCTCGTGTGGTTTAAAAAGCTTTGAGGCTTACGAAAAGCTGTCTGAACGATGTAAAATGATTTAAAATACTGAAATTACTTTCTTTGATATAATAGTTTAGACTTTAACGATCCTATCACTCTGATAGTAGAAGATTTCCGCGACAGTTGACCATGATTTTAGTTGGGAAGCTATAAGACGAATTATACCACGGCTTTCCAGTCTAGAAATTGCATAACTTTTATTGCAGCACCTGAATTCAAATAACTTGTTATTTCATTTCAAATTTATATTAAACAGTGCCAGTTTCTGTTTCTTGCTTTTTCAAAGTTCTTTCTTAATCCGTTTACCCTCCAGGGTTGGGTTTTCCCTCGGACTCAGCGAGGGATCCCACCTCTACCGCCTCAAGGGCAGTGTCCTGGGGCTTGGGACTTTCGATCGGGGGGAGAAGGACTAGTACTCCACACAGGCGGCCTCGCCTTCTATGCTGCATATGAGCCTTTGTGGGGGGGGGGGGAGTTTGGAAGGGATAGACATGGAATTGGAAAGGAACTGGGCGTGGCCTTAAGTTAGGTACCATCCTGGCATTTGCCTGGAGGTGAAGAGGGGAAACCACGGAAAACCAATTCCAGGATGGCTGAGGTGGGAATCGAACCCATCTCTACTCAGTTGACTTCCCGAGACTGAGTGGACCCGTTCCAGTCCTCGAACCACTTTTCAAATTTCGTGGCAGAGCCGAGAATCGAACCCGGACCTCTGGGGGTGGCAGCTAATCACACTAACCACTACACCACAGAGGCTGTCGGATTTGAACCCGGGAATTGGGATCAGCGGATTGATATTCTGTCATTCATCGACTGAGACAGCTTCCTTGCCAGTCAAACTGCTATTTCATATCGGATTTTGTAGCATTTGGCCACATCACAAGACGACAGGCGGAAATCAATGGTAATATGCCAATAGGAAGAGCACAATGACAGTATGCTGTAGACCTACGTATCTGTACTAGATATTGAACTCAACTAGAAATGATTGAGAATTTCTTTCGGAATAGGCGGCGGACATCGATATGTAGAACAGCCAGATAATGAAGTTCAAAGGAAACTAGGAACCAAGCGGACCGAAAAAAGGAAGAGAGCCAACGAGAAAAAATGAAAGCCGTATGGGAGACTAAAAGGCGAATCTTAAAAGCACTGCGTGATCCAACAGAGTCCAGATGCAAATAATAATAATAATAATAATAATAATAATAATAATAATAATAATAATAATAATAATAATAATAATAATAATAATGTTATTGGGTTTACGTTCCACTAACTACTTTTATGGTTTTCGAAGACACCGAGGCGCCAGAATTTTGTTCTGCGGGAGTTCTTTTACGCGCCGGTAAATCTACCGTCACGGGCCTGACGTATTTTAGCACCTTAAAACACCACCGGACTGAACCAGGATCGAACCTGCCAAGCTGGGCTCAGAAAGCCAGCGCCTTAACCGTTCCAGCCACTCAGCCCGGCATATCCGATTTTATACGCCTATAATAATAAAGTTTCCTTCGAGTATGGTTTTTGACTAATCATCATATTTAGCATATTTTTATGAATGATCTTACGATGAATCCTGAATCAGTGACCATAACGCGAGCAGTTCATATTGGTTTAGCGCTCAGTCATAAGTAGGCTGACTATAAACCTCATGATATCCATAATGTTCCTCAGAACATCTCAGTAATGTGATTAGCTCAAGTGAAATAATTCTCCATGCAAACTGTGTTATTGCATTCAAATGAGCCTGAATCTTAAAGTCGTTAGCTTTAATTGGCTTCCTGAGAGACAGACATCTTCAGTAGCAACCCATAAATTGTCCTTTATTTTATGAAGTGTGAGTAATGGGAGGAAAGAGCAAGGATGTAATGGTTTTACTAATTAAATTATCACGCATTTCCATTGTAAAATGTCACTGCTAGAGAGTGGAAAGGTTGTACTAAGAAATAACTCAACGTCATTTGTTTCGTAAGAATACTACTCTTCAATGAAGGCCTATTATAATGTTACGGTAAGTCGCTTATATTCACCAGGTGTATAAATTCTACAAAATTGAATAAATGATTAGCATTCTGCTTCCTGAGTGAATGATTACCTCAATGTCCTTCGGGTTCAATTTCAGGCCGAATCTTCTATTTTACTTTCTTTCTTAATAAGTTTTCCCTCCAGGGTTGGTTTTCCCTCGGACTCATCAGGGGATCCTACCTCTACCGCCTCAAGGGCAGTGTCCTGGAGCGTGAGACATTTCGTCGGGGGGAGAGAATTGAATAGGAGGACCAGTACCACGCCAGGTCACCTCACCTGCTATGCTGAATAGGGATTTGTGGCGGATGGGAAGATTGGAAGGGATAAGCAAGGAAGAGGGAATGAAACGGCCGTGGCCATAAGTTAGGTACTATCCTGTCATTTTCCTGGAGAAGAAGTGGGAAACCACTTCGAGGATGGCTGTGGTGGAAATCGAACCCCCACTACTCAGT
This sequence comes from Anabrus simplex, assembly GCF_040414725.1. Lineage (NCBI taxonomy): Eukaryota > Metazoa > Arthropoda > Insecta > Orthoptera > Tettigoniidae > Anabrus > Anabrus simplex. The sequence goes on along the minus strand of NC_090272.1, from coordinate 80,583,683 downwards.
TGACCTCCTGGGGCTGATTTGACCCCATTCCAGTTCTCGTACCACTTTTCAAATTTCGTGACAGAGCCGGGAATCCAGCCTGGACCTCCAGGGGTATCAGCTAATCATACTAACCATTACACCACAGAGGCGGACAACTATTTTACTGCGAATGGTTCATTCATCTGGCTCGGGAACTGTGTGTTTATGTTCGACTTAATACTCATATCTTCGTCTGCCCACAACATAATACCAGATCCACGCATCTAGCTGTAAAACTTGGCCCGATGCACAATGCCAGCACCAAATGAGAAAAGAAGTCATTTGAAAAATATGCGTGTGGCGTTCCAATCCACCATTTCCTTCCCCTACATAACGTTCAACTAGCTTGGTTCCCTTTTATCCAAGATACAAAATATTCTATAATGAGGAAACTTGCAAGCATGGAAAAAAACGAAACTTAATAGTAAATAAATGTGAAGTGAACACACCGAGCTCATTAAAAAAGCATCACATACACTGTACGCTCTGAAACTGCAAAAGAGAGTATAAATATATCCTAAACATAATTACGTATTTCTATAGCAAGCTGAAAGTTTGAATTTAGTCAACATCATGCGACTTGTTAAGTAGCACTCATGCTAGAAAATGAAGTAGATAAAAGTAACGACTTCATTTGAGGATCTCATTACATAAAAGTGAGAACGAAGTTTAATTACAACTACCAGAGGCGGCCTTGAACAGGGATGAATTGAAGTGTCTCTCCCAGGTAGCGCTAAGGAGAAAGAGATCCAATTACATCAGGTCAACTGGCCGCAAGAGCGTTCCACGAGAACTTGGAGTGTGCTCTCCCATTTCCACCGTTTTCTCGTAATGGGACTTCATTCTGTAAAGTGTTTGTTGAGGAGAACTGAACCTTAAACGCTGAAACAGAACATCCTCCTACAACTGATTGAAGATGCCAATAATTTCTTTTTTGTAAGTTGCTTTACGTAGTACCGACACAGATAGGTCTTTTGGTGACGCTGCGACAGGAAAGGGCTAGAAATGGGAAGGAAACGGCCATGGCATTAATTAAGGTAAAACCCCAGCATTTTTCTGGTGTGAAAATGAGAAAACCCGAATACTGGATACTGACGGCACTCAAGCGATTGCAGCTATCGAGCTCGGTGATGCCAATAATAATAATAATAATAATAATAATAATAATAATAATAATAATAATAATAATAATAATAATAATAATAATAATAATAATAATAATAGGTCCGCCTCTGTGATGTAGTGGTTAGCGTGATTAGCTGCCACCCCCGGAGGTCCGGGTTCGATTCCAGGCTCTGCCACGAAATTTGTAAAGTAGTACGAGGGCTGGAACGGGGTCCACTCAGCCTCGGGAGGTCAACTGAGTAGAGGTGGGTTCGATTCCCACCGCAGCAATCCTGGAAGTGGTTTTCCGTGGTTTCCCACTTCTCCTCCAGGCAAATTCCGGGATGGTACCTAACTTAAGGCCACGGCCGCTTCCTTCCCTCTTCCTTGCCTATCCCATCCAATCTTCCCATCCCTCCACAAGGCTCCTGTTCAGCATAGCAGGTGAGGCCGCCTGGGCGAGGTACTGGTCATTCTCCCCAGTTGTATCCCCGACCCAAAGTCTGAAGCTCCAGGACACTGCCCTTGAGGTGGTAGAGGTGGGATCCCTCGCTGAGTCCGAGGGAAGAGCCAACCCTGGAGGGTGAACAGATTAAGATAGGATAAGATGATAATAATAATGATAATAATAATAATAATTAAGGGACCCGTGCTGTTCCGCAGCATTCGTTATAAATAAGCCAGATAACACGTCTTGATTTGCCTGTCCTAGTCTTATTGTTTTGTCTGCCCTTTTCAATGGTTTTATGAACATTTAACAAGAAGAGCGTTATGGCATGCCACAGTTCGTTGTCAGAATTTATCCATTCTGACGTCATCATGCCGTCTGTCTGTTTGATAAAAGTCTATCCATATATTCCCTTTTTATCCTGCAGTTCCAGAAGTAAAGCTTGTTATTGTATCGTTGAAGGCAAAGGTATTTTTAATCACAGTCTTTCTCTACAGAATTGATGTCTTCTCAGTTCATAGGTTAGTCTCGAAGGAGCGTTTTTTGCCAGGCAGAGAACTTTTTTTATGGTACTTGGCCTTCACTCTTTCTAGTGTAGATTCTTTAGCCTTCGATAGATGTTCCCAGGTAATGTCTGAGGAGTATGTCATGACCTAGAGTCCGGATTATTAGGTACTGATAGGTTAGAATGCAAACTTACTTAAGCCAGTAACAAGTATACCCTACACTGTACAACGGTTATGCTATGAGATTTGCATAGATATTAGTGGTACAGCCTATAAAACTCGTTGAATTTATGCTACTCTTCCTACAATGTGATACAATGGGTTGCATCACACTTCCTACAAACCAAATTACTTTGCATTCTAACCTATTACCACCTAAAAATCCGAGGTATAGTCATGACGGTGTCTGTTTGTACGTCGACTTTTTTCTCTTAGCGTCATGTAAGTTATTAGGAACGCTCTGCCATCTGTTGATTATATCTGGAAGCTGGGAAAGATTACATAATAAAAGAGTATCTAGCAGGGAATTTATTTTTCCGTGATCAGAGGAAGTGTATACTCTCTAACGTGACAGGCAGTAATCAAACATGGCTGCATGAAATGACATTACTAAGGATCAGAATATTAATGAAAGTGTTGGTCGCTTAGCAACCTCGAAGTACAGAATGTATTGTGGGTTAGGGTAAGCCTCCTCCTGCAATTATTGGAGTGATCATTTAATGATTTGATTTGATGGTTACTCAAATTTGGCTGAACTTAGAGACCTATTAGTGTCTCATGGTTCACCGGAAGGTAATTCCAGAGAGAATAAACAAAATTGGAGCAAATAGGTCCAGTAGAACGGACGGACGGACGGAGGGACTTGCCAAAGCTGTTTTTAATAAACTCTTTTAATATACAGATAATAACTATTTTCTAAGCAGAGTCGCTCTCGCTCTAATTATCGCCGATATACATGAAATTAAGAAAAGTTGTCACATCTCAATGGTTTAGCTTTTACGTAAAACTGTAGCTCCTGTAGTTTTATCACTTAAGACCTATACTCACGTAAAAAATTAAAGCTTGCTTCTTAATAATAATAATTCGGAACAACACCGATTAGCCAAGCTTGGATTAATCGAGGCGCCATATTTTCCGAATCAAATTCGCAAGAACATCAGATTCTAAAAAAATACTTAAAAGTATCATCGTGAATATTGTGCGGAGCGTGTATATTAGGGGAGTAAAGAAATGAGGTAGCGTTATGAAACAAAACCAAAAAGCTCTAAAGAAATTGTTTTGAGAAGTTTAAAGTGTAAAATTTTACAAAGTGATCCGTTCACGATATCTTATTTTATTTTAATTCAATATAGTCCTACTGAAAGCGTAACAATCCGTGTGATATCAAAGTGTAATAATACAGTACATAGTAATAAGAATATTATTACAGTATTTACATATATTGTTCATATTACCTACATATTATAGTGCATTATTTTCTGCAAAAGTAACCATGAATGTATGTTTTTTCTAAATAATACCAAAATCAGTAAGATTAACTATACTTTATGACATTTATTGGCTGAATTCTGGTGTCCGTGTGACCGTCTGTATTATCCGACTGGCCGAGTGGCCGCGCGGTTAGGGTCGCGCTGCTGTGAGCTTGAATTCGGAGGATAGTGGGTTCGAAGCCCACTGTTGGCTGTGGTTTTCCGTAGTTTCCCATTTTCACACTAGGCAAAAGAATTTGGGCTGCACCTTAAATAAAGGCACGGTCACTTCCTTCCCACTGCTATCCCACTGTTGCTATAAGAGTTAACTGTGTCGGTGTGACGTAAAGCAGATTGCAAATTGTAAAAAAAAAAAAAATTAAAAAAAATTGCATTAAGCGTGGTAGGATTGGTCTACGTGCCTCCTCTGTGGTGTAGTTGTTAGTGTGATTAGCTGCCACCCGCGGAGGACCGGGTTCGATTCCCGGCTCTGCCACGAATTTTGAAAAGTGGTACGAGGGCTGGAACGGGGTACACTCAGCCTCGGGAGGTTAACTGAGTAGAAGTGGGTTCGATTTCCACCTCAGCCATCCTAGAAGTGGTTTTCTGTGGTTTCCCACTTCTCCTTCAGGCAAATGGCAGGATGGTACCTAACTTAAGGCCACGCCCGCTTCCTTCCCTCTTCCTTGTCTATCTCTTCCAATATTCCCATCCCCCACAAGGCCTCTGTTCAGCATACCAGGTGAGGCCACCTGGGAGAGGTACTGGTCATCTTCCCCAGTTGTATCCCCGACCCGGAATCTGAAGCTCCAGGACACTGCCCTTGAGGCGATGGAGGTGCGATCCCTCACTGAGTCGAGGGAAAAACCGACCCGTGAAGGTAAACAGATAAAGAAGAAGAAGTAGAAGAAGAATTGGCCTACATTGCCTCGATAATAGGGGGTTCTATTGTAATAATATTTTGACCGAGAAAGTTGACTCTACATTTCGAGTCGTGTAATATTCAGGAGGTGGTCTATTTGAACCGCCCTGTTGGCAGCCCTTCCGGGGATTTCCACATTACAGCCTGCAAATGGTAGGGTTGTACTTCAATAAAGGCCACGGTTTCTATTTTCCCAGCCTTATTCCTTCCCTATCACACTGTCACCAAAAACATCCTGTATGACAGAGACGCATTAAACAGTTAGAAATAATCGTTGCGCCTGAGAAAACTGCCATGTGATGATGTTATTGAAGAAATACTGACCCGCAGCACGTATATCATCCAAGAAAAATCCTTTGAGATAACTCGCACTATAACCTTAGATAAGCAAACCTTACTGACCAAAGTTATAAAATGACACATATTTCACACACACATGTTGGTCTTCGACAATGCAGTGTATATATTAAAGCCAACTAGAAAGGATCGGGAATTTCTTCCGGAATAGGCAGTGGAGCTGGATGTGTTTGATATAAGACGAAAGTAAGCTTGTAGTTTGACGTGATGGGGGATATCGTCGTCATATCAGCAGGACCTCCAGTTGTTATTGATTTCTATTCATAAGGACGCGACGACTCACTTAAAGACCGAGCAAATTGCCGCGTAGTTTGGGTCAAGTAGCTATCAGCTTGCATCCAGGAGATAGATGGTTTTCGTGGTTTCCCTTTTTCACACCAGGTAAGTCTGGGGCTGTACCTTAATTAAAGCCACGGCCGCTTCCTTCCCACTCCTAGCCATTTCCTATCCCATCGTCGCTATAAAACCCATTTATGTCCGTGAGACGTAAAGCATATTGTAAAAAAACATTAAAAATTCTACTTGCATTAACTGAGATTCGAAGCAAAGCCAGTTCGGCGAGTATCCAGTGAAAACATTCGGTCATCAAGTTCCCTTTGATTTTAGATGTTGGTCCTGTAGATCGGCTAAAAAACGTAGGTATAACATGCAAAAAGACTTTACTACCGTATGCCCATAAAGTAATGGACTCGATTCTGGAAGTGTGTTCATGTGCAGGATGACCAAAACGTCCGTTAATATTTGACGAGGCAATACTTTGCAGAATATTGACACACACATGATTGGCATGACATGGTGTTTTATTGACACTAAAATAAAGTACACAAAATTACCAACAGATGACGCTGGACAGCAACACGTCAGCGATGCCACATGAGACTCGTGTACGGTATAAAAGGAGCTGTCTTGAGAGAGGGTATCAGATGCGCCTGCAATCACCGCATGTCATGCTTGGCCTCCGCGGTCCCTCTACCTCAGTCCGTGTGATTATTAGTTGTGGGGTTACCTGAAGTCACAGGTCTACCGCGATCGTCCAACCTCATTAGGGATGCTAAAAGACAACATCCGATTTCTCCAGGGTCGGTGGATGCAGAGTGGGTCTCAGCCCACAAGTGGTCAAGGCTGGTCTATGGTGCGACAGCTCTGCACTCTGACCGGCCAACCGAGCAGAGGAGCGGTGAGCACGGCTCTACCCTGGCTCTACGCCTCTGTATTCGGGAGATGGAGTGGGGCCGGTCTCGACCGTCGCCTGTCCTGAGAATGGTTTTCCGTGGTTTTCCATTCTCCTGCACTAAGGTGAATGCCGGGACATTTCCTAGTACAGGCCATGGCCGCCTACCCTCTCATCTTCCCGTACATCTCCTTCCCAGTAGCAAATCTCCTGGTCTGAGAGACGGCGTTACCGTATAGCAGGCCCGCCGTCCCCTTCAGGGAAGGAATGAAAACATTTTGTAGTAGTAACAGCAGGCAATTTCTCAGTCTACCTACGGATATGCTGTACCGTACTGTTCTCAACATTGCCCCTCGATTACAGGTATTGTTAATGAATGACGGCCGACATGCTGAGCATGCGTTATGAAGAACATTGTCTTTGCTGAAACTCGATTGCAATGCTAATTATTGCTTGTGTATCTCTTGGTCATTTTGTGTACTTTATTTTGGAGTCAATAAAACCCCATGCCATACCAATCATATATGTCAATCACTACCTCTGTACCTTCAATATTGAGTGAAGTATTACCTCGTCAAATGTTAACTAACTTTTGGGTCATTCTGTAAATCACCTGAATATCACCATCGAGAGAGTAACAAAACATTACTCGTAATTAGTAGAGCAACAAATAAGTGTAAGATCTTACCAAAAGATGACCATGAAGAACTCAGTGTGTTTCTTCCCTGCAACAAAGGAGATACATGCATTAATACGGAGAGAAATAAATAACAATATAATGGAAAAATAACATGACAGTGCAGAACACTAAAGCCCATGGAGGAACAGAGATTAAGAGGATAGATTGGTTCACTCTATGCATCGAAACATGCTACAATGAATACATTCCTCCACATAGGGTTGGTGCCAGGAAAGGCATTCGGCCGTAAAACGGTGCCAAATTCACATCGTGTGCCAATCGTAATAAATTAGGAAAAATTCCGGGAGAATAAGAGATTATTATTATTATTATTATTATTATTATTATTATTATTATTATTATATTATTATTATTATTATTATTATTATTATTATTATTATTATTATTATTATTATTGCCCGACTCGTTGGCTGAATGGTCAGCGTACTGGCCTTCGGTTCAGAGGGTCCAGGTTTCGATACCCGACCAGGTCGGGGATTTTAACCTTCATCGGTTAATTCCATTGGCTCGGGGGCTGGGTCTTTGTGCTATCCCCAACATCCCTGCAACTCACACACCACACATGACACTATCCTCCACCACAAAAACACGCAGTTACCTACACATGTTGGATACCGCCCACCCTCACCGGAGGGTTTGCCTTACAAGGGCTGCACTCGGCTAGAAATAGCCACACGGAATTAATTAAATTATTATTATTATTATTATTATTATTATTATTATTATTATTATTATTATTATTATTATTATTATTATTATTATTAATAGAACCCAAGAGCCTCCGTGGCTCGCTCATCTCTATTTGCTGGTGATATACATTAAGCCGTACGAGATAACTTCGGTTACGGAAAGGTGAGGAAATAGGGGAATCATTTCAATCTTTTGCTCTCAAGAGAAAATTTCATTAAAATAAAATACTGCACATTAATTATAGTTTTAGCTACACAGCGCTGTTAATATAATAATACTGTGTGGCCTCCTAAGAGGCCTGATGCAGATTCTTTGAGCTGACGCCGTATAGGCGACCTGCGAGTCTGTGAGGATGGGGCCCTATATGTGATGAATTCAAATGGTGAAATCGACACACACACCCAGCCACCGAGCCATCGGAATTAACCAATGAAGGTTAAAATTCTCAACATGGGCGGGAACGAACTGGAGGCCCTTTCGACCAAAGACCAGGACGCTAACCATTTAGGTATGGAGCTGGAAATAGAGCTGTTGAAGGTGCACTAACAAACCAATATTCCTAATATTTCGAGAACAGATATTAGAAGTGAGTGACTATGGAAGGCTTCAAATCTTTTGTTTTTCTCAGTAAGATTGTTTTTTGCAGGTACAGAAAGTCAACGTCAGACCGAACTTGCAATATCTCCAGTTCAGGTTTCAATTACAGACCGAGATTGTTTGCCGAGAGAGGTACAAGCAGAGTAGAATATTTCGTGCTCAGGCGAATGTTTGAAGAGCGTCTTACTTGGTGAGGTCGGGCCCTACCATTAGCGCCAGGAACACATCTGCTGTTCTCCAAATTATTGCGAAATGGAGAAGTGAGACGAAGTTTGAGAACTAGGTGGAGAGAGTGCAGGCTCTTTAAAGCTGAGAATGTGATGTGCACGTACTGAGAGGCAACTACACATTAATGTTGTTATTGTCCGTCTCTGTGGTGTAGGTGTTCGTGTGATTAGCTGCCACTCCCGGAGGTCCGCGTTAGATTCCCGGCTCTGCCACGAAATTTGAAACGTGGTACGAGGACTTGAACGGGGTCCACTCAGCCTCGGGAGGTCAACTGAGTAGAGGGGGTTTAGATACCCATCCTAGAAGTTTTCCGTGTTTTTACACTTCTCCTTCCAGTCAAATGCCGGGGTGGTCCATGGTCGTTTCCTTTCCTCTTCCTTTTCTATCCCTTCAAGTCTCCCCATCCCCATCCCCACCGCAATGCTCTTGTTGAACATAGCAGGTGAGACCGCCTGGACAATGTACTGGTCCTCGTCCCCAGTTGTAATCCTGACCCAAAAGTCTCACGCTCCAGGACACTGCTCTTGAGGCGGTAGAGCTGGGATTCCTACTGAGTCTGAGGGAAAAATCAACCCTTGATGTTAAACGGATTAAGAAAGAAGGAAAGAAAGAAAGAGAAAAAGAAAGAAAGTACGAAAGGAAGAAAGAAAGAAAGAAACTGGTTTGATGCAGCTCTACATTCAATCCTATCTTGTGCCAACCTTTTCATTTGTACGAAACTACCAAATTCAACATATATTATAATCGGTTGGTTTTGTTCATGGTTTGGTCTGCCGCTGCCGTTCTTACCGCTTACACTTCCCTCAAATAGCAACTGAACGAGTCCTGGTTGTCTTAAGATGCGTTCTCACTTTCTGTCTCTTCTTCTGGTCAAATGCAGCCAAATAGTTCTCCCATCACCAATTCGATCCAGTATATCTTCATTCCTGATTCGATTTACCCATCTCACTTACAACATTCTTTTCTAACACCACTTTTCAAATACTTCTATTTTCCTTCTTTCTGAGCCAAATTTCCTCACTAAGGCGACTGTTCCTTTTATATGCCTTGGCCGCTCTCCTATCTCCTTCTCCATATCACAAATCACCGCAAGACATCTCCTGGTCTGAGAGAGGGCGTCAACATTTAGCGGGCCGACCGCAACCCGTCAGTGTACAGAATGACATTATTTTAGTAGTAGTAGTAGTAGAAGTATTAGTAGTCGTATTACAAGAGCTCCAGGATTTATCTACATAGATCTGGAGCTAGATTTTTATTTATTTCGACTGTCTGACGAACAATTATAAAAATAATTTATGACATTAAGACCCGGCATCTTCAACGAATTTTAAGTGTTAACATTGCAGTTAAGGAGACTTAATATATAATTTAACAAAATGGCCGTCTTATCAAGAATTTTTACTCTAACAAATTGTTAATATTTGTGTTAAATTAACATGGCAGTAGGCCTGTGTTAAACCTCTTAATAGCTGTTAAAATGTCAAAATGGTAGCATGTAGCATGTAGCAGTATTTAAGTATGTAGAAGCACGTAGAAGACGTAAGTTTGAAGCTTTACTTCTGTATGAAGACTATTTATAAACTGAAGAAGGCAAGGGACGACCTATACTAAGAAAAAAACTATTAGAGTCGTCAGAAGAAAGTTTTCTACAATTATATCTAATTACCAAAGCCATAATGAACAAGGAACTGGAAGAAACTGAAAATAGGTTAGAGTTTTCCCACAGATTGAAACTTATTAGTAGAGCTCGGAATTTTATGCACTAATAGGTTAGAATGCAAACTTACTGAAGCGAGAAACAAGTATAGTCTACCTTCACAACGATTATGCTATGAGGTTTGCATAAACATTAGTGGTACGGCCCTTCAAGACCCCTATAATTTATGTTACTCTTTCTACATTATGGAACAGCGGGCGGCCGGCATTTCCTACTAACCAAATTAGTTTGCAATCTAACCTATTACCGCATGAAAATCCGGGCTTTACTTATTAGTGTATCCCGTGCTGCAGTAGCAAGGCTTGCATGTTGTGATATAAAAGTCCGCTTTTTAACACGCTCGCATACTTCCAAATTAAATATATAAGAACATTTGTCTCGCATTCATCATAACAACTCTTTTCTTGCTTCGTACTTGATGTGATCTTAACGGTGTGCCCTAACCATAAACTATAATAATGTCAAACGTGTGTGACAAAATATTAATTCAACACACCGATAGAAGCGCTTTATATAAAGAAACACAAGACGTTCACTGCCAAACTCGTTCAGAAATCTAACTTAAACGTAGTAATTTGTTCTTAACAATTGTTTCGTAACAAATGTTGGAAATTGTTCGTGAAACAGGGGAATTTAACACAGGTGTTCAATAAATAACAATAATTAGTTAACATTTGTTAAATAAAATTTAACACAGACTTGAAGCAAAATAATGGCGTGTTGCTTGGAGAGGACCTGTGCGCGTCTTTCGATTTGACATTCTGTAGGCAACTTGCGCATTTTTTAGGTCGGTGTCCTACCAAAGATGAATTCTAACGATGAAGACGGCACGAACACCCTGCTCCGGAACCAGAGGAACTAACCAATGAAAGTTAAAATACCCCGAGTGGGCCGGGAATCGAACCGGGACCCTTTGCACCAAAGGCCAGCACGGTAACCATATGGCCATGGAGCCGGGCAACTCGTATCGTCGTCTTAAAGTGGTGCAGCTCTTTTCAAGCACACCCCCAATGGTGGTGAGCTGCATACACCATTTCAACCAAATACCAGCCATCCTGCCATTCTTAAATCTTTGGAAGTCCCCAGGAATCGAATCCGCATCCTTGATGACGACATCTAATAGTGCTAACCGTTACACTACTGAGGTGGACATAAATTTAAAATTCATAACCTACAGAAAATTATAATTTTGTCTAATTTTCATCAAAGTAATATACTCTTTTTTCTGAAGTCTTTGGGCAACAGTATTTAAATATGTCGGCTATTGGCTTCATGACAATAATAAAGTTACGTCCTGTTGACTGTGTGGTCTGTGGTCAACTGTGTATATAAGAGTATATAACTGGGCGAATAAGCATGGGCTGGACATGTAGCTAGGCAAAAGGATTAGTGTGTCAGTCGTGTCGTGCCGAGGTGCGTGCGTTAAATGCGCCCACGTGAACTATGGTGACGTTATTACCAAATGCGTCCAAACAGGACCAACGTGCTGTTATTCTGTTCTTGACTGCCGAAGGATAAACACCGGTGGACATTCATCGGAGAATGAAGGCTGTATATGGGGCAGCATGTCTGTCTTAAAGCACCGTTGTGGAATGGTGCACCAAGTTCCGTGCGGGTCAAGTTTCGACACGAGACGCCGGTCGATCTGGGAGGCCAGCCTCATCGAATACAGACAACACAAAACAGGATTTGGATGGGGCGATTAGGGCGAACCGGCGCATAACCATTCGTACAATTATCACGCCTTTGGTCCCCTCAAAAATGCCTTGAATGGTCGACGCTTACAGTCACATGAGGGTGGGCAACAGGTGGTTACGGACTTCTTCACCCAGTGGGACTCGATGTTTTACCTCACGGGGATCTTCAACTGGTGCGTTGGTAGGATGAGTGTCTCAATGCTCACGGCGATTTTACCTCATTGACATCCCGATTCAGCACTGTACGGCCGTCAAACGGAAACTTTTTGCTCGCCCTCTCTATATAAACAAGTGCACGTAGGTATGATCAAATTAAAGTGTTAACACGAAAACGATAAAAATTTGACAATAGAGAGCTGTTTTTCGGTGTTTATTTTTGCTAATTACTTAACGTCGCACTAACACATCGAATGTTTTCGGCAACTCAAGGATGAGATAGGGCTAGAATTAGGAAAGTAGTGGCCGTGGCGTTAATGAAGGTAGAGCCCATCATTTGCCTGGTGTGAAAATTCGAAAACACGGAAAGCTAACGGGAGAATAAAAATGAGCTCTGTCTCATCCTTGTACGACAAATTCGATATTTTGCACCTTTAACAAATGCTCCAGTGCTATAGGGACCAAAAGGTGGTTCTCACGGAAACCCTTTGATATTCCGAAATGATCCATACACAATGTTACCTGAAATGATGATATCTTTCAAATAGTGAATACATTTCAAATTCAGCCCTGCAGTTTATGAAATTACCTGTTACGTAACCACAAACACACACTCTTTATATATTAGTATGGAAAACGTTACACAAAGTGTATCTATAATTAATGGACAGTCAAACGAAAACCTAACCGTCTTAACACACATTGCACGCGAAAGGTGGCAATACTGTTGTTACGTATCGATACTATGTAACCCGATGGGGGCTATACATACATACAAAAACAATAATAATTATGCTAAGGCAAGATTCTAATATATCGACGACACCAAGTAGCTTCCAAATCGGTAGGTCACGCCATCCAGTTATGCCAAATTGAAAAAAAGGCCGTGGTAATAATGATTTCCTACTATCAAGATAATTGCATTCACGACGAACTAGCAAATAGCGCAGTGGAAACCGTGCGTAAGGGCATTAGAAAAAACGAGAGTGCCAAGTGAAATTAGGAAAATGACGGGTGAAGAATAGATGAGAAAGCATAATAAATTTTGGAGTCAGATATATTCAAATAAACAAACCAAACCTCTTACAAATTTTCACAAAAAAGAAAGAACATACCAATGTGGTACTTTCCCAACCAGCAATACTAAAATTCGGATTTTTATTCACAATAAAATCTACCAAAAAGAAAGAGACCAAATGAGGAAGAACCAAGCAGGAACGGAAAGAAAGAAGCAGGAAAAAGTAAAAAAATACGCCTATCTGTTGAGAAACCAAGAATATAAAAAAAGATATACACAATTACAAGATCAGGATACAACAGCAACAATCTTCGAAATAAAGTCCAAATATATAAATCAGAACTGCATCAGTTACCATTTGATACCACACGAATTGACACCAAGTAAAATTATTATGCAAGCCGAAATCACAACATTATTTGAATAAAGCTGTTCCTAGACAGTCACATTCAAAGCTAACCAACTGCAAACACGAATGGCGAAGCACTGTTTACATATGAGCGTGTGTAGGACTCGCGGAGTTCCAAATACCGCACACGCACAGCTCGAAAGAGAGTTGTAACTAAGTTCTTCAATGGAAACTTTAAGAGTGAGTGGAATCTTGGCCTGGAAATGACATGCTCCCTATCAAAACGTCAAAGGACAATTGTTCCTGGTGAAACTCGAAATTTTACAGAATATAAATTAACAGTTTGTCATACCTCATCTTGAAATTCATAGTTCTGCCACAGAAATGACACTCATGGGCAAAAGTCCATAAGGACGGAGACGACGTATGGTGTTCCACCCTCCACACAGGCCAAGGTCCACCTCAATTAATCCAGAGAAAGGCCAGGTATTTATACGGTAGAGTGGAGGGGAAATAATGAGGAGAAATACGTCTGGAAGATTCCAGATGTTACGGGAGCATGCGCGACAAACCAGATAGTGTCGTATGACGTCAGCAGGCAAGAAGGTAGTCATTCGATAGCAGAAATTAGAGATGGATAGAGCTGAAGTCCGTGCAAAGTATGTGATGTCCAAATAAATATTCACTGAAGTATTTAAAACCCAGTTTCAGAATGAATTACGGCGTGTTATCAGAAGAAGGTGAGTCCATATTAGAAGTACATGGCGAATTTCGTTGCAGTAGGAGCCGGTGAAGTGAGGAGTCCGTTACAACTGCCGTCGCTGTGGTAGGAGAACTGCGTAATGACAACCCACAGGTGCACGCAGCTGTCTTTGTTGGTACGCGGACTGGTCTAGTGAGTTCGTCCAGCTGTAGAAATGGAGACAAGCAAATAACAGTAGAGAAGTGTGGTTCGTTTTCTGGTGGCTGAGAGAGTTGGAGTACGCGAAACTCGTCGTCAAATGTCTGCTGTGTGTGGCGAACACTGCATGTCCATGAAGAGTGTGCACGAGTGGTCTAGGATATTCTGAGAAGGGCGCACATCACTGCAAAATGATGCACGCCCAGGACAGGTCCATCGAACCATTATTCCTGATGTGATGGGGTGAATTGATGGCCTTATCCGGGAAAACCGGCGAATGACGGCTGAAGAAAGACATTCCGGTTTCATTTGGATGAGGAAATGCAGGCGTGGGTACGATTGTGGGTCCGTCAGCAACCTACTTCCTTCAACAAAACGAATTGATTTTCTTGTCCTCCAGTGAGATAAAAGTGTTCGGTTTTAATTTGACTAACCTTGTACAATACAAGTCACATACATAGGTATTCTTAAACTACAAAGGAAGGAACACTGATATTATATTCAGCTGTCATGATAGAGAACAAACTGGTGATTTTTATACTTATATTCTTGATAATTTGCTAATGTAAAACATTGCCGACAGAAGAACGATCTATTTCGGTCATGTGACAAGACACCCTGTGGAAAGATGTGAAGATGTCACTGCTCGGGCAGAAGAAATATATCCTGAATGGGAAACTGACGTTAGTGTTTCAGTCTTTCCCCAACGGCTTCCCTCAGATCAGCCATCAATGGGATAACGTAGCCAACATGACGGCATGACACTTCCATAATAAGGAGCTGGTGGACAGCTGTGCGTGTGGAAGGGGAGAGAAATATACAGGAGTCATCTTATTGCGTTGGTGAGGCGAGTAATTACCTCCATACATTGTAATCCATCATTATACGAATATGTAGACATCAGTGATAAATTCAGTTTATTTTTTAATTAATTCCCGTTAAATGAAAACGTTATAATATGAATAATTGTTCACGTAATCGGCTGGAAATGGTTATCAAACCGGGATATGAGATTCTATTCAGTCGTGCACCTCATCCATCAGATATATTAATAACAGCGTGTATCGTGCACGGTATTAATTAAATTTTTGTACCGTGTGGTGGCGAGGGGAAGCCGCAATGTGATGGAGGTGACTAGTACACCCCATGGAAAGTAAAGCATTGTGATATTGACGATGATCCAGATCTATCTCTGGTGAGATATATTTGTTTCTGGGCACAAAATATTCTGGTAACAAATTTAGATGGTTTGAGTCTGAGTTTTGACACTGACAATGTGAAATTCATTGAGTACTTAGAGATTTTACATAACGCTAGTTCTTGTGATGAGTGGTATGCAGTTATATCTCTTAGAGCTACCGAGCGAATTGGCCGTGCATTCGCGTGGTTGTGAGCTTGCATTCGGGAGATGGTGGTTTTGAATCCCACCGTCGGCAGCCCTGAAGATGGCTTTCATGGTTTCCCATTTTCACACCAGGAAAATGCTGGATCTGTACCTTACGTCGTAGAAAACATTCGATGTGTTTGTACGACGTTAAAAAAACTAGCAAAAATATCATTATTGTAGTTTCGGTTCGTGTGCACGTTCAGAGAGAGAGAGGGAATTAGCTTCCTCTCTCGATCAGTGGTAAAGTGTCGGCATCTGCATCCGCGGATCTCGAGTTCCAATGCGGCAGATATAATCGGGTTTTTGAAGGCCATATCGTACTATGTCAGGTAAAATACAGGGAGGAACAAAAATATACCTCGCAAATTGCAGGACACAATCCTTACACATAGACGAAGATATTATGTTATATGAACATGGGTCCGGAAACGCTTTGTTTCCATATTGCACCTCACTGTCTCCAACTCATTAATCATGGGAAGCACACAAGAACAGAACGTGCCAGCATAGCACATGCAACTCTTTCTCATAGGAGATGTTCAATACGCCCTCCGTGAGCTTTGATACATGCTTGCCAAGGTCGTACTGATCACTGGAACAGTTGATGTTACCTGTAGACAAGCAATGAAGGAAGTCGCATGGTAACAGGGACATGTAAAACAAAACAAACACTGGCGGTACACCTACGATAACGACACCGTAACCAGACGTAACCAAGAGTACATATTCTCCATGATTCTAACGTTCTGTTCTAGTGCGTCTTCCATAATGATTGAGTTGGAGACAATGAGGTGTAACATGGAAACAAAGCGTTTCAGGATCCATGTTCATATAACATAATATCTTCGTCTACGTGTGAGGAATGCGTCGTGAAATGTGTGCCGTATATTTTTGTTACATCAAGTACATCTGGTTACACAGTTCGGAGTTTACCCAACAAAATTAATTAGGACTTAGTCGTACATTGCCCAAGAGAGATCTGGTTCATATTGACATTTTGTAAAGTAAAACGGAGCGTCCAAATTGACAAGCAGGCAGCCTTAATAGTGTCAAATCAGAATGCCTGCACACGTAGCTGATGCCGTACGATTATATTTTGTGATTGCTTTCACGGGGAATCTCCTTCGCTTCTCACTAGGCAAGTCGTGATGAACAAGAACATGGAGCTCCGGTAGATTTCATGTGCCAGCTCACATGTAGCAGAGCGTGGTCTCTTTTTCCACACAAACAGCCTATAAACGATGACCTTAATACACTCTAAATACAGTATGTAATTATATTCACCAGCGATTGAGAATATATGACGGTGATATCAAAGAACTATACAGCAATCTAGAGTAGAATGCAAAGTTGTTCTTCAGTTCATGTCCTCTTGGTGTGCCCTACCTTACACATTCATTTTTTTTACATTTTCAGGGTTGTCGAGTCAACATAGAAGATGAAAGCTCCTTTCTTATCATAAATCCATCTCTGTGGTGGTGGTATAATATGCCCACAGTGTCCCTGCTTGTCGTCAAAAGTGACTAGGGCCTTTCAATTTTGGAGTGTGCGCCCTAGCTGAATCTGATATTTCTCCTACTTACCTGTATCAATCTCCTCCTTTTGATATTTTCTATCACCTCCCTCGGCGAATTTTTGTTCTCTTACGACCCCAACGGTATTAGGTTTACGAGTCCTAGGAAATCTTTCTCTTTCACGCCGTTCGTAATTGTTCCCTTTCATTTGCAATATCTGGTCGGGACAAAGTGCTTTCCTATCACCATTAAGAACGCCTGGAAGGTATGCATGGCACCTTAACTGTGTGGACGGACAAGTTGTCGGCTTAACTCCTATTGTCGCAGCCACCAAATTGGTCGGTCAGAGAAATTACGCTGTTGCTGTTGCCAAGGTTTTGTAGTAACTATCGAAGAAATGTCCAACTGAACAGATCATTTTGTAGAGCGAGGCTGTTTGTTTTCTCCCAAGCTCCTGATGTTACATCCTACTGGGTTGCAAAACAAATTATACTACAGGCTTCAGGAAAGACTGCTGATTTCTGTGGTATAAATATTTTCGATATAAACCAATTAACATAATTATTAAAATAAAGGCCCGAACAAGTAAATTCAAATCCGTAAAATCATGTATTGAAATTTTCAGTAAGCGTCCATGTTTTTTTTCTTGAGCCAGTAAAATATTGTCTGCGGGAAAACTGTAGAAAATCGTCTGACTTAAATTTTTTATCCGAAACATGTTTTCATGGGTCTTTTAATTTTCCTGGAAAATGGCCCGGAAAGTGGCCATATAAATGTCGCTAGCTGAGGTCGTTCAAGTCACGCGCCCCAGCGCAATCCACAGGACCCTGTATTATCCGCACACTTTATCTTGGTGCATTTGTGTACGGGGGTGAGGAGTAAGGAGGGAGCTGTCCCGGTATCGATAGTGCTGCCTGGTGAATGAAAATGAAATCTGAATTGAATCGAGAATATGATCGATCGATATGAAATTTCTAAACCGTTATCATCTTAAGCCAACAACTATGTCACATACACATTATATAACATTATAAAACATTTCTCGATGCGAATCTTGTTCCTAGCATGAATTCTATACTTTGGCTTTGTTGTGTAAATAACAACAGTACTAGTACGTAAAGTGTACGCCAGATGTCGCACAACGATGCTTAAGGGATTCATAGAGTGTGTTTCAAAGGTTGCCTGTACGAATCTCGAAGATCGCCGAGGTCGACCGATTCAGCACTAGGGTGTAAATGCACCAAGGTAAAGTGTGCGGATAATAGGTACTTTTGGAATAATTAATCTGTATCAGTTTATTTATTTATTTATTTACTTATTGTTTACAATATAACTTTAAATGTCTGAATACTATATACTGGATGTAATATAAAAAAAGAACTACATAAAGAATACGTCGACTTGGAGAGGACCGGCTTCGAATAGACAGCACTGAACGATCAGCGTTGCCAATCCGTGCTCAGAGGTAAGTGGGTATCTACCATCCGTCGCTTCGCCGTTCCCAATATGATAACAACGCAGTTTTCCTCACCTGCCTAACTAAGGAGGTTTTAGCCATTCTACTGCAAGGACAACTATGTTACCACTGCTGTAGAGCGGGTTGCGGTATCTTCAGGCTGAAAATTCTGGCTGCATTGATTGCAATACGAACGGACTTGCATCCCACTAGATACCTTCAGTCTTCGAAGGGTAAGACCTCTTCAATTTTCACTATGATTAGCACTGCATTGGGCGCGTCCTAAAAGTAGCATGTATCTGAGAGATACATACATTCAATCCATCTACACAATCCCTATATAATTTGTGGAAGATAGAAACCAACATATAATGCACTTTAAGGTTTATTTACAACATGAAAATGAAAACCTACAATATTTTCTCGAGTCAATGACCGGGTCAGGGGTGGGATGAATGAAGCCCCCAACTTGTTGTGAGGATAGGAACTATGCCGGCTGCCGAGGCGTGTCGCACTCCTTTGGAACAATGATTAATGACTGACAGATGAAATGAAATGTTAGTGGAGGGTATTGCTGGATTGAAAGATGACAGGCAAAACCGGAGTACTCGGAGAAAAACCTGTCCCACCTCCGCTTTGTCCAGCGCAAATCTCACATCGAGTGATCGGGATTTGAACCACGGTATCCAGCGGTGAGAGGCCGGCGCGCTGCCGCCTTAGCCAAAGAGGCTCTATTTACAACCTACACATTGAAATATTGAGAAAGGACACTGGCATACTTGAAACAATTGAACTAATTATCTGATTGTTCTTTTCACAGTATTCATATTCCTGTGATCGTAATGTTACTTACTAGTCAAATAACTCATTGAAAACAATACAGTTTTACAAATCATCATTTTAAATTTCGAAAGATCTTGAGCTGCAAGCACTAGCGCAAACAATAAAGAGGTAATTCAAAGGAAATCAAAGGCATTTTTAGAGATAAACAAGAGGACTTTCACATGTAATTGCGGCGTATCCGTGAGATAACGCTGGCAGCAGCTCGTGACATTTATATTGCATGAAGATAAGAACACTATTGGATATCACCACTTCTGAGACGAGAAGCTATGGGGGAATATGGGCGTCTAGCCTCAGGCAAGTTCCAGTTACAGCAAATAAACTCGACCGTGTATAACACGTGAGTAATACAGTGTTAGTGTTTGAGGATGGTTGTACTTCCTCTTAAATCAATAATCACCATCACCACCGCGCCCACTGTTCAGAGATATAGGGTCTGATATGAATTATATCTTCTCTTATAGGCTAGAGCAAGTTTGTTCTTTGCACAGATCTGCCTCAATCCGATTTCTGACTCTGACAACATGAAGATGTCTGAGGTATGAGCCCCGCCAATAACACCATTTCTTACGCAGCCGATTCCTATAAAAAATAGTGCGAAAGTTTTGATCGTAAGGACGGTTGGTGTGTACATATCAGCGGTCTAGTGTAATAGCACTTTCATCTCTGTGTGGAAATAAACGGGAAGCTATATCATTCCTCATTTCCCTAGTCCAGTTCTTCGGTTGTGGCTATTCTGAGGCTGAAGCTGTTGAGGATCTAACGATCCTTCAGGCTAAGAACTCGGCCTACACATCGCATTATTTGAAGCAAGTACAGTCGAACCTCGATAGCTCGCACCTCCGTTACTCGGATATTCGATATCTCGACGAAACATCAATTTTCCGACCATGTCTGTCCTGAAATGAAATGTCGTATGGCTTTTAGTGCCGGGATATCCCAGGACGGGTTTGCGGCTCGCCAAGTGCAGGTCTTTCTATTTGACGCCCGTAGGCGACCTGTGCGTCGTAATGAGGATGAAATGATGATGAATACAACACATACACTCAGACCCCGTGCCATTGGAATTAACCAATTAAGGTTAAAATCCCCGACCCGGCCGGGAATCGAACCCGGGACCCTCTGAGCCGAAGGCCAGGACGCTGACCGTTCAGCCAACGAGTCGGACTCGTGTCTGTCCTATTCTTTGTTTATTTCTCTATTACCTGAGATGCGATTACACACATTTCTAGAATTCCCGAAGCAAACGTTTCCTCCCCAGAAGTTTAAAATATTCTGTAGTTTGAATTTTGTACAGTTGTGCAATACAGTGTTTAAGATTCGTGTGTTATTGATCCTTAATCGGCCGGCTGACTTCGGTGTGTCTGTCGTATAAATGTAGTGAATTCTCTGTTCTGTGAATATGATGGGAGTATTATTGGAGACGTTAATCATCTTTCCTTCGCCTGCAGTAGATTTCAGAAACAAGAGGAGACGTTCATGAAATCACTAGGTAAACTTTAACAGCAGTTCCAGACATCGATATCCGTACTCCCAGATTCACAAGACAGAAATATTTACCTGGGAATAATTAAATAAATCAGAGTAACTCATCTAGGAATCTGATTTAATGTGCTGTAAAACATTCTTTGGGTGGTTGTGTTTTCCTTTTGTTCTTTGTTACTTGTCTGAACATTATTTGTAAACTCTGGTGTGATGTTTCTTTCACGGGCAGAAACTTCTTCTAGAAAACACAATTACACGCAAGAAGAAATATTTAGAAACATAAATGTAAAAATACATGCATATGGCTGAATAGTTTAATTGCCAATTGTCAGTAAATGGACAGGGAAAAACCTCGGTATATAGGCAGGTGGAGCCAGTGGTGTAGATACGACTTTTCCATTGAATAATAATAATAATAATAATAATTGTTACCGTGTTTTTGCGGTAGTTAGAGGTGAAAGAAGGTGCGGGTGTGAACGGGTCTCAAGCTACGAAATTAGAGTACATGTAAAATTTACAAGGTTATATTTTCTTTTCAAAATAAAGAAATAACAAGCATGGCAGGTACAGAGTAGCAAGGCAACAAAATGTAGTTACAATATTTACCGGATTTGGGCTTCGCGCCCCGGCTTCACAATTCTTGGGCAATCAGCCCAACCTTACTCCAAAATAAGTTTTAACAGAGGGGCAGAAAACCCCATTCATGCTCAGGAGCACTTGCTCCAAATTACACAGAAAAGCCTCCTCGAGGCATACAACACTCAATTTTCAAGAAAGAGCCACTCGCTCTCAAACTTTAAGCCTCTCAAAGGCCACACCAAACTCCACCTTCAAGTTGTCCTCTCAGGACATAGACACAGGGGTAAAATATCCAACCTACTGAGGTCTATTAAGTGAGAAAAAGATTAATTACATGACCTCTAAAATAACAATTTGAGAGGAGGCGAACTTGCGCTCCTAATACACTTTGTTTAAAACCTACTTGGCACTAGGCCGTTAATACAAGGGCTAATCCCATACTAAAGAGGTGACTTAAGAAAGAAACAATTTACATTACGTTAAAGAAGAATAGGTTGAGAAAGTAAGTTCACCTCAAAACAATATGAGTGGGAGCTCGAGAGGGTTAAGCACTCTCTATCCCGATATGCAGTTCAAAGATAGAATAGATACCAAGGGTCTTTACATTTTAAGGAAGGTTACATTATGGAAAAACTTCGGACCCGCCCCGAGAGTTAAACTGCTGAGCTAGCAAAGAAAGAAGTTATTAATCGGCCATTACCTTGTTGTTGACCGCTGCCGAAGAAAGAGGCGCTTCCCGCCCCCTGCTATGTACTTTACACACTGAAAGATGGTACAGAAGTGGCGCAGAGACCCAAAAATCAGCAGTTTATATACTCTCACGGAAAGTTCGAGGCGTTTCAGGGAAGAAAACACCCGCCCACAATCACTTTATTAGTTAGGGATAAGCAGCATATTCAAGTTGGGGGAAGATACATCAGATTGGTCAGAAATTAATTAAAGAAATTCGGGATTGGCTAAATACAAAACAAGGGGAAAGAGAGGGGTATACAGCCAACTTAAACAATAACAGAAAAAAATTTAACAAGAAACAAACTTTTGAAATAAAAATTTCTCCAAAAAATAGTTCTTTCACATCGCACTAGGGTGCACCATTGTAGTTTTTCAGTAGTGTCCTCTAGAAGAGAAAGTTCACACTTCTTACTACCGGTAAAACAAAAATACATCAAAAGTGGCACAGTTCAAAAACTCCAAACTTTCCACGTAGTGACATCTTCTGAGAAACTTGAAAATTAATACCGTCAATAAAGTTCAGACTTCCTCCAGCAGAGGATTTTCAACTGGCGCACATTTTAAATTAGCGGCGTGGAGGTGTACCGCCCGGTACAGACCTCCCCCCCCCCAAATTTCCTCCAGGGGTGACACATGCAATTTGTTTGGAAACAAGGTCCAAGTTTTGATGTTGATATGGAGATTAATTGCAGAAGTATTTATAAGATTTTCTTAATTTGGTTTGATTCAGTTTCAAAATTTTTGTTGTAACTGGTGAAGTAAAGTCTTTATGTTTGTAGAAGTTGAATTCAGAAGGAAAACTTTAGTTTTTAAAGTTGAGGAAAATGTTCTAAGTCCACCAAATATTGCAGTAGAATACCCAAGAAAAGGTAGTAAAGTTGAACTGGAATGTCCATATAGCTGGATATGTACTTCAAACGTTGATGATTTTAACGGCCAGACCAGCCGCCACTGCTTGCGTTCAGATGAGACCGCCCGGGCCCCTCAAGTACCCTGAGATACCGCTCGCCCGCACTATGAGGGGAGCAGAGGTGTAGAAGCACGCCGCGCCCGCGGTGAACATATACAGGCTGCGGGCCAGTAGCAGGTCGTGCGCCGCACATCAGCCTTGGCCGGGAGGAGAGCTCCGGCTCGCCGTGCACATGTCGTCCTCGCTGGGGTCGAGGGGGCCCTTCCTCTATCCCAGTCGCGGCACGGCGCCGCGCGGCTGCGGGGGCACTGAAACATTAAAGCTAGGCGGCAGAATTTGTTGGACCATCATCTTTTTTTTTGAGGGCACAGGCTTTGTGGAGAGGTTGAGGGGCCAGCGGCGTGCAGATATCCATGGCATTAAATAAGCCACTGTGTAGAGTGGAGCAGGAGACGAGAGCGTGGTAATGGCCGTGGCAAGGACAGGATGGCAGTTTAACGGTTCGGGGCAGGTTTTACAAAAATGCTTACATATAAAACAAAATATTATAGAAGGGGCAGAAAGCCTTAAAAGTGAAACTCAAAAAAAAAAAAAAATATAACCTTCATATTCCTTTCAAGATAATATGAGACAAGTTAGCACAGCAATTATACAGGTTTCACCTGCGACAGGTGAACCCTAAATATCCTCTCGGTGGCTGGATTGCTTAATAACAACGTAACCGGCGTAAGGAAATCAAGAATGACACACGGCCCATGAAATCTGGGGGCAAGCTTGCCCGCGGGAACAAAATTCTTGACCATTACCTGGTCACCTACTTCAAATGGGTGGGTCTCCGTCCACGATCATACCTTTCCCTAACCTTTTCATGAGACACTTTAAGATTGGCTTTAGCCTTCTTCCAAAGATCTTTAATGTTATCCGGATCTATTGTCTCAGGTAGAATGTCACTCAGAGACCAGAGGTTAGAGAGCGGCGTGTTGGGAACAAACTTGAACATCAAAGAGGCTGGATTAAATTTATGTGATTCATGAACCGCCGAATTCAAAGCAAAAGCTAACCAATGCAGGGACGTGTCCCACCTGGAATGATCTTCATGATGATAGGCAAAAAGCGCGGACCTGAGATTACGGTTAACCCGTTCAGCCAGAGATGGTTGAGGGTAATAAGCAGAAGTAGTCACATGAGAGATGGACTGGTCAAAGCAGAATTTACGAAAAAAATTGATGTAAACGCCTTAGCATTATCAGACACAATATATTGGCACGGACCAAAAGAAGCAAAAATAGAATTTAGGCAAGTAATGGTGGACTGAGCGGTAGCCAGCTTAGTCGGAAATAACCAGGAAAATCTTGTAAAACCATCTACGCATACAAAGATGAACTTGTTAGCATTTCCCTTCGACTGGGGGAAGGGTCCTACATAATCAATATACAGGCGTTCCATGGGGCGCGACGCTTGATGAGAAGACAAAAGGCCTACCTTGGTGGACATGGTTGGTTTACTGAGCAAACAAGATTTACAAGCTTTTACTAGTTCACGGATTTCACCGTCCATACCCTTCCAGATGAACCTTTCACGAATCTTTTCACGAGTTTTAAAGATTCCAAGATGCCCCCCTAATGGGGTCTCATGATAGTACTTGAAGATCATAGGCACAAGAACAGCTGGAACGACAACCTTCATCATCTTATCATGCCTCGAAGGGCAACATAGAACACCATTCCTCAGAACATAAGGGACAACATGTTCCTCAGAAGAAAGGGTTTCCATTATCGGAGCCAGAGTCGGATCTTCACGTTGGTATTTCTCGATATCCCTAAAGAGCATGGGAGCATCTGTTAAGATGGCATTAACACCAGATAGTATGGACTCGGGAGGTGATGAACTGTCGACCGGTTCGTGGGTCTCGACGTCGTTGGAAAACATACGGCTGACTCCATCAGCAACAACATTTTCGGTACCTCTGATATGCCTGACATCGAATTGGAAGGCAGAAATTCGGATGGCCCAACGGGCTATACGACCAGTACGACGCGGCCTACCGAAGACCCAGCTTAAGGCTTGATTATCTGTCTCCAGGTCGAATTTGACATGTTCCAGGTAGAGACGGAACTTCTCTAAGGCAAATAAGACTGCCAACCCTTCGAGCTCATAGATAGAATACTTGGCTTCTTGAGCCGATAGAGTCCTAGATGCATAGGCGATGGGTCGCCTCCCTAGTTCAGTCTCTTGAAGAAGGACTGCAGCAACTGCTGACGACGACGCGTCGGTTTGGACGATGAATTTCTTCGAGAAATCAGGCATAGCAAGTACAGGGGAATTACAGAGAGCTAATTTAAGATCTTCAAAAGCGGCTTGTTTAGAAAGTCCCCACTCGAATTTGATGCCTTTCCTACGAAGAAGGTTCAAGGGCGCCGCTCTATTAGCGAAGTTAGGAATGAACTTCCTGAAGAAATTCACCATACCAATGAACCTGGCGATACCTTTGATGTCCTTGGGAGGTTTAAAATCACGGATGGCCTGTGTTCTAGAATGATCGACTGCAACACCATCAGGTGACACAATATGCCCTAGGAATGACAGAGGGCTTAGCAAAGGCAACCTTGGACAACTTGACAGTTAACCCAGCCTTACGAAGGCGATTGAGAACTTCTTGCAGATGATCTAGATGTTCTTCAAAGGTCTCCGAAAATACGACGACATCATCCAAGTAGTGATACAAGTACTCAAATTTGATGTCGGAGAAGACCCTGTCTAGCAGCCTAGTGAGCACAGCTGCTCCCGTGGGGAGCCCGAAAGGCACGCGGTTGTATTCGTATAAATTCCAGTCCGTGGCAAACGCTGTAAGATGTTTAGACTCTTCCGCAAGGGGAATTTGATTGTAGGCTTGATTCAAATCCAAGATGGTGAAGAACCTGGCCTTACGGAACCATGAAACCAAGAATGAAGGTCAGGAAGGGGCACAGATTGTAACACCACCTTCCGATTGAGAGCCCTATAATAAATGACAGGCCCGAAGCCCCCTTGGGGTTTCGGGACTAGAAAAATAGGTGACGAATACGCCGATTTAGAGGGTCTAATAATACCATCCTTCAACATCTGATCGATGATTTCTTTCGGAGCCTTCATTTTAGGTGGAGATAGCCTATAAGGTGGAAAACGGACAGGAATTGAATCCGTGACCTCAATTTTGTATTCAATAAGGTCAGTAACACCAAGAGTATCAGAGAACACCTCTGGAAATGACTGACATAATTTACGAATACTATCAGCCTGCTCCTCAGGTAGATGTCTAAGGTCTAACAACATCTCATCCTGGGTAGGCGAAATAGATGAACATGATACAGAATTACACTTTAACAAGGGAATTTTACAATCGGACACAAATTTGAATGTGCACGACTTACTCTGAAGATCGAGCACGAGACCAGTGTGAGAAATGAAGTCAGCTCCCAATATGATGGGGCAAGACAGGTGCTTAGCCACAAACAATTTGATTTTCCATGTAAATTTAAAAATACGAATTTTGACATTTACAGAACCTAGGATTTCCAATGGAGATGAATTAGCCGAAACATATTGAACAGGAGATGAGACATAGTCAGGTAGTTTACAAACAGATTTCAATTTAGAATACCATTCAGCCGAAATAATCGAACAAACACTGCCTGAATCTAAAAGAGCTGTTACAGGTTCATTATTTAACTCAAGTTTGAGAAAAGGGACCGGTGCGGGGGTATACGCCGCAATCCTAAGACACTCTTTGGGGCATTCAAACGATAGATTTGCAGATTGAACATTCCCTGAATTTACGACCTGTTTGCCAGGGGCTGAGCCTCGGGAAGATGGATTAGTCGACTCAGCCGAAGCCACTAGTCACTTTTGATTGTTGTTGGAAGTTGCACCTGAAGTTGAGCAGGAGGGGATGCTATTCGAATTGGGACAATTCTTGGCGATATGTGAGAAAGCCCCACATTTAAAACAGCCTTGTGATGAACCAGTTCCATTCCTTGTCCCACTAGATTTGAGCAATGGGCACTTGTTCCGAAGATGGTCGGGCGACCCGCAAGCATAGCATTTACGAGGTGTGACTGGTCGGCGAGGAGGAGGAGGCCGAGGATTACCCAAAAGAAGGAGGAGGTTCTTTCGCGACACGCAAAGAATCGGCGTATCTAACTCCTTCCGCTGAGACGGCCAATGCTTCAAGTTCAGAGAAGGTTTGCGGGCACGCCGCGAAACACAAATATGACCTATAGGATGGTGAAATTCCTTCTACAATAGCCTGTACAATCTGATCTTCAGGAAAATGAAGGGCAAACACCCTAGTATAGAATTTAATATCTTGGATGAAGTCTGCTAAGTTTTCATCCAAACGCTGTACACGATAATAGTACTTCTGAATAAGGGAGGACCTGGTCCTAGCCGGGATGAAGTTAGCTAACAAGTGGGCGTGGAAATCCTCAATAGATGATTGCTCGGCAATGGCTCTTACTATTTTGTCTGAGAGAATACCAATTGCATAGGGATAGATGATTTGCAAAATCTGACATGGGGAAAGAGAAAACACAAGGGCATGATCCTGAAATTCAACTAAAAATCTTAAAAATGAAATTACGTCACTGGTGGTATTAACGGAAAACTTAGAGATACCTCTGAGCAACATTGCCAATGGATGAGGCAAGCTGCTAAACCCGGGTGACATAGTAGGTAAAGGTTTCAGTGGCAAGGAAGTTAATTCAGAACGTATATTATTCAGCGATGCACGGCGTTCAGACTCGTTGTCCAATGGGGCAGAGATAGTTTGAGCAGCAACGGTTATCCTATTGGCTTCTCCCTTAGGAGGCTCTTCCTCGCTACCTACATTCATCGTGGTGGGTTGATCAATTTTGGGAGGAACTTCCCCAGTTAACAATTGAGTGACCTTGCTAGATAATTCAGAAATACTTTCAAGCAACGTACTAGCTTCCTTCCTCTGAACGTCATTCAACTTCAGAGACAACAGATCGTTAACTCTATTTGAAAAATGATATAGCCTGGCTTGCACGCGCTTAATTTGATTAGGAGAAGGATCATTTTCGTCAAAAAAACTAATTACCGATGCTAGCCCAGTAGTATTCTCGGTGATCGTGGAAAGAGAGTCGTCAATTTCTTTCTCTCCCAAATTGGGGATGGAAATGGGCAAATCAAGGGACTCTCTAAGCTTGTTGGTGTCTATCGCAACCGTGCCTCCAGAATGCATATTTCTGATAGTTAACTCATAGATCAACTCCTCCTTGCGCAAATAGTTCAGATGGAGAACATCGCGAGGGCCGGGCATGATGACAGAACAATTTTGAAACAGGAAAGATCAAAAATTCCAGCAACTGAGAAAATTGTTAGAGTTTGAATCAAAGCAATGTTTAGCCGTCAAAAGGGGCTAAATTGAGACACATTCAACCACGCTCTGCTACCACTTGTTACCGTGTTTTTGCGGTAGTTAGAGGTGAAAGAAGGTGCGGGTGTGAACGGGTCTCAAGCTACGAAATTAGAGTACATGTAAAATTTACAAGGTTATATTTTCTTTTCAAAATAAAGAAATAACAAGCATGGCAGGTACAGAGTAGCAAGGCAACAAAATGTAGTTACAATATTTACCGGATTTGGGCTTCGCGCCCCGGCTTCACAATTCTTGGGCAATCAGCCCAACCTTACTCCAAAATAAGTTTTAACAGAGGGGCAGAAAACCCCATTCATGCTCAGGAGCACTTGCTCCAAATTACACAGAAAAGCCTCCTCGAGGCATACAACACTCAATTTTCAAGAAAGAGCCACTCGCTCTCAAACTTTAAGCCTCTCAAAGGCCACACCAAACTCCACCTTCAAGTTGTCCTCTCAGGACATAGACACAGGGGTAAAATATCCAACCTACTGAGGTCTATTAAGTGAGAAAAAGATTAATTACATGACCTCTAAAATAACAATTTGAGAGGAGGCGAACTTGCGCTCCTAATACACTTTGTTTAAAACCTACTTGGCACTAGGCCGTTAATACAAGGGCTAATCCCATACTAAAGAGGTGACTTAAGAAAGAAACAATTTACATTACGTTAAAGAAGAATAGGTTGAGAAAGTAAGTTCACCTCAAAACAATATGAGTGGGAGCTCGAGAGGGTTAAGCACTCTCTATCCCGATATGCAGTTTAAAGATAGAATAGATACCAAGGGTCTTTACATTTTAAGGAAGGTTACATTATGGAAAAACTTCGGACCCGCCCCGAGAGTTAAACTGCTGAGCTAGCAAAGAAAGAAGTTATTAATCGGCCATTACCTTGTTGTTGACCGCTGCCGAAGAAAGAGGCGCTTCCCGCCCCCTGCTATGTACTTTACACACTGAAAGATGGTACAGAAGTGGCGCAGAGACCCAAAAATCAGCAGTTTATATACTCTCGCGGAAAGTTCGAGGCGTTTCAGGGAAGAAAACACCCGCCCACAATCACTTTATTGGTTAGGGATAAGCAGCATATTCAAGTTGGGGGAAGATACATCAGATTGGTCAGAAATTAATTAAAGAAATTCGGGATTGGCTAAATACAAAACAAGGGGAAAGAGAGGGGTATACAGCCAACTTAAACAATAACAGAAAAAAATTTAACAAGAAACAAACTTTTGAAATAAAAATTTCTCCAAAAAATAGTTCTTTCACATCGCACTAGGGTGCACCATTGTAGTTTTTCAGTAGTGTCCTCTAGAAGAGAAAGTTCACACTTCTTACTACCGGTAAAACAAAAATACATCAAAAGTGGCACAGTTCAAAAACTCCAAACTTTCCACGTAGTGACATCTTCTGAGAAACTTGAAAATTAATACCGTCAATAAAGTTCAGACTTCCTCCAGCAGAGGATTTTCAACTGGCGCACATTTTAAATTAGCGGCGTGGAGGTGTACCGCCCGGTACAATAATAATAATAATAATAATAATAATAATAATAATAATAATAATAATAATAATAATAATAATAATAATAATAATAATAATAATAATAATAATAATAATAATGCAAAAGATCAGGAGAAATTGCTGAATGGTACGGACAGAGTCAAGGGTAAGGTGTAGAAGACGAAAAGAAATAAGTCACAAACAATGGTAATGGAGTACAGTTAAACGAAGTCAGATGATGCAGGAAATATTAGGTTAGGAAATAAAGTATTAAAAGAAGTAGGTGAATATTGTAACTTGGGTAGTTAGTAAGGAGGACATGAAATGTAGACTAGCACAAGCAACTAAGGCCTTTCTAAAGATAAGAAATTTGCTCACTTCGAACATCGATGTAGGAATTAAAAATATATTCTTGAAGAGTTTTTAATGGGGCGTGGCATTGTATTGAAGTGAAACATGGACGATAACTTGTTCAGAAAGAAAGATAATAGAAGCTTTTGAAATGTGGTGTTACAGAAAAATGCTTAAGATGGGTAGACCGAAACACGAATGAAGAGGTACTGAATCAAATTGGTGAGAGGAGATTGATGTGGCTAAATTTGACGAGAGGAAAATATAGAATGATAGGGCACATATTAAGACACCCAGGACTTGTTCAGTTGGTTTTTGAGAGAAGTTTAGGGGGTAATAGTGGTAGGGGTAGACCAAGGTACGAATATAACAAACAGATTAGAGCAGATGTAGGATGCGGCAGTTTCGTAGTAATGAAAATTTTAGCATAGGATAGGGTGGCATGGAGAGCTGCATCAGACCAGCCTATGGGCTGATGGCTCTAATAATAATAATAATAATAATAATAATAATAATACGCATATTAAGTGGATGTTTTTGCAGATCGATATTTTATTATTTTATTGCTTTTACCTTCGTAAAGGTAATACGAGTACATAATATATAATAATGAGTACAAGCACCCCATGGGAGAGATATATCCCCCTTATCACTTCCTTATCTACGCCACTGGTTGTAGCTACATGAACCGTCAGGAGACCAGGCATTAAGCGCAGTGGGTATCCTACAAATAGAATTAGTTTCATGTAAATTACGGTGTTCTCAGTGTTGTTGAAAACTATTTGAAAAAAATGCAAGATATTGATTAATGTTCTCGAAAGGTGTTGATGGAGGTATGTTTGATGTTCATCTATTGCAGCCTTGCCAACCTCCGAAAATTGAAAAACTATACAGGTATTCAAAATAAACCGTATTGTTTATCGTAAAACCGTGCAGAACTAATATTTAACCAAACACACTAGAATTCAATAGAATGCGTGCAGTAATGGCAAGTAAGAATAATATCAAATAGGAATACTTAACTGAAATGTATTACTAGACGTAACAAAATGCAACATATACACTTTGCCCTTCCTTCACACTTTGGATTAGGACTCAACTACGTCCTATATTGTCTACACTCTCCCACGACTGCCTGCACTTATTTTCTTCTTCTGGGTGTTTCAACAGAAAGTTTTAATTTTTTGGTGCCGTAGGGCCTGCTTTAATTTCGAAATCAGACGATAACGGGATCTTCACTAATTTAACATTCAAAATAATTGTCAAATATGTACTTAATACTGCACCCATCGAATTGCTGAAGGGTA
The DNA here is from genome assembly GCF_040414725.1 of Anabrus simplex. Taxonomy (NCBI): domain Eukaryota; kingdom Metazoa; phylum Arthropoda; class Insecta; order Orthoptera; family Tettigoniidae; genus Anabrus; species Anabrus simplex. The sequence continues at coordinate 80,552,149 of NC_090272.1, read as the reverse complement.
CAATACATAAGCTAACTAACAAGTAATTGAAGCACTGCACTGTCACACAGAAGACTTTCGACGCACATCACAATTTTATTTATAAGTTTGACAAAATCACGTTTTTCATAAGATTTACAACTAGATGCTGCACTGTTACATGTTTAATGTTACACCACATTTCACACGGGTTAAGAAACGATTGAGTTCGGTGTGGGCTGATTCGAGAGTGTGATTGTGAACAAATATACGACTACGAGATCTACACTCGATAAAATTTGATGTAGGGTAATACCGGCCTCAGAGTGAGACAGAAAAATGCCACGTGTCAGACTATTCAAGCGCATAATTTGTTGGTCTGAAACCAGCTGAAAGGTGAATCACAACATTCAAAGATTGGGAGTCATCTAGAGAAATAGAGGCCACCGTCGTACAAGTCCAGGTAGTGAGATGTGTTCGAACAGGAGAAAACGTAATTTTACCTACAAAGTCTGAACATTTCCAATAATAATAAACAAACTGTATATAAAGCGTATGGTTTGACATTCTAACCGCACCTCGTACATAGAGGGTTGAATACCGTAAATGTACAATTCAAACCGCATGGTTGGCATGGATGCTCTACTGTACGTATTCTGTCTAAGTTGCTATAATAAGTGTTATATTAAAGTGATCTTTTATTAACAAGTTGTTTTCTTCGCGCCGACACAGCGACGGTGTCTTACAGCGACGATGAGGCAGGAAGGGGGCTAAGAGTGGGAAGGAAGCGGCCGTGGCCTGAATTAAGATACATCCCCAGCATTTCCCTGGTGTTAAAATGGGAAACCTCGGAAAACCATCTTCAGGACTGCCAACAGTGGGGTTCGAACCCACTATCTCCCGAATACTGGATACTGGCAACACATAATGTTGTGAAATGGACAGTAGGCAATGGTATGATGATAAACGGGGTTAAAATTCAGCTTGTAAGTTTCACAAATAGGAAAAGTCTCGTCAGTTTTAATTCCTGCGTTGATGGAGTGAAACTTCTCTTTGGGGATCATTGTAAGTACCTAGGTGTTAATATAAGGAAAGATATATATGATTGTAAATAATGGGTACAGATCTCTCACAGGGTTATGAGGGTATTTAGGGGTTGTAGTAAGTATGTAAAGGAGAGGGCATATAAGTCTCTGGTAAAACCCCAACTAGAGTATGGTTCCAGTGCATGGGACCTTCACCAGGATTACTTGATTCAAGAACTGGAAAAAATCCAAAGAAAAGCAGCTCGATTTGTTCTGGGTGATTTGCGACAAAAGAGTAGCGCTACAAAAATGTTGCGAAGTTTGGGCTGGGAAGACTTGGGAGAAAGGAGACGAGGTGTCGACTACGTGGTATGTTCCGAGCTGTCAGCGGAGAGATGGCGTGGAATGACATCAGCAGACGAATAATTTTGAGTGGTGTCTTTAAAAGTAGGAAAGTTCACAATATGAAGATAAAGTTAGAATTCAGGAGGACAAATTGGGGCAAATATTCGTTTATAGGGAGCGGAGTTAGGGATTGGAATAACTTACCAAGGGAGATGTTCAATAATTTCCAATTTCTTTGCAATAATTTAAGAAAATGCTGGGAAAACAACAGATAGGGAATCTGCCACCTGGCGACTGCCCTAAACGCAGATCAGTAGTGATTGATTGATTGATTAAGCGATTGCAGATATCGAGTTCGGCATTAAAGTGACAAATACTTTATGTTTGTTTTTATACGGTTAAACAACGTTCTATGCAGTATCAACTCGTAGCTACATACGATTTAAAAAAATATGCTTTACATGTTCAAAAAACGGGAATTCTATATATCACGAAATTCCGATAGCAAGAAATAAAATTTAGTTCCGAACTGATTCGAGATATCAGTGTCCGACTGTATAAGTAGGTTTATGGTTACTCCCTGGGCTGACTGGAGATGTTTGAGCTAGAATTTGTCAACTACTGTACCGTCACTAATGTCCCATCAAGCAGTAAATTGCTCCTGCAAGTTTTCAATAAAGTAGTGCGCGTGTCTGTGACACGAGCGAGACAAAAGCTCCGTTGAGAGCTGAACCATTTGCTAATCCACTGCACATCGTCTCTCATGAATATTCAACACACATTTGCCAGCGTACACGGAGTCAAATTATTGACAAACACATTAGATGAAATGGAGTTATGATATATTTTTAGCAGTCTTTAGCATATCACAGCGACTGGTAGGCAACACATTTATATGAGGCCAACAATACAGACTGTAAAATGGACAGATTTCTAAAGGAAACCTGTAATTCAGATAGTGTGTTATCACTTGTAAAAAGTTTAAACTGACATGTATAACTCGTACTTATAAGAAAAAATTACAATACACTATATCAATTAAGTAATATTACATAAGCCTTGGGACTAGTTTCAGCCACTATGTGGCCATCTTCAACAAAAAAATTAGTAAGTCTATATTGCGCCGTTCCGGCTCCCTGAGAGGACGCATAATTACGATCCTTTTGACTAACATAATATATCATTTGGGCTATGAGTTCCGAATATGAGAAAGACATGCCATACGGAGCCAAAGAAATCTTAAATTACACATAGATACAACTCTCATACGTTACTTATTGAATTTCTCACGCTACCATGATGTTGCAGCATTCATCCACTTAAATCTAAGTCTCTACGCTACGATACACATTGAAAGAATGGTTTAAGTTTTACATATCTTATTTATTACATACTTGTTTCAATCCAAAGGTCGAACATTATGCTATCCTCCCTAAAGAATTTCTAATAGAGGAAACTGCATGATCATCTGATTATCCCATCCATCTCTGGCGAGCATAGCCTTAATTTGTTAAATCTGTCTACTTCTTCTACCCGAAAGCATAATCAATCATTATACTTCCTCTCTTAGCCTCTCTCCATATCAATATTTCAATTAACACATCCACATTTTTGGCGTGAGGAGAAATCGAAGAAATGTCAGTATCGGGTAAAAATACATACTAGCGACGTTCCTTGAATCTGCCGGTAATTGACACGTCCGGCACCCACTATGCATTATATAAGAAATGCTATTTGAGTTAGTCATTTTTGAAAATGAATCTATTGAAATCTATTGCATTAGGTGCTTGAGTCTTGACTGACCCCAAAAATCAAGGACAGAATGGAATATACGGCAAATTATTGAAGTCCGTATAACCAATTATTTAACTGAACATTACTATAACTCAGCTCGTAATTAATAAATTAAGAATTAGAAGTCCAAAGATGTCGAACTCTTCATCTTAGGTTTTTAAAGAAATGATTAAATCGAAATAAAGTTAAAAATTAATAGATTGAAACAACTAAATTAAAATATGTTTGGGTAAATCAAAACATGATTGGATAATTAAAACTTGTGTGGGTAGTTAAAACATATTTGGGTAATTAAAACTTGTGGGTAATTTAAATATGTTTGGGTGCACCCTAGCAAAAAAAAAATATTTACAATATGATACCTTACAAGCTAAAGTGTAGATTGAGGGCGGTTTCGAGATATTCAGGACGCATTTTAGGCCTAAAACCATATCTCATGAATTGGAATTCTCCTCTGTTGCCTATGAAGTTTTTGAGTTAATTGCTGGCTCTCACTCGGAGCTCATATTAATCTGCTGACATATAGTTATTCCTATCTCTCACAACACATCAATAGATACCTATAAATATCAACCTGGAGGATAGTTCCCTAATATTTCTATAAACAACTGATTTACAATTCTGAATATTCATGCTTCTTCCTCTTCTGCGTGAATATTGATAAGTCTTCTTCTAAATTAATGTATTTTTAATAAATGGTTCAACAAGTACCAGTAGGTTCCATATACTATTCTAAAATCAGAATCTTCTCATCATTTTTTTAATTGAACGTACGTGCGACTTTATATATTCTAACGACTACTCTACTAGTTTCATCTGAAGTATACTAGCTAATGTGGTCTGCATTGTGCGAAGACTCGATCATAAGATACAACTTATACATCTACAGTCAGTCATCAGTGATAGGGTGTTGCCTAAGAAATTACTACACGTCCTTTCGCTTGAGAATAGATTATAATTAAAAAACATCTGTGACATAGCGCACGTTTTTGACTCATCCTCCTAACTGAGACTTCATTGGCATTACCAAGTATGCACGCTAACCAACAGGTGTCACTTCAATCATGCTTTCTCATGCTTGCCCGTAAGAGAAATAGTAAATATAAATGCTACATATTCATTTCCACTTAGTACAAACTCAACTTGAAACCATTAAGTACACTACTACATCACCGTGCTCATATTCGCGAAGAATCAATAACTACCACCATTCTAAATGATCAATCTCATATCAACTTCTCTTAAAATAATCATTATTATACTTCCAAACATATATCCCGTCTCCTTTACTAAATACCACGGGTGGCCCAGATCGGCTGCGCAGTAGATGTTAGTTTTCTCTCGTCCTGCGCGTGACGTCATCCAAGGAGCACCGTGACTGTGTAGCATACAACCGCACGTGTTTCTTATTTCGTTGTTTATCGCTGTCTGCCTTATAAAGAAATGATTTCCAAGTAATATCTATACTTAGTTTCTTTCCGTATATTGCTATTGGTTTATATATTGGCCTACTGTATTTTCGTGCAGTTATCTTTTTTTCGTCAGTTGCGTGAAGAGTGTAATAGTAGCTGGAATGAAATTTCTGTGTTCATAGTATAATTGTAGTGTATATATTTGCGTGTGTATTTTCTGTGTGTTCATAGTATCATTGCAGTGTATATATTTGCGTGTGAAATAGTAGTGTACGGTATACACTGTCTAACAGAGCAAATGCAACACCAAGAAGGAGTGGTCAGAACTTTATGCCAATTGCAGGGTAGACTGACGTCACTGAGGTATGCTCATGATGTGAAATGCGCCGCTGTGCTGCGCACGTAGCGAACGATAAATGGGACACGGCGTTGGCGAATGGCCCACTTCGTACCGTGATTTCTCAGCCGACAGTCATTGTAGAACGTGTTGTCGTGTGCCACAGGACACGTGTATAGCCAAAAATGCCAGGCCGCCGTCAACGGAGGCATTTCCAGCAGACAGACGACTTTACGAGGGTTACGAGGGGTATGGTGATCGGGCTGAGAAGGGCAGGTTGGTCGCTTCGTCAAATCGCAGCCGATACCCATAGGGATGTGTCCACGGTGCAGCGCCTGTGACGAAGATGGTTGGCGCAGGGACATGTGGCACGTGCGAGGGGTCCAGGCGCAGCCCGAGTGACGTCAGCACGCGAGGATCGGCACATCCGCCGCCAAGCGGTGGCAGCCCCGCACGCCACGTCAACCGCCATTCTTCAGCATGTGCGAGACACCCTGGCTGTTCCAATATCGACCAGAACAATTTCCCGTCGATTGGTTGAAGGAGGCCTGCACTCCCGGCGTCCGCTCAGAAGACTACCATTGACTCCACAGCATAGACGTGCACGCCTGGCATGGTGCCGGGCTAGAGCGACTTAGATGAGGGAATGGCGGAACGTCGTGTTCTCCGATGAGTCACGCTTCTGTTCTGTCAGTGATAGTCACCGCAGACGAGTGTGGCGTCGGCGTGGAGAAAGGTCAAATCCGGCAGTAACTGTGGAGCGCCCTACCGCTAGACAACGCGGCATCATGGTTTGGGGCGCTATTGCGTATGATTCCACGTCACCTCTAGTGCGTATTCAAGGCACGTTAAATGCCCACCGCTACGTGCAGCATGTGCTGCGGCCGGTGGCACGCCCGTACCTTCAGGGGCTGCCCAATGCTCTGTTTCAGCAGGATAATGCCCACCCACACACTGCTCGCATCTCCCAACAGGCTCTACGAGGTGTACAGATGCTTCCGTGGCCAGCGTACTCTCCGGATCTCTCACCAATCGAACACGTGTGGGATCTCATTGGACGCCGTTTGCAAACTCTGCCCCAGCCTCGTACGGACGACCAACTGTGGCAAATGGTTGACAGAGAATGGAGAACCATCCCTCAGGACACCATCCGCACTCTTATTGACTCTGTACCTCGACGTGTTTCTGCGTGCATCGTCGCTCGCGGTGGTCCTACATCCTACTGAGTCGATGCCGTGCGCATTGTGTAACCTGCATATCGGTTTGAAATAAACATCAATTATTCGTCCGTGCCGTCTCTGGTTTTTCCCCAACTTTCATCCCTTTCGAACCACTCCTTCTTGGTGTTGCATTTGCTCTGTCAGTCAGTGTATATTTGCGTGTCAGTTTACGAAATCTTGAGTGTGAATAATATTTCTTAAATTTGTTAGGCTAAAGCACATGATATCTGTTCGAAATGCCTGGATGTGCAGTGACTGGCTGTCTGTCATACAGCAGAAAGACGAAAGGAACATATATCCTTTATCATTCATTTCCCAAAGCTTCAGACCTGCAAAACGTTTGGATACAAAAATGTAAAAGGAAGGATTTCTTCAATGTAGCTACTTCTACTATGTGCTCGCGGCATTTTACCGACGCAGTTATGTTCGCGATTTAAGAGCAGAATTACTGCATTTACCTCCCAGGAAGATCTTGAAAAAGGATGCAGTACCTACTGAGAACCTTCCCGGTAGCATTTACAGTAGTAGCCCAGTAAGTGCACAATTATTCCTGAGAAATTCGTCAGTTCCACAGTCTTCGGAGCAAAAAATGGAGAAGAACAGATCGGAGAGGCAGTTAGCCAGAGAAACTAAGAAGAGAGCTATAGAGACTCTTGAGAATGTATCTCCGAAGAAAAGAAAAATCGATCAGTCCACGGCTACTCATGGGCGAAAGGCACCACAGTGGATTTTATCTTCAGAAGCAACCACTTCATGACATCTGATCTCACAGGTAGGACTGTGTTCTAATTAAGTGTTTTTCCTGTTCTTTATTATTCTTTAATTTTAAAAAGTAGGAATATCTATGCAAGGTTTCGAATATGAACTTACTTCTGCTGCTGTTATAATATGTGTTAAGCTTTAAACTTGATACCTGCGGAAGTGAGTCATGTATCGTGTGTTAACATGCGGTAGTTCCATTACGGAAGTTCTGCTGTCAACATTTAATATTACAAACATTTCGTATCTCTAAATATTTATGTTGACAAATTTGAGACCACGTAGCCTTCCTCAAACTAAATAGAGGAACTTGGATTTGTTAATAAATTTCGAGCGTTGGTCAGTGTGCCATCACGTTACATTTACGTCTTATTCGTAACAGAAATAATGAAACTTACTATGCTGTACTCTCTTTCAATCTTATAACAGCAGTAATCTTTATGTCTGGTCTGCATTTAGTTCTGAGAAACTGTAATGTTTGCTGGTATTATGAGGTTCCTACTGAACTGCGCGCTATGGGCTTGGCTGCTTTGCTCCTTCTGTGACGTCATTTCGTTAACCAATAGCAGCTCGTCTCGCGTTGGGCCCAACCTTTAGTAGTGTTTAAGAACCTTGACTAAATACGTATCCACTCCATTTAATCGTGGCATTTCTTATTTTAATCACGGTTCATGGACATATTTCACGACATTATGACCTTAATTCCGTCATAACCTTAAATTATTGTAAACACATCTATCTATTTGGCAAGCATATCCTACTGCTGGTTTATAACTTGACATTCTTTGGTCATAACCAACGTACACGCGTACCTAAATCTCTCTTTGACACAGTATACAATTCACTGTCACCTTAACGAACTCAGTATTTCACACTACATGGATCACATCTCGAACGTAGGCTTTCATCACTGATTGACTACCTATCTATGGATTTGTCATTCATACACGAAGATAACCTAACCACCTTTGATCTAATTCAACACACCACTTTCGTCGCTTCATTATTTCGCACGGAATAACTTAACAAATTGTATTATACTCACATATGAATATAAAACATTACTGCATTAATTTAAAAACAAGACTTATCTGAATTCAGCAGCTCCAGTCGTCGGCATATGTCCAGCTGACAGGACATAGGGACACGCCTCCTTTTACTTCCCTAGGTGAATGGGAAATACTGGCATAATTCTCCTCTGAGCTTAGTCATCTCTCGGCAGGCAACGTCATCCGACGGCACCCATTTGGGCAGTCTGGCAAATCATCTTCTTAGAACATCTTGCTCATTTCTGGACTAGTTGGAATAGAATAATAAACAGAATCAATTAGCATTGCCATCATGAACAGCTGTGATAATCTGCTTAACGCAAAAGATTGCTTCCTTTGAAAGAGTTGATGTGCTTGACAAATAATAATCTTGGGGTAGTATAATTCTATGACTTGAAATGAACAGATTTTTCTCCTTTATCTTTCCAGGAGTTATTATAGGATTCCCACTTCTGTAGTTCTTTAACTTGGGTGATATCGAGTAATATGTCAGCAGAGACTGCCGTGACGTAAGCTTGTCGTAGTTTATTCTTGAATTTCCACGTATCTTAAAGTTCGCGGAACGAAATTAAAAATCTTCTGCTTGATCTGCGACGCAGCTTCCAATAAATCTGCTCCTTGTTTCTGTTGAAATGATCTCTTGTCGATACCTTCTTTTTCTGACGTAGTTGCTTTCCGTCTTCGACTCTGATTTAGAAGTTGCAATTCAATCTCGTTTTTTAAAAATAATTGTTAGTAACAATCTTCACATTCGTTCTTTTTCACTGCCTTCTGGATCTAAATTCTTTTCTCTAGCGCCTGAGGTGAATACTTTTGCTTTCGCTCGCGGTATCATCAGACATTTTGACGTTAATTATTCTCGGAGACCTGGACTCCATCCTTGTCCTTCTTACGGACGGAACTTCTTATAACAGTGAAATGGCACAATATACGATATAGACAATATTGCAGGAATAATTACAACATTACAATACATATAACAACAAAAATTATGGTTGTGGTCTTGTCATATTATGATGTCTTTACGTCGGGTTAGGACTTCAGGCAATGAAGTAAATCTGGAAATGTTAGCCAAAATTAGGATTCATAAACAAACAGAAAGGAAACTGAAAAGGAGAAACATTATTTAAGAGACTCACCTCTAGAGTGAAATATACAGTACATGTAATCTCTGATGTAAAACAAAACACTGACATGCTAGATGAAACAGCCAATGGAAAACAAATTGTTTACGATATTACAAGGGTCCTTTAATACTCAAAACGTAGATTGAAGCTTCTTGGATAAGATTTAAATACATCCAATATATAAGCGAACAATTTTTGCTCATTTTAGCGATATAAGTTCAGATTTAGTTATACTTTGAGCACTTTGATTACAATGAGGCGTCATTTTTAACAAGGTAACTTACATGTTATCGGCGTCGAGTTTCAACCACATGACTTTCAAATACTGCAATAGATACAATTTTCTTTCTTTCCCCGAAACAGGGAGACTGCAGGCTTAGAAGGTATGTTTCGAGAAAGAAATGTACGGGCGATTGCTGAACTACCAAAGCATACTAATGTTTGTAAGAAAACCGAGTGAGAATTGTGCCTCAGGCCCATGATACGGAACGAATAATTGAATGAATGAATAACGTTTAATGTACTGTAGCTCTGTCAATTTTTCATGATCAAATGTGCATGCTGTATTATCGCTAACTACTTTTTGGAACTTCAGATGTTTAATGTTAGCAATACCGTAATACTTGCTACCTACCCATATAATTCTTAACGTCATATTTGACCTTTATAAAGACATATTTAGTTAGATTTCAGGGCATATTTTCGTGTATATTTTCTACTTCTTTAGGTCATACATTTTTAAAACCTAGTAATCAGCTACACTGGGAAGCATACTTGAATGAATGGCTGTTATTACGAACAGCCAGGTAAATATGCAGCAGGACCCGCGGGCTCCACCCGCAATGTAAAACGTTGTTCATGTTGCAAAGTTCCAAAATCTCGAGGTAATGGAAAAATACTCATGATCTATTTCGGTATAGAATGTCATATTTTTATAAACAAACACTTAAAACTATACCACAAATGGAAATAGTATTACATTTGTTTTTCTTCAGTTTGGTAACTTTCTGAACTTACTGAACTTACTTGTCACACTATTGGGAGCATAAATATATAAATCCCTCAACGACTGAAAGAAAGTAAACTGTACTTAAATGCAGAAAAACATGTATCGATGTCGTTCACCAGAAGTAAAACTCCCTTCCAGTACACTTACGAACTAGGTGGCAGTGATTTACGATCGGTCTGCGAAATGAAAGACCTCGGATTTTTATTCTACCACGAGCTTACTTTCAATTTGCATGTCGTCGTTGTCGGGACAAAACCTCCTATGTGATAATATTTTTGGAGATATACTGACCCGCAGAACATACGTTATGAAGAGCGAGATTGCCTTGACAATATCCACACAACATTGCATCTTAGATGACAGAACCTTGCCAGCTAAAGTTCTAAGCTAAAATATTTCACATAGGAGATTTTCCCGGGAGTGACGATATACTGAAGGTAGTAGCTGAGTCATACAAGACCCTAGGATTCATTATCAGAAATATAAAACACTTTAAACACACAAATTGCATTCACCTGTGATACCATAGTAAGACCAAAAATGGAATATGTCAGCATCGTCTGGAACCCTAGGTGTCAAGCATATGTCTATCAGATTGAAAATGTATGAAAGAGATTATTTTAAATACTTACAGTATAAAAACTGGTTACTATCAACGTATGGTACCTTAAAGAGATATCCTTTTACATTTCAGAGAGAAGAGTTTAGAAATTCTCAGACGGAAGGATGCAGTAAAATTTTATTTAAAATTGTGAACTGTGCTACTGATAATCCTGAATTATTGTCTCTCCCTTAAATTTCCATGTACCTCGCCCCAATTCCACACATATCATAACACTAAAAATAAAAAAAACTAGGATGTATGCTCATGATAATTCGCCGATGAACAGACTCTGTAGTATCTTAAAAGGGCCATTCAGAAAATTATGTCCTTGAATTCAGTCTACAAATGCGCGAGTTTCCAACTGAACTTCATCGTGAAATTGTATGAAGTCATAAAATTAATAATGTTAGTTTATTTACGTCCCACTAACTACTTTTAAGGTTTTCGGAGATGCCTAGTTCTTTTTATTGTCCCGCAGGAGTTCTTTTACGTGCCAGTAAATCTACCGACACGAGGCTGACGTATTTGAGGACCTTCAAATACCACCGGACTGAGCCAGGATCTAACCTGACAAATTGGGGTCAGAAGGCCAGCGCCTCAACCGTCTGAGCCACTCAGCCCGGCGTCATAAAATTAGGGGAAATTGTAAGGTGAAGTTCTGTAATATTATGCTTGTCCGTGAATTGCTTCATTTATTTTGCCATTTTACTTTGTCGTGCGGTTTTTTACCATATTAATATAAGGATCTTTAGTTCTAGAAAAGGCGTGCTCAGTTCGTCCGGAAGGACGTGGTCCCCGTCAGGAAGTCGTAAAATTTAAAAAACGAGATTTCCACCTCCGGAGGTGCACATGGCCCTGAGGTTCACTCATCCGACACCAAAAATGAGTACCAAGTTAATTCTTTTCTTTTGCTAGGGGCTTTACGTCGCTACGACACAGATAGGTCTTATGGGGAAGATGGGATAGGCCTAGGAGTTGGTCGTGGCCTTAATTAAGGTACAGCCCCAGCATTTGCCTGGTGTGAAAATGGGAACCCACGGAAAACTATCTTCAGGGCTGCCGACAGTGGGATTCGAACCTACTATCTCCCGGATGCAAGCTCACAGCCGCGCGCCTCTACGCGCACGGTCAACTCGCCCGGTCCAAGTTAATTCCTGAGGGCAGAGGCGGCCGGGCGTAGAGCTAACCACGAATAGTGGAAGCCTTTAACTTCCACTCCGCCAAGGGTCTTCATGGCCTGTGCGGGGATGACTTTGCTTTGCTTTGCTTTTTTAGTTCTAGAAAAATACTTTGATATATTATACTAATATTATACGAGATTAGGTTAGATAAAATTGTAGAATATAGTTTAGATATAAGTACCGCCATATTAATTGTAGTTAATATATTGTATACTCCGCACGACTTTACTTCTAAATTAACGTTTTGCAAAGCAAATGAGCATCGCCTCACCTCTGTTGCCAGCGCGCTACTGCCGTGAGAACAGCTGATGCAATACGACCGCGGTAAACAGCCCTCGTAAAATGTAATACCTACTCACAAAAGCTAATGAATTGAGTTTGAAAACAAATTCATAAAAACTGCACTCGCTAACAATATCCGACAGTAAGAAAGAGATGGAATGGCACATGGCTTTTAGTGTCGGGAGTGCCCGAGGAAATGTTCGACTCGCCAGGTCCTCCCCCGTAGGCGACCTGCGCTTCGTGATGAGGATGAAAGGTTTACATACATCCAGCCCCCTTGTCAGCGGAATTAACCAATGATGGTTTAAATTCCTGACCCTGCCGGGGATTGAACTCGAGAGCTCTGTGTCCAAAGGCTAACCATGTAGCCATGGAGCCAGACACTAATAGAGAGAATATATTATTGAAAATACAAGAGAATGACGACATAACACATCACTCACCGCAGGAAGGAGGGAGACCTACTGTTCTGAGAGTCACATACTTGCCAATTCTCTTTCCCGAACTACTACACTGAGACATTCTAAACACGCACGAACGAAGTACACTAACCAGTGCATGAACATAAATAAAATTACAGCTCTTTTTATGTACTGAACGATTAAACCTGTGTTGTACTAACTTACGCTATACTGAACTATACTAGAAAGATAAAGACTAATATGAAAAACTCTAATTACTGAAGAAAAATGCAAAAGATCGCTAACCGTATCGAATACCACACACCCTGAGCGAGATACGTTAACCACGTGGTGAATGTAAACATTAAAGTTGTCAACTAGGTTTCTAGATCGCACTCTGCCGATGTAAGTCGATATGGATGGCAGCTTAGGATTGGTTGGATGTCTGTGGTTCAGCGCATATCCACCAGGTAGAGCCAAAATCAGCCATAACGTCAATTTAGAAGTAAAGCAGTGCGGAGTATAGTTGCCACTGTGACTGAGACTCTAATTTCTGTAGTGTGCAATAAATGAAAAATAAAAAAATTAAAAATATAAATAAATATACAAATAAATAAAGTCACAACCCTGGAGCAAGCTACATACTGTTTCGAAATTAATCCCTGCTACTTCCAGTGACTGTCCTTGAGCCATGCTTATAGTCATCTATAAAGCTAGTCGTATTGGAAATTGCAAAACAATGCAAAACTATGGCACATACGGTTAAAGCAAGTATTGCGCACCTTAAAGCCATCACTCAGTACTCATCCCAGGCAATGAATTGCTATGCTGTATCATAGAGAAAAATTCGCCAACTGAAAGCAATCATTTTTTACTCATTTACGGAACTGAAGTTAATTTTCCAGAGAATAAATTGCTAGATTGTATCAAAGATATTCCTTGCTATTTTAAGTTCCCTGCGATTCGTGTGTCCAGTATATTCCTTGAGAGCTTTGGTATAAAAAATGGCGTCAACACAAAAAACGATGATGATAATGGTGATAAAGTAAACTCGTGTCCTCATCCCGAGGTGGTGCAGCCCTTTTCAGGCACACCCCCATTGGAGGTGAGCTGCATGTACCATTTGAACTACATGCCAGCCCTCCTGCCATTCTTAAATTTCTGGAAGTACCGGGAATCGAACCCGGGCCCCCGAGGACGGCAGCTAATAACACTAACCGTTACGCTTCGGAGGCGGACATAATGATGATGATGTTTGTTGTTTAACGGGGCCTAACAGGTATTTTATCGGGCCCTAATGAAACGATAATTAAAACTTCAAAATGTATGCACTGACTGAAATCTAAAACTAATGATGATGAAAAAATGACCATGAATTCAAACCAATCAGTGGATCCGATTCACAATGCCCCATAATCAGAGACGATGCCTGTTGTGGAAAGGGCCAAAAATCCAGGTCACCGGCCCCTCATAATTGTAGTAATCACCGATGAAGCAGAACCATTGTGTTCTTCCTTTAGTGCTACTAATCACAGGTAACGCAGACTCATGGTGGTACTAATCACAGGTAGTGTAGACCCATGGTATGTCACACATAATGACACCACTCACACGTAAGAGAGATCCATGGTGTTCCTCACGTAAGGATACAACTCACAAGCAACGTGCTCCTTTGGGAATAATCTCGTGGTCTGGTATTCCCATGGAGTTCCTCACATTGTGGATCTAGCCACGGACCACGTATACTCATGGTGTTGCTCACGTAGTGTTACTAATCATGGACAATGAAGACCAACGGTGTACCACACATTATGGTACCACCCACAGGTAACACAGACCCATGGTGTTGCTCATATACTGGTACTACTCATAGGGAACGCAGACCAGTTCTGAACCCAGGTGAACTAAGGCAATTCAGCGCGGCGCATGGTAACTCCTCCCGCACCGACGCCAATCCGTGTACCGAGTACCGAGCGTCTGCTCCTCCGCTTCGGTGGAATGCACACGATGGTAGTAATCACAGTCAACATCCAGACCCATGGTATTCCTAACATAATGGTAAGTAACGTCGACCCATGGCGTTCCTCACTTAAGGCAACACTCCGGAGATAAAAATATATTTTTACCTAGTGCATGGATTTTCATGAAACATTGTGGGAATGTCACCTACATAAAAGTAGATATATCACGAACATTTCTTTCATATATAAATAATAGTTTTTCAAAAAAAAGTATCTGGACATTTTTAATTCCATTTCTTCCATGAAATTTAATTAAAATGTTATTGTAAATTCGTAATTAGGTAGATAATACTTCTTTTAAAAGTTCTACGTATCGATTTTTCTTACATAATTTATATAAGAAGATATATCGTACTCAAGTTTATGTAATTTTTGCGTTCTAAAATTTTGGACTTAATAATCCCTACTACTTGAAATAATTCTGCAATCAAAAATTTTCATACGCACGTTTCTTAATAGAGCTGTGATACAAGTACCAGACAAATTTTGTTACATTTGGCAGAATATTATGGGAGAAAAACGGGATTTAAATGTAAAGTTACAATTGGCAAACAAAGCATTTTTACAGTGATAAATCGTTTGAATTCAGCGGAATAACTTCGTGACAAGAAAAAATGAAACTAAATCCTTTCAATTTCAGTCATTAAACAAAATTCGCTCAAATGACCAAAATATCGATTTTCATCTCCGAAGTGTCTCCTTCATGGTAATAATCACAAGTAATAGCATAGTTCCAATTCCATTATACCTTGGTCACCCCTTTTAGCCGCCTCTTACGACAGGTAGGAGATACCGTGTATACATTCTTCGTCTACGTCCCTCACCCACAGGGGTAACACATAACAGCTTCTACCCCTAGCCTATATCACATGTTATGACCAATTTTATTTTTTATATCCTCGACTGTATAACTACATCTACGACACTTCCGTGTGCATCATGGGCCTTCGTGAAAATGTTGGTATTGATCACTGGCGGCGTGTAGATTTGGTATAACGAAAAAACAAACTTACGTTTGATTTTATGGATACAGTTAGATCCAGCAACTTTCTCAACGCAAAATGATGTTTATTGTTCACTTGTGTTGGGTAGTATTTATAGTAAGCTGATACCCTAACTGCTGATTTCAGGCAATTGTGAGTATGTTTCTTCACTTTCGACGCAAATACATTCGTCAACTCACTAGGTCAATACATAACGAGACAAAGAAACACTTGGAACAGCCTTTGATGTTCCTGCGAGTCATAATGCAATTACTCAACCATCCGAACACAGCAATTCACTTACGTTTCTTGTTTTCTCTTTGTACTGAACAATGATGAGCTAAATATAGCCTGGTCGTTATATGACCGCTAAGTGTCCTCGTGGATTTAAACCACGAGCTACTAAGGGCAGTTGACAGACCTCATTATTTTTGTCTCTGTGCGTTGGTTCACAGACCACAACTTAGTGATCAGTGGATCGATTTGTCCGTCAAAAGATCTGATCGTTACTCAACGACAGGTGACAGGAGGCAATTTCCTGAGTTGCAGTTTTAACCACAGCTCATACAAGGAAGTGAAGATTGATATTTGTGCCCTGCCAACCTTCAACTTCCCTTGTGACTTACTTCATCGAAACACCTTATCACGTTTACTGCTGTTCGTTCCTCCCAGGTAAATTATATGGGCACATGTCTGTGAAGACATGTCTGCAAAGTAGTGAAAAATTACTATATTTGCCATCAGCACTTCGACAGATAAACTCATTCTAGGTGGACAAAAATGATCATGTTCAATTAATGAACATTGTAGATTGCTGTTAGATGTTTAGTTACTGGTTATACCTCATGGTTAATTTTTTTTATGACAGTTTAATTCTTGCAATGAATTTTCTTCTTCTTCTTCTTAATCTGTTTACCCTCCATGATTGGTTTTTCCCTCGGACTCAGCGAGGGATCCCACCTCTACTGCCTCAAGGGCAGTGTCCTGGAGCTTCAGACTTTGGGTTGGGGGATACAACTGGGGAGAATGACCAGTAACTCGCCCAGGCGACCTCACCTGCTAATCTGAACAGGGGCCTTGGTGGGGGATGGGAAGATGGGAAGGGATAGACAAGGAAGAGGGAAGGAAGCGGCCGTGGCCTTAAGTTAGGTACCATCCCGGCATTTGCCTGGAGGAGAAGTGCGAAACCACGGAAAACCACTTCCAGGATGGCTGAGGTGGGAATCGAACCCACCTCTACTCAGTTGACCTCCCGAGGCTGAGTGGACCCCGTTCCAGCCCTCATACCACTTTTCAAATTTCGTGGCAGAGCCGGGAATCGAACCCGGGCCTCCGGGGGTGGCAGCTAATCACACTAACCACTACACTACAGAGGTGGACGCGATGAATTTTAAGACTGCAAATTCACTTCAAGCTGTGCGAAGTGTTAACTCAAAAACAACTTATGTGACATGAATTATATTTTTACACCTTGCACTCACAGCATGAATTAAAGCTAGACTACAACAAAGAAATTTAGTAAAATATGTTTTTGTGTGTTAAGTTCAAAAATTGTAATTCAAATTTTAATACATATTTTTGCATATTGTATGGCACATTTTTCGTAAATATAGAGATTCTCTCATGATGTTAGTCTACGTTTAAGACAATGGCACACTAAATCAGTGTGCCTAATTTCATTGATCTATCGCTATCGGTTACAGAGGTAGTAAAATAAATGTTCTAAAAAATACAATTGTACAGCAGATCACCTCAAAGACAAATGTAATGTTAAAGTAAAAATATAAGTTTATGACCAACCAGTGCATTTTCAATGCCCTCCAGCACCATACTCTTCATGACTGAGGACACACTCATCTTTCTGCTGTCTTTTCCTATTCCTGATATTCGTTTTGGCTTCCTTAGAGCTTTCAAATATGGCCCTATCATCCTTACTAATCCTACGACAATCAATTTCATTTAGTACTGAGGCCATATTTTTCACAAAAGATATTCTTGAGGACTCTACAACTTTACATC
The DNA here is from genome assembly GCF_040414725.1 of Anabrus simplex. Taxonomy (NCBI): domain Eukaryota; kingdom Metazoa; phylum Arthropoda; class Insecta; order Orthoptera; family Tettigoniidae; genus Anabrus; species Anabrus simplex. The sequence goes on along the minus strand of NC_090272.1, from coordinate 80,534,623 downwards.
TGGATTCATCACCTATATTGAAGCAGGTGACTACATCCAAAATACCAAATTTTAGGGTAGTAAGACCTACAAATACCCCTTTTGGCACACGTTCTCAAATAGAGTGATGGAAACTCTCATTAGGATTCAGTGTTTATCCACGTAAGCATTTTTCAAAGAGTATTTAGTCACTAAGGTCTTGATAAACAGGTTCTATGGCTTCAATAACAGCATACGTTAATGAATGTTTATGAGTAATCTTCACCCTCAGTCTTTGGTTTTTGGTACCCACACGAGAAGTTTGACATTTAAAGTGGGCGTGGCTAGTTAGTGATAAGATTTATAAAACCAACATTTAGGACGAAGAAACTTGCTAACTTATATAAACCATATGAAAGAGAAGTCTTCAAATTTTTTGAAAACAATTCACGTACATGTGTCCAAGGCGATGTCACTTAGGCAACTCATTAAAACACGGCGGCTGCCTGTACGGACCCCCTTTCGGCCGACCTTTGAAGCATAGTGGTTACTGATACTAACCACCTTTTCAATCACGAGTACCCTGCCAGGAAGTTGTCTTGCGAGGAACTTCATGCCCTGAATAGTTACTTAGGTGTCCAACAGATCGCAGGGTATGATCTATGACATATATTTGCAACCAGAACAATAATGAAGCATGTATATTTGCATTGGATCCACACAAGTTTGCTAAGTTTTTTACACATCAATTTAAAACAAAATATCGTGTGTATTAACATACGTAAGGGCAGATATCTTAGATGTTAGTCCCCTTTAAACAACAAGCAAGCATATATATGTGAAATTTCTAAACTTCAGCACAATATGCAAATATTTAAGGTGGTTATTTTTTTGTGCCATTAGGGGATGTGTAGAAGTTACTTTACTACGATTCCATGCTAATGTTTTTACTGTGCAGCCATTTCTTCCCCTACTTCTCCTTCCTTCAATTTTACCTTGTAGGATAAGCTGAAGAAGTTTAAATTTATCATTTCGAATGATATGGCCAAAGTACTCGAGTTTCTTCTTTTTGATGTTGTGTATGCTCTAGCTCTTTTTTTCAGGAGTTGGAGTACTTCAGCGTTATGTGTTCTTTCAACCCATGATATTCTGAGAGAGCGTCTGTAGCACCACATTTCAAAAGATCGAAGTTTTTGGTGGTGTTCTCTGTTGGGATCCAAGTCTCGGAACCATAAAATAAGACAGAAAATACATAACACCGAAGTAAACGGAGACGAAGATTGATCTTAAAGTCCCTGTTATAGAGAAGATTGGCGATTCTCTTGAATGCAGTCCTTACCTGTTCAATCCGGTACCTAATTCAACAGGATTGTTCAAGCTGTGATCAAGTACGCTGCCAAGGTACTTAAAGCGTCAGACTTCTTCCAGTGGTGTGCCAGCTACGGTCAAGTTAACAAGTTGAATGGCATGTTTGCTTATGACCATTAGTTTGGTCGTTTTCGTGCTGCTTTATGACAACGGGGTTTATTTTCCATCATTTCCACTTTCGCAAGCGTAATTTTATTGACATCATTCACCTCCTCACCATGAGCGACGTCAACAGCGAGTTTTCCTTTTACTATGAGAAGATTTTCAAAACAGTCCTTCCACCTGCCCTGTAATTGGGCGTCCTCGAGCTGTAGGGGTAACGGTGCCTGCCTCTTACCTGGAGACCCCAAGATCGATTCCCGGCCATGTCAGAGACTTTTACTTGGAACTGAGGAATGATTGATCTACGTGCAAAATAAGGTTTGTGCAAGAACTTAACCAGGCGGATTTCTCCGCTAGAATAAGCTTCTGTAATAGGTTTCGTGAAAATGTTTACAATGGAAATTTGGACCTACAGCTAATGTTTATGTCTAACGAGGCATGGTTCCGTTTTTCGGGACATGGAAATTCTCAAAATATGTGGCTATGGATTACTGGGAACCCACATATTGCACAGGAGGTGTCATTGCATCCCACTAAAATACGGGTACTGTCTGTGGTAAACGCGCGGCAGATAAATTTTGGCCTGTAATTTTGCGATGACCGTGTGAAGTCGGATAACAATTTTCCGTCCATTTTTAATGAACTGAGTAAGAAAAGGATTGTATTCAAAAGCACGATGCCACAGCTCATACGATTCTTAATTCTATAGACATTTTACATCAGGTTTCTGATGAGCGGATAATTAGTAAAGTTTATGGCCTCCTAGATCAGACAGCTTAATGTGAATATTATATAAGGCGTGATCAAAAAGTTTCCGTTCGAGGGCGTTGCTGCAGTGGACATCCAACGTAGCGCGACTCCGATGCAGGTATATCACCATGTAGGCAACGGGGTTAGTGTGGCAGTCGTGCCGTGGCGTGGAACGTGCGTTAAATGCAGCCACGTGAACTATGGTGACGTTATTACCAAATGCGTCCAAACAGGACCAACGTACTCTTATTCTGTTCTTGGGTGCCGAAAGACGAACACCGGTGGACATCCATCGGAGAATGAAGGCTGTGTATGTCGCAGAATATTTGTCGAAAACCACCGTTGTGGGATGGTGCACCAAGTTCCGTGTGGGTTGCGTTTCGATACAAGGCGCCGATCTATTATGGAAAAAAACTCAAGTGGGAGATACTCGAGCACCCGCGCTATAGTCGTGATCTCTCCCCTTGAGATTATCATGCCTTCGTTCCCCTCAGAAAGGCCTTGAATGGTCGACACTTCCTATCAGACTAGGATGTGCAGCAGGCGGTTACAGACTTCTTCACGCAGCAGGACATAGTGTTTTACCACCCGCGGATCTTCAACCTGGTGCGTCGGTTGGATGAGTGCCTTAATTCTCACGGCGATTTTGCCTGATCGGCATCCCGATTCAGGAGTCTACGGCCGTCCAAAGGAAAGATTTTGGTCGCTCCTTATATTTGGCGAACCCTAAAGGGCTATGTTTACCGAAATAATCCCCATACTTTATAAGAAATGGAGACGAAATAACACGTTCAATACAGTCTATTACTGAAGCGGAATTAGAAAAAGTGGCAAATAATTTGTGTAAACGGTGTGAGATTTGTCTTACTGCGGAAATAGGCCATTTTCAACGGTATATGTAATAAATGGTGAATAATAAACATGTATATGTGGGTAGTATTTTTTAAAATAATATTTTAATTCGTGGGCTTATTTTATTCTTAATTTATTATGTAGTTGCTTGACGTCTTGATTTAGAACACGCTCCCTGCTGCAAGCACGACAAGCAGTCGGGGGAGCGGAAGTCAACCGGCGGGTGAATGACACGGAAGTTTCCTCGTAAAATTAGACGCCTATACAAACGTCTTTCCAAGTCAGATCTTTGCATTATATCTAATTGCCTTATTCCTTGTTAGCATACTCATAGCAATTCAGCCTAGAGTGATACGTCTTCTTTTCTCATTCACAGAACTTCCGGTATGATAGACCTTCAAACCACGACAGAAAAAAAAATGACGATCTCCATTTCCCCACAATAAGGTAAATAAATCGATCCTGTTATTAACACTACAAAAACAAGACAATTAAATTATTTAAACTCAAGTTATATCTGATGTGATTTCTGTTTGCTTTAGACTTTGCTCGTGGACGATATTGTTTTAATAATTAGGACCATCACAGTTTGGTATATACAGTCGAAATCGTTTATTGGGACATCGCTTTTAGCGACGTATTCGATATAAAGGGGAAATCTAACGGTCCCGTCAAAATCCTATATTAACACTGTATTTAAAAAATCGCTTATTACGACATCGCTTATTACGACATCACTTATCACGACATCACTTATTACGACATCGCTTATTACGACATCGCTTTTAGCGACGGATTCGATATAAAGGGGAAATCTAACGGTCTCGTCCAAATCCTATATAAAAACTGTATTTAAAAATCGCTTATTACGACATATTTTATGAAACGACGTATTTTGATCACATTTTCGGATAAATATATCGGCTATAACGTCCAATGTTCATTTTTGTTTGTTACGTATTTGGGGACTGCTCACAACAATGTAACGCTTATTATTATAAATTTGGAAATCAGTTTGTTAAATAGTCAAGGCAAGCATCGCTATGAAAACGTCACAGGAAAGAACGAAAGTGTTTGATATTGAAGAAAATTCACATATAATATGGCGAAGAGAAAATGGGGAAACAAATGTCAGCGTTGGATACGAAGTGGGTGTATCACAGTGAAGAATTTGTACAATTTGGGAGGACGGAGAGAAAATACAGTATCTTTTCAAAGGTAAAGGTAAGGTAAGGGTTATTCTGCCCGAAGGCAGGTCCGAACCTCCGCAGAGGTGCTCCTGAGCCGGAGTTTACGTGCGGTATGGTGGCCAGTTCCTTTCCGCTCCTCCATTCCCTTACCCCCACCAACAGCGCGTGGCAACCCATCCATCTCCTGCCCACGCCCAATGTTGCTTAACTTCGGCGATCACACGGGATCCGGTGTTTCAACACGGCTGAGGCCGTTGGCATCTTTTCAAAAAAGTTATTTAAAATCCAAGCGGGCCAGATCATCTCAGAACGAAGCTATTGAAGAATCTTTACTTGGGTGGTTCAAGCAGCAAGGAAACAAATAATGTACCGATCAAGATATTTACTCTTTTAAGCCAATGAAGTTCCTCCCACTCCCACTCCACTGCTACTGTACTGTAGATACGGTACTTATTTCAGTTACAGGTGCGCTTTTTGAAGTTTTAGCTTAATTCCGTTAATTAACCTTGTAAGTGTGAAGCCTAAAACTTACAGATAGGACTATGCGACTATGGTCTATAACGAGCGTTGATTGGCGGTCGCTTCGGGATCGTTATAACCAACTTTTTTTTTGCTAGTTGTTTTACGTCGCACCGACACAGATAGGTCTTACGGCGACGATGGAATAGAATAGGCCTAGGAGTTGGAAGGAAGCGGCCGTAGCCTTAATTAAGGTACAGCCTGGTATGAAAATGGTAAACCACGGAAAACCATTTCCAGGCCTGCCAACAATGGGATTCGAACCCACTATCTTCCGGATGCAAGCTCACAGCCGCGTGCCCCTAATCGCACGGCCAACTCGCCCGGTCGTTATAACCATCTTTGGCCGTACTATTATATAAATAACACTGAAAAAATAATTACTATGCTATTATCGATAAAGGACATATTTTAATTATACTGTAACTATACATTAATTAACGTCATGGTCGCTTCCTTCCAAACCCTGGGCCTTTCTTATCCCATCATCGCTATCAGACCTGTCTGTGTCGGTGCGATGTAAAACAAAAATAGCCTGAGAATAAAATGAACGAGTTCATTTCTCTCGTTATTTCTTATCCCCAATTAACTTTATCAAGTTCCCGGTGATATAAAGTTCATCCGTGAAACTTCTCGATTGTATTCTTAGAATTGCCAACGCGTGATCGTTTCCCCTGATCCGATGGCTTTATTTACCATTGTTAACTTCTGTGCCCTTTCTAAGCTTTGAGGGATCGCCCACGATAGCCTTTTAACTACCACGTAATGACATTTCATATTACGTCACAGTACGTCCCATGAACTGTCCCACTGTTTCCGAATGACAGATTTGCTATCCATGAACATGTATTCCCAATTATGTTAAATAATACTGTCATGACCTGTTATCAGGAAAAGGATTTTTAGGTGCCAAAAGGTTAGAATGCAAACGTATTCGAACAGATATGTAGGTGAATTGCGTACGGTTTAGGGGTTCTGGTAATTCGGATCGCTAATATTTATTCAAATCTCAATGCAGAATCGTTATGCGGGCAGAAGACTTTTGCGCCTTGGTTAATTAAGTTTTGCATTCTAACGCAGTATTTTCCAAACTGTGGTCGGCGGGCCCCAGATGGACCGCGACCGTGATCCAAGGGGTCTGCAATAATAATATAAGTTGTAAGTACTTAAACTTACTTTACGTCGCACGGACACAGATAGATCTTATGGCGATAATGGGACAGGGAAGGGCAAGGATGGGTACGGAAGCGGCCGTGGCCTTTTTGTAAGGAGCAGCCCCAGCATTTGCCTGGTGTGAAAATGGGAAGCCATGGAAAGCTATCCTAAGGACTGCCGACAGTGGGGTTCAAACCCACTATCTCCCGAATACTAGATACTTAAGCGACTGCACCTATCGAGCTCGATATACACACAACGTATAGACCATTATACTAAATTTAGCAACTATGTCTTTACTGTTGTATAACTTACAGACCGAATATGTAACTGTTAAGCTGGATAGTACAAGTTAGCACAGCGGAGAAAGAAGAAATACTACAAGGCAGTGTAACTGATGTAATTATGAGACACTTGGCATTGCTATTATCCACACTCGGACCATATTTTTCGCCTCCAGTTGAGAAAATCTTGTGGGTCAGAAATCCCTTCTTTGAAAGCGAACATGAACTGCCCTCCCTTGAGGAAGATCAACTAGCGGAAGTATCTTTCAGAGAGAAAGTGAAGAATAAAATGAAGATGATATGGGTGGAGAATCAGATAGAGTGGCATGTTTAGTTCCAGGAATGTACCACAGCTCCACGACTCCTATCGACTTTTGTGTCCATGCCCTATACCCTACAATATTTCTAGAAAGGAAATGCTGCTTTCAATGCCTTTCATGACCACATACCCGTTTTCTGCTCTCACACAAATGAAAACGGTATACGGAAACAGAGCTAATGTAGAGGCTGATCTTCAGTTCCATTGATTACTCTTGTAAAACGCTTGGCGTTTGGAAAACAGCACCAGTCATTCATCTAACAATAGCAACAAGTGAAATTTTCAAGTTTCCAGATCCAGACTGTTGTAATTATTGATCAAGTGTCACATTGTTTTATAATTTTTGTGCATGTATGAGGTATCTGTATGTAAATTAAATTAAACTTTCAGAAAAAGGAAATATTAGTCGTAAATTTTACGATTCAAATCAAACATATCATAGCAAAATTCTGTTTTTTTGTTTACTAAATGCAGTATTGGGTTTTGCGGCCAAGGGGTTCTTGGACACGCATGCGATGTGCTCAGGCAGATTCCGTGAAAAAAAGTTTCGGACACCCTGTTCTAACCCATTAGTGTCGAGAAAATCCTTTCCCTACCTATTATACTTGGGTAAGAAACTTAGGTGTTATAATAACTGAGACACTAAATTAGACTGAAAAGTAACAAATGGATGCCGTAAAATTCAGAAATTCCTTTTGACATAAATATGTCCCAGGGCTGAGGGTCGTCCGAATATTTGTGAAACGAAATAGTGTCATGTAACAACATGTGTGACCTATCAACAGTACCTTGAGATCTGTACAGGCCATGGATCTGTACGTCACAGCCATCCATCAATACTTCACATCACATCTTGTACGGTTGTTAGGTTACATAACGTCACACATTTTAATGAAAGACATATTTATGATCATATAATTAGGGAAAAACGAATTAATATTTTTTCTTCTCAAATGCTACTCTACTATGTTCCCAAAAGATCTCAAAATACAACTGGTACAATCCCTAATCTTACTTGTACTAGAGTACTGCGTCACTGTACTTACGGACATATCTCAAAACAGTAATAAGTTGCTCGAACGGAGTACTTGATTTATATTCTAGCTTCGATATGTATCTCACGTTGCCATGGCTCCGTGTGCACGAATGTGCCTTCTGCACGGAGTTCTAAATTCAGGTGTACCAGATTACCTTTCATCAAATTTTAATTACTCTCCTCCTATCATAACCACGATACACGATTTGGCTCCTCTTTATATCATTCAGGCATTCCAGGACTTACAGCCGCTTCTTCCTAGTCATTGCCGCTAGATTGTGGAACACCCTCCCTGTTAACATTACAGATTAAGATAGTTTGCCGAAATCACTTGCTGAATGCTTCCAGCTGACTTGTACGATGAGTGAAGTGTGAATGAGCGTATTTGCCTAAAAATTACAAATGTATTAACTAGTTACAAGTTTCCTTCCTTCATTATTACTATTTTTAGTTTTATAATGGTTAATATCTTCATTTACATTGTCATGTTGTACAGTCTATACTTATTTCTATTTTTTAATATATCCAAATTTGTTACCAGTACTATTATTTAATTTCTTCCTGGTTTGTTACAATAATTTACTATTTCTATTAGATAATTGGATAGTTATTAATGATACGGTTAAGTGTAAAAGAGGGCCTTAGCCCTAACTTCGCCAGTAACAAAGACGAATTCTTTCCCACTTTCTTTCATTCCTTCCTTCCTTACGTACTAAAATTTGAGATGCCTTTTTCTGGTATGGGAATTGTGAGAAAGGGCTGAAAAAATTCAGTTAGGGACCTATTATTTTAAATTGTACGATCTGTAGGTCCTCGAAATTGTGGTATTACTTATAGGGCTGACGAACTTCCTACCTACTTTTCTAATTTTCCGATTTACTGCAAGTTGTTTCAATTTTACCGTTAGTTCCAAGGCACTCCGCTGGGTACCTCAGGTAGTTGGTATCGCTAGCAGCGCTATAGCAGGAGAATTTTTTTAATTTTTTTATTGTCAACATAATATATTACAATACATATAATGCAAATACCATTATACTTCAAAACTGAGATTCGGAAACAACAAATACATGCAGTCTGTGATTCAAAGACTAGGTGGGGGGAAATGATATCTGACACAATATACTGTACAAAAATTGGGATAAATGAGCAAAAATTTCCATCAAATACACACGCCCTGTATTCTAATCCCAAGATACCAAACAACCAGGCGTCACAACAATAGGAGATAAAAGAATTAATGACTAACACAACCTAAATAACATAGTGACTCGTTTACAACTGGTTAAGGTCGCTTATTAAATGACACTTTTAGTGACAGAGATGAGAAATTTTATAGTAGGAACTATTAACACAAGTGCGTTATTAGATGACTGCTACAAGTACTCCCCAATATCTAGCTTCTTCTGGGGGGATGCGAGGGCGTTGTGTACACTGATACTGATGTCTGCAAATAACTCTTGTTGGGTGTAGGGTCTCTTGGCTTGTAACACACAATGTACATAACTGCCTAACAGGAGCACTATAGTATTATTTAGCTGAGCTGGTCTCAAGCTAAAGGTAGGTCTAATAGTCCACTCAGAGGCAATATAGATCTGGGGCTGATTTGTGACATAATTCACTTTGAAGTCACTCCACACCTGTTGTGTGACGTCACATTGCGTCAGTCTATCCTTAATTGTATCCCTAGGAGCTCGGCAAAACCCACAGGCGTCGTTTTCCTGCATATGGATGCGTTGGAGTTTGCTATTTGTAGGAATGATATCATGAATTACCTTATACCAAGTATCACATATTGTTGGAGGGAGAATGCGATTTGAGATGTTCCTCCAGACTCGAGACCAGTTTATTAACAGCGCTGTCCGAACTATCTTCGGGGCTTGATACTGCTGTGTATGTATATACTTATAAAGTTGCTTCGTTGTTATGTCTGGAGATAAGAGGAGATCATGTGGAACGTAGCTCATCTCACAGCGCATATAGCGTGAATGTGGCGCTTGGTGGTGGATATCATAAAATGCTGGCGGGTTCTTAATCTCTTCAGGGTTACACATTTCCAGTAAGAAGTCGTTGGAGCGACGGTTTCCTGCTGCTTGTATCATTCTGAGATTCCGTAGCAAGAAGAGAACTTTACTTTTAAGCTTACATCAATAAGACCAAGACCTCCTTCCGATGTAGCTAACATGAGTGTAAAACTTGCGATGCGGAAAAGTGATCCTTGCCAGCGATACCAGCCTACTGCTGAAGCTATATGGGTACCAACTACTCTTGTCATGGGTAAAATTAGGCTTAAATACAAGATTTTGCTTAGACCATACATATTGACATATTGCACTCGTTGTTGTAACACCATGAATTTATATTTAACCTGTTGCAGGATACTTTTCACAGATGCAAGTGCAAGAGACCAATTTTTCTGAATCATCTGATGGATGCTATTATAGAACAGGATACCAAGTATCTTAATCTCATCAGTGATCTTGATCCATGAGGGAACATTTCCGGGGGGCCTGCTTCGATGCCCTATCCGCATAGTTTTAATTTTCTGGAAGTTGAGATGTGCACCGGAATATTGTCCATAAGTGTCTAGCTCGGTGAAAAGACGCTGGTAGTCAGCATTGCGATCCATGTGACATCGTCAGCATAGCCAAAGATGTCGATCATACCGGGGGGGAAGGTGCGTGATACATTGGTAATAAAGGGTTCCAACGAGAGCACAAAAAGCATCATTGATAAGGGACAACCTTGCCGTACCTCTCATTTAATTGTGATAGGGATTGAAAGATAACCGTTCACAGTCATTTTAGAAGAGCCGTCAGTCAGTATCTTACCTATCAGAGTTGTAAAAAGCATAGTGAATCCTAATGCTTTGAACACTTCGATCAGATAACCATGGTTGACTCTATCAAATGCGTGATCAAAGTCTAAGGAGATCAGCTGTCTCCGTTTATTCTCTACGAGTGACCTACTAATCATATCGCGAATGGCACAGACAGTTTTCAAAATGCTTCTACCCTGAACAGATCCTGATTATTGGCTGGATGTTACATCTGCTAAGAAATTATTGAGCCATTGTTTCAAGCATCGAGCGAGTTACTTGTAATCAAAGTTGAGGAGTGTCATAGGCCTAAAGTCGGCTGTTGTCGTTGGTTTTCCTTTCTTTGGGATTATAACTATTTGACCTTCCTTCATCTTTGCAATGTTCCTTCCAGGTTGCAGGGCGGTATTGAGTATCAGCACAATTTCGTCTTTTATGATTGGCCAGAGCTATACATAAAATTTCTTCCCCAGTCCATCTATTCCTGGTAATTTACTGTATGTTACGCGCTCTGCTTAATTGCTCGATATATTTCGTCTTCCGTTAACTCAGCCGTCAGACTGTCTTGGTCACGGTGCTGAATCCTTCCACGTATTTAATCGAAAAACGTGTGTCGGTGATCGATATGTGTTACTTCGCATTCTCCATACAAGTCTTGAAAGAAGTTTTCAAGTATTTCTTGTATCCGTGGGTGGTCTTGAACAATTTGTCCGTCCTGGGTAGTAAGCTGATGAATATATTTCTGTCGGCCCCTGCGACATTCTCGAAGGAAGTGATATATGGAAGGAGCATCTTCTCTGTTATAATGGTTGTCTCGAGCGCGAATTTTCAAACCTTCTTTGTGTCTTCTGTGCAGTGTTAAAAGCTGAGCTCGTATTTGCTTGATTCGCTGGTACTTTTTCGGGTTGGTAGGATCTTCAGTATAGAGCTGACGTAAACCTCTGTAATAAAAGTCCGTAGTCTGATTAAGCAGCCGGCGACGTTTGGAACTGTATGCCTTCAATAACCCTATTGTTCGAGGTTTGGCATATAACAACCACCAATTTGATATATCTTGATATCTGTGTATATGCCGTTTCCATCTGGCCCATTCAGTCGAGAATTGGTCCTGTAACTCCTCTTCCCGCAAAATATTGCAGTTTAATTTCCATGTACCTTCGCCCACGGGCCGGTCCCATAGCCGGCTGTCGTATCCTACAAATATAAGCACCGTGATTCGAAAATTCCACCGGGCATAAATCAACTTCGCGTAGCTCTCCTTGTAAATGGGGACTTATGTAAATTCGGTCCAGCGGGATGCTCCCATGTGGTAAAAATATGTATATCCAGGGCTGTGAGGTTTCTTCAGTTCCCACGTACCTTTCAATTTTGAACCTTGTATCAGCGCAGCTAAAGCAGGGCAGCCCTGAAAATGACCTGTTTGGTCTTTAGGCGAAATTACGGCTTTAAAATCGCCCCCGAGGATCATATTACCGTTATAGTGTTGAAGAAGGGGTAAGATTTCTGTCGTAAAAAAGGCCCGTCTTTCGAGTCTGGCGTTCGAGCCCGATGGTGCATAAATATTGACTATCAGTAGATCGTTAATACGAATACTAATACCGCGGGAGTTTAGAAGCAGAATGGTATCTGTATATTGAATGTTGTCCTTGATGTATATGGCAGTACCACATTTGTATTCATTAACATTTAAAATTTTCTCATAGACAGGTATTGTTTGCAAGTCCTCCGTAGCTACTTGTTGAAGAAGAGAAATATCAACGCCCTGTTCACGCATAAGTTGCCGTAACAAGAGCTGCTTACTGGGATCCTGGGTACAGTTTATGTTAAGAGATAGTATCGTGTAAGTCAGCAGCATGATCCTAAGAGCGACCATTATATGTCGTCTTCCGAGTTATTATTGGGAAGTGTAATTGACGAGTATGCGTCCTACTCTTGGACCAGTGGGTTTATTGTTTACTATCCTGCGTTCCATTCAGTATTGTTGTCTTCAGGGTATAGGTTGACAACCGCATCATCAGAGGTAACATTTCCTGGACGGGCAGAGAACAGAGTGGTAAGCGGGGGGGGGGGGGGGAGGGTCAGGGGTTGGGGAGAGACTACCTTTCTGCAAATCTACTCCCTTGTAGACGCGGATCTCTTGTCGTGTAGGGTTTAGGCGTTTCTTCCCACGATGTCGTTGTGTTTTCAGTTTCGGTGTGATTTTCGCCATGGCGGCTTTTTTGATTGGTTGTTCATCTACCTTCATGCTTTCTTGGGTCCCTGACCCCGTATCCTGAGTTTCCATAAGAGTATAGGTGTCGTCTTCTATGTCCGCAACCCACTGGATTCTATTGGTCACTGGATCTTGAGTGGAGTTCTGACTCAGTGATGGGACATTTATGTTCCCCTCCCCAGCTGTCTCGTGTACCGTAGCAGTTAAGACACTCTCCGCGTCAATGTTGGGAGGTGTGCGGCTAGTTTCCTGTTGAAAGTTGTTTACAAGCAGGCTCTCTGTTCCTACAAGGCTATCTATCTTCGGCTGAGTATTCGCAGATGTTTGTTGTTGCTCGTGTGTGTCCGGTTTTGATTGCTGTATTTGTTGTTGTGTACATATTGCAGTTGGTGAGGTGACCGGGCTGACTGATGGCGGCGAGACGACAGTGGAGTGGCTAAGTGTGTTGTTGTTCTGCCGCCTGTGGTTGGACTGGGACAGGGTTTTCTACGTATACTATGCTTGTAGACATCCTCCCTGACTCGAGCGCATCCGGTGAGTCACTGTTACAGTCTATACTGGCAACTATCTCACTGAGGAGTCTAGGCCCGGATTTATTGCCATTCTCATCTAGACTTTCGAGACAGTCTTGTCTAAAATGATCTGTAGCATTGCAGAAAAAACAGGACTTCGGTTGCCCTGTAGCCCTCTATAGGGACAATGGGAGGTATGGCAGTATTTAGCTCTATACGCATGGCCTTAATTCCACTGCATATATTATAAATATAGGTTGATGACCACCTCTCCTTCCGGATTTCCCTTACCTTTCCATACTTGCTAAAGAAAGACAGTATTCTTTCATTTGGCATTTCGACGGGGAGGTTCATGATTCTCACTTATTTGCTATCCACGTCTGCACATGTTATCACCACATCAGATAGAGATCCATTAAATTTTCGTACCTGTGAGTGTCCATTGGTCGTGAGTAAGATCTTCTCCATTAACAGTTTACTGGTTAACTTGATGTAGACTGCCGTTTCCAAATTGTCAAGTTGTATGGCCTCCAGTTGGTCGACATTTAATTTTAAAGTTTGCTGGATCCACTCGTGTATTTCTACAGGTCCAGGTTTATTGGCCTTGTCGGGGAAAGCACATTTAATTGTATTTTTCCTGATGCCGTTTGTTGCCATATTCACTTTACGTCATTACACTAGAGAGTAATAGAACACCACACGTCACACGCAATGAGGCAGAGTCGCGCGAACCGTCCTCTGCCACAGCTCAAGCCGGACTGTATGAGAATCGTCAGTTCAAGCAGTAGTGTGATACTGTTGAGTCGGTAGCGTGAAGTTATAAGACGTGGTAAAGTTTCCGCTCGAGGGCGTTGCTGCATAGGACATGTAACATAGCGCGACTCCGATGCGGTTATATAAGCTTGGACATGTAGGCATAGGAATTAGTGTGGCAGTCATATTGTGCCTAGGTGCGTGCTTTAACTGCGGCCACGTGAACTATGGCGACGTTATTACCAAATGCATCCAAACAGGACCGATTTGGAATGTATATTGTGTACATACGTATAAGATTAAGATTAAGAGAGTCTGCCAAGTGGGTAGTATAATAAGCCAGATTATCGGGCATAGAATTAAGTTCATATCATTAGAATACTGAGTACATGAAAAGGTAATGAATGAAAACAGTGTTATTCAGATTGCTGATAACCGAACCTGACAAAAGTATCGAGAACCTGGAGAACAATTCGTACAACAAACAATCCATGGATGGAAGAACAGAGGCGATATATAATGCATCAAACCTCCAACACTATCATGTATCAGGACAACTCTCCGCTGAAGATCCTGAGGATCCTGCTGGTGATGAGCCACACGAAGATGTCGACATCGCGGACGATTCCGAAGTAGAATAAGAGGCCAACGAGATCAATCACGTACGGATGGAAGAAGATCGTCCTGATGTGGATAATGATGGTGATTCTACAGATGAGGATGATTGTAAAGTGCGCGGAAAAGCGAGAGATATTAATGCAAGAATATATACAAGTCTTTTTGAAGAGTTGAACTGATCAAGCAGAACGCCATGCTTCGGAAAGGACTATCGTAATCTCAGAGAACTTTAGAATTCACGGTGTATTTGTTAAGAAAACTCCCTAATTTCGTGATTTTCTTAGATGAAGTGGAGAAAGGATGTAACCGTTCAATACCATAATAGGCATGACATGAGGCTCAACAAGTAATATATGCCGTTTTACGCGTCATTCTGTGACATATTTGGTCATAATGAGCATTTTTCTCCCGGTCCGGGATGCGAGCGGCGCTATGCTAGCTCGGAGGGCGAAGGTCTAATTACGCTCACAGAGGAAGGGAGAGCTCAGTAAAGCGAAAACTTGAAATTACGCTCTCTATTCACCGAGCGAAATGGACAGAACACGCCTCGCGCAGAGAACGCCTGGGTCAAGAGGTGGAGTTTGTTTTACAGGATTTAACTTGACAACTGGAGATTCTCAGCGATTTCCCTGTATATTCAGGGATGCCAGCTCACTACATTTACGCCTGAATAATAATAATAAGAATAATAATAATAATAATAGTAATAATAATAATAATGCCGGGCTGAGTGGCTCAGATGGTTGAGGCGCTGGCCTTTTGACCCTAACTTGTCAGGTTCGATCCTGGCTCAGTCCGGTGGTATTTGAAGGTGCTGAAATACGACAGCCTCTTGTCGGTAGATTTACTGGCACGTAAAAGAACTCCTGCGGGACTAAATTCTGGCACGTCGGCGTCCCCGAAAACCATAAAAGTATTATTATTAATAATAATAATAATGTTGTACAAGCTTTCCATATTTACGAGTAAGGACTCGTTGGAATCAGTATAATTTACACTATTTAATGATGTCATAAGATGTACTACTTAATGAAGGTATTGGAAATGACGCACATCAGACAGAAGTCCTTAATGGGAGTCAGATGTCGGATACTCATATCGTGTGGGAGAGAAAGGAGTCCCCAGCTTATACTGGCACGCACGCAAATTCCTAAGAGGGAGCTTGTACGATTACTAGAGATTCAGCGGTGCGATTTACACGAAATTGGACTTGTGGAATGAAGAATTTAAGATCTACAAAATGAATATTCTCACGACTCTGAAGGGTCATTGCTAACGGAGCGAGTTGTCAGATGTGGGCGGAGCTTACCCTGTCTCCAGCCGGCGACCCGGATTTACTATGAAGGGAACACAAACTAGCCTTGAGTATTCCATTTTTTACTTATTCATTGATGAGACTTCATCATTCACTGTGAACCAGTGTTGCTTAGTAAATACTGTGTGTTATTCAGTGTTTAAATACGTGTGTTAGACAATTGGTCTGTTCCAAGTCAGGCCGATACAAGTATAACATAAACAGATATTTCTTGCATAAAAGGCATAATTTTAGTGTGTGAATATGGGTGCTTCTAATTCCAATATCTATTAAGGGGATGCAAACTAGGAAAGTTAGTATCGGCTCACACGAATCATAGTCAGAGAACGGGCGAAAATTTAAAAGATCGCCAAGGCGCTAGTGAGTTAATGACTATATTCTACAAATAATTATTTGCCATAATTAAGGCCTGTGGAGTAGTAGGTGATGTTCTAACCAGTAGAAACTGTTAGATTAGCCAGGAAGTGATGTGTAATTGAATCAGTGACGCTCATGTACGAATAATATAAATCAGTATTCGTGTCAGGTTAAGATAAAAAGAGAATCGAGTAGTGATTTTCAAGGACTGCAACCGCTACTCGGCTAGTCCATTCGAGCTTATGAAGGGGTCTGACCATATCATGTCATCTGAAGGCATATAAACAGTACTTCAATAACAAGTTTCCCATTTGTTCATATGCATGTGAGTAGTCGTTGAACCACGGAGTCTTCTCTACCAGAGCGCGCCCTTGTGCCTGTAGTGGTGGATTGTTGACGACCAGAACGCGCCATTGTGCCTGCAATTTTTCATCTAGGGATCATCCAGAACTTGCGACAGAGTTGATTGTAGACCAAGACATCATGGACGTGACCCCAAAGAAGATGAACCTAGGACTCTCAGCTAACGAGGCGTCGGGGATGGAGGCTTAAACCCATAGGTGTACTTCAGATGACGGCATGGCTACAGGCAGCAATGATGTAAAATCCATATATTTTAGGCATGAGTATCATGAGGGTCGCATAAAAGTTAACTATGTACATACATACATACATACATTATCATTATAGACTGTTATGCCTTTCAGCGTTCAGTCTGCAAGCCTCTGAGAATTTACTAAACGTCGCCACAATCCTCGATTTGCAACTAGTGTTGTAGCTTCATTTAGTTCTATACCCCTTATCTTTAAATCGTTAGAAACCGAGTCTAACCATCGTCGTCTTAGTCTACCTCTACTTCTCTTACCCTCCATAGCAGAGTCCAGTATTCTCCTAGGTAACCTATCCTCCTCCATTCGCCTCACATGACCCCACCACCGAAGCCGGTTCATGCGTACAGCTTCATCCATCGAGTTCATTCCTAAATTAGCCTTTATCACCTCATTCCGAGTACCCTCCTGCCATTTTTCCCACCTGTTTGTACCAGCAATCATTCTTGCTACTTTCATGTCTGTTACTTCTAACTTATAAATAAGATATCCTGAGTCCACCCAACTTTCGCTCCCGTAAAGCAAAGTCGGTTTGAAAACAGACCGATGTAAAGATAGTTTCGTCTGGGAGCTGACTTCCTTCTTATAGAATACTGCTGATCGCAACTGCGAGCTCACTGCATTAGCTCTACTACACCTTGATTTAATCTCACTTACTATATTACCATCCTGGGAGAACACACAACCTAAATACTTGAAATTATCGACCTGTTCTAGCTTTGTATCACCAATCTGACATTCAGTTCTGTTGAATTTCTTACCTACTGATATCAATTTAGTCTTCGAGAGGCTAATTTTCATACCATACTCATTGCACCTATTTTCAAGTTCCAAGATATTAGACTGCAGGCTTTCGGCACAGTCTGCCATTAAGACCAAGTCGTCAGCATAGGCCAAACTGCTTACTACATTTCCACCTAACTGAATCCCTCCCTGCCATTTTATACCTTTCAGCAGATGATCCATGTAGACTACGAACAGCAAAGGTGAAAGATTACAGCCTTGTCTAACTCCTGTAAGTACCCTGAACCAAGAACTCATTCTACCATCAATTCTCACTGAAGCCCAATTGTCAACATAAATGTCTTTGATGGATTTTAATAATCGACATTTAATTCCATAGTCCCCCAGTATAGTGAACATCTTTTCCCTCGGTACCCTGTCATATGCTTTCTCTAGATCTACGAAACATAAACACAACTGCCTATTCCTCTCGTAGCATTTTTCAATTACCTGCCGCATACTGAAAATCTGATCCTTACAGCCTCTCTGTGGTCTAAAACCATAAGGTTTTCATACAACTTCCCCTCAACAACTGGTCGCACCCTCCCTTCCAAGATGCCAGTGAATACTTTGCCTGGTATACTAATCAATGAAATACCTCGATAGTTGTTGCAATCCTTCCTGTTCCCTTGCTTTTAGATAGGTGCAATTACTGCTTTGTCCAATCTGAAGGTACCTTACCAACACTCCACGCTAATTTTACTACTCTATGAAGCCATTTCATCCCTGCCTTCCCACTGTGCTTCACCATTTCAGGTCTAATTTCATCTATTCCTGCTGCCTTATGACAATGGAGTTTATTTACTATACTTTCCACTTCCTCAAGCATAATTTCACCAATATCATTTTCCTCCTCCCCATGAGCTTGGCTGTTTGCAACACCACCATGTTGATTTCCTTTTACATTGAGAAGATGTTCAAAATATTCCCTCCACCTCTCCAGTGATTCCCTGGGATCTATTATGAGTTCACCTGAATTACTCAAAACACTGTTCATTTCCTTTTTCCCTCCCTTCCTAAGATTATTTATTACTGTCCAGAAAGGTTTCCCTGCTGCTTGACCTAGCCTTTCCAGGTTATTACCAAAATCTTCCCATGACTTCTTTTTGGATTCAACAACTATTTGTTTCGCTCTGTTTCTTTCATCTACGTACAAATCCCTGTCTGCCTCGGCCCTTGTTTGGAGCCATTTCTGATAAGCCTTCTTTTTACGTTTACAGGCTGCTCTCACTTCATCATTCCATCAAGATGTTCGCCTTTTCCCATCTTTACACACAGTTGTTCTTAGGCATTCCCTTGCTGTTTCTACTACAGCATCCCTGTATGCCACCCATTCACTTTCTATATCCTGAACCTGCTTACTGTCTACTGTTCGAAACATCTCACTAATCATATCCATGTACTGTCTAATTTCCTCGTCCTGGAGATTTTCTACCCTTATTCGTTTGAAGACAGATTTCACTTTCTCTACCCTAGACCTAGAGATACTTAGTTCACTACAGATCACATAGTGGTCTGTATCATCGAAAAATCCGCGAAAAACTCGTACATTTCTAACAGATTTCCTGAATTCAAAATCTGTTAGGATATAGTCTATTATGTATCTGGTACCCCTAGCCTCCCATGTGTAGCGGTGAATAGCCTTATGCTTGAAGAATGTATTCGTAACAGCTAAACCCATACTAGCACAGAAGTCCAGCAAACGCTTCCCATTCCCATTAGCTTCAATATCTTCCCCACATTTACCAATCACCCTTTCGTATCCTTCAGTTCTATTCCCAACTCTCGCATTGAAATCGCCCATTAGCACTATTCTATCCTTGCTGTTGACCCTGACCACGATGTCGCTCAATGCTTCATAAAACTTGTCAACTTCATCCTTATCTGCACCCTTACATGGTGAATACACGGACACAATTCTTGTCCTAATTCATCCAACTGACAAATCTACCCACATCATTCGCTCATTTACGTGCCTAACAGAAACTATGTTGCGTGCAATGGTATTCCTGATAAAGAGCCCTACCCCAGACTCTTCCCTTCCCTTTCTAACACCCGTCAAGTACACATTATAATCTCCTATCTCTTCCTCATTATCTCCCCTTACCCGAATATCACTTACTCCTAGCACATCCGGATGCATCCTCTTTGCTGACTCAGCCAGTTCTACCTTCTTTCTTCCATAAGCCCCATTAATATTGATATCTCCCCATCGAATTCCATTTCGTTCGCCAAGTTGTTTCCAAGGAGTCGCTCACCTGTCAAATGGCAGTGGGACTCCATTACTCCCATAGGTCCGAGGCTTGCTTAAAGTGTTCTGAGCTCGGTAAATTCATGAAGCAGGATGCTACCCTACTTGCACATAGTCCAAGTGAGGATCTCTCCTCTAACGGGTTATGGACCACCGGTGAATTGTTTAGTCCTAGCCGCCTGAGCACAAGGAGGGCCACGACTCAGAATATGTCCGGGATGCCCACTCCCATTCCATAGCAATTGGTATCCCGACTCTCAGGACCACTTACTAGGCCACTCAGCCGTTGCCCATGGTTCCCGAACTAGGACGTGACTACAGTAACCCTTTCCTGCAAGCAATTTGGTAATGTACAGGTGACGCAATATGCGTGTTTCAATGGGGTAAAGTTTTCTTTTTATTATTTTGATTTTATGTGATTCATCTGTGATTCTGGATAATCACGAATTTATTTCGGAAATTTCTTTTGCATGAAATAGTATGTAAGGCTCCCATAGTGTTCGTGCTTGAGTGAAGCATTTTTAAGTGTGGAATTGATACTTCAGCAGACGTCATAATTCGTTCCAAGTTTGATTAATTGAGATGGAACCTTCATAAATTTCAAAACATATATTATTTCAATGCTTCACAACGTAATGCATGTGTCCAGCTACTCCTCTTTAGATCTTAAAGATGCTGATGACTGGAAGAAAGAGATAATTGTTCGAGGTGCAATCATGATTTATGTAGTTACGCGTGTGAATGCGAATTAAATTACTTGTCGAATTATAATCATCTTAAGTCGTATATAACGCGGGTATGAGGTACACGTGTGTGGGGTGCAGGGTGAAACGATATATGTGAAAGTGAAAGTGACAAATGACAAAGTGAAAAATGATAATCATAGTGATCAGATGAATAAGACTGAATATGGTCGATATATTGATAAAAGATATTTGAAATCACCAGAAATATTTATTTTCCTGGATAAAGGCGAGAGAATTGAAAGAGAGTTACGTCCGTATGTCTGGGGCGAAGTGCGAGTCTTCTTCCAGCTGACATGGACAGGCTGCTTCTTAGAGAAAGATTTATGGCTCTCAAAGGGAATGAAATGTCAGGCCTGAGTGGTAGGTCCTGCTGTTTGTCAATGCTCGTAATATTCACATAAGAAGTCTCCTTCACTTTAACCCTGTATAGAATATTTCATGCCAATAATTTCCTACCATCAGCGTTGTATGTTCTACTATCCGATAAGTGACGTAATCCTTCAAATTTTATATTTAAATGAGATCGGAATAGGGTTTCCAGTGGCACATCGAGGTCCAACTAACATGGGTTCGATACCGTGTGGTATCGACGACCTTAGATCGACCCAGGAGCCCTTTGAAGGGTCACAATTTCAGAAGTGTGTGAACTGTATCGTATATGGATCTATTTACAGTTGATTCCTTCTTTTTCACGTATTTGTATTTACGTGGTATATCATTGTATGGTGACTTACAGGATACCAATGTTGTATGGGTCCGCTTTGTACAGTATAATGGTAAGATAAGATAATACCTCGGAGAAACGCGTATATGCGATAAGTGATATATAACTAATGTAATCAAGTATATCTTACTTGTGACGAGCGACGACATGATTTTCATGGTTATGGAGATATGCGGAATTTTAGCTTGTAAAAAGATATCAAGACCATGATGAATGATGTTAATTAATATTGTCGCCTCACGAGAAATGCCTTATCTGTGTGTATAAAGTATGTGTTATTAGCTGTTAATATTATGGATACCAGAGAACACACCGATATGGGGGTTAACGCTATTTCCCATATAATTGATTTTCTTTGTATTTAATAATATGGCATTTTCTCGTGTGTATAGAATTCTCTGTGAATCTATCAGTTTAGTAAAATTTGTGTTTAAATTGGGAACAACAATTCTTCTTATTCCATAGGATAGTGTATTCCTCTCTTTATTTATAGAATATATTTAGATTTACTGCCCACATATATGCGAAAAGATCATTGTCCCATGTGCTCTTGAGGTATCCGTTGTGCCAGTGAAAGTAGGGGGGATGGGACTTCGATGTCCGGGATGAACTTTCGAAGTGTCTCATCCAGAAGATTTACATCCAAATATTTTTTTTTGAGAATTTAAATTTTATAATCAATGCCATGCCGAGCCCGGAACAGGTGCAATACACAGTGAAAAATACTTTCACTTTAGAGATATAAAACGATATATTACGTCTTCTCAAGAAATCAAATGTGAGTGCAACTTTGTGCATATAATGAGAATAGTTGATGTTGATGGATTGAATTGTTCATAAACTGCAGCATTCAATTTATAGGTGGAACATTTCACTAGGACTGCATGGTTACTGGCGGAGTACCGCATAAGTAATCTCCTGGGGTCCTGTCCCGTATGAATGAACGTTGTCCTCCAGGTTTACGGCTCTCACTGATTGCTGATTTATTATGCTCAACATATGGACAGACTTCTCAAGACTTTTATCACAAAGTTGCCCTCGAATTTAATTTTTTTAGGACAAGATGTCATACGTCATTTTTTATCTATACAATGAATGTATTTTTCACTGTGTATATGTACCAATGCTATGTGACAATTTTTATACGGTCTGTTATTTATGTGTCGACTGATAATGTCCCTAGGGATTAAAAATGTATCGATTTTAAATAATAATAAGAATTTATTGCAGCCAGATGGCCATATAATGGGATACAACAATAGTTTGTCTAGTAACAAATACTCAAATTGTGTTGTAAAGTTGGAATACGTGAAACGGATTGATATAGTGATACTTATGGCAATACGGGCTTAACGCAATGAAATTTATTTTATGTAAAGAGGAGCTATTGCTACGTACATAAGAGACGAAGTCCTGTAATTATGTAAACGATGCAATGAGTAAATATCTATCTAATCCAACTATCTTTCTGTCTACCTGTTTGATGCGATAGAGGAGCTGTTGAAGTACACTGTAAGTAGAATTTCATTCGCTGTGCCATATAAACACGTTACCTGACGTCAGCAGGGTGAGTTCAACAGGTCGGCTGGCAGTATCGACCCGGGCGTACAGCATACATCTAATAAACAGTGCTATTTTTATTACACAAATATATGCATAGTGTCCACGGAGAGACTGTGGTTTACATTAACATCAAGAGTGAGAAACACTGACGGACGAAAACAGCAATTAAATTGAGCTTGCTGATGCTGAAGTTTAATTTGATTATATTCACACTGAATAGAGCTGAAAAACAAAAGAGACTGTAGCTATATTAAACTTTTATTATCACAGTGATTAAAGCCGTGCAGAGGCCTTAGAAAAAATGCAATATTGGGATTAAGCAGGCGACACTGTATCCCTGCTATATAGATTAAATTTTAAAATGTGCATACTTGGTTTGACGTCGCACTAACACATCGAAGATTTCCAGCAACACAAGGTTATGAACGGGCTAGGATTTGGAACGTAAGGGCTATGGCCTCAATTAACGTACAGTCGCCTCTTATGACAGGCAGGGCATACAGTAGGTGCATTCTTGGTGTGGAAATGGGAAATCATGGAAGAGTATCTTCAGGGCTGCCAACGGTAGGATTGGCGTTTACAGTCTCCCGAATGGACGCTAAAACATGCCGCGAACATAAAAGCATGACCGGCTCAGTCGGTTAATTTAAACATTAATTGGTATTTTGTCCATTTTGGTATTACTTTAAAGTTTAAAGTTGTTTGACCCCCTTGTAGCTGGGGTGGTAGAATAACACCCAAGGTATCTCCTGTCCGTCGTAAGAGGCGACTAAAAGGGGGAACCCACGGTCTCCTAATTTGGGTGCTGAGTTTGCGACCATGAAGCCCTTAGCTCAGCCCTGTTATTGCTTCCACTTACTTGTGCCAGGCATCTCACTTTCATTTAATTTACCCGACCTCCTTTGGTCAACTCTTGTTCTTTCCGACCCTTACGGTATTAAATCACGAGGCTTACGATCTTTCATTTTGACGCCCTTCGTGGCACTTGTCTTTCTTTTGCCTATGCCTTCATTTCTCGAAGTGTCGGACCCCTTCCATTTTTACCTCTGATTAATGTTAATAGAAGATCGTTGCCGAGTTGTACTTCCTCATAAAACAATAATCACCACCGCCACGACCACCACTAACATTGTTTGAGTACTTCTTGAAATAATATTATAATTATGATATTATAATGTTACCTTTTTGGAAAGATGTAAGAATTTCGAACGGGGTTGTGTTGGGGTGACCGAAATGGTCATAAAGTGTTAGTGAGCAACCAGGTGGACTTGCCATAGCCAGGCTGGAAACACATTTTATGTACTGTGACCGGACACATTAGAGAGTTAGGCCTACAATCTCAAATATTTATGTACTGTTCGTTATGAATTGCAGTTTTCAGTACTGTATTTTAAGAGGAGCTTTAGAAACATTTCTGATATAATACACTAATACACTGCCCTTGGATAAGCAGTGGCTTGTGGTTGCTTAGTTTTAAATTATCTGATAAACTCATCAACAATACAATCATGCTTACCGGGAGTAAGATCAGTCAGTGGCGAAGCATTAACTAAGTAAGGGAGTAGACAATGATTTCTGTATTTTGAACTATTTTAAGGGCCTAATCATATTATATATGGCATTTTGTTTTCGACGCATACAGATCTATAATCAATATTATATTAATGACTGAAACTAAGACAAATCCTATAACAACCTATAACCCTACGTGGACTCGTTTTATTCTTAAATATAGACTAAATAGGCAGAGGGAGTTGCCTAATAACAATTACTTTTAGGACAAAAAAATAGCAGTATATTTCATTGATATGTAGATTTAATAAGAGAAATAAGAAATAAATATATTTTCGTACAATTCACCTTAAACAATATTCTTGTAAATGAGTTCAATCCGCCTGTCCTTCATTTCAGCAAATATATATATATATATATATATATATATATATATATATATATATATATATATATATATATAGCTTGTCTTGAAATCAGGCGTCTTGCTAAAATGCCACAGCAGTTCCTTCTCCATATATAGCTAGAGTTTCCAACTAAGTCTCTGGTTGGTCATCGAATTCCTTAAATAGGTTTTAATTCGTTTGAAGGCACTCATAGCGCGTTCGCTAGAAAGTGACGTTAAGGAAATATACGACAACATGTTAAGCAATTTTGTTGTTTCCGCATGCAAATTCTGGAGTTCATTATTAAGAATGTAAGCCAATAGTTGTTGGGGTCATAATACCGTAATTAATATTGGCGGGCAAAGAAAAGCATGTGCTTGAAGGGTTTTCACGCTGTCATTCATTTATTAGGTGTATCTTTTCTATATTCCGTATTTGAATATTATTATTTTATTTTTAGACGTGTCTTATAATGAAATAAAATCAAATTAATTACATTAAAAGCATGTCTGAGATGGTAGCCAGTAAGAGCACTTTTATACCTGATCCAAATACTAGCCAATGAGAGCAAGAAGAGACACTGGTAAGTCTGTCTACTGGGCGGAGAAATATCGTTATAGGAAAGTCGTAGTTCCACAGTCAGCACCTACAGATAGCATTAGTGTTGCTCTCTCTGAAAGCGTTGAAAATCAAAGGGAACACACAGAATGGACACCGTCTACTTTCGCCTAGGGCTTCGTGTAACTGACGCGAGCCCTAGCATTGCCGAAGAAAGACGAAAATAAGTATAGCGGGGAATAGAGTAATGTCATGAATGTGGAAGTAATTAATGTTCCACAAATAATTGAATTAATTAGACAATGGTCGTTCACAAAATGTTAAGGATACACGCTGTCTACCCTGCCTGCCTTGACGCTTCGCCTCTGACATCAGTTAGGTTATTTATCTGAATGCAAACTACATATTTATTTGGTAGATGCATTTACATAGTTGTTTTACTTTAACCTTGGATAGTAAATATCTACAGTATATCCTCACTCGAGACGAAACTCCTGGCCATTTAAAGGCTAGCTATTATCATTGGACCCCTGATAAGTTTTAAATACTATTTTCAGAAAATCAGTGAACAGGGAAAATCACATAACTCTACAACAGTGTGCAAAATCAAGCCGAAAACTTGTTGAATTATGTAAATATATGACGTTTTGTTGAATGAATAACAGCAACATTACTTTATTAATGTGAGAAATGATAGGGTGCTAAGAAAAGTAGAAGAGAAGAGACACCTGATGGAAATGATAAGGGAGAGGAAAATATCCTGGTTGGGTCACATACTACGTAGAAATTAACAGAGGGTGATGGAGGGGAAAATAAATGTAAGAAAAACACGAGGAAGGAAAATATTTGGAATGTTAACAGATGTCAAACAAGGGAGAAGCTATTAACAACTGAAACAATATGCTCAGCGCCGTGAATCATGGAGGATGTCCAGTTGATACCTGTCACAAAACAGATCCATAGAAGAAGAAATGGTAGTACTGTCATTCCCATCCAAGGAATTGTAAATCGCAGTTAGTATGTTTAAACCCTGTATCGTAGTACACTGTAAATAAACTAAACTAAACTAAACTAAACTAAACTAAAATAAAATAAAATAAAATAAAATAAAATAAAATAAAATAAAATAAAATAAAATAAAATAAAATAAAATAAAATACAAGAAAATAAAATAAAACAGGCTGTTTATTTCGAGGGCTGTATAAATCAAACCGGAATATCTTGAAAAGGTCGGTTTTCTTGCGATTATACCGTCTTTCTTTTTTAAATACTGTACCCGAATAAACATTTCACTGAGTAATGGAGGAGAGATTCGTAGTCATAATCGAACCACACTGCTTCATTTCCCTGCTAAATTTTGTCTATCTCTTGCTTCGATGTGACATATACTTGCTACGTAAGCTGCCCGCATTTACGTCAGACAAGCTACGCTGCACTGGGCTAGCCTCAACGGGCGCCCAGCTGAGCGCATCTGGTCTAGAGGCTCTCAATTTGTTCTCTGCTTTCTCAGCGTCTGGGATAATCGATATTAGTTTTCTTACCGATAATGAATAACTTTACATTGTTGAGGTCAGTTTCACAGTCTATAGGCTACAGCCGTATTACGGGCATAAGCATATTAGCCTTGCCATAAATACTGTTACAACTTAAAAACTGGAAAACGTAAATACCATGATAGATATTTTAATTTGCTGTCAGTATGTTGTTCTTAGATGCATTTACTATACACAGCACGAATCACTTTTCGAAATGGTCACCTTTTAGACTGGCTCTGACCACACGTCTTTGGAGGAACGCATGGCATCCAGGGGAAATATCTGCCACTGCTGCTAACAAGGAACGCTTTAAACTTTCAATGGTGGAGTGTGTCCTCTTGCAGACGATGCCCTCAAGTGCTGACCACAGTCGGTATTCCAAAGTAGAGATGGGCGAAGTGACACTGATGGCTGTTCCAAAACATTCGATACGACACACCGAACTACTTGGAAGCTGTGTCGAAACGTGGTGCACTTCCGTCTCAAGGTGCGTACACACTTGCGAGCAGAGCGGCTCATGAGCCGCTCAAACTAGCATGCTCGCAAGTGTGTACGGGGTACGGACCGTAAAGCGAGCATGTTGTGAGCCGCTCAAACTAGCATGCTCGCAAGTGTGTCCGCGGTACTGAGCGTAAAGCGAGCATGTTGTGAGCCGCTCACACTACCATGCTCGCAAGTGTGTACGGGGTACTGAGCGTAAAGCGAGCATGTTGTGAGCCGCTCACACTACCATGCTCGCAAGTGTGTACGGGGTACTGAGCGTAAAGCGAGCATGTTGTGAGCCGCTCACACTAGCATGCTCGCAAGTGTATACGGGGTACGGACCGTAAAGCGAGCATGTTGTGAGCCGCTCACACTACCATGCTCGCAAGCGTGTACGGGGTACTGAGCGTAAAGCGAGCATGTTGTGAGCCGCTCACACTACCATGCTCGCAAGTGTGTACGGGGTACGGACCGTAAAGCGAGCATGTTGTGAGCCGCTCAAACTAGCATGCTCGCAAGTGTGTCCGCGGTACTGAGCGTAAAGCGAGCATGTTGTGAGCCGCTCACACTACCATGCTCGCAAGTGTGTACGGGGTACTGAGCGTAAAGCGAGCATGTTGTGAGCCGCTCACACTACCATGCTCGCAAGTGTGTACGGGGTACTGAGCGTAAAGCGAGCATGTTGTGAGCCGCTCACACTAGCATGCTCGCAAGTGTATACGGGGTACGGACCGTAAAGCGAGCATGTTGTGAGCCGCTCACACTACCATGCTCGCAAGCGTGTACGGGGTACTGAGCGTAAAGCGAGCATGTTGTGAGCCGCTCACACTACCATGCTCGCAAGTGTGTACGGGGTACTGAGCGTAAAGCGAGCATGTTGTGAGCCGCTCACACTACCATGCTCGCAAGTGTGTACGGGGTACTGAGCGTAAAGCGAGCATGTTGTGAGCCGCTCACACTACCATGCTTGCAAGTGTGTACGGGGTACGGACCGTAAAGCAGCATGTTGTGAGCCGCTCACACTACCATGCTCGCAAGTGTGTACGGGGTACTGAGCGTAAAGCGAGCATGTTGTGAGCCGCTCACACTACCATGCTCGCAAGTGTGTACGGGGTACTGAGCGTAAA
Source organism: Anabrus simplex (assembly GCF_040414725.1). Taxonomy (NCBI): domain Eukaryota; kingdom Metazoa; phylum Arthropoda; class Insecta; order Orthoptera; family Tettigoniidae; genus Anabrus; species Anabrus simplex. Next base: position 80,506,232 of record NC_090272.1, on the reverse strand, counting down.
GCGAGCATGTTGTGAGCCGCTCACACTACCATGCTCGCAAGTGTGTACGGGGTACTGAGCGTAAAGCGAGCATGTTGTGAGCCGCTCACACTAGCATGCTCGCAAGTGTGTACGGGGTACTGAGCGTAAAGCGAGCATGTTGTGAGCCGCTCACACTAGCATGCTCGCAAGTGTGTACGGGGTACTGAGCGTAAAGCGAGCATGTTGTGAGCCGCTCACACTAGCATGCTCGCAAGTGTGTACGGGGTACTGAGCGTAAAGCGAGCATGTTGTGAGCCGCTCACACTACCATGCTCGCAAGTGTGTACGGGGTACTGAGCGTAAAGCGAGCATGTTGTGAGCCGCTCACACTACCATGCTCGCAAGTGTGTACGGGGTACTGAGCGTAAAGCGAGCATGTTGTGAGCCGCTCACACTAGCATGCTCGCAAGTGTGTACGGGGTACTGAGCGTAAAGCGAGCATGTTGTGAGCCGCTAACTGCGAGCCGACTGGAGTCGGTTTTCTAATGCTCGCGCTCTGTGTGGACGGCCAAAGAACGTGCTAGCAAGTGTGTACGGCAAAATGAGCATCCCGCGAGCATGGCGGCCTGGTCGGATGAAGCTGTGCTTACGCTAATAGACACTTATCGGACACGTTCTGTTTTATGGGACCCGAAAAATAGCGATCACTTGACAAAGAAAGTGAAAGAAGATGCATGGCGGGATATTGGTACAACAACTCGACGACCCGCGGATGAATGTAAGAAGAAAATTATTTCTTGGTTGGGATCACACCGGAGGGAAAGGAGCAAAGAGGAAAGCGGTCGCACTTCTGGAAAAGGTAAGTTCTCGTGTTTAAATAAAATGAAGCTTGAACATCATTTTTGCACTTGGTGTATTCATTTATTATCTTTTTAAAGCAACAATTGTAGTAAACAAATAATGATATAATAACCAATAAATATCAAAAGTGAACACAGGTTGCAGTTCAATAGATAGTACCTATAAGAATACCGTATTCAGTCATAGATATTGTGTACAATTACGTTTTTGCTTTAAAGGAGTTACGGAAATTTACAAAAGCCGATGGTTTGCGTATGGAACTTTGGGGTTCCTGAATGAAAGTTGTAAACCAAGACGGACATTAAACACAGAGAGTATTTTTCCTTTTCTTTATCTTTTTCAAGCGTACGTATTTTGCCATGGCAGAGCTTCTTCTTTCGTGTAATAGTCACCTACTTCATCTCTAATTTTGTTTACGTAAGCAGTAGATCTTCTAGGAACATTTCGTAGCTATCTCATGGAAGTAATCTCTTCATTGCGCCTCCGTGTTCCTTCAATAATCTCTCCGTTCGTTTCGTGGTCTAGTGAATCGGGTGGTGTGTATAAGTCAGGGGAATGAATCCCCAGGTAATTATGCAAAACTACTACCGACATAAGAATGATTTCGGCTTTGGGGGGCTCCAAAAGCATTCGTTTTCTTAAAACTCGAAACACTGAACTTGATAGACCAAAGGTATTTTCCACTACTCGTCGAGCACTGCTCAATCGATAGGTGAAGATCTCCTGTAAGTTCCAGAGGCATGATCTCCCGGGTATGGTTTCATAACATTTTCGCTGAGTGCAAATGCACTATCACCTAAAATAATACAACTTCATTTGACGACCTGGAAGTTCTTCTGGTAATGGCAGACATCTTTGCATAGTATTCACAGACTGATGATGCGAGGAAATGGCGAGCAAATGGCTCAAGTAGTGCTCGCGAGTGTGTACGCACCTTCAGACTGCGAGAGAAGCAGTGTTCCTCTACGCAGTACCTTGAGAGTGTTTCGTGATTGCGTGGTGATGCAGTGTGTTCAAACACGACGCACTTCCGTCTTGGACTACAAGGAAAGCAGTGATTCGCGATGGCGCACAGTGTGTCGAATCCCATATCTAGGTGGAAAAAATTCACTGTCGCCAATCAAAGCGCAACCTGGCTCATTCGATAGTAAACAAACCAGATGTTGACCTTCAGTCTTTCTTTTCGCTTTCTGGTACGTAGGATGGAGGGGGCAGGTGCTGAAACATCTTCCTTGCAGTTATCAACTCATTTGATAGGAGGTGTCGGAGAGAACCGAACGTTGTGTTTCTAGTAAGTTCAACAAGGTGTTGTATTCTGTGGTTCATGGAATAGTGAAAAGAGGTATGTGTTCTCATTTTAAGCATAATACAAGCGTTCTGCAGTAAACAAGTTATTTACAGTGCGTTGTAAAAGGAAGCAGTTGTAGAAAATTAGATTGTTTTTACGATTTGCTCGAAAAAAAACTTTATGAGTGCCTCATAGTGCCACTTTGCTTTAAACGTCATTCGATGGGAAATTTAATGTAGATTCAGGATCTGTAGTGGTTTTGTTGCGCACGAATGTGCATGATGGTTTATTTTCTTATTTTCAGTGACTATGTGGGCTTTACCGCGAGAAGAATATTTCAACGCGTGGCGGTCCTGTCGTAAAAAGGGGCATTTAGAAATCATATTTCAATATGTTATGGATAAATTAGAGCCTACAAATCTTACTGACACTCAATTTCTGTAGCTAAGAAACAAAATTAAGTTGATATCCCGTAATATCAACAAAAATGGGAGAGTTCAGGAAGAAGAGAACAACGATTCCGAGAAAAATTCGGTGATTAGGGAAATGTGACGGATTTCATCGTGTTAAGTGAACAAGACGACATTGATCCAGCGTATGATCCAAAAACAAGTTGTGTACCTAACAAAGCCGGCCGTCACCCTAAGGAATTTAAGGACTCTTCCATAAAGACGAAGAAGCAAAATGTTTGTGATATTACCGAATCGCGTAATTTGGAGGAAGTCGCGTTTGCTGCTGAAGATTCTTTTCGATCAAGCGGGAAAAGATGAAGGCTTAATAAAACGATATCGTGTATTACTAGCTGCTCTTTCTTCTGGCTCTGAAATAAATGTGAATAAATTCAAAGAATTTCGTGCGCAAACTGCGGCTTTGTATGTCAAACTATATCCATGGAATTATATGCCCGTAACTGTGCATACCATATTAGTACACATTACTCAAGTAATTAAACATTTTCTTGTGTCAATAAGAACTTTATCTGAAGAAGCTCAAGAAGCTAGAAATAAAGATTGTCGGAGGTTTCGTGAACTTCATACTCGAAAAGTAGCAGCTTAAGATGTTGTTGATTACATCAAATCCCTTAATAAACAAGTACCGAACAATGCCACGTAAAACTCCTGGTAATCTACCTATGGAAGCTATTGAGTTACTTACTGACTCCCAAGATCCTTTCACATCAAATGAAGAAGACCAGTATAGCAACGACTACGATTCTCTGGACTCTACAGACGAATCAGGGGACGATTGAACATTGGACATGTTGTTATTATGAACAGGATGAGATTGATGAGACAATTACTTGCAAATACTGTGATATGATCCTTTCACGTTTTTTATGAAATGTTTCTGAGTGTAATCTTAACCTTTTTTATATGGAAATATAATATATATAATATTGTTATCGTGTGTAAGGTGTGTTTTACTAAAACTACGTATTTAAAATACGTTTTCAATCTGGAAGAATTTACATACAATGCCTTCGTCCATTCCCTCAAATAAGGTGTAACAAGAATACTGGACTGAAATTCTCATTGTTATTCATATTTTATCCAGTTTTAAATAGTATGTTTACCACTGTTATAAACTATAATATACACATCCAAATCGTATTTTTACTCCCGTAAATTGACGATTCTTTTGTTGCTTTCGGTCATTTTTTAAACCTCTCCTTGCCCCTCACCCCTATATATTTACCCCCGAACATCGTACACGTTAGACGATGCCAGATATGAATTCAGCGACCTCGAAAACGGTAAAGTGCCAACTTTTAATAGGATCCCAGGATTATTAACGACGTTATTAATTTTTTCCACCTAGATCGGGGATTCGGCACACTGTGTGGCGTGGTGAAACATGAACCACGCTTCATAGCTAAGTTCAGTTCACTGAATAAACTATTCGACGTTCTGGTAACGATAAAATATGAGGTTCGTGAAATATTTAATGAGCAAATGTAATAAATCATCATCATCTTCTTTTTCTACCGCTTTCCCTCCCCCCCCCACACCTATGGAGTCGCGGGTGCGAACTGTGTCGCACATGTGGATTTGGCCCTGTTTTACGGCCGGATGCCCTTCGTGACGCCAGTCCTATATGGAGGGATGTTATCACTATTGCTTGTTTCCGTGGTGGTAGGTAGTGTAGTGTGTTGTCTGAATATGAAGAGGAAAGTGTTGGGACAAACACAAATACCTAGTCCCCGGGCCAGAAGAATTAATCAGAGGCGATTCAAATCCCCGGATGGGAATCGAACCTGGGACCCTCTGAACCGAAGGCCTCAACGCTGACCATTCAGCCAATGAGTCGGACGAGCAAATGTAATAAATACAGTATAATAAATAGATGATGTGCAGTATAATAAGTACCAGTATATGATAATAAACTGCGGTTGCTTCTTTACTAAGGGCTTACGATGATACTAAAAAAAGGGTGAGTTATACAGTTAAAAGCGCACAAAAACAGTGACTAATTTGAATAATTACAACACGATTAATGCAATTTAAGAAGAATTCAAAATATGTATTCTATAAACAATAGCAAACTTGACCTAATCCAGTTAAAAAAGCGTAGTAAAATTCTAATATAAGTAAATGAACTAACTTTATAAAATGAGTGACGAAATCTAAGATGAGTTCGAAATCAGAATTTTACGTACATTAACAAGGAACCTAATTTAGTTACGAAAGCATAGTTAGATAATTAACGACGCTGAGTGTTTCTTTGAGGTGAGAGGATAAACGTATCACCGACACTGTCTGAAAAATTTGCTGTTCCGAAGCATCGATGTAGCTGACTTCTACGGAACGAATGGAGTTCCTGTTCACGCAACACGACACACTATGGAATCTCATTGCTTCGAAACAGTGAGGCGTCAGACAAGGCTGCATCTTGTCCCCTCAACTTTACAACGACGACGGTGAGTATATCATAAGGAAGACAGTTGATGGTTTGGATAGGTGGCATCTCAAATGGTGGGAGAACTATTAACAATTTTCGGTTTGCTGATTACTCCACCCTGCTTACCAGCCGTGAGGAAGAGCTTTCAGATATGTTAAGAAGAGTGAAGAAAGTGTCTTGAGTATGGATTGGAGCTCACCCTCAGTTGAGTCCAAACTCATGGTGATTGTTAGAGCAGCACAGGTCGTTTGAAAGAGCCAGAGGTAGTGCGTGACTTCGTGTACCTTGGGTCAACAATCAATGATAGGGGAAGGTCCGAGTATGCTAGGACGAGTCATTACGATGACATTAACTACTATCTGAAAGAACAGGGGAATTACTAATAATAACAAAGATCCGTCTCGTTGGAAGCCTTGTATTCTCATATGGCTGTGAGACGTGGACCTTAAAGGCTTTCGAAAACAAGGGTATACACGCCTTTGAAATGTGGTGCTGGCATAGAATGCTAGATGGTGCCCTGGACCTCAAGATGAAGCAATGCGTCCATTCTTCAGGCGCTGAAGATTTTTAAACGCCTTTCTTCACGTATCAATGAAAGAAAACTGGACACATTGCGAGACGACCTGGAGAAAATCTGGAGAAGTTAATCAGGGAACGGAAGGTTGAGGACAGTAGACCACGGGGAAGGACTGTAATCAGATGAATAGGACAAGTGAAAACATCACCGGACGCTCAGAAATTAGTAAATCTATTTTCGAATTATAGAGTTAAAAATAATAATAGAAAATTGCTTGTCCACAACAATAGCCACAAAGATATCAACATAAACGGAACTGGCAATAGAAACACAACGCCTGTGGAAACTAGAATCAGTCACCATAGTTCCAATAGTAATATCATGTAATTGTGTTATTCCGAAAAGCTTAAATAATATTATTGGCTTTACCTCCCACTAACTCCTTTTTTAAGGTTTTCGGAGACACCGAGGTGCCGGAATCTTGTCCCGCAGGAATTCTTTTACGTGCCAGTAAACAGACCAACACGACGCTGGCATATCTGAGAACCTTCAAATACCACCGGACTGAGCCACGATCGAACCAGCCAAGTTGGGGGCAGAAGGCCAGCCCCTCCACCGTCTGAGCCACTCAGCCCGGCCCAAAAAAACGAAAACTTGCATAGCCCTCTGGCGGCATTAAACCTGCATCATTACACCTATATTGAACTGCAGAAAGCCATCCTCCTCAGTACCTGCCACACCGTAAGAAAATGTCTAGGAACAACTTGTCCCCTGAGTTACACCAAACAGAGTGAAGATCCAGGCCACAGTTCCAGTGATACTGAAGGACAGATTCCTGAAACGGGGAGATAGAAAATTGTTTAGGCGCATCATATGTGCACATTTATTGTATGTATGTATGTTGTGATTATTTCTGTTGTAAATATTTGTAGATATCTATATAGTTTCATAATCAAGAGGGTGAATCCTTGTTTAGGCCGCGTCAGCCCATTATGTTACCGCCACAAGCCGAGCCTTCCTAAACGGATGTATAATAATAATAATAATAATAATAATAATAATAATAATAATAATAATAATAATAATAATAATAATAATAATAATAATAAATTGAGGTTAACAGTATGTCAAAGTAACTGGTATCCTCTCATAACACGAGGTACGGGAGACTGACCTCCTGACCTGTTGAGATGGTGATAAGCTTCACTCTCGACAGGCTATTATTTCCTGGTGTACGGACAGCCGACGGAAATTGGATGTGACCGTCCGAGTAAGCAGCTTCGTTCTCTGTCACTGTCCTCTATGCGGAATTTTACTATCTCCACGATCTACCGGGGCTATGATGTTAAAAAAATAGAAAAACAGAATTTTGTGTACGACGGTCCTATATTGGAGAGAACACATCAAAGGCTCAGTTTTAGAAAATCGAATTATGACACTAAAATGCTTCAAAATGTGTTTTATATTACTTCCTGTTAACGCATTATTGGTTAAAAGACAATTTTTTTGCTCCCCCCCCGGGATAAGGCACATGAAGTACAGCAAAACCTTTTTTGCTGTTCAGTTATTTAACCAATATTAAATAGTGTTTTTTTTTTTCAATTCTCTTTACGTTACACTGACACAAATAGCTCTTGTGGCGACGATGGAACTGGAAAAGGTTAGGAGTGTGAAGGAAGTGACCGTGGCCTTAATTCAGATACAGCCCCAGCATTTGCCTGGAGTGAAAATGGGAAACCACAGAAAGTCATCTGCAGGGCAGCCGACAGTGGGGATCGAACCTACTATCTCCCGAATGCAAGCTGATAGCTACGTAACCCAAACCACACGGCCACTTGCTCGGTTCTTAGAATAGTTCGGCCATATACTGTAATGTGGCATGAGAAAAAACTCCATCTCAAACTGATTATTGAAGGTGTAATAAAAGGCAAACGAGAAAGAGGAACAGACGAACAATATGCCTGGAAAATACACGCCAATGGTATGATCTGACATTTAATTACAATTATTATGGGACAAGATGACTGGCACCGAGCAAGCGGCATTGTGGTTTGGGTCACGTAGCAAATCGCTTGCATTCGGGAGATAGTGGGTTCGAACTCCACTGTCGGGAACTCTGAAGATATTTTTCCATGGTTTCACTTCTTTCTTTCTTTCTTTCTTTCTTCCTTTCTTAATCTGTTTACCCTTCATGGTCGGTTTATTCCTCGGACTCAGCGAGAGATCCCACCTCTGCAGCCTCAAGGGCAGTGTGCCATCTAGCGGGGATACAACTGGGAAGGAGAACCAGTGCATTGCCCAGGCGGCCTCACCTGCTATGCTGAACAGGGGCCTGGTGGGGGGATGTTTGGAAGGGATAGACAAGGAAGAGAGAAGGAAGCGTCCGTGGCCTTAAGTTAGGTATCAACCCAGCATTTTGCTGGAGGAGAAGTGGGAAACCACGGAAAACCACTTCCAGGATGGCTGAGGTGGGAACCGGGCCTTCCTCTACTCAGTTAACTTCCCGAGGCTGAGTGGAACCTGTTCCAGCCCTCGTAACATTTTTCAAATTTCGTAGAAGTGCCGGGAATCGAACCCGGGTCTCCGGGGGTGGCAGCTAATCACGCTATCCATGGTTTCACACTAGACAAATGATGGTGCTGTTCCATAGTTAAAGCCACGGTTGCTTTCTTCCCAGTCCTAGGTCTTTCCAGTCCCACCGTTGTGGTGCGATAACATCTGTGTCGGTGCATCGTACAGAAAATTGTAGAAAAGAAATAAGAATAGCTATAAGCTACACCTAAAAAGTGTTACAGCATAAGATCCCTAACAACACTGAAAAAAGCCATTTGAAGAACAAGAATAAGAAATAAGAATAAGTCTGAGTTTAAAGGAAAATAATGGTAATAAACTGCAACATATCCCTATCGTTTATATCATATACAACTGTATCTGAAAATTACGGAAATGGTAAGAGAATATAGTGTTCTGAAACAAAAATCGATCTGTAGCCATTCTTTATTTCCTCCTAGTGAAGGCCAACCGGAAAATCGACGAAGAAATGTAAGTTCAATAGTGAGCAACTTCTGTGTCAGCTTGTGCAGCGTGTAGCCGGCCGAGCTCTCTTGCTTGATAACATTCAGCAGTGCGCTACCGTATTATAATGATGTGTCGCTCGCTCACACGCAACTTTGCTAGTAATGGTGGCGTATCACAAAGCAGCATCTGATGATCCTGCCCTGATAATGTAGCGTCTTTATTCTGATTATCATGCGCTAAGGTATCCTGAACCAACTGCCGTAAAAAGTGGAATACTGACAGCAAAACTCCTGCCGGTTTCGGGTGAGCAGAGTGCATTTCTTTTATGAAGCATATCGATAAATACAGTATATTTCTCGCATGTCAAAGTGCTCCACAATACAAAATAATTATTGAAATGGCATACTCATATGACATAACATATGTACGAGGTAATAAAATTAACGTTGTAAGCACGTCTTGTGCTATTGACAGGTATTAAAGGTTGTTTAGAACAGAATATCCTAGAAAAGAGGCTAATAAAACTAAGTCCAAAGTACACCCGTACGTGATTATTGTGTTTTGATAGGTGTTAATCAGAAATGTACACTACTATTAATGCCAAACCTCTTCTTTCAGATTTCCTGACGTAACAAAGCCGGCTTTTCCCGCTTGACTTTAGAGTCCTTAGGCTACTGAGGACGTATGTTCGGTGATAATTGATTTCTGTTAATTGTTTATGTATCGTACGAACTGTGAACAATATAATATTTTTAATTTCATTTTCGTACCGCAGTGTGTTTTCACGTGGCGCAGGGCACAAATGCGACATGCTGCTTTAAATTTCTCTTTACCGGGTGAGTTGGCCGTGCGGTTAGCGGCGCGCAGCTGTGGGCTTGCAGCCGGGAGATTGTGGATTCGAACCCCACTGTCGGCAGCTCTGAAGATGGGTTTCCGTGGTTTACCATTTTCACATCAAGCAAATGCCGCGGCTGTACCTTAATTAAGGGCACGGCCACTTCCTTCCCACTCCTAGACATTTCCTGTCCCATCGTCGCCATAAGACCTATCTGTGTCGGTGCGACGTAAATCCAATTTTCAAAAACAAAAGATCTCTTTCTTGATGCCCTGCTTGTTCCCTCCCCTACATGTATTGAGCCATGCAATGAACCCTACTGCATTGCTTGCCAACAGCACAGCACATGTAAAACAGCTGGTACAGTGCGATTCTTAGTAATGCGCACATGCCTATATTCGTTCGCTAGAAAATTTTCTGATTATTTTTGCGTACCCCATGCACTTTCCTTGCGAATTTTGAATTTCAATATTAATGATCTTCACCGCTAACGTTCTGTTGCGAATTCAGTACACTCCGTCGCAGGATATAAGCGATATGAACCAGTTACCCCTGAAGTTTAATCAAACAGTTTAGGAAAAAATGGAAGACGTATCCTCTATTATATCGCCCCTGTTCTGCCAAAACGGCGAATGTTACAATGCTCTTCCTATCCATTATTTCCCTTAAGACTGGTCACACCTTCCAGCCATATATTGATATTTGGTCCATCAGAACAATTTCCGTTGAGTTCATTTTCCTATGTGCGTGTGTAAAGGAAAATGAACCTTACTGTGCCATACTGAAGGAATGTATGTTTGCATGATAGTTACCCAGTCCTAGAGTGTGAAGTATTTAAGGTTAATTTTCCTTTACACACGCGCATAGGAAAATGAACTCAACGAAAATTGTTCTGATGGACCGCATATCAATATATAGCTGGAAGGCGTGACCAGTCCTAAGGGAAATAATGGATAGGAAGAGCACTGTAATATTCGCAGTTTTGGCAGAACAGGGACGATATTATTGGTTTTATAATGCCCATAAATTTTCCGTAAATTATTTTCGGACACCCTGTATAAAACTGTACCATTCACATTTACCTAATGGCCGATGACATTAGATGTTAGCCTCTTTAAACAACAAGCAAGCATTTAGCTAATATTTAACCCAAATATCGTCGTTGCACCTGCAAAACCCGCTATATGATAATGTGTGTGAGAAATACTAACCCGCAGCACAACGAGGCTTTGAAATTACTCGCAAAATATTGAACCCTCAATAACAGAAACTTACTAGCTCCTCAATTTCATCTATCCTATCCAACCTCCCTTGGTCAACTCTTATTCTTTTCCAACCTCGACGGTATTAGGTTTTCGAGGCTTAGGGAATCTTCCCGTTTCACGCCTTTCGTGGCCCTTGTGATACTTTGGCCGATACCTTCATGTTTCGAAGTGTTGGTCCCTTTCAAGCCCCCCCCCCCAACCTGATAAGTGTTATACAGAAGATAGTTGCATAATTGTACTTCCTATTAAACAATAATCACCAACACCACGTAAACTCGTACACAAACGGGTTCTTTACTCGATAAGAAGGGAAAATGAAATCGCAGAAAAATTAGAACATCTGCCAACAAAATCGCTACAACGGCTTGGACAAGAAACCGGAGTTTCGAAGAGCTCAGCATTGCTTGGTACGGAAATGTTCAAATTAAGACAATTTGAGGTAACCCTAATATTCATGAGCCTCCGTGGCTCAGATGGCAGCGCGTCGGCCTCTCACCGCTGGATACCGTGGTTCAAATCCCGGTCACTCCATGTGAGATTTGTGCTGGACAAAGCGGAGGCGGGACAGGTCTTTCTCCGGGTACTCCGGTTTTCCCTGTCATCATTCATTCCAGCAACACTCTCCATTATCATTTCATAGCATCTATCAGTCATTCATAAATCACTTTGTGAGTGGCGACCCAATCGTACTTATAGCCTATATATGATTCATTAATTACATCCCTGACCTGGTCATTGACTGGAAAACTGGTTGTAGGTTTTCATTTCTAATATACGAACAGCATCCACGCAATCACGATAAGCGGGTATGTTTTTGTAATTGGATGTTACGAAACGTTCATGATCAAATAATTGATGCACGCTTAATATTTTTCTCTGAGGAAGCATGGTTCCGTGTACATTGGCACGTTTCGACGCAGAATAACAGATACTGGAGTGCAGAAAACCACCATCGCATATACGAAATTTCCCTGCACGACGAACGGATTGGAATATGGTGCACAGTGAGCTGATACAAAGTAATAGAATTTTCTTTGAGGGCACAATTAATGCACAAAGGTACAGGGATAATACACTCAACCAATTGTTTTGAAGGACTGACTGACATTGATTGATACTGGCATCAATATTTCCAGCATGACTTTGCCACCGCGGATACAAATAAATGAAACATCACAGTTCACTGTCAGCATATTGAAGATCAGGTTATTAGAACGGATTTATGGCCGTCAAGTTCCCCAGATTTATTTGTTTGTGACTTTTATTCGTGCGGGAACTTAAAAAATTAGAGTATGCAAGAAATACCCACATGTTAGACAGACTGAAAGAACAATAATAATGCTATTAGTTTTACGCCCCACTAATTATTTTGATGAATTTTGGGGACTAGGAGGTGCCGAAATTTTGTCCTGCAGGAGTTCGTTTATGTGATGATCAATTTACCGACTTCGAGGCTGACATATAAGAGCACCTTCAAATACCACAGGACTGACCTAGGAACAAACCTGTCAATTTGGGCTCAGAGAGAAAGAGCCTTAACGATCTGAGCCACTTAGCCCTGTACTGAAAGAACATATCAGGAGAGAAATTATGGAAGACGCGCTAGTGTGTGGGAATTGGAGTTTCGTTACAAGGTGTGGATGTAGGAGGAGAATATTTCCAACATCTCTTGTCATAAGCTATGTGCTTTTATAATCTACAGCCTGTTCCAGTCATTTGACCGTGTCAGGAATGGAATAATGAAACCCCCATCTAGCGGCGAGGATAAGAATTGTGTCAGCTAACTATCGTACTCCTCTGGGGCAATAATTAATAACTGACAGATGAAATGAAATGCTATTTGAGTGTGTTGCTGGAATCAAAGATAACGGGGTAAACCGGAATACCAGGAGAAAACCCTATCCCGCCTCTGTTTTCTCCAGCATAAGTCTTATATGGAGAGAGTGGGATTTTAAACCACGGAACCCAGCGGTGAGAAACCGGAGCGTTGTCGCCTGGGCCACCGAGGCTTATAGCTATATGCTTACTTTCATAACTTTTATTGTTGTGTCATGTCATACACAGTTGAAGTGAGGGAAGTGCCGTGCTTGTTGTTACTGCGTGGAGCGGGGAGTGATGAGTCAATGGCCGGCAGGCAGGCAGTCAGGCATCACGCACCCGCCGGCCGACCGATGAGGAAATTCGGTGCAGTGTTCCGTAAAATTTTCTACTCGTGGCACACCATAAATTATCCATAACACAACAACATTGCACACCAAAATATCAAATCCTCAAATGACGTGAAATATTTTACGTGATGTTAATTCTTTTTCTTTCTTCTTCTTTCGTTTCACCCTCTTTGGGGTGCGCTGGACTCTGTGTGCCGTTCTTTTCTTAGTGCCCAGTATTTCTTCATTCTTTCGGATATTCGTTTCCTCTCGTCTTGCAAGATAAGAGGTTTGGCTTTTAATGTAGTTTTGTCTTAGTATCTTATAATTACGTCTTTTTTTATTACTTTAGCTGTTCGATTGAAGAGTGAATTTTCTGAAATTTTAGTTCTCTAAGTCTTTAATAGTTTCTTTAAACCAGTAGAGTTTTGTTTTGCGATTAAGGAAGAAGTCAAAGATTTGTTTGATTAATCTCATACGAAGAGTTAATTCTGAGAAGATGACCGTAAAAATGTATCCTTTTTAGCATAGTATCTGAGAGTTCTTCAGTTTTCTTGTAGAGTGTTTTATTCTTTATGTATACGAGGGCCTCTCAGGGTGCATGGTGTAAAAGACGACTTCGCTTGGTTGATCAGAGTACAGACCCCCACTCCTCGATTTGGAAAAATAGCGCTGTCTCTCTCTTTCCCCACGCCTGTCTCGCTCGCTCCGCCTGTCTTCCTCCTCACTTGCTCCGTAGTGCTCCAAATCCGAGCCGAGTTGAGCCGAGTTGAGCCGAGCTTAGCCGAGTAGCCCTTATACGAAGCGTTGGTCCGAGCCGAGCCGAGTGGCATCGATGCACTGTGCACAGGCTCTCTGCCCCTCAGTTTGCACGAGTGAGATTTTGGGCGTTTGAGGGGTCCTGATGTTTATTATCTTATTACCGTGAAATTTTGCTCCTTTGATCTTTCTTAAAAATCTTCCTTTCTTTTAGCTCGAATTTTTCCATCTGGCCTTTGAAATTCATGTTTTGTTTTTTTGCTGCATAAATTTTGCTTCTGGTTAAATCATTGCTTCATAACGTTTAATTTTACACCCCCATGAAATATATTTCTTGCTGTATGTATGTATCTTTGTTACTTGGAAGGCCACTTCCAGTTTATTTTTCCTGATTCCCATGATTTGCATTCCACAGCATTTCAACTTATCCATTCTTCGAGATATTTGAATACTTTTACTATTTCAACTTCTTTATTATTATTATTATTATTATTATTATTATTATTATTATTATTATTATTATTATTATTATTATTATTATTATTATTATTATTATTATTCATAAATTGACCCGTGCATTCTTGCTGTCTAATACAAGAAAATACTTTCCAGTAATGTAATAACTACTCATCATTTCAATGTAATACTTCTACTTGCTCAAATCCACAAAGGCGGATTATCCTCAGTGAAATTGTTGACAAAGCAAGTCTAATTTCTTCATAGCTGGATTTCGCTTTACTTAAAGTTGTAATTTGTCAACTTAGACAATCCCATTTTCACGCAAACACGATTTTAAAATTGGTAAATAAAATGACTTATGGCTTTTAGTGCCGCGACTGTCCAAGGACGTGTCCGGCTCGCCATGTGCAGATCTTTTGAATTGACTCCCGTAGGCGACATGCGCGTCGTGATGAGGATGAAATTATGATGAAGACGACACATACACCCAGCCCCCGTGCCAGCGGAATTCCCAACCCTGCCGGGCCCAAAGGCCAGCACGCTAACCATTTCTCCATGGAGCCGGACTTAAAAGTGGTATTAACAAATTAACTGCCATCTCGGGGATGGCCGAGTATTCACTCTCTATTGCTACTAAAAATGCCCAAAGGGACTATTTCAGAGCACAGCAATGATAGAACAGAAATAATTAAAATATACGGGGCTTAAAAACCTCAGAGCGAAGAAGGAGCAGTCACAACAATAGGTGGGTACTTCGGCTCAGGAATGAAGTCATGCAGTAGAAGCAGCACACACAGTCGGGGACACATACCAAAACAATGTAATAAACGATGGGGAATGTTTTGCTGATCCACGCACATACAGGGTGTAACACGTACACAGGAAAGTGGATAACATAACACTGCATAGCCATTGCATAGTAGTTCTGGTGAGAAATACTGTAATGGTTACAGCGACCGCCATGCCAAGTCGCTACCCGCCGAGCTCGTCACCCATCACCCCCACCCCCTTTGACTCGAGCGCGCCATTCGCGAGCAACATTTACGTGCTGGGCGGGCCCTTCTCTCTTCTGTCCGTGGTCGCACCGCGTGGGACGACAGAAATGACTGCACGATTAATCTGGAGTGTTCCATCTTGCGATGTTCCTGGACCCGTCCTGCATCCGGACGATTCTAGAAGAACCAGCGCAGTTATATAAGAGAGGAACGACCTGCCTGGAGTCAGTGAGAATTTGAGAGTGAGAAGTGGAGAGCGAGAGTTAGTTAGTGAGTGAGTGGGAGCGAGATTGAGTTCGCTGGAGCGCAGTTAGTGATAGCCTGGGAGAGTGCAGCCTGATCGAGTATCTGTCTGGCGGAGCCGAGGACTCGTTCCTGTTTTCCTGATGTCGTGTGTGTGTGTCCCTTGAGGCTGGCTACTAGAGGAGAACCTGGAGTGTTCTGGAGCGGCGAAGAAGGAAACACTGGGAGACGACGTGTGAAGACTGCGGAGTTCAACGGGTTGAGTGAACAGCGGATACTATCCCGACCTGCGAGGCTGACATGTAGGCTGTGGACCGTGACAGCGCTAACGAGTGTGACTGAGTGGCTGAGAGAGTATACTGCAAATAATCGATGACTCTGTGTGTATGTGTGTGTGTCATTGGAGATGGAACATAAGAGAAACTAAGAGAGAGAGAGCGCGAAACGTCTGTAAGTGTATGACCGTGTACGTGTGTAAGTTGTAAGCTCGGCTATCGTCTGTGTGTGTGTAAATCTGTAATTGTAGTGCTTAGCTAATAAATCTTAGAACTAGGTTGCTACCAGGTACTGTACGCATTTATTCATTTATTTACCCCGCCAACACGTTACAATACATATACAGCAGTGGCGTGCCGTGAAGATATTCATTATCCCAGCTGCAAAAACTTTTAAAAATATAATCAATCGTAGCCCAACTACACTCTCTGAAATCGACGTTACCATTTTATAAGGCTGTATTTTTCGTGGAAAAATCTACCTGAGAAAGATCATTCAAGGATATTTTCAACTACACGCTCGCACATATTTTCAAATTGATATCCACGTTAGTGACGACACTATCGTAACTTAATCTATAGCAGATTTTAAACCAAGTACTTACAGTTTTATCCGGTGACGCTTCGTGATACTACAGACATGGTTTTCAAAAAAATACACTGGGACTAAGTATTTGATGTCACTTAGAAAGCCTAATCTAAACTAATCATCAAAATTTAACTGGTATTTTACTCTCGCTGGAGTTTTATAGTTTCACTCGTATACAGAGTGTACGTGCATCAACGACAAACGAGGGGAAATATTTGTCACGACGTATAACACACGTTATATTCATGACGAATACCACAGAACTCACGAAACCTTCACCTACAATCCAAGAGGAACACTGCAAACATTCACTACATACCACCATCACAGACAACCATTCGCACTTAACTCTGTGTTCATGTTGGGCAACCTAAATATTTTTCTGCAGCTATCGGAACACATACTCTACACGCGCCATCAATGAATTGCTCGAAAAAGCTGTATACATGCCGAAACCCAAGACTAAAATATATTCCTCTATATTACAATTTATTTCATATACTGGCTCTATTTTTATTAGCAAGGCGATGTGCAAGTGGCTATACAGTTAAATGTTGATATTTTTCTTGCAGTCTCTATCGTGTGGCTCTGAAGACTTCGAGTGTCAAGTATTAAAACTAACACCCCTTACCTAAGCTAGCTGGCCTGTCGCCGTAATTATTGCTGTCGAGGTACGCCTACAGCTCCACACCGCACCCATGACAAGGAAGCTTCAAGTCACCCAAGCGACCTTAAATTCCGCTGCGCCAGCAAGGAAACCCACATCGCTGGAGAAGCTGAACTACGGTAGTGCGAGCGGATTGTCGAGACAGCTGTACTTGGCTTGACTAAGATGTTCGTAATATTTTAATAATTATAAAAAGTGTTTTAAGGAATAATTAGAAAATCTTAATACAAAGTTCTTTACCCCAGCAGCGCTGGGTTAGATGGGGTTCAGCGCACGCCAGTGATATACAGTATCTATACCAATAGGCAAATCTATGATATAACAGCAACTGTGAGTACAAAGAGCTCTACAGCATGAAATAAAGAATAAACAAGCTGTATACATGCGTGTGAAACGTTGTAAACGGTATAAAATAAAGGTTATAAACTCGACGATATTAATTTTTTACAATACGATTAAAAGTAACTTTTTTCCAAGCTTGTAAAACTCTCTGGCGTGCCGCGGTACACAGACTACGAAAGAATGGTTAAAATGAATGTGCCCGACTTTTCACGATCAATACTACAGGATTTGTTACGGCTCATTATTAATCATCTGAAAGACATCTAGTAGACATCTCATGGCTAGAGTGGTCTGGCTTATTTCTTCTTCTTCTTCTGCTTATATAATATTACAGATACTGCTACTACTACTAATAATAATAATTTGAAATTCTATTATTATTATTATTATTATTATTATTATTATTATTATTATTATTATTATTATTATTATTATTATTATTATTATTATTATTATTATTATTATTATTATTATTGTGACAGAAATATGGCCTCTCCTTAGTTCTAGGCATCACTTATAACTCCTCTTTAATTAAGTCTCATGAAGACTGGATGAACTGAACAATATACACTTTAATTAATGGTTCATTATAAGATGTCACTACGATTGTTCTGAGTGGCATTCAGGCTTTTGGATTGTGTTCAAGTTAGTTGAGAATTGCTTCTGTTTTGGGGTTGACACATAATTAGCTAGAGTATTTTGTTTGTAAGTTGCCACTTCTGCCTGTTTATGCCATTATCAACCAATCAGCACCCAGCCCGTCTCCATAGATACTGTAAGCTTCACTCTTGTGGATATTATCTGGATCTGGGATTGTGCAACGTTATGTGAGGCTCTCCTCCCAGGAGACAACGACGAGGCTGGGGCAGCAGTAACATAGTCAGGTATTAGATGTAGCATGTGAACTTCTCTGCGTTAACTGCGGTCCCCTGAGGCATGTAACAATTAAGGCGTGCTGCGACTATCTTAATTTTAATGTGCTTTCCTTATGTTTAGTTAGGTTGTATCGTGTAGGTTTCCGTGCTGTCTACTGACAAGGTGTAACCCCCTTGTGGGTACTATGCAAAATTAAGGACGCATGAGTGTGTACCCTCGTTTCACTTATTCACTTTGTTTTCTAGTAACTAAGTTTTCTAAATCTACCCTGCGTTTCGGACTTTAACTTCTTCCTGGTCTTAATCACCAGGTAGTATGGCTTATCCTCTAAGTCAACAAGCCTTCTGCCCTATTAGGCTTTATGGCAAGTCATGTCACGGGGTTGCTTGATGTGTTCAACATTCGAGCTTCGGCTCCTGGGTTTTCCAAATCTTTCGGTCCGCAATTTGTGTGTGGTCCGCACATTCAGTAAGAGTAGCGAGTGTAAGAGCTGATTAGCTTGTTAAAGATTGTTTCTGTTTGTTAAATACTTATTGTTGTTGCTTTGAAAAGATTTCTAAAGGAAAATATAACTCTGAAAATACATTCTAAATTGAAAATTTTCTGAGTGACCTTCAGAGGCGTCTCGTCTGAAGGATCGCACGAGCATGTGAAAACTCTGGTAAAACCGAAACTCCTAGAATTTACACGATATTGTATGATGAGAACAAGATTTCCGTACGTTGAGAACGTATTTGAGAAGTTGTAAGTGCCGATTCATTTTCCGTTTCCATTTGAACCTCGCGCCACGCCACCCGATCACAACCCCGTTCTGAAGTACAAACTTCGGGGTATTGCAGAGTTAGAGCTTGAAGGGGCAATGCTGTGGGTATGGCGAATATGATCACAGTTCACTGTGTGCTAACGGCACTGCTAGCTCGATATGCATCCGATGGCTGCTTCATATCGAGCAGGCAGTGGGATACGGACAGCTGACCTGTTTCCAGTGCCTTTTCTAAAAGTGAATTTCAAATCCCAAAAATGACAGTACGTATCGCTTAGTCCGTGGCAGTGGTTTATGCACAGAGCTGTTACCCCGGAGTAGTTAATTGACTAACCTCATGGTGCCGTTGAAAGATGCACGTGTAACATAATATTGCTTAATGAACCAATGAACCAAATGAACCAAAGAAGCGACACAATATAGACTAACTGAACTCCTGTTAACGTAACGATCGACTGAGGGTCAACTTAGGCCTAAACATAGGAATTTTTAAATCTACCGTCAGCTCTGTGTGAACAACCAAGGATTATAAGCACGCGACGCCACTGGTGTGCTATGTCCAGTATCTGACTCTGCCGTTTCTTTCCGTCTCTTCTGGCACCCAATGGTGGTAACAATTATTATTATTATTATTATTATTATTATTATTATTACGGAGTTATCCGTAGAACAGGGAGAGGTGAAAGAAGGTGCTGGTTGGAATGGGTATATCTACGATAGCAAAGATTAACTTAAAACTTTAAAAAATAAAAGTTATATTTCTTTTCAAATCTCAAACTTAACAAACACTTCAGTTAGTCAAATAACAAGGTAACAGATATAAAGCGCAGTTTAATACAAGAAATAAAACCCAAGGGTTGAAAATTACAAGTGCTGAGCTTCCAGCTCCAAATTTACAAGTTTATTACATCACAAATGTTGCGTTTAGTTAGACGAGGAGAGAAATCTCCCAGTTCAAGGGCATTTTGCTCCAAAGGTTACAAATACGGCCTTCCAAAAGCCCCACTCAATATTACACAAAAAGATTTTACAATCTCTCCGAATTCCATAAAGGAGACTGGCTTCCAATTTCTTACAGCCTATTCAAGACAACATTACACAAAAACTTACAATCTCTTGCCTCTCTAGGCTCAACCTACAATTTACAATTTTTGTACACAGAGGTATATATTACCCAAACTACTGGACCTTCGTGGAAAGAAGAATACGTTAAATTACTGGCAAAAACACAAAATGTATGGAGGCGTACCCTTGTGCTCCTTGAAAACTCGGTTTTAAAACCCTACTTTGGCTCGTGGCCCTATTATGCAGTAGCTAATCCCACACTACTGAGGTGACTAAAAAAAGAAATTATTTGGTAATTTACAGGAGAAAAACTGTTACAAAATCGTAGTCACGTTAAGATAAATTGAAGGGGAACTCGAGAGGGTAACGTACTCTCTATCTCCGATTTACAATTAAAGTCTTTATGAAATTTTACATTAACCGAAAGGAAGTGTACTTTTTAGAAAACAGGTGGTTACATAGTTAGAAATTACAACCTTCCCCTCGTGTAAGACTGCAGAGATAGCTACAGAGATATAAAACTAGAGGGCATTACATGGGCTGGCATACTGCCTGCCGAAGAATGAGGCTCACCGCCTCCTGTCTTAACACACACACTCTCAGAAATTCGTCGATCAAAGGACAAGGTAGCTTGAAAAGCCGCAGCTTGTATACCCGAGGGTATGGTTCGAGAGGGTTCTGGACTGAATCCGGACACACCCTCTCATTTTATTGGATAATTCAAAAGGTATAAGAAACCTAGTATTGGCTAAAAAATAATTACAGAAAATTTCTGATTGGTCAGATTCAAAAGCTGGCGGAAAGAGAGAGAAGTGTTGCAAACCTTGAAATAACAAAATGAATGAACATTGATTTAGTTATGAAAACTCCGAAACACAAAACGTCTTTAAATCAGAAATTCGTCCACGTTACACCAGAGTGCATTACCTCAGTTTTACGTAATGACATCAATGGAGAAAAGCTCAAACTTTTTGACTTAAACCAAAAGAAAACAACTAAATCCAGTCAGTCTAGGTACCTTCAAAATAACACATTACTCAATTATTCAGTGGTGACATCTTCTGGTCAATGTCCCAACCTAATGCAGTAGCTGTTTCACGTTTGGTTTGATAGATAGAGTTCCTTAAGGTGCTTCTTTTAAATGTGCGGGGTGACGTGTACCTCTCGGTATTATTATTATTATTATTATTACTATTATTACTATTATTATAGAACTTCGACTTAGGAGGACGTCAAAGTAACGCATATCCTTCGATTACGTGTTATACACTGAGACTATCTGCCCTGATAGAACCTAAAAAAATGTCGGCCATTCACAAACCCAGAACGCGGTGGAAGTGTCCGTAACTCCGGGCGAGTTGACCTTGCGGTTAGGGGTGCACTGCTATGAGCTTACATCCGGGAGATAGTGGGTTTGATCCCCAATGTCAACAGCTCTGAAGTTGGTTTTCCGTGGTTTCCCATTTTCACACCAAGCAAATGCTGGGGCTTTACCTTATTAAAGGCTACTGCCGATTCCTTCCCATTCCCAGGCCTTTCCTATCACCATAAGACCTATCTGTGTCGGTGTGACTGAAAGCAAATTGTGAAAAAGAAAAGTGATTCCATACCGCCTCAGGCAACAGCACGCGTAGAGGCGTGGCTGTGAGCTTGCATCCGGGAGATAGTAGGTTCGAATCCTACTATCGGCAGCCTTGAAAATGGTTTTCCGTGGTTTCCCATTTTCACACCAGGCAAATGCTGGGGCTCCACCTTAATTAAGGCCACGGCCGCTTCCTTCCAACTCCTAGGCCTTTCCTATCCCATCGTCGCCATAAGACCTATCTGTGTCGGTGCGACGTAAAACCCCTAGCAAAAAAAATGCAACAATACCAGCTGTGGCAATGAAAGAACTGTAATTCATATTTATTAAATATTTAGCATAGCACAGACACCCGTGGCACTTTCGAAACGCGGTGGTAGAAAATGCTTAGGATTAGGGATGTAGCGGGTATGGCTACAGTTAATTAGGATACTAGTCGGAATTTTCTGGCGTGCCAATAGGACTCTACGGACAACTATCTCTAGAGCGGCCGACGGCTGTACTTACTGAAAGATTTTATTTCAGCTATCATTATACCTCGGACTTGTTGGTGGTAAATTAAGGAGTTCTATAGGCTGTACCCCTAATATCTATGCAAATCTCATAGCATAACCGTTGTACAGTGTAGGGTATACTTGTTATTGACTTAAGTAAGTTTGCATTCTAACCTATCAGTACCTAATAATCCGGACTCTAGTTATCAACCATAAAATCTATATAATCCTATTAAGCATGTTTGTCAAGGTTTGAAGAAAAGTGTATCCAAACCTTAAAAATTGTTATGCTCCAGAATTGGGAATAATTGTATGTGGATGTGCCGATTAAGAAAATTTATTCTATACTTTATATTAATTGAAAATTGTATAACTTAATCAGTACGTTTTCTCGTTTGAGTTCCGTGCGAGTAATTTCATTCCATTCCAATTCCTAAAAGTGGTTTTTTGTATGTGACAGACGCGGAATTTTGACCCGCACGAGATGTGAGAGAAGTTACTACGATAAATTCTAGACCTTTAATAGATAGAAATACATAATGCTCGTTATTTGCGTAATGGGCCTGATGAGCACGCTATCAAATACATTTAATGCAAAAACATTTGTAATGAATTATTTTTATCTTACAACAGCATTTAAAATACACACTAGAAGGCAATTCTAGGTACAATAGGAAGAATATTTGGTGCGCCGGGTCATTACGCTGCCGGGTGAAATACTGACGGTAACAATTTGCTTTTTAACTTGTAGATAGCACCAGCTGTTGTGTGACCCCAGCAATCTGTCAGCTGCACGCCCGCCATGCTGTGATGTATGGAGGGTTGCAGCAAGATAGGGTGTAGCTTCCTATTAATTCTGAGCGCAAAAAGTCGATAACCGATCGTTCGCCGACCTGCTTACAGGTAGACGCTCATGGATCGCCAGAGGCAGAGTTTATCGACACATCCATCTTTAAATGAAGTCATCCCTATGACGACTGAAATATTTTCTCAGATTTACTGCTCATAGTAGTTCTACGTTCGTTGTCCTGGTCTTTAGTTCAGAATTTAAATTCTTGGATTAGCCAGGAATCGAACGCGAGGCTTAAGAAAAATAGGCAGACGCACTAATCCTAAACCATGGGGCTGTCAACAAAAGTTCATATAATCCATTATAATATTATCTATGAACAATATAACATTGTACATTTTAGCCTATGCGTAAATTATTTTCAATGTTTAAATTTGAACCAATAAATGAAAATCATATCACAATGCGCAATATTCGTGCATAACAACGGAACATCCTTTATAACATAACATTATCTTAGACTACGAATTATTTTCAATCACTTACCTTCTCGAAAGCTCCGCAAGATAACGTCCTGCAACAAATATGAAGGAATATTGTTAAAAATATGCCAGGATAAACTACAATTCATATTTTCATTTCAGGATTAATTATTCTCTTAGAATGGAGTAAATAATTTCACAATCACATTTGAATATCAGGGGACTGATTTTGATGCATAATTATTAGCTTATTTCATTTGAGATATCGGATATGGAGGCGAAACTTCTAATAATTATATGACAACGAAGATGTATATTTCAAACAACACTATACTTACAATGCACTTCTCTCGGCGTGATAAAATGACATTTTTACCCGTCTCGTAGGGGGACTATGGATTACATTTGGCAGATCAGTGATGATTATAGCAGATCATGATTCAAATAACTGTGTTGCATGTAGAGACCAACAATCGTACTCTCCCCACCAACAGGAAGACTTTGTAAACAACCCCATTTATGAAAGTCTTATTTACAATATGTCATTCTCGTGCTGGCGGACGCTCTGGCAACATGTCCTAGAAGCAACGGGTGTAGCTGAGCTCACTAGAAGGATTGACTCGTATCTGGCAGCCTTGCCAGGGAAGGAACACGTGACAAATGAAATTATAGCAGAGACGCAGGAACGGAACACAAATCAGTCTTGTCCCACAGTCGAACCAGTACAGTTGACTGCTGGTGGTTATCATTGTTACGATACGTCGAAGTTATAAAGTAGAAGTCCACGATACTCTGCAAACATAATGGTGAGAACACGTACTTAATAATTCTCTGTCTACGGATTTAGCCGTGCTGTTGGCAAGTGCGATACTCTGAACATTTTAAAGTCACTCAAATCTTGTGTATCAGAACTTACAGTTCTTACGTTCATAAATTGTGCATCGATACTTAGAGTTTTTACGAATAAATCTTTGAAATACTAGTAACTTTCTTAACTTGACTGTGCTGGTCTTCGTGGGAAATAGTTTCACATTTTTTGTGAACTTAGGACACTGTGAGAGCGGAACTAATTTTCACCATTCAGAAATCGAGTTTACAATATTATATCACGCCTTTCAACACAATCTTGCGAATGAACGGGACTATTTTCCCTCAATAGTTTGCATTCTAACAGTGCCGTATATACATTTAAAGGTGTGTGCAAATGGGACAAATTTCACACGTTAGGAATTTTACTTCTAACACCCAGTTGAAGTGATTGTCATTTAACTCAGTGAGAATAATATTCCTATGGCATGTAGCAGTGTTCATTTCAATGAATAAAATCTCCAAATAACTGTAAATAAAATCAAAGTGATCTTGAAATCCTGGAGGATCGACGAGCGTTTGCGTCCTCAATTCTCCAAACATTACTTTTGTTTATTGTGTGCTGAATTTCACAAGTGCAAGTGATATTATGAAGTGTGCAGATTTGATTCCATTAACAATCGGCTGCAGAAATCTTGTTTTTCGTTTCAAGTCAGAAAATATCGTAGTTCAATTTAAAAAATTGTCTCGTGTTTGATCCCATTGACATTCGAAAGGATATATGAGCATTTCTTTAATCCCTTCGTGAGAACAGTGAAAATTAATTATAAATTACACCTCCTTACTCGGCCATCCTACAATTCCAGGGGACTTATACGTGTGCTTACTCCATTAGTCACCGGGCGAGTTGGCCGTGCGCGTAGAGGCGCGCGGCTGTGAGCTTGCATCCGGGAGATCGTGGGTTCGAGCCCCACTGTCGGCAGCCCTGAAGATGGTTTTCCGTGGTTTCCCATTTTCACACCAGGCAAATGCTGGGGCTGTACCTTAATCAAGGCCACGGCCGCTTCCTTCCCACTCCTAGCCCTTCCCTGTCCCATCGTCGCCATAAGACCTATCTGTGACGGTGCGACGTAAAGCAGCTAGCAAAAAAAAAAAAAAAAAAAAACTCCATTAGTCCACGTGAGAGAAACCTGTAACTTGAACTCCGAGACCTTCTAGAACATCTGGAAATTCAAGACCGTCCAAAACAGTCTTCAAGGTATTGGGACGTGGTTCCGTGGTGCCGAGAGATGTTACATGGTTAGGACGGTTTGACGCGGAGCATCGCCAGAAGCAGGACGGAAGCACTTCGTGCCTAACTGATCTCCAACTTTACTGAAGTGATATAATCTTGACAGTGTTTAATAAATCAGTAGTTTAGAATAAACATGAACTTCATTCGAAGTAAAACCCTCTCACTCTCTGTACCCGCTCCAATTTAATGTACCCTACACGCTTTACGTTCATCTCATGATCTTCGAGCACGATGTACGTGCATTTCCTGGTACAATATACTGTGGTTACTCTCAGCACCGTCGGCACGTCACCAAAGCGTTGGTTCTGTTTCCAACGACTCAGCAGCTTCACTTCCTAGTATCTTGCGTACACTGTCAATACACTTGCCTAATGCTTGCTAAACCTGACCAAGGCGTTGTTTCAGTGACCAACGTTTCGTGTTGCATTTATTTCAGAGTTCCGTGCGAGTATATTATTGCTTACGCAGTCAATTCGGAGGATTACATGTTTGAATATGGACAGTGAAAGAATAATAAATCACTGCCAACCAGAAAAGAAGAAAATCATCAACTATGACCTCACACCCACTCTACGGATATCAACCTGCTGTAAGGAGATTAACATCGAAAAAGATCTTCCTAACAACTACTCGACCGTTACAGGGAAGAGTTGCAAAAGCATAAGTTTCCATGTGGAAGGAGGGAACTAGTAATTTGTGTGAACGGAAGGGAACGAAGGAATTTCTATCTACTGGCCACTCAGAGAACTGGCCAATGTGGAAGTCTCTGAACAGGCTGCGAGCTGAAGTTGCAATAACAAGGAACAATTTATATACGTATAAATAGAATTTTCCGACCAAGACACTTCTATGTGATTGTAGCGAATTTCAAACAGCACAACATCTCTTGTGTTGTTCGTTGTGCCCATCCAGATGTACAATGAGTTATTTAACTCAAGGTAATTCAAGTGCTCTCGAAGTGGCTAAGTTTTGGGCGAGAACTGTTTGAAGTCACTTGGTGCAACACATATTTGTGTACTAGTGTGCATTTCATACATTTTATGTTTCATATTTCGTACTTCTGACACAACTTTCTTATAGTGAAGAAAAGTGATTGACTGTGGCCGACCGTTCCCAGCCATTTCCAGAGCTGCCGAGGTGAATTTTTAATTTTTTGCAATCTTATATTCTTCTCTTATCGATTTTGGCCAGCTGTGGACCACGTAAATAACTCCTCATGATTTAAACTTTCTTTGGCGCCAGTACTCCTTCATCTCCTACTTGCTGCTTCTTTCCTTTCAGCCGTCCATTGTTGTTTCTTCTTGGTTGCTGTTTCTGGCTCTACGAAACCCTTAAATGAGTGTAGCTTTTTTCTGAAGGTGGTTCTATTGCGGATGTCTTAAAGGTTGATGTTCATTTCTTGCAAATCCTTCTTGGTGTTAACAAACCATTTTTCATAAGAGCTGCCTTTTGCATTGGGCTTATTGAAGTGGTTAAAGATTTTCTTGGCAAGTCTGTCATCAGGCATTCTTGAAATATGTCCAAAAATTTAACTCTTCGCTTTCGAATGACATCTGAAATCGTACTGCATGTTTTATATATTTCTTTGTTACTGCGTAATCGATATGTGTCAGTACATTTCTTTGGAACAATATGTAACATTTTACAATGGTGAAGTGACTGAAATAACTAAGGTACGTATTTAACCTCTGAAAGAAAATCGTAATTCTCTGCAGAGTTTCTCATTTATCTCCATGTCTTTATATTATATTAATTAATTTGGTGATATTTATACTCTGGTAAAAGAAATAGGGCGTGGGGGTAATGTGCGGGCTTATGTTTAATCCGTTAATTTCATCTATAATAACACCAGAATTTCTGGCCGAGGAAACACCACTATAGCACCGTGAAGCACAATGAATGATGTTTCCTCTAGCACTTCCCCTGTTCAGGAAAATTTTCCTGGTTTTTGTTCTGTTCTAAACCAAGAACATGGAAGTTCAAGTCGTTCAGCTTGAGATGTTGAATATTCCCGGCGGAGCGGTAGGAATGTGTGTAGAAGTCCAGTAGGGGCTTGTGTCTATGAAGTTACGTGAAGGACTATTCTTATGTTAATATTTGAACTCAACTATTCCAAGCGTTCCTCTTACTGCTAAAATAATAATAATAATAATAATAATAATAATAATAATAATAATAATAATAATAATAATAATAATAATAATAATAATAATAATAGTTTTGTTAACTGACATTTCCATCATGCTAACAAGTTGAAGATAGTGGGCAGATCGATCGAAGTCGGTCTCAGAGATACAACAAAGGTATTGAGCCTTAGAAATTGCCTCAAGATGTTTCCTGGCTGTTATTTTACGGCTTTAAGTCAACCAAATTCGTAAAAAAAACAATAATTACCTTTGTTGACTGCAAAAAAAGCTTACGATTCAATAGACCGACAGATTCTATTCAACATACTTGAGGAATTTCAAGTCGACAGAAGAACAAGGGAATTGATCAAGCAAACTCTAACAGGCACGACAGCGAAAGTTAAATTTTTAGGAGAAATTTCAGAGCCATTCGAAATTACAACAAGGGTCAGCCAAGGAGATAGATTATTAATCTAGTTCTGGAAAAATGTGTTTCCAGAATGGAAAAATGAAACTAAAGGGATCAATATTGGTATACTTCCCAAAAACAAAATTTATCTTGATTGCCTCGACTTAGCAGGTGACTTGGCAATACTCTCCAACAACAAATAAGAAGCACTCCAGTCCGTAGAAAAAATTCATGAAATAGCGGCAAGAACAGGTCTGAAAAGACAATGTATACGGAAGGTATAAAATCAGGATTTAACAACCATCCTCTAATCACAAGTTATGTCAAAATCTCCCAAGTAGATAAATTCAAATACCTAGGCGAAACTATACAACCAAACGGGATAAATTATCAAGCAAACAAAGAAATAATTACAAGGTTACACAAAGCATACACCATTGTCTGGAATAGATACAACAAAAAATCTATATCACAAAACGCAAAATTACGACACTACAACACAGTTGTCAAACCAGAAGCCCTTTATGAATCAGAAACTCTGATAATTGGTGCCAGATGGCAAATAAAAATCATCAAAAACAAGAGAGGAAAATTCTCAGGAAAACTCTAGGCCCCAAATGCGAAAATGGCATTTAGAAGAGGAAATCACAGGAAATCTATCATGTAACAGAAGAAATCACAGACACCATCAGAGAAAGAAGAGTAAAATTCTATGGCCACCTGATCAGGATGGATTACAATAGGCTAACAAAGAAAGCACTAAATCTCGCAGTATCTCTATAAAGTGACAACAACTGGCTTAGAAATAAACAAAGATCTTCAGGAAATTGGTATAAATGAAGAAATCATGCAAGTCAGAAAAAATTCAGAAATCTCATAAACAAACACGAATTTGCTGATTAACATAAAAGACAAACTACGGGATGGACGGAAGAACGCAAAAAAGAAGCACAGCGAAAGGATGAAGAGATTTTGGAAAGACAAGAAGAAACGGTGTGCTACAGTAAATAAGTAAACACGCGCTCCTTAGTTGTGAATAACGAATCAAATAATAATAATAATAATAATAATAATAATAATAATAATAATAATAATAATAATATTCTCCGACATGCCAAGCTGAGTAGCTCAGGCGGTAGATGGCTGGATTTCTGAGTTCAACTTTGCAGGCTCATTTCTGGCTCAGTCCAGTGGTATATAAAGGTACTCAAATAGGCCTAGGTCAGCCTCGTGTTAGTAGATTTATTGGCAGGTAATAGAACTCCTGTAGGTCAAACTTCCGGCACATCGGCGTCTATAGAAACAATACAGACGTAGTCAGGGGGACTTAAAACCAATAACATGACTATTTCTCAGACATCGAATTCATTTCTCCTCAACACATGATCTCTACAAAATATAAAATTATTTGCTTACTCGCAAGTCCTTCTATTTTTTACTGATCATCGAAGAATCTTGTTGGAAGGAAATAATTCAAGAAAATGGGTATTTCAAGAATTATATATGTAATATATACTATGATTATTATTCTAATTAAATATTTATTACGCAGACTCGGCGGGCTTGTGCTTAGAAATTTTTTTCGTTTAAAAAGTGTAATTATCAGTGCACGCGAGTCAACAGAGCAACTCCACAACCACCGTATGGTATTTTATATCTAAGATAAAAGGATTCCAAGATCGAACGAGCAGAAAACGGACCGGCAACATCTAGTCGCTAGAACGCAAAGAAGCCCATTCCGAAAGGATGAAGAAATGCTAGGCTGATCGGAGGAAGAAGAACCGGAAATGAACGATAATTAACGCGGTCCATAGTAGACCTATCTGAAGACAAGAAGAAAAAAAACAAGTAGGTAACTATATCGATAAACTCATCGTTAGTATTTTCTGAAAGAAAAAGTTACATTTCAATTAACAAATTAAATATAATTCCGAAATACCAGCAAAAATAAGTAAATATTTACTTACATCTCCTGATGAGGGATGGAAAAATAATTGTCACTTCCGTTCGCAAGACAGCAGCTTGGCCGTCACCATCAGATTTCGGACTGTACTGAGATGGTAGGGAGCGGTGGACGGACTGAAATCGAACTACAACAGACTAGCGACGATATGACTACGAAATGCCTGCCCCTGCCAGAACTTTCTCAACTCTCTGGCGAGAATTGTACGGCATAATACAAAAATGCGGCCAGTCTTCCGACCGCGCGAGCGGATGAAAAATATACCGGTATACTGTATATATTTCCACTCCTACCACAATCCACTTCCCTTACTTTATCTATTACAATTACTACTAACGGTGCAATATTCATAAATACACTGTCAGACTACTGCTACTCTACGCGCTATTAGGATAAGTAACACCTACTATAAAACATTCGAACCGGGATATGTTGGGTTCACCCGGAAATCTTAAAATCCGTAATTTTTGGAATTGTGTTTCCATGGAGAGTACATATTTTTGAAAACGGAGGATTCACTTCTCCTTTAGCAGGTTAACAATACCTATTTGTTAACATGGCGAGAACACGCAGTGGTCTGCCACTGCTAAGCAGAGTTTTGGAGGGACGTACCAATCGAACTGATGAGCCCAAATGACATATCTGGGCGAAACTCTGCAAATGCACCCAGTCTAACCACCCAAAAGCTGGTTCTATCCCCGTGTTTGTAACTACTCCACCAGCATTGAGAGAGTTCTGTTAATCAATGCTTGCGATTTAATATATATATAATTCACAATAATTATTACGCATTTTAAAAAATTTAAACACTGTGGATATATGTCAGAGGCATGTAGCTTCTGAAGATATTTTATTTGTTAAGGATTTCATTAAAGTCAAGGTTGTACCACGTCCTGGCTTTTTCGGGATAGCGACGACCAGTTCTTTTAAAATTTCCAACCTATGGTTGTTTTCCTTTCACTAAAGTAACATAATCCTTGAAAGAGAACGTTACTAGAACATCCAGGAACTCATTAATTACACGGTAGGCCGTGATACCCTTTATCGATCCAAGGCTCACCACCATTAAAAATAGACATCCCAGCCAGCCAACTGCTTGTTGCTGCCTAGCTGCTTCCAATTACTGGGAGAAATTACAGGTTTACAGCGGCTCACATCCGTTAGCTGAGTTCCTTCTATCTCTACAAGATGATTCTCACGATTGTTACTTTTAAGGGATAGATTTGATGCATTCCAGTTTTCAATGGAAAGGAACATTATCGCGCATTCTTCTTCTACCTCTATACAATATATAAAATTATAGTTCTATCCATACATCCCGAATTTTTGCCCAAAATTTATTTTTCCTCTGACAGAGGATTTTAATTTCCGTGTTTGTGCATTAGTTTGCTGATGTGTGGTTCGGAATGTTGGCTCCAAGAGCAGACGGTTATGAGCGCAATGTAAAACGATGCAAACACTACCATAATATTAAACATAAAAATGTTGCAATTTTACTACACGACGTCAAAGCCTGTACATTGGATTTAGACTAGTTGTTGTTTTACGTCGCACCGACACAGAAAGGTCTTACGGCGACAATGGGACAGGAAAGGGCTAGGAGTGGAAAGGAAGCGGCCGTGGACTTAATTAAGGTACAGCCCCAGCATTTGCCTGGTATGAAAATGGGAAACCACGGAAAACCATTTTCAGGGCTGCCGACAGTGGAGTTCGAACCTCCTATCTCCCGAATACTGGATACTGGCCGCACTTAAGCGACTGCAGCTATCGAGCTCGGTCATTCATTGGATTTAAACTGATAGTTTGTTTTCAGCACATTTTTAAATTATGTAACTTTTGAAGGTCTCTACGAGATATATCATTACACTGGTCTGCCTCCGTAGCGTAATGAAAAAATCCTACAACCTGTTTTCCAGTCATTGACCGGGTCAGGGATGTAATGAATGAAGCAGATATAGGCTATTAGTACGATGGGGTCGCCACTCCAAAGTGATTTATTAATGACTGATAGATGCTATGAAATGAGAATGGAGAGTGTTGCTGGAATGAAATATGACAGGGAAAACCAGAGTACCCGGAGAAAAACCTGTCCCGCCTCCGCTTTGTCCAGCACAAATCTCACATGGAGTGACCGGGATTTGAACCACGGTATCCAGCGGTGAGAGGCCGACGCGCTGCCGTCTAAGCCAAGGAGGCTCCCCGTAGCGTAATGGTTAGCATTATTAGGTTCCGTCCTCGAGGGCCAGAAATTTAAGAATAGCAAAATGACTGGTACTTGGTTAAAATGGTACATGCAGCTGACTTCCATTTGGGGTGTGCGTTGAAAGAGCGGCATCACCTTAGAACGAGGACATGAGTTTACTATTACACAGGTACGCACTCCTAGTAATGAACTGGTAATATTACCTAAAAATGTTATCACACATTAAATATATTCAGAGTTATCTAAAATTTTCTTTCTTTCTTTCTTTCTTTTCTTTCTTTCTTTCTTAATCCGTTTATCCTCCAGGGTTGGATTTTCCCTCGAACTCAGCGAGGGATCCCACCTCTGCCGCCTCTATGGCAGTCCTGGAGCGTGAAACTTTAGGTCGGGGATACAACTGGGAAGAGGACCAGTGGCTCGTCCAGCTGGCTCACCTGCTATACTGAACAGGGCACTTGTGAGCAAATGGGAAGATTAGAAGGGACAGACGAGGAAGAGGGAAATAAGCTGCCGTGCCTTAAGTTAGGTAGGCTACCATCCCGGCATTTTCCTGGAGAAGAAGTTGGAAACCACGGATGTCTGAGGGAGAAATTGAACCCTAATTTACTCAGTTGACCTGCCGAGGATGAGTGGACCCCGTTCCAGCCCTTGTAACACTTTTCAAATTTCGTGGCAGAGCCGGGAATCGAACCCGAGCGCCTGAGAAGTGGCAGCTAACCACACTAACCACTACACCATAGAGGCGGACTCCTGGAATTTTACTTGAATAAATATTTACTTTATTAATTAATGTAAATGAAATTACAAAACAATTGATATTTTAACAGCATACGATGTTTCACGAACAGGACGATTTAAGAAGCTGCGTTTAAAATGGAAGAAGTTTAGCGCTACAGTATAATGAATAATATCCCTAGATACAACGTTGGCATGCTATGTGTAACGAAAAGCGCAGTAAATTTATTTTGCGGCAAACTGCTTTTAGTGTTTTTGTTTACACCTATTAGTTTCAGAATACTACTACGTATTTTTTACAGCAATTTTTTGAATTCGCATGAAAATATTTTATACAATACGTTTACTCTTTTTCATGGAAGAACGCTTATCAAAATAGGATTTTTTAAAAATTAGAAATTTTGGTCCTATTCATGACTATATGCTCTGAAGAAACATCAGGAGCAGAAACTCCATGTCACTTAGATTAAAACGTCAAGATGGAGTGTTTGTGTCACGAGAAGCGATTATATAAAGAATGAGTAGTCTAGAGGGAGCGATAAAGTGAAAACTGACGCGGTCTGACAATGTTATGACACGATCTCAAGACCATACGCCAGGGAATGTCCTAGCTATCCCGAAAACACCAGGACGCGCTGTAGAACCTTGACTTTATTGCAGTCCTTAATAATTCAAATACCTTCAGAAACTACACACCGATGACATAGACTCACAATGTTTAAATTAAAAAAAATGCGTAACAAATATTGTGAATTATATATATGTCATATGTGTGAAGAAATTTTATATTTTCTTCCTTTTTGTTATTGGGATTTACCTCACAACGGCATAGAGATGTCGTAAGGTGATGATGCGATAGGACAGCGACCCTGGCCTTAATTATGGTACAGCTCCTGTACTGACTGGTGTGAAAATGGGAAACCACGTAAAACATCGCTAAGTCTACCAACTGTGAGGTTTGAACCCACGATCCTTACTTTGCAAGCTCACAGCTACGTGACTTAAACAGCGTAGCCAACTCACTCGGTGCATAAACGTCTATGATTTTTTTAAAGAATGTAGTTATACAGGGTGGTCGGAAACGACGTGAACTAGATATATGAACGTTAGAGGGTTGGTCATACTGATGTTTGTCTGTTAGGTCATCAGCCCAGAGGCTGGTTGGATCCTCAAACAGCACCACCAAAAGTTATGTGGTTATAAGGAAACCGCAAAAACCAATGGCAGCACCAAAATGAGGCGTACTAGGCAAGGCGAGGAGTGAGGTAGTTTGCCATTGCTTTCCTCACTGGGTCAGAAAGTGCTATTGCAGCACGAGTGACCCTATGAGCAACACCTTTCATAACACTCAGATGCACTAGTCGTGCTCTGAATGTCATTACTCAGCACCACCCATACCCCAGCAGCTTCCATATTGTCACAGCCATGGTTGAAACTGGGACTTCGGTGAAAGCTACACTTTACTCTGGCCTGTGCCAAGAGATGGATACAAAAGTACTGTATCCATCAGGAAATGGCAGCAGGCAAGGTCATACTGATAAGTTGTTTGAAAAGAATAATCCGATATCTAGCATGCCCGACTCATTGACTGCTTGGTCAGCGTTGAGGCATTCGGTTCAGACAGTCCCGGGTTCGATTTCCGGTCTGATCGAGGATTTTAATCGTGTTTGATTAATTCTTCTAGCTCGGGGACTGGGTGTTT
This sequence comes from Anabrus simplex, assembly GCF_040414725.1. Lineage (NCBI taxonomy): Eukaryota > Metazoa > Arthropoda > Insecta > Orthoptera > Tettigoniidae > Anabrus > Anabrus simplex. The sequence goes on along the minus strand of NC_090272.1, from coordinate 80,471,822 downwards.
GTCCCAACACTTTCCTTTTCATATTCAGACAACACACTACACTACCAACCGCCACAGAAACACGCAATAGTGATTACATCCCTCCATATAAAGTTGACGTCAGGAAGGGCATCCGGTCGTAGAACAGGGAATAAATCTACATTTGCGATACAGTTCGCACTCGTGACCCCACAGGTGTGCTAGAAGTGGTAGAAGAATAATAATAAGAAGAATTATCCGATATCTAGCACCATCGTCATTTTACGAGCTGCTAAAGTTAGCCAATCCGATAGCTTCGCGGTCGAATTCAAGAGTACATTGCGAGGTGGTGTTACTAAATTTTAAGAACGGCTAGATAGCATCAATCGAAAGGAAAAAAAACTTTCGCCATGGGACGGATTTGAACACGGACCTCCGAGGCGACAGGATCGTGCCAAAGCAAGTATGCGACGGTGACACCTCCTGAAACCCGCGGCGTGTTTGTTTTTGATGCTAATTTCTCGCCATGGATCTCAAGCCGCTCTTTGTCACGTACAGATATAGCAATACCGACTCCCAAAGCGAGTTTGAATTCGCCCGCGAAGCAATGTGATTGTCTAAATTCAGCAACCGATAAAATGACACCGACTCGAATTATCTGATTATTATCTCCAAATTATTTATCAGTATGACCAAACCTCTAACGCTCACATAGCCGTTTCACCTCTTTTACGACCATACCTTGTATGGAACAAAGAACTATGAGGAATCCATGATCCATACTTGCCCTTAATTTGAGATTTGAGAATATTTCAGCAGATGGCATCAGTATTCATAAATTCTGAAGTGGAATGTGCATAGGACCTAGAAACGAAAGTCTACGTTATTATCGATTCTCATGCGAGCTACGACAAGAATGTTATAAATTGATAACAGCTATTCGTGATAAATAAAGCCCGGATTTTCATGCGGTAATAGGTTAGATTACAAACTAATTTGGTTAGTTGGAAATGCCGGCCACCCGCTCTTCCATAATGTGAAAAGAGTAACATAAATTATAGGGGTTCTGATGGGTCGTACCCCTAATGTTTATGCAAATCCCATAGCATAATAGCTGTGAAGGTAGACTATACTTGATTCTCGCTCCAGTAAGGTTGCATTCTAACCTATTAGTGCATAAAATTCCGGGCTCTTGTGATAACCTTAATTAAGAGCTTATTCTGATATGTATAGCTGTTATTAATTCATTTATTTTCTCAATAGCAAAATGGACATGCATTCACATGAGAATGGTGATCAGAGGGTGAAGTTGTCTTCAGTGAAAGAAAACAGATGCAGGAAAACGACATGTAACGTAAGTGTACGTACTCTGGTCGGTAGATGCAGGGTGGGTCTTGGCCCATAAGTGGCCACGGCTGGTCCGTGGTCCAACAGCTCTGCACTCTGATCGGCCAACAGAGCAGAGGAGGTGTGGCCACGTCTCTACCGTGGTTCTACGCCTCTGCATTTGGAAGACGGACAGGGCTGAACCTCACGGCCTGCCCCACCCGTCGGCTGTCCTGAGAATGGTTTTCCGTGGTTTACCATTCTCCTGTACTAAGGTGAATGCCGGGACAATTATTAGTATGGGCCACGGCCGACAACCCTCTCACCATCTCCAAGCATCTCCTTCACCGTAACAACTCTCCCGGCCTGAAAGACGGCGTCACTGTCTAAGAGGCCCGCCTCCCCCTTCAGGGGAGGAATGAAAACAATTTAGTAGTAGTAGTAGTAGTAGTAGTAGTAGTACGTATTCTTCGTCGGTGGATGCAGAGTGGGTCCCGGCCCAAAAGTGGCCTCGGCTGGTCCGTGGTCCAACAGCTCTGCACTCTGATCGGCCAACAGAGCAGAGCAGAGGTGGCCACGGCTTTAAGGTGTCTCTACGCCTCTGCGTTCGGGAGACGGAACAGGCCTAAACCTCACGGCTAGCCCGAACGATCGGCTGTCCTGAGATTGGTTTTCCGTGGTTTTCCATTCTCCTGCGCTAAGGCAAATGCCGTGAAGTTCCTTGTATATGCCATGGCCGCCAGCCCCTTCAGCTTCTCTGTGCATCCCCTTCACCGTTACAAATCTTCCGGACTGAGAGACTGTGTTACCGTCTAAGAGACCCGCCTTCCCACTTCAGGGGAGGAATGAAAGCGTTTTAATAGTAGTGATTCGTATTCTTCGAAATGCCACAGCTTTCTTAAGGCAAACACGTACCTTTTTAACAACATTCCTGCCATCCGTTTAATCTTAAATCTTTGGCAGTGCCGGGAATAGATCCCAGTCTCTAGAGGATGGCATCCATATTTTTAACCATTACGGTGGTTAAGAGGTAGATAAGCATGTAGCTATGCACTTTGAAAAAACAATCACAACTCCAACCATCACTGTGTTCATCACGTTTTACAATGCTTCCAAGTCAATGAAGTTCGCCGTTGATGGCCTTGGCAATAAACATTTGAATATTCCGTTAGATTTGGTTCTGTAAAGAAATCGGGATATGAAATGTTCAAAATTGAATTTGAAGTCAGTTTTGTTTGAAACATTTATAAACAAAGCTAAAAATATGCTATATCTGTGGCTTGGTTCTAAAAGGGCCAATGTCAAAAAACCTGTTTTTGGGCTATGAGTATTTGAAGTTTTGCTTATATTTTTCCAACTACTATTTTCAACAACTAACTTTAAATAACTTTATACTTTCTTTGTGGAAGTCACCTGATTAAATGCTAATTTTTTCTATCGTATTCTTTAAAAATTGCCACGTCTCTAATCTTTATTGGTAATCTAATATCATTGGCAAGGGCTTATTTAATTAAACGTTAACTGTTCGTTTAGTACTTAACAGAGACATTGGTCCTTTTAACATGTTCCAAGCCAGGATAAAACGCGTTTGTATCAGTTAATATCTCAATTTCGATAAAAAATGGCATTGGCCCTTTCAGAACCAAGCCACAAATATATCAACAAGAAAACACTTCAAGCGGAGTGAGCTGGCCGTGAGGTTACAGTCGCTCAGCTGTGAGCTTGCATTCGGGAGATAGTGGATAGTGGGTTGGCTGCCCTGAAGATCGTTTTCCGTGGTTTCTCAATTTCACACTAGGCAAATTCTGGAGCTGTACTTTATTTAAGGTCACGCACGCTTCCATCCCACTCTTAGCACTTTCCTATCCCATCGACGTCATAAGATCTATCTGTGTCCTTCCGACGTAACGCAAATTGCAAAAAAAACAAAAACATACAAAAAACCATTCCAACCCCCCATTTTCGCCTTCCTTCCTCCACTGAATTCCGTAATGTCGATAATGTTAACATCAATCATCATAAATCATCAATGATCTGCATTTAGTGGGGTCGCCCAGGCGGCAGACACCCTACCAGTTGTTTACCTCATGTTTACATTGATTTACAACTGGAAAATGTACCCGTGCTTCACTACGGTATTCTACATTGTACACGGATATCGAAGTAAATTACTGTACATGCAGTGTACAAGATTTTTTAAAACTGCATGTCCTTTAGTGTTATCCAGAAACAGCAGGGTGAGGTTCCCATAGATTGTTTCCAATGTAAAGTGCAAGTTGCGGAGTTGTGATGATAACGGCAGGCTCACTTGCCTACTGCCATTCACAATCTAGTAGGTAAGTTGTCATTGAAATGGGAGGCCCCATTACCTACTGCGTGGTCACAATCGATTTGGGGACTTTTCATTACAATGACAGACGCCCTTTCCTACTTCCAGACGTATTACAGTTGAGGAGTTTTTTATTATAATAGCAGGCACCTTCACAACTGCCAATCAAAAGTCAGTTGTGCTATTATCATTAAAATGACAGGCCTCTTTTCTTAATGACATTCACATCGAGTTGGTGAGTTTCGATTATAACAGCAAGGCCACTATGCCTAATGCCAGTGACATTTTAGATGGGTAAATTTGTTTATAATGGCGGGCACACTTGCCTACTCCCAAAGACAATCGGTTAGGGGAGTTTTGAACAAAATTGCATGCTCCTTTGACTTTTGCCAGTCAAACTAAGAAGGGAATTATTAATTACTAATGCTAGTTACAAAGGAGTTGGAGATGGATCCCATTCCTACTGCCAGTCAAAGTCGATGTGGAGAGTAATGATTACGTTAGCAGACGCCCTCCTGCTGAGAGTCACTATCAATGTAAAATATTAATCATAATGGCAAAAATACCCTTACATCGCGACAAATCGACTTCAATGAATATATATAGATCGATAAACGAAGTATATGCATGTTTACTATATTGCAAACCTTCATTTACAGATTAACTCCTGCTAAACCATACATCGTATCGACAAACGGATTGTACCATAAGACGCCTCATTTAGCAGTCTTAACCCAGAACACTTAATAATAACTACTGATGACAATAATATGGTAATATGAACAATAATAACAGTAATAGTAATAATGGATCACACTTAAAAAAATCATGTCATCTATATAATATGAATCGTACGTAGAGTACATTAAGAATGTATGAATGATGAGTACTATAACTACTACTTAAGAGAAAGTTCAGAAAATATATACATTCCTACAGTACACCGAAATATCGCCTTCAATTGAGAGGGGAAGAGAAGGATTAGTAAGAAGAAAGTGATCAAGAAAAAGAAGAAGATCTGTAAAAGGGAAAGGGAAATAATGATGAGGAGGCGGTAGGAGGAGGTATTTTCAGGTCATAATTTAATGATTCATGCATGTTTATCTAGTATTTCGACACAGGCATGTTTAAAAGCTGAGCTGCTGGACATGCTTCTGACGTCCACTGGTAAGAGATCCCATTGTCGGGCTGCGGTAACGATGAATTATTTCGTGTAGATTGCTGTTCTGTGTACAGGAAGGGATAAACACATGGTGCTGCAGGATCGGGTATTTTTGTTACGGTCTGTGGAGAGGAGCTTGATGCGATCACGGAGATAGGCTAGTTGAGAAGTTTGAAGAATATTATGCAAAAAGCAAAGAGTATGAAGTGTGCGTCGTTCTTGCAGGTGAAGCCACCCGAGCCGCTTCTAAGACGGTGTGACATGATCAGCGTAATGAAGTCCACAGATAAATCTTACACAAGCATCCTGAGCACACTGTAATTTCCTTCCCCAGTCTACTCCTAGGTTGTTATAAACTATATCGCAATAATCAAAATGAGGTAATGCGAGTGATTCAACAAGAATTGTCTTTAGTTTAAAAGGGAAAGTGAATTTGAATTTACTGAGACAGTGGAGCGTTCCGTATATTTTTACATTTTGGCTATACTGTATGGGAGTACCACTTATGGACAACTGTGGTAACGCTGTCCGATTGAGTTTGCAAAGTAATTTAGGGTAACCAATAATTATTGCCTGGGATTTTGATGCGGTTAATTTTAATCCGTGATTTCTGGCCCATATATCTATGGTCATCAAGACTTCATTCAGGTGACGTGTTTCTGAGTGTAGGTTTTCGGTTTTGCTGTGTATATATTGTAACAGTAAATTTGGTACTTCGGTAGAGATGAGACGCAGGGCGTGTACCAGTCGCTGAAGTGCACACAGAGGGAGAGGGTTTTGTTTAAAAGAAATCCTAAAAACTTTGTTTTCAGAGTTTATTAAAAGTTTGAAATTAATATCACCTCTGTACAGCGTATACAGTCGAAAATTTTCCTCGTCCTATGGCTGGCGATGTCCTTGGATTCCGGCAGCTCCACATTCCATAGCGACGAACCACCATTCGTCCCCCGATGGAAGTTCTAGAAGATCTATTCGGTGCTTTGAAGATCCATGGCGTCGAGGTAGTCCTTGTAAATGGTGAACATAAATGAACATCGTTCAGCTCTGGGGCGAGTTAGTGCAACGGCTGCTTCTGCACAGATGATAGAGTGTTTATAAATGCTTTTGACAAAGTCCAAACACAAAATGTCTCGGTGAAATGTCATTTAACTTTATCACGTGTCAAGTGAAAGAAACATTCACAAAGTAAAGTCCACTCGGAACTGATTGTCCAGTTTAAAGTTACTGAAAGTTTGTTGCACCTATGATAACGTGAAGTAAGTTCATTGAAGCACTGTTCAATTTAAATGAAATAAAGATGTTCCGCTCGTGAATCAAACTCGTTCACGTGTTGAAACCAAAAGACGAAATTAACTGTGTACTGACAGTCCTTGGTTTGACTGTTCATAAACTAAATGTGCCCAGAATTGAAATACACTGTTCATTAGAGTAGAAATGCACTGTTCATTAAGATAGAGATGCGCTGTTCACACCTGCACAGTTCAAAAATGTCGACACAATTTACGGATTGGTAATTTAAATTTGGATTAAATACAGTTTATAACTTAAAGTATCGAGTCCTCGGCAAGGAGCAATCAGTTTTAAGTCCATCAAATTTCAATTTCGAACACTCGAAGATATTTGCGGGTCTTGGACACTCGTATAGAGTAACAGTCAATAAATAATGTCCAGACGATACACAATTCACCTCACGTCCTATCGGAGTAAAAGGTTGTCACAATATAAGGAAATCTGAATAAGTCCACATTCAGCATGACTATATTAAAGTCCACGAACTTGAAACTTAGCAGCGGCTTCACGTTCGGTTACCGCACCCGCGAACTGACTGCGCGAATACGACAGTCTAGTGTGCTTATAGAAATCCCGGCCGCAAACTGGTATCACATTCTGCAGCGCACTGCTGCTCACTATAACAAGCTGTAACACACACTGACACACTGATCTGCTGAGCGAAGCAGCACGTATTTATATTTGATCCGAAACTTGTAGAACATTCTACATCAATCCAGGCTTCGTAGTGCAGCGAGGCATGCTGTGACGTCACCCGCTCACTACGTCACACGCGCGCAGCAGTTGCTTGCTGCCTGGTCAGTTCTTCGTAAGCGGACCGGAGCATAACACGTAAGTTTAAGATTTTCATAACGGGGACTTAGTCTGTACCGCCGTTACCGGTACATCTCCCCCTCCTCCTGGGGAAAAGAAAATTCGATAGGATTTTCTTTTAATGATATTCTCTCCTGAAATATTTCTTTAGGTTGGCTGCATTGTAAATGCCCTCGATGCTTCCATCCAGTTTCTTGATTTTGTATGCCCCGTTCTCAAGAACCTCTGCAATCCTATATGGTCCTACATAAAGTGGGCAAAACTTTGCATAAATGCGAAGTTCGGGATGTGAAACAGCTGGTTTTCTTATCAATAGCCAAGGGATTTAGATACGGAGTGACACATTTAGAAATGATACCATTATTTTCCATTTCCTTTATCACAGTCCTGGCTTCTTCTCGGTACTTTTCAGGAACTGGATAGGGCCGTTTTTTATAAGGAGAGGTGTCCTTGACGTTCAATTGGTATTCAAAATCTCTAATAACGCCTGGTTTGTCATCAAAAACGTCAGGGAATTTCTCAAATATTTGTCGAGTTGCTTCTGCCACGCGGGAATCGAACTCTGGGCTTTCAGCCGCACTGGTGAGAAATATGAAGTGATAACGACCTTCGTCGAATATATCTTCAAAAATGGGCACTTTCTGGCCCTCGACGGGTCCCTCTTGACCGGGTCTACCCTCTTCGCAATCTATTTCATCGGCAGGCAAAGCATCGCTCATCTTGCCTCCGGTTTCTATGAATGGGGTACCCAGACCTTGGCACTTCAAATTATTACAGTCTACCAGCTGCAACTCTACAGAGTCGATATTAAAAAATCGTATGACGTTGGCAGGATAATCAATGATTCCCCCATACTTGGCTAGGAAATCTGACCCTAGGATGACGTTGAATTTCATCGGCGAAATAACTAGGAATATATGCTCGAACTGGACACCTTCAATGTCAAATGTAACAAAAGCTTGAAATTTACATTTGATATGCTTGTTCGGTACTATCCCTTTAATTTTAATCTGTGCGACTGGTATCAATAACATGTCTTCTCCTCCCTTCAACATTTCAATTAACCTCTCAGACATTAATGAAGCCTGAGCTCCGGAATCGATTAAGGCAGTTACGTAAAGGGTATCCAAAGTAATATTAATAACTGGAAGACTTCGCTGGACCTTCGGTGTTGTAGGAGTGGGATCTTCATACAAGAGATCTGAGTCATCCAAGTACCAGTAATTAATATTAGTGACACAAATTATTTCCCCTCTACTACGGTTTTCAGGCAATCTTATTGCTGTGTTGTCGAAGTTTTTTTTTTAATTGCGCCTGTCGATTCGAGGTTGGTCGCAGGCGTCGTGTTCTGTCTTCTGGCATGCTCTTGATATTCTAAAGAGGTAGCGCCAGGTAATCCTTCATCCCGGTTTCGATTCTGGATATATTCGCGAGTTTCTCTCCATCTTCTTTCGATCTCGGCTCTCGGCGTATCTCCATCTCGAGTAAGTGATTCGGTAGGTTTCTTCCACGTTTGATTACGTCTATAAGGCGCACTTTGCCTGTATGGACGTCTCCTGAATCGTCGGAAATGAGATAACGGATCTCTCCGTGGTTCTACTTCCTCACGGGTTTCGGGATTCGATCTCGGCGGGTTATTAACTTCGACATGGTTAGTTGCAACCTCTTTCGTCTTAGTAACCCTAGGTAGATTTTGTGTATGTGCAGTGTCAAGTTTCCTTAATAAATCATCAAGTTGTTCTAGGTCTTGAACATTGGCTGCCACAAGAATTTCTTGTACATGCGCCGGAAATTGTAAAGTTATTACCTGTATTAACTCCTGTTCTGGCAAAGGAGGATCAAAGAACTGCATCTTCTTTAATTGGGAAATGAGGAAATCAGAATATCGTGAAGAATTAATAGCTGTGTTGTATCTCCTAGAGTATAATTGTAACTTAATCAAATGCTGAATTTCCGAATTCCAAAACCTCTTCAACAAGGCTTCCTTGAACTCATCATAGGTTTTAATGTTAAATTTAAATGCTGTGTACCAATTTAGTGCTTTCCCCTCCAATAATCTAGAAGCTATCCTCAATTGATGATCGTATCGTACTTTATTTTCTTGAAAGTACTCTTCAATATTGAGAAGGAATTCTTTCGCTGTGTACTCTTCCTTTCCGGAAAATTTTGCAGGTTTATCGTCTGATAATTTTAAGACTGTGGAAATGCTAGAAGTATCTCCACTAGACCCTTGACACTGGTGTGTAGACACCTCCTTCTCCACCTGAGAGATTCTATTATCAATCGTCTCTATTTTTCCTTGCAATTCGACCTTGATAGTCTTAACTTGCCCACGGATGGAGTTTTCCACACTCTGGACTTCCTTTTCGAGGTCCTGCTTCACTTCATTTACATCGCGGCCTATGCGAATGATTTGAGTATGTGCGCTATCTAATTGGTTTTTTACATGCTTATCTGTTTCCTCTTGCTTTTTCTTAAGTAAATTGACTTCATTACTTATTTTCTGAAAGTTAGTCTTAAAAGATTCATGGATGTTATCCTGAATAGAGGCTATTTTTGCTTGTGCCTGTGATAACTGGCCATGAGATTCTTTAAATTCTGCCTTTAAGGTTTCAACTTCCTTAATCAATTGATGTGAGGTAGGAAAAGAAGCTTTTAAGTCTTCAACTATTTGTAGTTTAAGGTCCTGTTTTACTGTTTCTAAGTCACGGGTGAGGCGTTCGTTTATTTCCGCAAACTTAGAATTAATCTTCGCATTAGTTTCTGAGAATCGTTTTTCAATCTCAGAACCAGCTTTAGTAAGCCTATTTTCCAAATTAGCATTAACTTCGGTAAACTTGGTATTAATTATTTTAGTTACTTGTGTGATACGACTTTCTAAGTTGGCTGCAGTTGCGGTACTGGTCTCATTGATACGAGTGTTAATCTCATTAATACGAGATTCTAAAGTAGTACCTAATTGAGCAGTTACGGCATTAGCCTCGTTAATACGAGCTTGTAAATCAGCACCTAATTGAGCAGTTGCGGCATTAGCCTCGGTAATACGAGCTTGTAAATCAGCACCTACTTGAGCAGTTGCGGCATTAGCCTCGGTAATACGAGCTTGTAAATCAGCACCTACTTGAGCATGCGATTTGGCGATACGTTCATTTAAGCTAATCTTAAGAGCTTCAATAGCAGCTAAAATATTTTCCATTTTGATGGTAATGCATTTAAATCAAGTAACAAGAAAATCATAAATCACTTGAAAAAAATTCAGACATCACCATTATTGTCCAATGGTTAAAAGTTCATGTTCAAAGTCATTCAAAGAGAAAAATTTCCAAGACATTTAACACACAAAAATGATCCCATATCATTGATAACACTTCTTATTATGGAGAAGTTAAATCTTGTTAGAAAGTTCACTGTAATATTAATAGTTATTCCACATAAAGCACTGGAAATGTATCTGAATTAAATTACTAAGTCACACGATTTAGTGCGATTTTGTCTATCACTGCACTTCTTAATTATTACTAGTACTTCAACATTGAGTCTAGAATGGTTAAGTGTCAATTTAATGTCTACTGCACTCATAATTAAGTTCTGATATTGCTGAAGCGCTAATTTCTAATTTTACTGCACTCCAAATCGGCCCCGATACGACTGGGCGCCAATTTCTACCCCTCTCCTCTGTAACAGTAAATTTGGTACTTCGGTAGAGATGAGACGCAGGGCGTGTACCAGTCGCTGAAGTGCACACAGAGGGAGAGGGTTTTGTTTAAAAGAAATCCTAAAAACTTTGTTTTCAGAGTTTATCAAAAGATTGAAATTAATATCACCTCTGTACAGCGTATACAGTCGAAAATTTTCCTCGTCCTATGGCTGGCGATGTCCTTGGATTCCGGCAGCTCCACATTCCATAGCGACGAACCACCATTCGTCCCCCGATGGAAGTTCTAGAAGATCTATTCGGTGCTTTGAAGATCCATGGCGTCGAGGTAGTCCTTGTAAATGGTGAACATAAATGAACATCGTTCAGCTCTGGGGCGAGTTAGTGCAACGGCTGCTTCTGCACAGATGATAGAGTGTTTATAAATGCTTTTGACAAAGTCCAAACACAAAATGTCTCGGTGAAATGTCATTTAACTTTATCACGTGTCAAGTGAAAGAAACATTCACAAAGTAAAGTCCACTCGGAACTGATTGTCCAGTTTAAAGTTACTGAAAGTTTGTTGCACCTATGATAACGTGAAGTAAGTTCATTGAAGCACTGTTCAATTTAAATGAAATAAAGATGTTCCGCTCGTGAATCAAACTCGTTCACGTGTTGAAACCAAAAGACGAAATTAACTGTGTACTGACAGTCCTTGGTTTGACTGTTCATAAACTAAATGTGCCCAGAATTGAAATACACTGTTCATTAGAGTAGAAATGCACTGTTCATTAAGATAGAGATGCGCTGTTCACACCTGCACAGTTCAAAAATGTCGACACAATTTACGGATTGGTAATTTAAATTTGGATTAAATACAGTTTATAACTTAAAGTATCGAGTCCTCGGCAAGGAGCAATCAGTTTTAAGTCCATCAAATTTCAATTTCGAACACTCGAAGATATTTGCGGGTCTTGGACACTCGTATAGAGTAACAGTCAATAAATAATGTCCAGACGATACACAATTCACCTCACGTCCTATCGGAGTAAAAGGTTGTCACAATATAAGGAAATCTGAATAAGTCCACATTCAGCATGACTATATTAAAGTCCACGAACTTGAAACTTAGCAGCGGCTTCACGTTCGGTTACCGCACCCGCGAACTGACTGCGCGAATACGACAGTCTAGTGTGCTTATAGAAATCCCGGCCGCAAACTGGTATCACATTCTGCAGCGCACTGCTGCTCACTATAACAAGCTGTAACACACACTGACACACTGATCTGCTGAGCGAAGCAGCACGTATTTATATTTGATCCGAAACTTGTAGAACATTCTACATCAATCCAGGCTTCGTAGTGCAGCGAGGCATGCTGTGACGTCACCCGCTCACTACGTCACACGCGCGCAGCAGTTGCTTGCTGCCTGGTCAGTTCTTCGTAAGCGGACCGGAGCATAACACGTAAGTTTAAGATTTTCATAACGGGGACTTAGTCTGTACCGCCGTTACCGGTACAATATATCTGTAGGTAATCAGCGTATAAGTGGTATTTACAGTGTTTTAATCCGGAAGCTATGCCATTTATATACAAATACAAAAATAGGGGCCCAGTACAGATCCTTGTTGTATTCCTACGTCAACCGTACGCCAATTTGAATATTCATTGTTATTATTAAGTACACACTGCCGGCGACCGGTGAGATAGGATCTGATCCACTGGAGTGCACTCGCGGAGAAATTTAAACTATTTAATTTGGATATAAGTATGTCTCTGTCAACAGTGTAGAAAGCTTTACTAAAGTCAATAACGCTAGACATGTCAGTTGTTTGTTGTCCATAGCTTGCCTTATGTCATCATTCACATGTGTTAATGCACTGCAAGTGCTGTGTCTCGGTCTAAAGCCGGACTGGTAGATATCGAGGAGATCGTGTTGAATAATATAGTTGGTAATTTGCTTGTGAACTATGAATTCTAAAGCTTTTGACAATATGCATAAGATGCTAATCTGCCGATAGTCACCGACGTCCTTCGCCAGTCTTATTTTCGGAAGCGGGCGAACTATGGCGATTTTACATATTTCCGGATAAGCCCCCTGTTGCAGTGAGTAATTAAAGAGTGGATAAATGATGTGGTGGAGAATTTTCACGAGCATTTCATGGCCTATATTATCTACGCCCCTAGCCCTGGTCTTGATGCGTTTTATTGAGTCAATCACTCCTTGTGGTGTGACGTGACTGAAGCAAAATTGATCTCTTTGTGGAGATGGCGTATTATCATATGTATTAATAGTTTTCTCCTTTACGACCGGATTAATTCCCGTTGGCGAGATGAAATGGTCGTTTAATTCATCTACGTTAACATTTAGTTCTTCGTTAGATTTCTGGTTATTGATGCCAAAATATTTCATAGATTTCCACATCGTCGCAGGGCGTACTTTAGGTCTAATCAAGTTATGGGCGTAACGTAGTCAAGCGCTTCGAATTTTAGAGGTCGTTTTATTACGCAGTGTTTTATAAGTCTGGTGGTTCACTTCCGTTGGGTAGTGCTTGTATCGTCTATGAGCAGCGTCTCGTTTAGCCATTAAGTGGCGAATTTCGTCATCTATCCACGGTTTAGGAGCTCTGGAACCTTTTCCCGTACCCACTGGAGCGTGCCAATCGTAGAGTTGCGTTACTAGGTTATTAAATGTTGAGACCATTTCCTCTGCATTATTGGCGCGTTATCTCCATCCACGGCACGGAAAGAGCATCTTCTTCTAATTTATCAGCGTCAAATCGTCTGAGGTCCCTGAATGATAATATTTTCGACCTTGGTTTCGGAGTTTGTAATTGGTAGGACAGGTAGATTATGTCATGTCCAGATAGTCCCGGGCTTGATGTTTGTCCATGTTGCAGGACTTTCGCTGAATTGTGTGTTATTATTAGATCGAGAAGGGTGTGACTGCCATTAGTGTGGTGGGTTGGTCCGAGAGGTAAAATTGTCATGTTACATGCTTCGAAAATGTTACGAAACTGTCGAGTTGAAGCTGAGGTATACTGTCTAACAAATTTGTGTTGAAGTCTCCCATTATAATAACGTGTTCATAGTCTGGCAGAAGGTTTAGTATTTCAGTCTCAAGGTCGGTCAAATACCCTACTTTCGGAGGCTTGTAAACCACTCCGAGCAAGCATTTCGTTCTAAACAGTGTTATCTCTACAAACAAAAACTCTGGTTTACATTCATACTGTGAAGGTGAATGACTAATTACTTGAGGGTTGAGGTCTCTGGCAACATTACAGTGCATTACTTTTGGGTACTAATATGACATCTACAAACATAGAATTTTGCTCACGTATGGATACTGGGTGGGCCAAAGTTCGTGTAGAATTAGATGATTCTACCTTTCATACATGTGATTCGAACAACGAATTATACGTGTACAAAGAGCAAAATGTAGGTACTATTTAAAGATATTGGGAGCCTTCTGTCGATTACATGCTAAGACATATAATTTTGCCAAATTTCAATTTTCTACCTCGTCTGGAAGATTGTGCCTCAATCTTGCTTTGGGGGAAGGGGGGGGGGGGAAGCGTAAAAAAGAGGACCTTCAGGAAACTAAAGCTAACGTATATGCAGATGGTCATTATTACACTTGCAAAGTTTAACTGTACGAAAATTTCGCCAAATTTTCAATGTACACACGGTCGTCACGATTTTATTTATATACATAAGAAATCTGCTCTACGTACAACACCTTTTGGGCTGTGTCCGCTGTACATAGCCTGCATAACCTACCGTTCATGATATCTCCCTTATTAAACCTCTTATCGAAAAATGCGCATGAGAACAATTTTAGAAATTGATTTCCATGAAGGTTGGTCAATTTCCTGTCAGGTTGGTCCTTTATATATTGTGGGAGAGTACAATCACTATTTCGGTTTCCTATAAACCCCAACCCATTCTAGGAATTTGAAATGGTATGCACCTAAAAATCTACTTTTCCTACCTTTGGAGAGGTGTATGCTAAATATGAAGTTTGGTTGACATATCTCCAGTACTTTTCAAGTTATAAGAAATACGCTATACACGCACCCGCTTTTGAGTTAAGGCCGATGGGACTTGTACTAAAAAACCGCCCGTTAGTGATATCTCCCCTATTAATCCTCCTATCGAAAAAATGCACATGAGAAACAGTTTTAGAAATGGATTTACATCCAGGTTGGTCGATTTCCAGTCAGGCTAGTATTGTATATAATATGGGAGATTAAAATCAGTGTTTCGGTTCCCTATAACCTCAGTCTATTCCGGGAATTTGGCATGGTATGGACCTAAAAACCTACCTCTGGACAGGTGGATGCTAAATGTGAAGTTTGGTTGAAATATCTCCAGTAGTTTCCAAGTTATAAGAAATACGTTTTACACGCACCCGCTCTTAAGTTAAATCCGGTGGAACTTGTACAGGAAAGCGGTCCGTTAATAATATCTAAATTATGCACATGAAGAAAGGTTTAGAAATTGATTTCCATTAAGGCAGGTAGATTTTCATTAAATTTCCGTTAAATTTTGGTTGTGTATATTTTGTGGGAGTGCAAAATCACGGTTTCGTATAAACCCCCAGTCACTTCAGGGATTTAGAAACAATATTGGCCCTAAAACCTATCCAAGGACAGGTGGATTCTAAATATGAAATTTGGTAGAAATATATCCAGTAGTTTTCAAGTTATAGACAAACAGACAAACAGATACCAAAGTTAAAAAATATGTGGATGGTCATTATTACACCTGAAGCGGATAACTGTACATAAATTTCGCCAAAATAGTCAATGTACAGACACACGGTCGTTACGATTTTATTTATATAGATAAGGAATCTGCTCCGCGTACAACACCTTTTGGGCTATGTCCACTGAACTTAGCTTATAACCGTCTGTTAATTATATTTCCCTTCTTATTATTCCTATCAAAAATGTGCACATGAGGAAAAAGTTTTAGAAATGGATTTCCATCAAGGTTGGTTGATTCCCCTCCAGGTTGGTCTGGTATATTTTGTGGATGACAAAGATCACTGTTTGGGTTTCCTATAAGCTCCCAGTCCACTCTGGGTATTTGAAATGCTATGGATCTTAAAAGCTACCTTTGGACAGAGGGATGCCAAATATGAAGTTTCGTCAAAAATTCTCTCAGTAGTTTTGCACTCCTAACAAACATTCTTTACACGAACCCGCTTTTAGTCTAAGTCAGCTCGAACATAGAGTGAAAAATGGTCCTTAATGATGTATTGCTTATCAATCCTCCTATCGAAACGATGCACATGAGAGATTTTTTGAAGTAGATTTCTATTAAGGCAGGTAGATTTCCACTAAATTTAGGTGTATAGATTTTGTCAGAGTGTAAAATCACGGTTTCGGTTTCGTATAAACCCCCAGTCAGTTCAGGGTTTAGAAACAATAT
This sequence comes from Anabrus simplex, assembly GCF_040414725.1. Classification (NCBI taxonomy): domain Eukaryota; kingdom Metazoa; phylum Arthropoda; class Insecta; order Orthoptera; family Tettigoniidae; genus Anabrus; species Anabrus simplex. The sequence continues at coordinate 80,455,871 of NC_090272.1, read as the reverse complement.
TGACCCTAAAACGTACCCAAGGACAGGCGGATTATAAATGTGAAATTTGGTAGAAATATATCCAGTAGTTTTCAAGTTATAAGAACTCAAACAAACAGACACACAGTTACCAAAATTTTAGATAGTCATGATTACACCTGAAACGGATAACTGAATGAAAATTTCTCCAAAATATTCAATGTACAGACACACGGTCGTTATGATTTTATTTATATTGATTGTATCGAGCCTAGCATCTAGGTAAAACATATGCTGAAGTTTATAAAGGCATGCCCTACCATTTTACTTACTTAATACTCAAACGATCGTACATACACTGATAAATATATTGCATTCACAGGAAGAAATATGTCGAATTGAAAAGTGTCATACTTCATGGAGGATAAAAGTGACATTGCCATGCATGAAGTGTATTGCAAAATACATTTTCATGTCGTACGTATGACGAGCTTGTAGGCTTATATTGAACCATTCTGTTCATTGGAGTAATTGTATTAATTTGAGTATTGGATATTGGAATCATACTAGGCCACCCACGAAGCCGATGTCTTACAGTATATGTCATAAAGGGGTCCAGAAGAAGCGTTCTTATGTGAAGTGAGCGCGAGCGTCATTATGAGAAATCTCCAGAACCCATTAGAAGGAGTTATGTCCAAAGCGAAGCCTCTTGATGAAGCTTGGGGACGCGTTCCAGTTCCCGGCTAAACTTATTCTAGGAGGGAAGAATGAAATAAATTAATATCTTTGGTTACAGAAGAGTTGCATTGGATTTGAGACAAGAATTGCAACCTGTATTATATCTGCTTTATTTTGATAGGCATTAGGGCTGCATTAATTAATGCATTCGCTAAGTTGCGCTCATGATAATTAATGCGGGAAAATTTTCCCGGGCACGCTAAGATTGCACGCAGCCAAGTGGCGTGATGACGCTACCCGGAATTATAAATTAAGGCCGCCAGGGCATATCAGAGTCATTCGTAGACCGAGAGGCTGCGGGAACGAATCGTCATACGGCGTGTTGGTACTGAGAACAACGCTTTGTCTTCAAGCTACAACGACTACCTGTACTGCGATTTCTGCAAAGATGTAAGTAATCAACTTGAATATTCAGATGAATTGAAGATTTTACCTGTGGGATTATGCTATGGGGAGATGAGGTACTGCTTATAAGAGACTAATGGGCTAGGAGCTTCATATTTCTGTGAGGTCAAGGGATTTCGGACGAAATGCTAGAATTAATATTGGCTCAGGTTAGGAATTCTAAAACTATATGTTGTCCATGTGATAGGGTGATAGAACAGTGACGGAGTGTAGTGAAGAAACTCTTGTGTACCAGGTTAAAACTCTGAACGAGACTTGGTCAGTGTAAAGTGTGAGACACGCTAACAGTGAAGACCGGCATCGAGTTTGGACAGTCTGCAATATATGAATTTATTTTCAGTTACCCCAGCATCAAGTCAGAACGAGTGTTTGACAGCATCATTCCAAAGAAGCCACAACCAGGAGCTGAAGCCAACACAACAACGGGCATCGATCCAGGAACGTTGGGAGAACCTGACCAGCACAACATCGAAGAGGACACCTTCCGACTACAGAGGGAGCTGTACGAAGACGCCGCACCAGCAAGAATGTCTCCAAGTGGTCAACAGTATCTGATGCAAACTCTGCAGTCTATCAGAATGTGGTAGATCCAGTGGTCCACAGGGATGGCCGCTCCGCTATGTCCTCTCCAGAATGCTAAATTAAGGTCAGAACTTTCCAATTCTGTTTCAAGCATGTCATTTAAATTTAGATAGGTATATGGGGGCCGTCAGTCAGCAGAAATTTGTGGGAATAGGAGAATTTTCCCTTGTAATTTAGAGCTAGGCCTCAAACTCGAACCCCGTACTTTAAGGTAGATGTTATTGGTAGAGTCCTTGTTAGCGTATTTATAGTTCATTTTGATTGCGTTATTTTAATGTACGTGTTTTTGTAAGGGTCTGATTGAACTCATTTTGTCATAGGAGGTTAGTCTACAGATAGGTACTTTTATTAGATCACATTCAGGCATTTGTTTCTGCAGACGTAGAAGTGTATAATTATGACCAAGTTGTGACCAAGCCGTGACCAGTAATTCACCCAGATTCATTGATAGAGCGAGCGAGTCCAGGTATTTAAGAGATTTGAGCCCATAAGAGGCAGATGTAAGATTTGCAGTCGGCCTGAGAGAGCCCAACCATTGAGAGTTTATTGAATATATTTTGGAAATGCCTAGGATGGCAATGTGACGATCGCTTAATGATTAGGGTTTTGTAGCACTTGGATTTAGCCCATGAGAGGCATAAGTAAGATGAGCGAGATTGCTGAAGGTATCGAGACGAGGGCAGATCGCCCAGGTATTTTTAAATGAGGGCTTTAGCAGCTGACTACGTGAAGTGTTCTTTTGAAAGGCAAGATTTTAGCCTGGCTCCCCGGTAGAGCTCATAAATTAGGGGACTGCCGCCAGTGGTGGGGTGAGAATGGAGGTCATTGAGCTTGACGTCACAGGCGGGTGTGTTGGTCGTCTGCAGTATTTCAAGTATGCCAGAAGGGGAAGAAACGACCTTCATGGTTTGAGAGCAGAGAGAGAATTGTTTTATGTCATATTTGTTTTACGTAATCTTTTAACACTGGCCCGTTTTTTGACTGACACCCTTGTAGGTGTTGATTGGATCCTTTTATATTGTTTGCATAGGTATCTTGGACGCCTTACCTGTCATAGGACTAGGGTTCGTGACCAAGTCAGGTCATTGTAAATTTTGTAGTGATTTTGTTTGCACCGGGGTTCGACGGCGCGAGGCATTGTAAATTTTTATGGGAATCATTGTTTTGTGTCAGTAAGCAGATATCCATCTTTCTAAACTTCGTTACTTACCCTATGGTTACATGCTTGTTGCAGCTCACGGATTCTCGTGAAGGCAGTGAACTGATAGTCATCGGCTCAGCGTCATTTTTCCATCTCATATTAAAATGATATTTTATTTGTAAATAATTCAATTTTATGTAATAAATCCCTATTTGTTAAAATTTAAATGCAGCGGTGTTTTCTGTTAGATATTTATTTTAATTCTTTTTACTTAGTCGTATTCTTACCTGAGTAGGCACATGTCCTAGTGTTTCAGCTTTATGTTGCCCCATTATACCCATATTATCCCTGAGAAGAGCGCTCTCCCGGCTGATTGAAGAGGACAGTGTTCAGGTAAGACTATGTGCACCAGCTCACGTCTGTGAGAGTTCGTTCACTACTGTACTCTAGGTTCGAGACCGGCCTTCGCCTGGACGGAACTTTATAGTGCAGTAGGGCACAATATGTGTCTGTTAATATCAAAAATAGAAGTTTCAAAGGAGATTTGTTTAAAGTCGAACGTCTAATCTCAGAAGAGAAGGATCCAAAAGTAAGCCCGCCCCATAAGAAAGGGATTAAATACATTAATAGGTATAAATATTTATCGTCTACTCTATCTAAAATAATATTCAGATATTTAAATAAGTGAAAATTATAATTTGAGAACGAGGTAATAATATGTGAAGTGGGTAGAAGATAAAAAAAATCAGTAAAAACAACTATATGCAGAACACGTACAAATCCAAACGATTTTAGAATCAAAGTCATTTTGTATCAAATGAAAATAATGTTACCACGTGAATACAAGATGAATATCATGGAGCATCAAAGAAATATGTTGTCATTCGACGTAGAGGAGCAGGTGACCTTAACCAATCATAGCAAGGCCGAAACATAATCAAGATGGTCAGATAAGTTTTGCAAATCTTATTCTCACTGTTCATGGATTTTTCTTCTTCTTCTTCTTCTTAATCTGTTTACCCTCCAGGATCGGTTTTTCCCTCGGAATCAGCGAGGGATCCCACCTCTACCGCCTCAAGGGCAGTGTCCTGGAGCTTCAGACTTTGGGTCGGAGGATACAACTGGGGAGAATGACCAGTACCTTGCCCAGGTGGCCTCACCTGCTATGCTGAACAGGGGACTTGTTGAGTGATGGGAGGATTGGATGGGACAGGCAAGGAAGAGGGAAGGAAGTGGCCGTGGCCTTAAGTGAGGTACCATGCCAGCATTTGCCTTTAGGAGAAGTGGGAAACCACGGAAAACCACTTCGAGGATGGCTGAGGTGGGAATCGAACCCACCTCTACTCAGTTGACCTCCCGAGGCTGAGTGGACCCTCGTACCATTTTTCAAATTTCGTGGCAGGGCCGGGAATCGAACCCTTACCTCCGGGGTGGCAGCTAATTACGCTAACCACTACCCCACAGAGGCGGACTCATGGCTTTTTGTTACTGTAAAATTCTTGCCTCCTAGGATATTTTCTGTACTTTTTATTAGTTTTCGAGATTGCAGAGTCAGATTTCCTTACATCAGTTACTAATTTAAAGGGAATAATTTATAATGGTTTACAATATTAATATCATGACCAGAGGAATTGGTACCAGTGATTAACTTTCAAAGTAAGTGATGATGACATATCTAGTCAGGTTAATTCTGCTTTAATGTAATTTGGACAGATAGTCAGCTGTAATAATTACGAATTTAACGTCATAATTGGGACTTCAAAGAAGTGCTATTGAGTTGAAATGTACATGTTGAGATCTTTGCAAAGAACATTCTATTTAATAAGATTTAGAATGAATTCATGGAATACTTCATTAACGGAGCATTAGGATCTAGATATGTGTGTACTAACTATGCGAGGTTATAAAGTTGTTGAAAATTAGTACTATCGTCGGATATACAGCATGACCCAAAAGTCCGTTAACATATGACGACCGGGCGAGTTGGCAGTCTGGTTAGGGGCGCACGGCTGTAAGCTTGCATCTGGGAGATAGTGGGTTCGAATCTCACTGTCGGCAGTCCTGAAAATGGTTTTCGGCGGTTTCCCCATTTTCTCACCAGGCAAATGCTGGGGCTGTTCCTTAGTTAAGGCCACGGCCGCTTGCTTCCAACTCCTAGGACTTTCCTCTCCCATCTTCGCCATAAGACCTATCTGTGTCGGTGCGACGTAAAGCCACTAGCAAAAAAACATATGACGAGGCAGTATTTTCGGGAATATTGGAATTAGAGAGGTAATAATTGACACGCATGACAAGGGCTTTTATTGACACCAATATAAAGTACACATAATGCCCAACAGATGGCGCTGGACAGCAACACGTCAGGTACAAATAGCCACACATGCTTGACATGACATGTGATTTTATTGACACTAACAACGAGTGCACAAATGGGCCAACAGATGGCGCTGGACAGCAACACGTCAGGTACAAATAGCCACACATGCTTGATATGACATGGGGTTTTATTGACACTAACAACGAGTGCACAAACAGGCCAACAGATGGCGCTGGAGAGCAACACGTCAGTGATGCCACATGAGACCCGTGTACGGTATAAAAGAGCTGTTGTGAGAGAGGGCGTCCGATGCGCCTACAGTCGTGGCATGTTGACGTTACCAGAAAAGGCATGGCTAGTGAAGCTTCATTTACTTTAGTTTGGTGTCTGGCGCGATCGTACGACCTCATTAAGGATGCTAAAAGACAATATCCGAGGGCAATTTCTCATCATATCTACGGACATGCTGTACAGTGCTGTTCACAACATTGTCCGTCGATTACAGGTATTGTACGGCCGACATGTTGAGCATGTATTATAAAGAACATCTTCCTTGCTAAACCTCGACTGTAATGCCAATTATTGCTTGTGTATCGAATGAAGCGCCTTCTGTTGGACATTTTGTGTAATCTACTTTGTTGTGAATAAAACCTCATGTCATGCCAGTCATGTGCGTCAATTATTACCTTTCTACCTCCAATATTCGGTGAAGTATTGACTCGTCAAATGTTAACGGACGTTTGGGTTACCCTGCAGTTAATTAGTAAGGTACAGTATATGAATCGCATAATAGTGTTGGAAAGGATAAACATTCTCCTCAAATAGATAAATAACAAGAAAATTCGATAATAATGAAGGTGCTATGAAGTCTTCAGATAATGATTTAAGTTGGGAAATAGTCGATCGATAAGGTGAATGAAGGTAGGGTACATCATCCACGATGTGGCGTAAGGTATTGACATTTTTAAAACCCAGTATTTATATACGTTATCATATTAAGATTGTAAAAGCAAATTAATTGTTTATGGTTTATTTGATGCAGTATTATAAGATTATGAGCTTTCTTCTAGTAATAAAGCCTTTTTATGAGTTTGTCGCTCGTAAAGATGCAATAAAGCTAGCATTCCCGATTGCATGATTCTACATAGACTAGATAAGTAGCTAGCATGTTTATTGGAAGTGTAGGACAAATATGAAATACTACAGGTACAATCTATCCGCTCACATTCCAGTCAGGTCATGTGAATGTGAATTATAATTAGTGATGGCAAAACTTTTCAAAATATCGATATATCAGTTTTCGATACATTGGTATTAAAATATGTCATTGAAATATCGGTCTTCAAAATAACGATATATCGCCGATATACCCGTTTTTAAAATATGGTACTGTTATCCATTATTGTAAGTCTAGTTTTACATTTAACACAATGATTAATGGATTCATTAGGTTTAATAAGTCTTCACACAGATCAGAAAACAAGCTTAAAACGATGACCAAGTAACATGACATTTTCACTACAATGAAACATTATAAAAACGTTTACAGTCGAAAGATGTTATGATACACAGAAAAACAGTATATGCAAGGTGTCTAGTATTGAGCTAATAACTTGCACCGATAAAACATATGAAAAAACTACAAACGTATAATTTGTATACGAAGTACATTTGATAATTATCAGAACTCTATAAAACACTAAAACATTTTCTTCCCAACTTCTTCCTCAGCACTGCAATTCTATTTGTTCGTGAAAATAAACACGAAGATGATCTTAGGTCAGTTACCAATACCTCTTAGATAAGCCATTTAGAAAAAGCAGCTTGGAAAACAGTTTGCCATTTAATCGGTTTCTCTTTCCATTGATGGTGTTACCGGCCTTTGAAAACTGTCTCTCAGCTGCGACAGAGGTCGCTATAATGCTAACGTGTAAAGCTATGCATATAAGGGATGCATGATGAATGACTTGTGATATTATCATCACTGTATTTACCGAAGTGAATTGAGAAATGAAAATTCAAATTTCGTAACTGTAGCATGCAAATATTGAAAGGGTCTAAAAATAATCAAATAGTAGTCAAGGTATTAAATTAGACAGAAATATCGACATATTCGGCACAAAATATCGATATCGACAATATATCGGGCCTCAAAATTTTCCATCTCATTATATCGATATTTCCGATATATCAATATTCGTTTGCCATCTCTAATTATAATTCATAAACAATGTTCGAACCCCACTGTCGGCAGCTCTGAAGATGGGTTTCCGTGGATTCCCATTTACACACCAGGCACATGCTGGGAATGCAGGCCTACCTTAATTAAGGCCATAGCTGCTTCCATTACACTCCCAGCCCTTTTCTAGCCCGTCGCCGCCATAAGACCTATCTGTGTCGGTGCGACGTACAGCCCATTGTAAATATATAGCCCTCTACACACACTATGGAGTATTTTCATTTCAACCAAGACGTGAACTCTCCAGTCGCAACGATCTGACTTGTATGAACCGATTTTCATGTCTGTAACATCTTTAGTTTTTTTAGATATAAGTATTCTCATACAAATAATTCAACTATTTTTATCAATCCTTTCATCCCCCCGTAAGTGGAAATTTCCGAAAACAAAAGAATATGTATATCTTTCTTTTTAAAGGAGACTCCAAATACCAATTTTTAGTCTGTAACATTTTCAGTTTTTGAGATATCAGTATCCTAATAACATAATTCAACCCCCTTTTCAGTCCCTTTTACCCCCACGTTAAGTGGTTTTCCAAAAACAAACAATACCTGTTCTGTATTTCTAAAATATTAAGAATACCAATTTTCAGTCTGTAAAATGTTAAGTTTTGAGGTATACTGTAGATATGTTCATCTTACAAATTCACGCCAATTCACTTTTCAGTCCTTTTTATCCCCCCCCCCCCTGCTAGGTTTTTTTTTCAGAAAACGAAATAATACATGTCCCTTTATTTTTAAAAGACATTATAAATACCACTCCACGTCTGAAACATGTAAAGTTTTTGAGATATACTGTTGATATGCTCAGGGATTATGTGTACCAGTTTTGGTTGGTAGCTATGCCCGAACGTACACGCATAATCTCGCTGATGTAAAATTCCGGAGCTGACGTTGCCATGGTTACGGCAGTTCATTTCTTTATCCGATTCCTAGAGCAGGGTACGACTCCATGGCTAAATGGTTAGCGTGCTGGCCTTTGGTCACAGGGGTCCCGGGTTCGATTCGCGACAGGGTCGGGAATTTCAACCATTACTGGTTAATTTCTCTGGCACGGGGGCTGGGTGTACATGTTGTATTGAGCATCATTTCATCCTCATCACGATGTGCAGATCGCCCACGGGAGTCAAATAGGAAGACCTGCACCTGGCGAGCCGAACACGTCCTCGGACACTCCCGGCACTAAAAGCCATACGCCATTTCATTTTCCTAGTGCAGGGGTAGTGCGGTTCCAATATCTCCATAACGGTTGGTTTTAGGGCCATATAACTTGGTTTTCGGGCCCGTATGGTTTACCGAGTTGTATTCTTTGCATCAATGGGTTTAAAATAGGCTTTGCCTCGTCCTTGTACGACAAATTCGATATTTCGCCTATTTTAGCCTATTATTTTTATATCTCCCCCCGTTGCCCCCTCCCCTCGAATTGTTTTGAAAATAAAATACAGCCAATGTCCCTCAGGGATTACGTGTACCAATTTTAGTTGGCAGCTATGCCGGAACATACATGCGTGATCTCCCTGCCGTAGATTCCTGGATCTGACGTTGCCATGGTTACGGAAGTATATTTCCTTATCCGATTCCTAGTGCAGGGGTATCGTGGTGCCAATATGTACATAACGGTTGGTTTTAGTGCCTTAAACCATGGTTTTCGGGCCCATATGGCTTACCGAGTTGTATTCTTTGCATCAATGGGCTTAAAATAAGCTTTGCCTCGTCCTTGTACGACACATTCGATATTAGCCTATTATTTTTATATCTCCCCTCGTCGCCCACACCCCCACGAATTGTTTTGAAAATAAAATATAGCCTATAGCACTCAGGGATAATGTATCTTTCTCTTAGTGAAATAATTTTTGGAATCGGTCTAGTAGTTTCTGAGATTACCCACCAGATACAAACCAACTCACAAAATTCGCACTCTCTTTATGATATTATTATATAGGATAGATAATACGATATAGATTATTTCCTTTTAAAAATGTATATTAATAATTAAGGCGGTCGACGTAAGTAGCGATGGAGGAAATCATTTTAATACCGATATATTGATATTGCCAATATATTAAAAATCTATTTTCGATAATCGATATATATTATACATAATATTTCGATATATTAAAATATATTATATAAAATATATTAAAACTATTTTCGATAATCGATATACATTTTTTTTTTTTTGCTACTTGCTTTACGTCGCACCGACACAGGTAGGTCTTGTGGCGACGATGGGACAGGGAAGGGCTAGGAGTGGGAAGGAAGCGGCCGTGGCCTTAATTAAGGTACAGCCCCAGCATTTGCCTGGTGTGAAAATGGGAAACCACGGAAAACCATTTTCAGGGCTGCCGACAGTGGGGTTCGAACCTACTATCTCCCGAATACTGGATACTGGAAGCACTTACGCGACTGCAGCTATCGAGCTCGGTAATCGATATACATTATACATGATATATCGATACAATGAAGTGGTATCGATATATCGCAAAGGATAAGGCACTTTTTAAGTTGCCGTTAATTATGGTGTAGGTGAGGTGAGCTTAAAAATATACAATGGAAAAATTTAATTAAACTCCACATGAATCTGTTTTAGGCTATTGCTAAGGGAACAAGTTTCAGAGATGTTAATGCTATATATTGGATTAAATCTAGGACTCAAATATAATGTTATCTTCTACTTAACATGATTAAACGTAAGAAATATAATTTAGAATATTGCAGGTTTTAACAAATTTCACGCATTCAAGAACAACTTGTCCTACAAAGCCTATCATTTTAAAAAATCTCTTCATGTAGAATGTAGAATCCTATCCTATCCTATCCTATCCTATCCTATCCTATCCTATCCTATCCTATCCTATCCTATCCTATCTTATTTTTAAATTTAGAATGGGTTTCAACAACGTGCCCTCAGAAATTCCTGAATTTCGATGCAATTTCCTGAGATCGACACTTGAACTTACATGACGTTTAAAATACTACATTTTGAAATTACCTCTTCTAGAGTTCTGAATTTCGCAGTGAAATTTCGCACACCATATTTAAGGTATGTGCAAAGCATGGTAGGCCTATATACCTTTCAGACCTGAAAGAAAACTGGAGGTGTGAATTTTTGTTTGTACGTCAAGAACTGACTAAAATGCTCCTCAATACACATATTAATAGTTTATTTTACAAAATAAAAACTAACATCCAAAAAACAGGACCCACACAATTGTGTGTATCAAAATTCAAAACCTCGTTGTATCACGTACGATGGTGTAGCTTCAAAATTTACGTTCACTAACCAAAGTACACACTTCATTGAATATATTCCGGTATTCAGTAAAGCTTCTAGATTAATATAAACGCAGTAAATAAATGCTTACTTTCGGCACTACTGCTTCCTGCCATCTCGCCGATCAACTGTGCTTTTTAAACTCTTCTTCCTTCGCCCTGGCGGTCAAGCGCATACTAAAATCAATTGAAATACACGCCACGTGTCCTGCACAATCACTGCAGTCCGGTGTAGCGCCGAAAAAACATCAAATACGGTCAGGGAAAACTAAAATACGAACCCGCACAATTGTGCGTACTCGGTCTGAAAGGGATATGGGAATATTTTCCAAATATGTTAACTATAGCTTTAACTATATTTCCACCATTGTCTGAAACAATAGCAACTAGTTTCCTTTCAGAACACTACAGTCATTCATAACTTCAAACAGTTTCAAGCCTATAAATTCTGATATGTGTGACTCACTTAGCTCATATACCCCAGTATTTACTGAATTTAATTCCTCCACATTTGCAAAGTGCAGACTCACCCCTAAAGATCTTTTCATCTGAATGTACATCTATTTTTCAGTTGTTAATGCAACATGATCTAAAGATGTTACATTGGTATTAAACTTGGATACATAAGCTTCATAATTTATATCTATTAGCTGCTTAGTTGTATATCTTGAAGGAAGTATGAGAGGCAAAAGGTTTCATCAGCTTCTGAAATCCACTCCCCTCCAAAGTGCTGGAGGGTAGGTCTTCGTCAACAATAATTTTCATGTCAGTTTCTGTAATTTTTACATTCTTGCTCTCAGCATGAGGAATTACTATTTTATAATTAGTATTCTTGATGAAATTACTAAATGAATGATATTACCAATAAATAAAAAATCCTAAACACCTTGACTAAATATCTATATTTTAAAAGAATTTACTTATTTCATTGTTATATGAATTCTTTTTAGAAATAATATTAGTGATAATATTAGTAATGTCATATTAATTCAGATAATTACTATAATTAATATTCATGGTTTACTCCTTTCACCACAATAATTCTGGGACCATCATTTGATGAATGGACAATATTCTTTTGTTTTCGTATTTTGGATCAACTGTGGACCACTTTAAGCATCATTCATTTCTAGATCTTCTTTCGATCAGTCCAGTATTTCTTCATCCGTCGGAATGGGCTTCTTTACTTTCTTCCGACCTGATGTTGCCGGTCCGGTTCCTATTGTGTGATCTTGGTTTATTATTACATTCAAAGGAAAACAATACATTTATGAAAAAACCGATATATTTTGCGATAAATTGAATCAAGTTGTCGGTATCAATATATCGATAAATCGAAACGAAAATATCGGTATTTTATAAAAACCGATATATCGTTCCCATACCAAGACGTAAGAAAGGCACATAGGAGAAAACTCATTTTGGAGAAAAAGGAAATGAAATATGTATCTTCCTTTTTCTTTGCTATTTATTTATTTTCTATACTGTAGTGTTTGTTATTAATTAGAATATTTAATTCAGATATGAATAATTCCTGCAAAATATGACTTAATGGCTCATAAATTAAATAAATAAGGATTTTTAAATTAATATTATGAGGGCTTTTTACGCAAACAGCATTTTCGGTGGTAAAATTCAATAAACAAAATTTAAATACAGTGTTTAAATTAAATGTAATCCAATTTTAATACCAAAGATTGAGTTTGTGGAAAACTTCAGTGCGTACAATAGATCAGTATTGACAGAGAATAGAATCTTCTGTTCATTCTTGGTTCATCGTCCCCTCAATAAACGCAATATCGTCTTCAATCAAAAACTTGTACAGACTTCTTATTTCCTTCACTTTCTTTTGGTTCATGTCCTGGGAAGCGATCTTTTCAATGGTGAAGTTTTCTTGTGTGTAAGGGCATTTCCAAATACGAAAAATGTTGAAATTTGCAGTGAAGGTGCAAGAACAAACCATGAACACCTCTCGTTGTGTTTATTATTACATACTGCATTATTGTAAATGCGACATTATTTCTGTATACTGGATTGCCCCAAAACTACTGGAGGTAAAATCTTATCCCAGTCCATTGTAACCTCAAAAAAGGAGAAGAGTTTCTGTGGCACAATACCATTGCAAGAAGATAAGGCTTGGCATTCCCCATCACTTCGTTCTGGTTAATGTACTGTTGATAATTCCAAATTTCCTATCACACTGTGAGAAGCTGTGACCACGAACTGAGAAAAGTTTCTCAACTAACTTTAAACAGGTGTAACAACATCAGTTTTCAATTATCCCACTTTATTATTAACTATAGGAAATGGCGGACAATCCTATGTATTCTACGTAAAACAGACCCTTAGGTCTATGTGCCCTTTTTACGTCGACCGCCTCAATTTTAAATATGAAATTTATGCCAAAACTTTAAATTCGTACGAGATAGAATTACATCAATGTATCGAATCTGCGAATAGATGACTTTTAAGATGCCATGATAAAAAGAAATCACATTTAGATATGCATTAACAAGTTGTGAGATTGTTATTTCAAGTGTGAATCGCGTTCAATTGGAATTTATTTAAAACAATATTCAAATTCGATATAATTTAAAATGAATAACAATATGGTTTGCATATCTCGTTGCCGGGCTGAGTGGCCCAGACGGTTAAGGTGCTGGCCTTCTAAGCCCAACTTGGCAGGTTCGATCCTGGCTCAGTCCGGTGGTATTTGAAGGTGCTCAAATACGACAGCCTCGTGTCGGTAGATTTACTGGCACGTAAAAATCTCTTGCAGGACTAAATTCCGGCATCTCGGCATCTCCGAAGACCGTAAAAGTAGTTAGTGGGACGTAAAGAAAATAACTGCGTATCTCGTTACGTCAATGAATGGAGATCATACTCCAAATGAAGGAATTTTTGCATGCTGTTGTTTTATAATAATTGCAGATTTCGTTATTTACTCGGGATATGTAATTTTATCTTGTGACGGTATTTTAACATTGGAATTACATTCAGTCATGTCCACCTTAATATGTTAGCAGAGATATACAGATCTTTCTCTGTTTAGTGCTGTGTTGTGGAATGTACCTGTTTGGTGTATTCTCCCTCTCTCTTCCTATTACCAACGGGAGTCTGGATCCCCTTCAGCTCTGTTGGAGCAGCCATTTGCAGTCTACGTCTGGATTTCGTGATATACACACGCATCATGTAGGCTCCTTATATTGCCGGGGTTTATCCCGGTTCCCTTCCCTTTTGGGGGGGGATATGGTATGTGCCTTTTTATTATAATTCTTCTACCTTCTGATCGTGTTTTTGATGGTAAATTGACCTCGCGTTTTTATTTACTTAAGTTCTGATCTTGGGTTCTCCACTCACTGTGTCGTGACAGTTATAAAATATTAACAGTAGAGTGGCAGTTAACAAATATACACAGTCACGCCAGAGGTATCAGTTAATTATGAACAAAATAAAAGTAAGGCCTCACGGTAGACAGAGATCAGGCAAGATAAAAATAAACACACACTGTGCGAATACACTGACATGCAGAAAAAAATCAAATAATAAACTGTAACACAGTGTCACTACACCCCAAGCAGAAAACGAATAAATAACAGAACGGAACAGTACACACAGGGAGAAGAAATTAAACAACTTACCTCAAAGAGGTAAATATGTAGAGGCCGAGCTCATTGAAATTGTGACCTCAGTAAAAAAGTATCAATAAGTGATTTACAGTAAATTTGAGAGAATAGTTAAGAACCGTTATCATAAAGGGATATGATCTAGTTTAGAAATAGTAAAATTTAATAAACAACAGTATACGAGTATTACAAAGTCTTTTAAGGAACCAAAAAGATTCAAAAATGTATAATTTTGCTCTTTTCTTTAGAGTTAATAGTCCAAAGAAGAAAAAAGGAACTGACGTTTAAAAATTAGAATAATTGACAGAGATAAATGCGGACAGGTATATTACATTTTCCAGGGAGCAGAAACCTAGAAGCAAATGCCCTCAAAACATCACATGAAAATCAACAGCACAATGGGATTCAAATAGAGACCATACCAAAACCAATTAAGTAGAAGTGAAGAATAAATTATATGATAAAATACCAGAGGGCAAGGTTAAATAAACTATAATCAAGGTACCAATGCAGTAGGAAGAGTTCTCACAATCAAACATGCAGCAAGGTAGAGTAAATATCACTACCAACACATTAGGACCAAGGTCAACTTAATAAGGAATAACACCTTAATCCAATAACTTTCTAATTAAAATACTGGAGAACAAGACAATGAATGACCTAATCATTCAATGAAGCAGTAAAATAGTTAGTTGGAATAAATATCACCACCAACACCTTAAGACCAAGGTCAAGTCAATGGAGAATAACTCCTAAATGCATCAGTTCAGTTTTCAGTGTCAGCCGAAATCAGTATCAAGTCTCAAATCCGCAAAAAACAAAACATTGCGTCAATAAAGGACACCAAGAAGACGAGAGAAATGAAACCAGGCAATGAAAACATATTATGACAAGTCACCGTAATAGACCAAATGGGCTTCATTTTTCTCAATACATAATAACGACAACACGCGAATACATAATACTTGGTCACAATGGTGAACGATGCAGAGCTACAGGAGGGTTGAAATAAATATTAGTCTGCAGAACTGAAAGGCATATTTGAGGTTATCGCCCACCAGTAATTAAAAAATACAAGGTAAAATAATAAAATTTACGAAACTGGCCAACAACATACCTTAAAAGGGTAATCCTTCACGAATAGTACAGTACATACCTGACATATTAGGTAGAAGTAGTTAAGAACATACAGGAATAATAACTAGGCGTTGGAAAATACCAACGGATGCAGAATTACAAATGGTAAAGCACAAGGTGATAGCCTTCATAACAGAAGGACAGAGACAAGATTACTGACCACCGGAAGTAAATTAAACCGAAAGAAGAAGAATAATGGGACGTTAGAAAAGGTCAGTAATGAACTAATGATAATATGTGCTCCCTATTACTAACGAGGATGACGATAATACATGAGAAAAGTAGAAGTGGAGAACCAAGGTCACGCAAGGCCAATTTACCATAAAAAAACACCATCAAAAGGTAGAAGAAGTAGAATAAAAAGGCACATACTGAATCCTTTAAGGCCCTTCGAAGGATACCTACCTTCCTTACCCATCAGTAACCGGCATGAGATCTTTATCTTGGGTCGTTTACGGGTTCATCGTTACTTGCTTAGGTAAGAGGCGGGTTTCAGTAATTTTAACTATTGTCTACAATGAGAGGACACAAGTTAAAAGAAATGGATGTTTTGTTTACCACTGAGAAGAAATCTGACAACTTGTGAACTTTCAAAACTTCTAATCAATAAACGAAATCCTGTTCGTTTTAACTAAAAATTCTAACAACGATGAAGAGAGACGCTGACTTTGGAGACCTTAACTCAATTGCCTGAGGGGCATCCTGACTAAAAATCACCGTCATAATTTAAGAATGAAATAAAGAATGTCTGGAGATCCCTAAGTTCGGTTTCCATGTGAGACTGCATGTACCACCATAATGATTCGAGATGATCCTGCCCCGTATCACGAGCTCTGGCTCTTGGTATAATTAAGGCAGTCCAATCGGTATGTGGCACACAGTGGTTGTACGGCTTGGACCCTTAATCGGATCGATGTGACCAGCGACTATGTTATGGACCGACATCTATCTTTGTGATTTACGTTCAAGTTATTGTGGATAATGACGGCAAGAAAAATGATGCTATACTGGCAGATGGCCCTAATCTAAGTCACCGAGGCTGATAATCCCATGACCATCCAAACTCCTAAGCTGAAGGCTTAACACGATTAAGTTAAAGTAGCTAATGACCAAGGTTTCCACACTAATAAATCCCCAGCACATCTGATGGTCAACAAATCAAAATCAAAATCATAACAACAACAACAACAACAACAACAACAACAACAACAACAACAAACGCTCACAGCACTTGTGTCGTTTAAGTCCCTTGCCATCGGACATGTTCCCTTAATCGTTACGTTAATAATTTGAAACTTTCCCACCAAATTAAACTAAGATTTCCAGAATACATTTTCAAGTCAGTCACTTGGTTTTAAGCTAATTCTCAAAATACGGTTCCACTGAAGTTAATAAATTAAATAAATTAAATTAGTAACCTCATAATCCTAATTAACAATAAATTTATCTATCCCGGACGGAGTGGTTTCTTTAAACTCCCTAACTGTTTTAATTAAATTTACGTTATACCCTTGGACATGTTTACCAGAAACATTCCTTTGAAGAATTATGAATTTACTATATTTTTTTGCTCGTAGTTTTCTTGTTCCGAAGGTGGAATGCGAAATACATTGTTATAACTACCGATACCATTTATTTATTTTATGATGTCACTCAAAACGTTTGCATTAAAACACTAATAATTATTAAGAAATTAGCTTGGTTAATCCTAACCTTAGATCCTATAATCTGCATAAATTTACACACAATGCAAATAAAACAACCCATATCAATCACTTATAACGCCTACGGTTATCCCTTGTACTAATTCCTGCACGTCCTTCGTTAAGATTTCAAGGCGATGGGACTCAAGTGTAATAATGCACCTCACCCAACTCTAGGGTGGATGGAGTACTGCACCCTACGTGTTCCACAAGAATGACCTCATATCACATAAACCTACATTTGTGCATTGGAAACCAACAACAACAACAACAACAACACAATCATCCATCACGAACTCTATGGATTGACAAGCTATCTTGACATTCAAATAAAATAATAGCAAAATTTTGGACAACCCTCAACAACAACGAAGCAACATCACTACAGATTCTCAAATTTTGACACCCCTGAAAATGGTTATTCACAACATAAGATAACATCGCGTCATTTCCATCGCCCCGATAATGAATCCCAAGTTCTCTACTAAACAATACTCTTCTCAAATAATGAAATCTAATTCCAAACATATTATAAATGACAAAATCTCAGTTACAATTTCTTTATGGCAATGAACTGGCTCGACCGACGACAAACACAGGTGGATTTTTATTTGGAAAGAAGCCCCTCCTTGCTATCTCTAAGGAAAACACACATATTATCTTTAACTGTAACAAATGAAAACCTCGTTTCGCTGACAACTCGCGTGAAATACAATTATTGACCAATATGCAAAGACATTTAATTTAAAATATCACTTGAAATATTCTTATCCATCATGGTCCTACGGTTTCACGTGGAATCCTAACTATGGAATGCCCCTATTCCCATATCATTAAATTACAAAAATAAAACCTCGGGCTCCCTACGATGAAATCCCGGCACAAAGTCTCTTCAACACTACAGGATTTCAATAACCGGATCCACATTCCTTCCTATTTCTGCAAGACTTGAAACAAATTCTCTACACGACAATAATATGGACTAGGCCTATAAATTTACGTGATACACTAGGTTGTTATATAAGACAGTCTGTGACAAACTAACCATCTCTCCCCACATATGTGAATTTGACAACACAGTATTTCCAAAACCGAATCTCACAACTTGACTTACATAAATTTTAACGTTATATTCCTCTCATCAGTTCTACACAGATGTTAATAGACCTTTGGCAAAGCACTTCCCTTCCACAAATCACACACAATATTGGCCTCGTGCCTTCCCTTGCCAAATTAACAGCGCCGAACACATGACGGTGTACCTTCCGCAACAGCTGACATTCCATTATTACCACGCACTCGCTCTAAATGGTAAACGACAGATTCATTTTTACACAGAACATAATTTCGTGATAAATTAATATCTTAACTTTGGCAAACAACAAATATAGGAAATAAACGTACGGAAATGCTACTTCGTTCTAGACCAGGGATGGCAAACGTTTTCCAACTAGTGTGCCATCTGAAGTCTGGTTCATTATTCTCAACTGTCTACTGTGCCACTTGTTATTTTCGTTTGTAATGGATACACCCCCTAACACCACCACCTCCACCACTACCACCACAACCACCACAACCACCACCACCACCACCACCACCACCACCACCACCGAATTCCATCCCTAATATCCATAATATGTTATTATACATATATACATTGTAAAAAAGTACATTTGATAGCAAGTTTCGTGGTCGTACTTTGTCAATACCGCAAAAATACTTAGTAGCCATGTCATTTATGTTAGGTTCATAACATCTTGTCTTCAATGACACACGGGAAGTACTTAGATCTGAACCAAGACGGTTTCTAACTGTTGACTTCACAACGTTCATTGTAGAAAACAGGTGCTCGCAGGCGTATGCTGACCCAAACAAAGTAACTAGCGCTATAGCAAGTTTCTTCATCGCCGAAAACATTTGTGGCAGGCTGTTCCACTGCTCAAGTATTAAGTTCTTCGGCTTCTGAGAGAATATTTACCATCAACAGCACGCTCGATTTTCACCAATGCTTCACCAAGGTGTACGAATTTGTTTACCCATGTACTGCTTTCTTGAAATTCAGTCAACTCCATTTCTAAACTGTGAATATCTAGCCACTCAAAGTAATTGACCTTAACATCACTCATTTGTGCATTATGAGGTTTTGAAATAAAGTGAGTTTCTCCATATCTCAAAATTGGGATAATTTCTTGGCAACTATTTCTCTTAAAAAATTCAAAACAATAAACAGTTACTCACCATGAATAATTACGCGATGCTGACAACCACACACATACCAAACTTCTCTGATTGACCGTTGTGGATGAGTGAATGGCTCGTCCGCCACATCTGACATTTATTTCACTTCGCTTCCGGACCTATCAGCATTGCAGTGTTGCAATAATGCACGTCCGAATGGAACTAGAATTTAGGTTTTCAATATTTATTACTTAAACCTGAAACACTATGACTGTGCGTTGCACGAGATATGTACAGTCTATAGTACAAGACGTACATAAAAACATTAATACGTGCATGTGGTGTGCCATCGAAATCGTGTTCACGTGTCACAAGGTGACACGCGTGACATAGGTTCGTTTTACAGCCATCAAATCTACTACTGCACAATATTTCACACGCTAGTTTCGCGGATCTCCCGATTATCCGAGAAATATTAAATGACCTTTCGTCGTATTTCTCTGACACTTTCGCGAAATAAAAAAGTGTGACCAAAATGCGTCACAGATAAACAAATAAAAATGGTGACATAATGAAATAAATAAATGCATTTTTCAACAGGGTGCTTTACATAACTGAAGTCGTACTCGCATCAAAACAGGCCCACCAGCCTCACTAAATATTTATCTAGCCATCTCGACAGATAGTGGCTTTACAAAGCATAATCTTCCTTTAATTTTTATTTCATATTATTCACCTGAAAATAATGACATAAAAATGCCCTTCGCACGTTCTCTTCCTCGCAAACCGAACACACACGTCAAATAAAGTTAAACAATGATATTTTCTAATTCAACTGCGATATTTCGGCACCATAATTACCGTATGTTGCCTGGACGAAAATTTACTTGACAGTTCCACATTTTGGAATACCATTAATTTGACTGCTAATCTATCTCCACTTGGAGATGGCGTTATATAGCCACCTCTGGTCAAAACTACCTTGTCTCGACAACTCTACAATGCTAGTCTGAACGACGTGCGGTCTCGTAAAATTCACTGGAAACAATGCGGCAATTACAAATGGCGCGGCGTGTTTTTATAAAATTTTCTCCCACTACCATGCCATCCGCATTTACCAACAAAAGTTTACTGACTCTGTTTTCACCTGAATTATAGCTTAGTTGCTTAGTTTAGTAGCAGTGTTGATGATAAGCATTAAGGGTTTCTGTTAACCAATCGAGTCGTTAAATTAACTCATAAGCTAGGCACTATATTTTGGCCGATGTAACAGAGTTTGAACAAACGAGATGGTTTTTCGACAATTTTCCTTCTGGGGCTATTTAGCGGCCTGAAGTCTTTACCACCAACAACTGAATTATTTCACTTACGATTTCCTGACTTTCACCACGGTGGTTTCGTCGCCAGTTCGTCTTAAAATGGACTTTTAACAACAAAAAAATTCCGCCAAATTACTTCGTATCCCTGCACATTCTACATGTGTGGGTGCCGTAATTTCTGTAGCGTAAGAATGAAAATCACCCCTCCTGTCTTTCACGTGCCGTCTCTGGTCAGACATAAAAATGCAAATAGGGCTCAACATGACCAAAATTTATATGGGGTCTCATGTAATGAATTTAGGACTCTGGTTCTTTATGACTCAAAGATCGTGGGTTCAGTACCAAACTTCCCTCCGAAAAGGGAAGGGAACCGGGATAAACCCCGGTAATATAAGGAGTCTACATGACGCGTGTGTATATCACGAAAACCAGACGTAGACTGCAAAATGACTACTCCAACAGCGCTCAAGGGCATCCATACTCTCGTTAGCAATAGGGAGAGAGAGGGGGAATAAACCAATCAGGTACGTTCCACAACATAGGGATAAACAGGGAAAGATCTGTATAGCTCTGCTAACATAATA
Organism: Anabrus simplex; assembly: GCF_040414725.1. Lineage (NCBI taxonomy): Eukaryota > Metazoa > Arthropoda > Insecta > Orthoptera > Tettigoniidae > Anabrus > Anabrus simplex. The sequence goes on along the minus strand of NC_090272.1, from coordinate 80,434,672 downwards.
AGGTGGACACGACTTGCTGTAATTCCAATTTAAAAATACCGTCACAATCTTATAACCATGATAATTAGACTCGGTAATGAAGAAATGATTTTATGATTCACTGATTACTAATATCTTGGAACTTGAAAACAGGTGCAATGAGTATGGTATGAATATTAGCCTTTCGAAATCTAAATTGATGTCAGTAGGTAACAATTCCAAGAGGAATGAATGTCACGCGGGGAATACAAAGCTGGAACAGGTAGATAATTTCAAGTAAATAGGATGTTTGTTCTCCTAGGATGGTACTGTAGTAAGTGAGATTGAATCATGGTGCAGTAAAGCTAATGCAAGTAGCTCGCAGTTGCGACCAACAGTGTTTTCTAAGAAGGAAGTTAGGTCTCGAACTATCTTTACGTCTGTCTGGTTTTAGACCAAATTTGATTTACGCGAGTGAATGCTGGGTGAACTCAGGATATCTTATTTATAAGCCAGAAGTAACAGACATGAAAGTAGCGGGAATGATTGATGGTTCAAACAGGTGTGAAGAATGGCAGGATGGTACTCGGAATGAGGAAATAAAGGCTAAGGAATAAACTCGGTGGATGAATCTGTACGCATAAGCCGGCTTCGGTGGTGGTGTCATATGAGGAGAGTGGAGGAGGATAGTTCACCTAAGAGAATAATGGACTCTGTTATGGAGGGTAAGAGGGGTAAAGGGACACCAAGACGGCGATGATTAGACTTAGTTTCCAACTATTTAAATATAAGAGGTGCAGAACTAAACAGGGTCACAGATCTAGTTACAATTAGAGGTTTGTGACGGTGAGTAGCAAATTCACAGAGGCTTTCATAGCGGACGCTGAAAGGCATAACAGTCTATAATGAAGATGCATGTATGTAGATGATTACCTGTCATGAAAATACCTTAAGTGCCTATTACCTATACGCCCGAGAGCGAGTCCATGCACATATATATTGTAATGTAGCAGGCGTAGAAATTTTAGTTTTAATACCAGATATTTTCATTACTGTTCTGCCACGGAAAGCACTGGGATGGGTACAATACTTATACACCGGGCAAGGTGGCCGTGCGGTTAGGGGTGTGCTGCTGTGGGCTTGCATCTGGGAGATAGTGAGTTCGAATTCCACTGCCGGCAGCCCTGAAGATTGTTTTCAGTGGTTTCCCATTTTCAAACAAGGCAAATGATGGGGCTGTACCTTAATTGGCCACGGCCGCTTCCTTCCCACTCCTAGGCCTTTCCTATCGCTTCGTCGCCATAAGACCTATCTGTGTCGGTGCGACGTAAAGCCAATTGTAATGAAAACAATACATATATACATACATCCATCCATCCATACATACATGCATACGTGGAGACGGGCAGAAATCAAACGGTGGTCTCTAATGTATTTATGCGGCATGGCACGGTTTAGTGAAAAGAGTGGGTATATTCATAATGTAGAGACGGAAGGCAAGTTCTATTTAAGGATAAAATAGAAGTTACCTTAATGGATATGCATAATATCTGGACTAAACCTGGAATTAGACCCTGTTCAGGTTTGGTACATGATAACAAATTCATGTATCTTGCAAAGTTCTATAGAATTACTACGCACAGCGTTAATGAAAGTTGTTTTACATCACCCAGTTTTCTGAATAATTCAAAGGTTACGTTTAAACCGAGCGTACACAGTTGTTTCCTAACTAATTCATATAATGATTTATGCATGAGTGTGATGATGCTCATTTAGAGCTGAAATTTTCCCTTGGGTACCTCCACTGCGAGAGAGTTTCAGGTATTAAGTGGACAGCCGTCAGTTGATTACTGTTCCTCATTTCGGAATTAGTCGCTAATGACATGTTGACGTCAGTGGGGCACGTGATTAATACACTGGCTCAACAACTCGCTTTCCACCTTGACGAGAGATTCGAACCTTGGTCAATGTGTACTGCTACGAGGGAAACTTGGCCTTTAATATCCCTGTCTTAACACAAAATAAATCAACGTACCCTCAGAAAACGCGAAAATAAACTGATGTTAATAATAATAATAATAATAATAATAATAATAATAATAATAATAATAATAATAATAATAATAATAATAATAATAATAATACCCATCTCCCATAATCTCGTAAACCATAGATCCGGGAAAGGGTATTGTTTATTATAATCTTCATTTCCTATCCCATCTGTGTCGGTGCACGTAAAGCAAGTAGCAAAAAAAAACTGAATATTCTATTGTACCGTACCCAAGGGTGAATACCCTCTAGGACGATGCCTCCATTCCTGTATGAACATCCGACTAACTCAGGGGTGGGCAGAGTGTGGGTTAGTTGTCGGTTGGGTCAGGATAAAAAGTCGAAGTTCTACTCTAAAATATCAATCAATGACAGGAAATGGAGGTATAACACGAATGAGAAACAATCATAGGGGGTAAGATGGATTTATTGATAAATATCCCCGATCATATTACGAGAAAACAATTAAATTAAGGAATAATAATATGTCAAAATGAACTCAAAATATAGAAAATAAATGGAAATTAAAACGTTACCTGAATGATAATACAAAATTTGAAATCAAAATCAAATTCAACAAAGAACACTTATATACATCAAGACTGAGCTTCTTCTTATAGTCCAATGTTTATATTGTATGGCAACAACTGTACGCAAACACTGACATGTGGTATTTCCGTATGGAGTTACACACTATCGCATCACAACGAAACGGTTTCCAAAGTTAAGTTAAATCAGAGAGTCGCCGAAATGTTACCGTTAAATAAAAGTTACATTATAAAGAAAAGTTACGACGAAAAGAAAAATAATTAAGACGCAATGGACGCTATATATGTTATGCAAAATACTAGGGGCATATCCTATACTATATTTACAACAATTCAAATAATCAAACAAAACACATCTATATGCATCGGATATCGAGTAAAATCTTAAATGCTACACAGATTCTAATGTGAAACCCGGTTCACTACAAAAGATCTAGACAGAACTAGATAAACCACCAATACTTCAGCACTCGGGCTGTTCCCTCTAAAACAACGAGACAAGGTATACAACCACAAATAACAATGTAAAACATCATCCTGCAAGGGAAAAACATATAAATAACCCTTGATATCATGAAGAAAGCAATGGGCAACATTGCCTCCTTCTGCTGCATTTGAGCGCTCAACAGCGCGGTCATCCGTCATGTTCAGCACTCGGGCTGTTCCCTTTAAAACAACGAGACAAGGTATACAACCACAAATAACAATGTAAAACATCATCCTGTAAGGGAAAAACATATAAATAACCCTTGATATCATGAAGAAAGCAATGGGCAACATTGCCTCCTTCTGCTGCATTTGAGCGCTCAACAGCGCGGTCATCCATCATGTACTGTACTTCCGGGTAGATTACGAGCTGAAAAGAAATGTTGAACTCAACACTATGTTAAAGTTTGGATTCTGTCTCCCGAGGCTGCCACAAGGGAATATCGTCTCATTCACGCCTACAGATAAACACAGGCCAGAAATCAGCTTACCATTAGATAACGTCTTTCGTCGACTACACGGAAACTCACGTATATTTATTCCTTCTTAGCATCCTTGTGCCATTTATCAACATCAGACTCAATAGTCTGGAATTAATACTGTCCATTCTGATCACAATATACACTCAGAAGACACTTGGCAGGCACACACATCTGCACAATATTCTTTCTCTTGTCAGGCATACAATCAGCCTGCACCAATACATTATAATTCAGCATGCAATCTTTATCTCTTATTTCTCATAAATCCCATTGGCTTTCCATATTATGAGACTCATTTCGTGTCCATTGCAAACCATCAGGCAAAACAGAATCCAACTTAACTTCAAAGATCTTATTTTAACAACGACGTTCTGCAGCTCCTTCAGTCAGCTTCCGTAAAATCATGCATCATGCAAAATAGCTATACCTGTCTCTCTGAATAACCGAAATAAAATGAAATAATACGTATTTAACGTTGTATAAAGATGAACCTGTCAATCTAGCCCTTCTAGCACATATATCAGGAAAACTCGGAATATCCTACACTAAGTAACATGCGTAAATAAACAACAACTAATCCTATCAATCCCTCATTTTCCCAATCATCTAATCATAAAGCAAAATGAAAATAAAATAAACATGCATTATTCTCGTATCCGAATCTATCATAGTAACAAACTTAAACAAACACATGCCGTCAGGCTTACTTTACATGAAAATTAAAAATCCTATCTACACTGCCCTAGTACCTTAACATAATTTACATATCATGCCATAAATAACACATGCGTCTTAACTGAATTCCATCCGACGACTCTCGAGATACCAGGATAGCAGCTTACATCCCCGCTGATTGAGGGATTTACTCCATGTTAATCACAGCATTAAGAAGTGGGAATGCACTTCCTTCTTCTGCATACATAGCCATCATCTTGCTGGAAAATAATTCACTGGAACACAGAAGACTTTGGTTGACAATATCTTCGCTGTTCAATGCTACGAGCCGAAATACCCTTTCTCTTTACAAGATCAGCTAAACACACTGATACGTTTATAATACACACTTCACTTAAAGGGTGAGAATACAGTTTGAAAAGCAGCACACGGTTCGCTACGGAAGTTCCTCGCGAAACGCGCCCGTTGCGAAGTAGTGAAACAATAGCACGTCTCCTCTACACTTGCTACACAGTGGTCACTAAACACCGTCTTTATATATTGAAAGTAAACTCTGCCAAAATATACTCTTCCATTTACTCAAGAACAGTAAAATCTTCCAACTGCACAATTTAAATATTATTTAGAACCAGTTACTGTTACTAGAATAACACTACGTTAATCACGATCACCAATCAGAGTTTGTGCTTCCGCACTATCCAAGCATTTAACACAGAGTGACGCTCTCCAGAGCTTGGGTTACTGGGGAGGCTTCGGTGACGCTATTTCAATACTGGGGTTCCCGGGTGACTGAACCAACCACCAATCAGAAAATTCGTCGTATATGATGACACAATATTTATTGTGATATATTTACAAAACACAGTTCAAACACTAGGAAATCTCTTCCACCAATTTTTATATTACATTTCCAAATATATCTGACTTCTGAAACTGTGGAAAACCGATTACCGACAGAAACTGACTTTAGCAACTGAGCACGATGGTCATTCTGGAATTAAGATTTGGCGCGATGTGGCCTCCATGTTTGCCAAGTCCTTAAGTTCCCATTGGCTGAAATATCTTGCTTGGTCAGCATCTAATACACGTGTCGATCCTTGCTAACGCTTGGTTACTCCACCCTTTCTCACGGTCATACGGAAATATGAAGCAATGTCCAGCGACTTACTGTCTTGCTCAACATCCAGTATCAACTATTTTGGGATACGATACTTTAACATATTAGGCTGTAACTTGTATGAATAAATTTTACATATTGGGTCAAATAATACTCTAATTATTATTATGGGCCGGCAGGATACGGCTCACTATAGCATAATTGAGAAACGTTCAGTAAAAACACAAATAAAGAATACAGTGTCCGGATAACGTAATGAATCAAAATTTAACATTTGTGATTTAGAAACTGAACAGAGAAATGCTGACTGATAGGAGTGTTAGAAATATTATTATAAGAAATGAAACTTCTCCGACATGCTATCGAGGTTCATCAGATACCCCGGAAACATGATCCCCAAGGAGATCTCCAAACTAGTCATCCTCAGTCCCTCCATATCATGTCTGACTCCTGAAATGAACATTAATATAGACTATTGAGAGAAAAGCAAAACACATGCAGACTAATAGAACTACTGTAATGAATCTACGTTACAAACGGCTCTAGACTTCAACGGAGTTATATTGTTTAGGTTGCCTTATGCATAATTCTGTTACTAACTAGCATTTATCACTTAATTTCCTTCCACCAGTTTGCTATTCCACATTTCCCTAAATATTATGAATAATTTAGTAATTCATTCCTGGTGCACCCACTCTCTTTTGAATAACTTTACAATCGTATACAGCTGAATTTCTTTATTAATTTTTCTTATTTCCTCCTCATCTATAAATCTTATTTCCTTGTCTCTAAATAATCTTCTATAAGGAGTGCCCAACCCATTTCTTCAGAATATAGTAAACGTTCATTTTCATCTCTATTTTTTCCGCATGCTTCATATTTGTATACCCCCATTAACCACCACAGTATACCCTCAATTCCCTATTTGTTATAATAATCTATATCTATCCTCATTCTCCCAATTACATTACAAAATTCCTGTAGCGACCACTTATTTTTACACCGTGAAGCAATGTGTTGCTCTTCAATATTATTAACTCTTAGAGCTTTTTTTTTGTTTTTTTGTTATTGGCTTTACGTCGCGCCGACACAGATAGGTCTTATGGCGACGATGGGCAGGAAACGGCTAGGACTGGGAAGGAAGCGGCCGTGGCCTTAATTAAGGTACCGCCCCAGGATATGCCTAGTGTGGAAATGGGAAACCATGGAAAACCATCTTCAGGGCTGCCTACAGTTCGAACCCACTATCTCCCGAATACTGGATACTGGCTGCACTTAAGCGACTGCAGCTATCGAGCTCGGTTTTTAACATATTATTGGATGCTCTGTACAGTCCATTTCTCAGTAGTATCCCATTCCTACCGTTTCCAAAATGTTCTGTACCCCATCCACCCACTATCCTTGGTTCTGATATTCCATGTGGTGTTGGTAGGATGTCTGTAACACTTCGCCATCTCATCCCAACTTCAGTCTCAACCAATACTTTATTATCTTTTTAACAATATCTGCCTGCAGACATACTGTATATCATCGCACATCATTCTCACTCCAAAGTTTTCTGTACAACTTGCTAGTCCCATAATTATTTTAGCAAATCCACTCGTAATTACATCAAGAGAATAAACTTTTCCTTTAACTCACCAGATCTCTGCTTCGGACAACACCCTAGATTTAATTAATACGTCAAATATATTTTTGTACACTGAGCTGAGTGTTATTGTAGTAGTATGTGAGTTGTAAGGATGTTGGAGACACTACAAACCCCCAGTCTCCGAGCCAGAACTATTAAATATTTTAAGATTAAGATCTCCGACCGGGCCGGGAATGCAACCCGGGGTCCTTCGAACGGAAGGCGACTACGTTAACCATTCAGCCAATGAGCCGGACCAATAATAATAATAACATAATAATAATAATGTCAGATAGTGAAACGAAATTGAAATCAGCAGATCATTCCGAATATTGGTAAAGTGTATGTGCCAATATTGCTCACTAATTTAAATAAAAGCAAGGTGTAGCAGAGTTAGTCTGCCTCCGTGGTGTAGTGGTTAGAGTAATTAGCTGCCACCTCCGGAGGCCCAGGTTCGATTCCCGGCTCTGCCACAAAATTTGAAAAGTGGTACGAGGGCTGGAACGGGGTCCATACAGCCTCGGGAGGTCAACTGAGTAGCGGTAGGTTCGATTCCCACCTCAGCCATCCTGAAAGTGGTTTTCTGTGGTTTCCCACTTCTCCTCCAGGCAAATGCACCTAACTTAAGGCCACGGCCGCCTCCTGCCCTCTTCCTAGTCTATCGCTTCCAATCTTCCCATCCCCCCCCCTCAAGCCCCCTGTTCAGCATAGCAGGTGAGGTCGCCTGGGCGATGTACTGGTCATCCTCCCCAGTTGTATTCCCCGACCCAGAGTCTGAAGCTCGAGTACATTGCCTTGAGGTGGTAGAGGTGGGATCCCTCACTGAGTCCGAGGGAAAAGCCAACCTTGGAGTGTAAACCGATTAAGAAAAAGAAGAAATTAATTCTAGTTCAAAACTGTCTTTACCTTGCTCCATCTTGTTGCCGACTTTGCCGGACGGCAGTGAATTTCGGGTGAATTCAGGATATTTTATCCATAAGTTGAAAGTAAAAGACTTGAAGACAGTGAGATTGATTTCTAGTAAAAACAGATGGTGTAGCGTGAAATCTAAAAGAGGAGTGGCTTAAGGAAGGGAAAGAATGACCAATGTCTGTGTTATGGTGTCTGATTAATAATTGCAAGCACACACATGTCTTCACAAGTATTACATTTATCTAAGTCTAATTCGTCGCTGTTCGGGCAAAAAGTCATATCGCACATTGCTCTTCCTTTCATTATTTCTCCTAAAACTGGTCACGCCTCCCAGCCACATATGGATATGTAGTCCATCAGAACAAAATTCGTTGTGTTAAATTTCGCATGCGGACGTGAAAAGGAATATAAACCATAAGTGGGTGTCCGTAAGTAAGTCATGCAAACATAAATTCCCAGAGTGCGGCACGGTAACGTTAATTTTCCTTTACACGTAAGCTTAGGAAAATGGAGACAACGAATATTGTTCTGATGGACTAAGTATTCATATGTATTCATATGTGGCTGGGAGGAGTGATCAGTCTTAAAGAAAACAATTGATATGAAGAGCATTCAGATATATGACATTTTGCCCGAACAGCGACGAATTTTAAGTGATATATTGCAGAGAAAATGAATTAAATCCAGATCCTGTTTCCATTTTCAACCGGGTCAGGAATCGAAAGAATGAAGCCCCCATCTAGTACCGAGGATAGGATTTGTGTGACGTGCCGAAGCCTGTCGCACTCCTCAAGAGCAATGTTTAATGACTGACAAATAATAATAATAATAATAATAATAATAATAATAATAATAATATGGCCTCAGCTGCCGTGTGCAGACATTTCGAAGTGACGCCATCTGGCTGTCTGCTCGTCAATTTCGACGTTCCGTTTTACTCTAGGTCCGCTAGATGGCAGACAGAGTAAACCGGATCTCTCTTGGGCGTCTATGGCTGAGATTTAATTAATTTTGTCGGGTAAATACCAAATGTATCACCAGAGATCTTTTACATGCCGACATCGTACGACATGGAGTGTCGAATGGACTTTTTTCCGCCCTTCAAAAATCCGACTACCTCTGCGGGGTTTGAACCCGCTATCTTGGGATTCGAAGGCCGACACTCTACCACGGATCCACAGAGGAAGCTATGAATGACAGATGAAATGAAATGATAACGGAGAGTGTTGCTGGGATGAAATATGACAGGGAAGACCAGGGTACCCGGAGAAAAACTGCCTCTCCTCCGCTTTGTCCAGGAAAAATCTCACATGGAGTGACCGGGATTTGAACCACGGAATCTAGCGGTGAGAGGGTGGTGCGCTGCCGTTTGAGCCACGGAGGCTAGTGGAGAAGCGTAGTCCACAATTAAAAGTATCATCCGAGGGTTACCCAGAACTTTATTAAGGTTTACGAAGCAGAGTCTAACTCCAAAACAAAGGTGTGCAGATGCTGGAGGGATCCGTGGATGGGACAATGAAAGAATCAAGATTTAATTGAACCAATAGAGTACCGTCCGCCTCTGTAGTGTAGTGGTTAGTGTGATTAGCTGCCACCCCCGGAGGCCCGGGTTCGATTCCCGGCTCTGCCACGAAATTTGAAAAGTGGTACGAGGGCTGGAACGGGGTCCACTCAGCCTCGGGAGGTCAACTGACTAGGGGTGGGTTCTATCCCCACCTCAGCAATGCTGGAAGTGGTTTTCCGTGGTTTCCCATTTCTTCTCCAGGCAAATGCCGGGATGGTACCTAACTTAAGGCCACGGCCGCTTCCTTTCCTCTTCCTTGACTATCCCTTCCAATCTTCCTATCCCCCCCCAAGGCCCCTGTTCAGCATAGCAAGTGAGGCCACCTGGGCTAGGTACTGGTCATCCTCCCCAGTTGTATCCCCAGACCCAATGTCTCACGCTCCAGGACACTGACCTTGAAGCGGTAGAGGTGGGAGCCCTCGCTGAGTCCGAGGGAAAAACCAACCCTGGAGAGTAAGGAGATTAAGAATGAAAGAAAGAAAGAAAGAAAGAAAGAAGAGTACCAGGGATTACGAGGAAGTGACCAAAAGTAAACATAGGTTCGGGAACAGCTAGCTTTAAAGTCACAGAACATAAAATATAGCGCTGCCAAAATAATATCTTATGAGAAGTCAGTTCTTGTAACAACTTTATTACAAGAAAATAATCATAAAATTCCCTCTTTCTCGCCGATCTGTAGAAAAACAAGGGCAAAATTTTAAAAGTTAGAATTTTTAATGTATTCAAGAGAATTACGACAGAGATCTCTTGAAAAATCGGTTAAATCAAGTCCACACAAGTTTGAAACGTTCCATGTGTTCGTAAGTCACACAGGGCACTTACAAACTAACCAAAACCGACTGCACATAACTAGGTCACACACAAAAATGAAGTTCGAAGAAGTCGTGCTATACTAAAATAAAATGAATTATTTTCAATGTTCGAAAATTTCACTCGGGTTACTCATTTAATCCAAAACCATTCATCATTCAATTATTATTAAAATCTGGTGTCACTAATACGGCAATAGATAGTAAAATGGACCAATCAGTTAAAAAAAAAGAATTGTCTGGGCTATAGTAACATGTTTTAAGAAGAATTTTAAATTTGTCAATGCTATTGATGTAATAATAATAATAATAATAATAATAATAATAATAATAATAATGTCAGATAGTGAACACGAAATTGAAACCAGCAGATCATTCCGAATATTGGTAAAGTGTATGTGGCAATATTGGTCACTAATTGAAATAAAAGCAAGGTGTCCAGTTCCTTTGTTCAATCACATTGCATTGGGGGAATAATAAAGACTTACGGAATGACTACTACTACTACTACTACTACTACTACTACTACTACTACTAATAATAATAATAATAATAACAAGAATAATAATAATAGTTCGCCTCTGTGGTGTAGTGGTTAATGTGATTAGCTGCCACCACTCCAGAGGTCCGCCACGAAATTTGAAAAGTGTACAAGGGCTGGAACGGGATCCACCTCAGCCTCGGAAGGTCAACCGAGTAGAGAGGAGTTCGATTCACGCCTCAGCCATCCTCGAAGTGGTATTCCGTAGTTTCCCCACTTCTCCTCCAAGCAAATGCTGGGATGGTACCTAACTTAAGGCCACGGCAACACCCTTCCCTTTTACTTGTCTATCCTTTCCAATCTCTTCCCCCCCCCACCACACACACAAGGCACCTATTCAGCTCCACACGTGAGGCCTGGTATAGGTACTGGTCCTCCTTTCCAGTTGTATCCATGACACAACAGTCTCATGCTCCAGGGCCTCGACGTTAAATGGATTAAGAAAGGAAGGAAGGAAAGAAAGAAAGAAAGAAAGAAAGAAAGAAAGAAATAATAATAATAATAATAATGGATTTGCATACCAATAACTACTTTTATAGTTTTCAGAGACGCCGTGGTGCCGGAATTTTTCCCCGTAGGAGTTCTTTTACGTGCCAGTAAATCTGCCGACAAGAGTCTGTCGTATTTGAGCACCTTGAAATAAAACCGGAATGAGCCAAGATAAAACCTGCTAAATTGGGGTCAGAAGGCCAGCGTCTCAACCGTCTGAGCCACTCAGCGCCGCACAGGAATTCTGACGGTGAAGGAACGTGATTATATAAATAAAGCTGAGGTGCAGAGTAGTTTAGGCTAACGATGGCCGCGCGGCTTTTCTGCAGTTTTATAGCTTAGACCGTCGGCTGTTCTGAGAATGGTTTTTGAGGGCTTCTGAATCTCCTCACTGAGATGAATTGCGGGAAAATTTCCTTTACACGTAAATGGCCGCTCTTTAAATTTCCGCAATATATCTCCTGGCCACAGAGTGGGCGTCACTCTCTAGGAGGCTTACTGTATCCTATCAGGGGACATTGGTCTATAGCCCATACCACCAAGATGACTGGTGCGAAGTTAGAGGGGATGCATATACTGGAGTGTCACAGGGTCGGCATGACCACATCCTCAGTTGTTTGCTCAGCTTTCATAACCGAGTTCTCTGCCTCTCTCATAAGATAGCTTCACACCTGATCCAGATGTCAGTCAAGAATGTAAATCCCGACCGGGAATCGAGCGCAGGAGATTTTAGGTAAGAGGCAGGTACGTTACCCCTACACTGAAAAATAAAACAGTAATATTAATGTTATCATTTAGACTTTCACGGCCCGTGTAATTAATTGTAAAAACACTCTACGCGTTTCGGAAGGAACTTTTGCCTTTCTTCATCAGGAGACAACAGAGAAATGAAACGACGCATTAAAGGTTGCTAGGAGAAAGCAACAAGGAACTTGAAATGGTGCCCTAAGATGTAAAAGGGACGCCATTTTAGCCCTATACTAGAGACAACGAATGGCAACAGCAAAGCATTACTCTCTAATGGTTCTGATAATAGGTAGCCATGATTCACTAAGGTTGTAACCTGTATCACGGTTGAAATTCTCTGCGTGTTTACGTATTTCAACCGTCTCCCTGATTATTCTTGGGCGATATTGCTTTATACGGGCAAGAACATCCACTACTTGGAACAAGAAACAAGACATCATGACCAGGTGATAAGGCATGATCAGCAACAGCTGATTTATCAGGTTGGTTGAGTCTGATCCATCTGGTATGTTATTTGATGCGAGTACACACCGTTCTCGAAGTCTGCCTAATATAATCCTTGTCATGAGTACAGGGAACTCTGTAGATACCAGGTTGTTGCAATTTAGGCAAACTATCCTTAGTTGGTCGCAGGAGTTGCCTAATCTTAATTGATGTTCCAAAAACAGTTCGTACATGGTACCTACGTAAGATTTTAGCTATACAATCCGTCGTGTTATGTATGTAAGGTAGGTAAGCAGATCCTTCTTACATCTTTTTCCTTAACACACGTCCGATTATGTGTCGATTTCAGAACCCTTGAGATCAAAGCTCTGCTGTAACCGTTGCTCTCAAACTTGGTTCTAAAGGCGTTAATTTCCTTTTGTATAAAGCAATATGGCCTAAGAATTGTCAGGAAGGCGGTTGAGATACGTAAGCACCCAGATAATTTCAACCGCGATACAGATTACAATGTCAGTGAATCATGGCTAACTATTATCAGAACCATTAGAGAGTAATGCTTTACTGTTGCCATTGGTTGTCTCTAGTATAGGGCTAAAATGGCGTCCCTTTTACATCTTAGGGCACCAATTCAAGTTTTCTGTTGCTTTCTCCCAGCAACCTTTAATGCGACGTTTCATTTCTATGTTGTCTCCTGATGAAGAAAGGCAAAGTTCCTTTTTTGAAACGCGTAGAGTGTGTTTACAATTAATTACACAGCATAAGCCCAAAATATATACCTCAAGAATAGTAATATTAATGGTTCACCTCCGTGGTGTAGTGGTTAGTGTTATTAACTGCCATCCACGGAGGCCCGAGTTCGATTCACAGCTCTGTCACGAAATTTGAAAAGTGGCACGAGGGATGGAACGGGGTCCACTCGGCCTCGGGAGGTCAACCGAGCAGAGCAGGGATTCTATTCCCACCTCAGCCGTCCTCGAAGTGCTTTTCCGTAGTTTCCCGCTTGTCCTCCAGGCCGGGATGGTACCTAACTTATTGCCACGGCTGCTTCTTATCCTCTTCCCTCTTCCCTCTTCCTTGTCTATCCCTTCCAGTCTTCTCATTTTATCATAAGGCTCCTGACCACCCTAGCAAGTGAGACAGCCGGGGAGAGGTACTGGTCCTCCTTCCCAGTACTATATCCCCGACCGAAAATCTCACGCTCCAGAATACTGCTCCTGAGGTGCTAGATGTGGGATCTCTCGCTGAGTCCGAGAGAAAAACCAACCCTGCAGGGTGAACGTATTAAGAAAGAAAGAAAGAAAGAAAGAAAGAAAGAAAGAAAGTAGAGTACATATAAATCCCCATCATCTTATCATACTCGTCCTCATAACGACACCAGCAAATAAGGCAGCATTTCCCTGAAGCACCATATCATCTTTAACTATCCGACTGCCTCTTACGTGATTCTACAAGCGCTGGGTACACAAAATATCCAACTTTCAATTAAAGTGCCTAGATAACAAATGTGCACTCCCACTCCTTGTTGAACTTGCTGTTTCAATACTCTCTCCTGCGGCTGTCCCTTGGGGTGACATCAGTCTCCGTCTCAGTGAGTGCGGTGACTTATATTCCAAACAGTTACACGGGGAACGAATGAAGGTGCCCTTAACGAAAATATACTTTATTGTCTGTACTGTTGCACCATTTTTTCTTGTTTCGGTGCTAGGATTGCAAATTTAAACTCATTATTGGAATAATAATAATAATAATAATAATAATAATAATAATAATAATAATAATAATAATAATAATAATAATAATAATAATAATAATAATAATAATAATGTTATCGTAAGTTATGATCTTCATTTCCGTGTTGATGTTTAACCAATAACGTAGAGTTTGAGGGATGTTCCACCATTCAACACATTACAACAATTTATTCAATTATAAGAAGACTGGTTTCGACTCCATGGAATCATCATCAGTTCTTGGTGAAAATTAAATTAAGGGGAAACTGATAACAATCATCATAATGAAAAATCCATGCACCTATAGGCGGTTGCTTGGAAATACATCATTGAGTTGATAGATATTACCTAGAAATGTAACATACACTTGGCAAGGAGAACTTGGAGCTTAGAAAGTTCCCAGTTTTGGCTCTAACAGTCTTGTGTTCATAGAACACGGAACACTGGGAACACTTGTATTGTTCGATAACACACTCTTTCAAATGAAAACACTTATAACCATATGAAATATTGGCGTTACAAGAACGTTTATGGGTTTGACTGTCCTGCTTCCTCTGACTAAACTAGTGAAATAAACATACATTGAATGTTAAAGATAAACTACTTGGTATTTAAAGTTCAGGTTTTTTGTTTCAAAAATTGTCATGTGTTCGTGGCACACAGAATAGAATTGCTGGTCCTGCTTCTGTCTACTGGAAACTAATGTATTAACGCAGCTGAAATTAATTAAGGAAATTAAGTGTTCCGTGTACATGAACGCGCGACAGTTTAGACTAGATCTATGCCTTTATACATTTTGCTTCATTGTGTATTTCATCTAATCTTTTTCAGACAAAAACAGGACTGTCAAATCCAAGAATGCTCTTAGAGAACCAAATATTCAACACCATTATAAGTGTCCTTATTGTGTTTTGTATATATTTTCTATCCAGTACGTGTAATTCCAGTGTTCCGTGTTCTATGAACACAAGACTGTTAGAGCCAGAACTGGGAAGTTTCTAAGCTCCAAGTTCTCCTTGCCAAGTGTATGTTACATTTCTAGGTAATATCTATCAACTCAATGATGTATTTCCAAGCAACCACCTATAGGTGCATGTATTTTTCATTATGATGATTGTTATCAGTTTCCCCTTAATTTAATTTTCACCAAGAACTGATGATGATTCCAAGCAGTCGAAACCGGTCTTCTTATAATTGTTGAAATGTGTTGAATGGTGGAACATCCCTCAAACTCTACATTATTAATAATAAAGTTGTTATTATATATTTTACCGGACGAGTTATCCGTGCGGTTAGGGGCGCGCAGTTGTGAGCTTGCATCCGTGAGATAGTGGGTTCGAACCCCACGGTCGGCAGCCCTGAAGATGGTTGTCCGTGGTTTCCCATTCTTTTGCTAGTTGCTTTACGTCGCACTGACACAGATAGGTCTAATGGCGACAAGGGGACAGGGAAGGGCTAGGAGTGGGAAGGAAGCGGCCGTGGCCTTAATTAAGGTACAGCACCAGCATTTGCCTGGTGTGGAAATGGGAAACTACGGAAAACCATCTTCAGGGCTGCCGACGGTGGGGTTCGGACCTCCCATCTCCCGAATACTGGATACTGGCCACACTTAAGCGACTGCAGCTATCGAGATCGTTTCCCATTTTCACACCAAGCAAATGCTGGGGCTGTACGTTAATTAAGGCCACGGCCACTTCCTTCCCACTTCTAGGCCTATCCCATCTTCGCCATGAAACCTACCTGTGTCGGTGCGACGTAAAACTAATAGCAAAAAAAATAGTTAATATATTTACGTCTCATTAACTACTTCTTCGGTTTTCGGAGACGGCGAGGTGCCGGAATTTTGTCCTGCAGGAGTTATTTTACGTGGCAGTAAACCTATCAACATGACGCTGACGTATTTGAGCGACTTCAAATACCACCGGACTGAGCCAGTGTCGAACGTATCAAGTTGGGCTCAGAATGCCGGCGGTCTACCGTCTGAGCTACTCAGTCTCGAGGTCTCATTTTACGTCAGCTTTATATAATGGCGGATTTTAGTTTGCTCTTGTGTTCAGTAACTGTAGGTCAAGGTTGCTCTGGTGTTCTTTGATCACTGTGGTTAGAGGACAGTAGAGTGAGCAGCGGACGCATCAGTCTAATGTATATCAGAACGTTGTACAAAGCCTTGATGGGAACTGTACGGTAGTAAACGGTAGTGTGAGTTAGCTCTTCAAAAGACAATATATACATATGCTGGTTGTTATCGAAAAGACCATTTTAAACAAAAAGGAAGTCGGTGTGGCTGTTTTAGTGACGTGGCCGTGGGTATTTTGGTGAATACGTACTGTATGTGTTAGTGGGCCTTTCCATAAAGTTATAAAGTGAGTTATAATTTTTATATGTCACAGAACCGGGTTCGATTCCAGGCTCTGTCACGACATTTGAAAACTGGTACGAGGACTGGAACAGGGTCCACTCAGCCTCGGAAGGTCAGCTGAGTAGATGGGGTTCGATTGTCACCTCAGCCATCCTCGAAATGACTTTCTGTGGTTTCCCGCTTCTTCTCCAGGCAAATGCCGTGATGGTACCTAACGTTAGGCCACGGCCGCTTCCCTCTTCCTTCTCTATCTCTTTCAATCTGTCCACCCACACGAGACCCCTGTTCAGCATAGCAGATTAGGCCGCCTGGACGAGGTACTGGTACTCCTCCACAGTTGTATCTCCGACGGAATATTTCAAGCTCCAGGACACTGCCCTTGATGCGTAGAGGTAGGATCCCTCGCCGAGTCCGAAGAAAAAAGCACCCCTGGATGTTAAAGTGATTAAATAATAATAATAATAATAATAATAATAATAATAATAATAATAATAATAATAATAATAATAATAATAATAATAATAATAATAATAATAATAATAATTGTACCGGGTGGTACACCTCCACGCCGCTAATTCAAATATTGCGCCAGTGGAAACTCCTCTACAGGAGAAAGCCTGAACTTTAACAAACTGAATTAACTCAACGGGTTTTCGGAAGATGTCACTACTGTAAATTTGGTAATTTTGAAGTGTTCTGAACTGTGTCTATTTTGATTTGTGTTTGTATGCTCCGTATCAAGAAGTTTGGACATTCTCTAACAGATGTCTCTACCAAAACTTTGATAACGCACTCTGGTGTAAATGAATGAACTTTCTTGAAGAAATTTAGCATTCATAAGTTTTGTTTTTACTAAATTTTGTTCTGTGGTTTGTGGGTTGGCAACAGTTATCCTTTCTTTCCGCCTGTTTTGAATTTAACCAATAACTAATTTTTGTAATTAATTTCTGACCAATAGTGTCTTTACTTCTCGATGGTGATGTGTAACTTTTAGCGACCCAATAAAATTGAGGGGGTGTGTCTACTCATTCTTGAAAGGTCTCGAATTCTCCACGAGGGTATAAAAACTGCTGATTTTCTTGTCTCGGTGCCACTTCAGTAACATCTTTCGCAGCGTGTGAATATGTAGCAGGGGGCGGGAAGCGCCTCTTTCTCCAAGCAGCAGTTCATCTACAAGGTAATGGCCTGTTAACATCTTCATTTCTTGCTAGCTCAGCAGTTTAACTCTCGAGGAGGGTTCGAAACCTTTAGTATGTAACCTACCCTTTTAAAATGTAAATTCTTTTCTGTCTATCTACAAATTACAAATCTGTAAAGCGGGGATAGAGAGTGCTTCACCCTCTCGAACTCCCCTTCATTTTGAATTTGAGGTGACTATGTTTTCGTAACCTTTTTTTCTCTTCCTTCTTAAGATCTTAAACTTATTTGCCGACTAGTCACCTCCATAGATTGGGATTAGCCCCTGTATCATCGGCCTAGCGCCACATAGGTTTTCAGACAAAACTTGGTGTAGGAGTGCAAGTTATCGCCTCCATTCTATTTTGCATTATGGGCCAGTAACTTAACCTGATGTTTTGTTTTCTTCATGTGAAGGCCCTGTAGGTTGGGTACAAGATACCCCTGTTTCACTGTATGTGTGCCTTGAGGCGGACATCGTTGACTTTTCGTCTATTAATTTTCTGTGGTGTAGTGGTTAGCGTTATTAGCTGCCACCCTCGGAGGCCTGGGTTCGATTCCCAGCTCTACCACGGAGTTTGAAAAGTAGTACGAGGGATGAAACGGGGTCCAGTCAGCCTCGGTAAGTCAACTGATTAGAGGTGATTTCGACTCCCTCCTCAACCATCCCAGAAGGGATTGTCCGTGCTTTCCCACTTCTCCTCCAGAAAAATACCGCGATGGTACCTAACTTAAGACCACGGGCGCTTCCTCCCCTCTTCCTTGTTTATCCCTCACAATCTTCCCATCCCCCCACAAGGCCCTTGTTGAGCATAGCAGGTGAGGTCGCCTGGGCGAGGTACTAGTCATCCTCCCCAGTTGTATCGCACGATCCAGAGTCTGAATCTCCAGGACACTGCATTTGAGGTGGTAGGTGTGGGATCCCTCACTGAGTCTAGGGGAAAACCAACCCTGGGGGGTAAATTGATAAAGAAGAACAATTTTCTGCCTGGTAAATGAATTGTTAAACGTCAATAGTTCTACACTCATTGCACAGCAAAGGGATCCTACGACTAGAGCGATGCTATAAAAATTCATAATCAATTGCAAGCGCCAGCTTTTTTTTCAGAAATGTTTCGTTACGCGTGGTTTGCCACGTTAAACCTTCAGTAATGTTAACGACGATTGCTGGGCTGAGTGGCTCAGACGGTTGAGGTTCGACCCTGCTCAAATACGTCAGCCTCGTGTCGATAGATTTATTGGCACGTAAGATAATTCCTAAATTTCGGCACCTCGGCGTCTCCAAAAACCGTAAAGGAAGTTAGTGGGACGTAAAACAAATAACATCATTATTACTTAATGTTAACGACGTTTCTTTCCTGAGTGAAATTGTTTGTTTGTTTGTTTGTTTCTTTCTTTCTTTCTTTCTTTCTTTCTTTCTTTCTTTCCTTTTTTCTTTCTTTCTTTAATACGTTTACCGTCCCACCTCTACTACCAGCTGCAGTACCACTTTTCAAATTTCGTGGCAGACTTCGGAATCGTACCCAGACCTCCGGGTGTGGCAGCTAATCACACTAACCACTACAGAGGCGGGATAAGATAAATTCGTGCAGTACGCTTTAAAAGGCACGTACAGCTTATCGGAAACTTCGACCGTCATTTTCTTGGAAACGGTCGATTGACTACGGAAAAATCGAACCATGTACTCGCTTATTTCGGACCCCCTTTCGCTGAGGAAAGTTTCTGAGAAATTGGGTTGTTATACTCGGCGGGTTCTCCTCGTGAGTGTGATTCGGGCCCGTAATTCTGAGCTTAGAATGCAAGAGAGACGGTCAATTGCGCCACGCAGGAGGTTAGGGTCTTGGATTTGAGGGTCTAAGTTTGTTTTAACTTTCTACCTCCAAATTCTACCACAATGAAAGCTGAATGCCTGTTAAAATGAAATATTCAATGTCGTAGATGATATTCCTCAATATTAGATCGTCTCCCAGCCTACCGCAGCGCAGAGCCGAGATGTTAACCGAATGATTAACTCGACTCGTTCGCGCGCTGTCGAATTTAATTTTCACTTTCACTAGCTTCTTCACCGACGTGGATCAGAGCAGAGATGGCTGCAGAAATGAGCAGAGAACTGGAGGCAGCTCTACTACATTACACAGGGAAGGGATTTTTAGACACTAATTGCTCAGAATTCAAACGTATTTGAACAAGGCGCACGTGACATCTACCCGCTTTACAGTGATGTAGGTACAGAACGCTAAGGTAAGCTACGCTATGCAAAGCAAATCCAAGCTATGTTGTGCCACAGCTTACGTGATTAGATTAGTAATAAGGCCTTCGTATGGAAGCGTACACAGCGCGAAATACTTTCTAGTTCCAGACTCGCCGCTAGACTTCTTGTTAGCCCTCTTCAGTGTAACACTGACGTATATGGGAATTGTGAAGCAAAAAGTGAAGTTAGTGAGTTTAATTATATAAAATATTCATTTGTATATTTAGCTTGTGATAAGTATATAGTTTCTATATAATCACAAGTTTAAGATATACAACTTGTGATAATAGAGTCCAGTGAATAGTCCTGTACGATCAACATAAATGAACAATGCACGACAGTGACCTTACTGCCTTTCAAAATAGTCCCCTCCCATAACTATGCACTGCTGAGATCGGCGATACAAGTTCTGGAAACTTTGCAAGAAGGCTTCCTCTGAGATGGTGTTCAAAAGCCTCGTCACGTTTCGTTGGATGTCAGGAATATCGTCAAATCTCCTTTCAAAGCGAGTTTGAGTCGAGAGAATAGGAAGAAGTCTGGAGGATTGAGATCTGGCGAGTATGGGGGATGTTGAAGTTGCACCACGCCCTTCTTGGCCATGAACTGTTTGACGATATTGGCTGTGTGAGGGCGAGCGTTGTCATGAACCTTGTTGTGCGTACTGGGGTCGTACCCTGTGTAGACGTTTCATGAAACGGGTAAAAAATTTAAATGTACCGTGCAGCATTCAACGTCGTTCCCTCAGGCAGAAATTCCTTGTGGATAATGCCTTGACTATAGAAAAAGGTAATGAGCATCGTTTTGATGCGTGACTTTTCGGCTCTGACCTTTTTCCGATGAGGGGATCCCGGAGAACGTCATTCTATGCTTTGCCGTTTCGTTTCAGGGCCGTACCTGAGATACCAGGTTTCATCCGCAGTGACAATACAGTTTAAGAATTTGGTGTCGCATCCGCCGTTTCGACAAAATCATGTGAAGCCTCTAAACGTGCCTGCTTCTGATCGTCAGACAAGTGATGTGGCACAAGACGAGAACACGTTTTCCTCATCCCTAACTTCTGGGTGATGATTTGTCACACGGATTCACGGTTAATCTGTAATTCATCCGCTATCATGCGCACAGTTAATCGCCGGTCGTTCGTGATGAATGTCCTCATTTTCTCAATGTTTTCTTCACTGACGGTGGTCGTCGGTCTTCCGCTACAGGGGTTGTCAGAAACACTTTCCCGGCCTCCTCGAAAACGGACGAACCACTCGTACACACACTTCAAGGACAGTGCTTGATCTTCATAGACACGAACCAGCATCGCATGCGTTTCTTTCGGTGTCTTCCCAAGCTTAAAACAAAACTGTGCATTGATCTTTTGGTCGTTCATGTTCCTGTTCGCAGTTCAGAACCAACGCACTAAACACGCACTGTGTCAAGCAGGTCTTACATGGCACACACACACGATGCTCAACTGAACAACATTGGGAGCAGGTGGTCAAAACCTGCTGCTACACAGGTGCAGCGTTGTATGTCGGCAGTGTTGCCGGATCGACCGTTCTGACTTCATTCACCGAACTTTTCTGTCACAGGTTATTTCTTTTATATTTGCTTTACGTCGCTGCGACACAGACAGGTCTTATGGCGACGATGGGACAGGAGAGGCCTAGGAATGGGAAGGAAGCTGCCTTGGCCTTAATTAAGGTACAGCCCCAGCATTTTCCTAGTGTGAAAACAGGAAACAACGGAAAACCATCTTCAGGGCTGCCAACTGTGGGGTTCGAACCCACTATCTCCCGGATCTGAAGTTGGATGTTGTACCAACATTTTCATTGCTACATTTGTATATCAGAATCTTAGAGAAAAGGAAAAACAATAAACTCTATTATCGTTAAGTAATGGACTGGTTTTAGAAAATAAGTTCTACAACACCCAAAGACCGATACTGATGACCTCGCTACCTGATGCCTTTCCCGTACGGAAGTACTTACCCACAGAGTTTGATGCTAAGCCGGCAGCACTTATGAAGCATTAGTACATGATGTTCATTCCACTTGTTGCATCTGATAACTAAACGAGAATATGTTCACCCCCCCCCCCCAATGGCACTAAAGCCCTTGAAGGTCCTTGGAATACCAAGAGACCGCTGCTCAGCCCGAAGGCCTGCAGATTACGAGGTGTCATGTGGTCAGCACGACGAATCCTCTCGGCCGTTATTCTTGGCTTTCTAAACCGAGGCCGCTATACCACCGTCAGATAACTCCTCAATTCCAATCACGTAGGCTGAGTGGACCTCGAACCCGCCCTCAGGTCCAGGTAAACGTCCCTGACCTGGGCGGGAATCGAACCCAGGGTCTCCGGGTAAGAGACAGGCACGCTACCCGTACACCACGGGGCCGGCAGAATATGTTCACAGTAGAAAATGTTCGTGCTGGTTGTGTGTAAACTAATAATAATAATAATAATAATAATAATAATAATAATAATAATAATAATAATAATAATAATAATAATAATAATAATAATAATAATAATAATATAATGGTGTGTGGCTTCCGAAGAGGCCTGGTGCAGGTCTACGGAGTTGATACCATTCTGATGCTGAAAACGGCACACACCCAGCCCCAGAGCCATTGGGATTAACCAACGAACGTTAAAATAACTGTCCCGGCCGTGAATCGAACCCGAGACCACCTGGACCAAAGGGCATCACGCTAGACATTTAGCCATGGAATCGGACAATAATATTAATAATAATAATAATAATAATAATAATAATAATAATAATAATAATAATAATAATAATAATACTAATACATTTTCTCTCCCGAAACACTAAAATGAAGCACTGCCAGATAGTCATCCAACCTGAAGCCTTATATGCTTCAGAATGTCTTATACTCAACAGGTAGGGACACAGAGACAAGCTCGAAATCCAAGAAAGACAAATATTGAGGAAAATATTAGGACCAGTCAAGGAAGGGAATGAATACAAATGGTCAGTCTAGCCTAAGGAAGCAGTGGAAGCGGACGTGCTGAGTGGCGAGTGGCGAGAAATGATTGCAGTTGAGCAATATCTGGCCGCGATTGGAAGAGGCAGTGGAAATTGAAAAAAACAGCTAAAAGAATGGAGTGCAAGGAGGATCTGGAAAGATGGGAGAGGTGGTTTTGGTGGCAGCTTTGATAACTGTGCCACTGGTTATTGGGGGCGTGGAATTGAATCCTGGTCCGAATACAAGTGGGAATATTGGTTGGGATGACATCGAAGTCATTTAGGATGTGGTGAAGGAGGTAGTGAAAGACGTCTGCCCATTAGACCGGATCATGGAGATGATCCAGGACCAATCCAAGGAGTTTGACGATATGAGGTGGTGTATCCAGGAAAAGATGGGTGAGTCAGCGTTCAAGACGGAAAGTAATGAGGAAGAAATTGTGATGTTGAGAGAGGATGTAAAAAGTCTGGAAGAGGAGGTGGTGAAATTGAAGAAAGAAGAAGCAGTCAGCAGTCAGGAATGTATGAGGAAATGTATATTTATATATGATGTGCAGGAAGGCGTGAAAGAAAACAAAGTGGATATAATAAATAAAGTGGTGGAAGCTATTCAGAACGAAACGAAGATCACCTTCAGTGAAGTGGATATCGATGATGCAGAAAGAGTAGGCAAAGTGAGAGGGCACTGGCCAATTAAAGTGAGGCTCTTATCTACCTTGATGGCCGATATTGCTGTGAAAAACGCTGGGAATTTACAAGGTGAGAAAATATGGGTTGAAAGAGATATGGGAGGCGAAGGTAGTAAGTGCCTGAATATTTTAAGGAGACATCTAATAAACGCGAGGCACCAAGGTCTGAGGGCGCACATCTGTGGCCAACAGCTGGTGGAATCCAACGGCATATGGTTGAGATCGTGACCAGTGACTAAGCTGCGAGGAATGGATCAGAAGTTCAAACAGGAATAATGCATGGTGACAAAGCAAGATGGCAGGCAGGTCCAAAAGCGAGCGGAGAAACGCGGCGAGGTAAGAGACGAGCGCATAGCAGGGGTCAGTATCCAGTGTAATACAGGAATAGAAACGAGGATTCAGCAGGTGTTGGCGGAGGGAGAAACTCATGAATCGGCAAGTCCAGTCTGCAGTGGACACGTGCTTGGTAAAAGTAAAGGTACGCGGGATGAAACAAAACGAAGAGAGGCCTTGAACAAAGGGAGATGTCAGTTTAAGGGATCAGTGGGGAAAAAAAAAAATACAAATGGCGACTCAACGAAGATCACTACAAATACTGTGAATAAATCAAGGACATGGCCAGGAAGAGACGCCTAGCATTTTATAGACAGGATGCATCATGCCAGATTGACCAACCAGCTCCTCGTTTACTCGCAAAAGAGGAAGACCAAATCACCGTTGTTGATAGAAGTAAACAAATATCTACAGGAACTGGGAGGACCAGAAAGAGACCTAAAAGAACCGACACCTTTTAGGACTATGCTTAAACAAAGCAGGTTCTAGGACAAACCATCAAGAAGGAAGACACATACCCTCTGGTCAAAGGAGAGGAATGAACAACGCAACCAGAGGATGCGCAATTACTGGGCAAACATCAAAACCCACCCCAAACTTAATGGTTGAATATCCTAGTCCTTACTCGGCCTTTGCGAAACAACAAAAACAGCAACAACAAATAATAATAATAATAATAATGATAATAATAATAATAATAATAATAATAATAATAATAATAATAATAATAATAATAATAATAATAATAATAATAATAATAATAATCATAAATCCATTGGCAGTCTTCCCTTCCATGAGTTCCTCTTCATCTCTTGTAGAATGAAATAAATGCATTCATATACACACTGGTGCATAAATAAAAATAAAAACCTAAATAAATAAACAAATAAATGAATACTGTATATCATCCATTGTTAATACTTTCCTGCCTATTCAAACCTTAATGAATGCGTTTTCGTGGTACTAAACTCATTTTATTTATAGGCAGAGAGTGGAAATTATTTCACGCTCTACTTCATTGTGCGAATGAAGCTGATTTATAGTTGTACGTGATTTTCATTGCTTTATTCTGTGGTCTGTTCGTTGTGAATTAACAGCAGAAATAGTCTTAGTCTAAATAGAGATCGGATTACATTGTACTCGTTGTTGGAAATAAAGAGATCTATCCTGCGGGAGGATGGATTATCACTTACCACACGTACGGTGTTCGCTTCACCAGTGCATTCGGTCTGAAAGAAATATGAAAAAAGCTTTGGTGAAAGCTGGCAACGTAACGAACAGATGAATGATTCAGAACAAAGGAGAATCGCCGTGCGTACCTCTCCCTTTATTATATTATGAACAGAGCCTGGTGTAAAACACAGGTGTAGCACATACGTGACAAGCCGTCTTGGAATCTTTTAATTTTTATGGGCGTTAAAGGCACATGTCTGTGATCATTACAGTAAAATAGTGGAACATCACTATATTTTCCATCATAACTTGGACAAAAATCATCACATGTAATAAATGAGCTCTGTAGACTGTTATTAGCTTATTAATTACTGGTTACACTTCATGGTTAATTTTTTATGACAGTTTATTTCTTGCGATGTTTTTAAGGCTGCAAATTCACTCCAAGTTGTCGGAAGCGTAAATTCATGTGACATGCATTATATTTTTTCAGCTACTACCCACTGTATATAGGCATAAAGTAGACTACAATGAAAACTCGTGTTCTCATCCCGAAGTGGTGCAGCTCTTTTCATGTATACCCCCATTGAAGGTGAGCTTCATGTACCATTTCAACCACATACCATTCGTAAATTTATGGCAGTACCGGGAATCGAACCCGGGCCCCTGAGGACGGCAAATAATAACACTAAACGTTACGTTACGGAGGTAGAAATTAGACTACAATGATCATATATGGAAAAAATTGTAGGGAAATTTCGAATACTGTATTGTTATTCAAATTTTCTCAAATATTGCTAATTACTTTATGGTCTATTTTTCATGAATGATGGATGAGCTACATTCTTGATTGCAGTTCAACATTAAGAAAATTGCACACTGAAACAGTGTGAAAAATTACATTGGTCTATCATTCACAGTTACTGAGATATTGGACTTATAATCTTTACTTTGTATTACTCTCTTATAAAATGTATTATTATTTTTACTATCCCTGTAACCATTAATCACTGACAGATGAAATTAGGCACACTGTTTTAAGTTGCATTAAAAGTGGACTATAATCATTAATGTAGCTCTTTAATTATCAAAATAAGGCCAACAAAATTTTTGACGAAATTTGTGAAAATTTGAATAACAATATTTTAACTTTTCTTGCCAAGGAAACTACTTTTACCAAATACCATAATTGTTATCTACGTTGTGCATACATGATGTGGGTAGTAGGTGTTAAAATATCATTCGCCGGGCTGAGTGGCTCAGACGGTTAAGGCGCTGGCCTTCTAAACCAACTTGGCAGGTTCGATCCTGTCTCAGTCCGGTGGTATTTGAAGGTGCTCAAATACGACAGCCTCATGTCGGTAGATTTACTGGCACGTAAAAGAACTCCTACAGGACTAAATTCAGGCACCTCGGCGTCTCCGAAGACCTTAAAAAGTAGTTAGTGGGACGTAAAGCAAATAACATTATTATTATTATTATTAAAATATCATTCAAGCCCCCACTCATAAAATATTTTCTATGAAGTATAATCGGTAATTAATAATCTGCTAACAATCTGCAATGCTAATTCATTGCACATAACAATTTTTGTCCACCTGGAATAAGTATTTCTGACCAAATTGCGATGGCAAAAATAATGATTTTATACTACTTTTTTTGGTCTTCATAGACAAGTGGTCTTAAGCCGCCGAGGTTGGAACTCCCTCAGTTCTCCCTTTACCCAGCTTAGTGTAACACACTTCTTCTTCTTCTTCTTAAACTGTTTACCCTCCATGGTTGATTTCTCCCTCGGACTCAGAGAGGGATCCCACCTCTACCGCCTCAAGCGCACTGTCGTGGAGCGTGATAGCCTACATTAGGTCAGGGTATAAAACTGGGGAAAATGACCAGTACCTCGCCCAGGCGGATTCATCTGCTATGCTGAGCAGGGGCGCTTTGGGGGGATGGGGAAGATTGGAAGGGATAGACAAGGAAGAGGGAAGGAAGCGGCCGTGGCCTTAAATTAGGTACCATCCCGGCATTTGCCTGGAGGAGAAGTGGGAAGCCAGGGAAAGCCACTTCCAAGATGGCTGAGGTGGGATTAGAACCAACCTCTAATCATTGACCTCCGGAAGCTTAGTGGACCCTGTTCCAGCCCTCGTACCACTTTTTCAAATTTTGTGGCAGAGCCGGGAATCGAACCCGGACCTCCAGGGGTGGCAGCTAATCACACTAACCAGTACAGCACAGAGGCGGACCATTTGCAAATATCACAAACTGTTATTGCTTGAAACGTCCAATCACACATTTTTCACATAAATTGAAATTCAAATTTAAATGTTGTAGCTTTATAGCCTCATGGAACTACTTGGAGATTCCAGCGTCAACAGCTGAGCACGAAAATAGATGGGTTTCTTTTGTATGTTCCACTAATGTACGTATACAGAATGTCTGATTTACATCGTATGTACAGAATATGGATATAATTATACATATTACTTAAAATATGCCAACGGTCGTAGCCGTGTTGAAACACCGGATCCCGTTTTGATCTCCGCAGTAAAGCAACATTGGGCGTGGTCAAGGTTAGGATGGGCTTCCACGCGCAGTTGTTGGGGGTAAGGGAATGGAGGAGCGGAAAGGAACTGGCCACACCACCGTGGAGGTTCAGACCTGCCTTCGGGCAGAATAAACCGTTACCTTTACTGAAAATATTTGCCGTGCTTTACTTAATTGAATAAAAATATTCCTGAAGTTAACTGCGGCTTCATAAATTAAACATACTTATAATTCGCCAGATAATTAAGTAGAAACGTGCAAGCACTTATTGGTTACGTATTTTTACTTAATTTGCTGTATAATAAATCCACTACAACTACCTAACTGACTGTTGTCTTGCTATGTTGTGGACAAACAGCAAATTTATTTATTTTGTTGTAATTCATGTGTTGTGCCGCACAAAAGGTTACTGCGATACCTCAGCCCAGCTGTTTCAATTCAAGCTGTGGTTTACTAAAACAAAGATTTATTTCACCACAGATATAAGCACACCTTCTCAACAAATTTTCTGAAAGTGTAATGAAATGCACGCTGGTTACAGGTGGGTTAAATCGTGGTAATATACGCTCCATTTAATTCTTCCAGCAGAAGTGTTTATTTACCACACAACGTTGGGGAGACGAAAATAAAGGATACTGGGTTAAGTAAATACAGAGTTGCACAAACGTAAACCAAAGTACACAGGATAAATAGCTCGATTTGAAACGAGTTTAATTCTGCTTTAATTCTTGGAAAAAGGAAGCTCTTGTTAATCCGATTAAATTAATGGGGTAGTCGCTGGTTGAAATTTAGCAAAATAGAATTTTTTTTATAACTAGAAGTGAAACGAATATTTACTTGCTTAAAATATGTAACATTTTCTTCAGTTTATCCTGAGTACTCCTGGGGTCGCTGGAGCAACCCAGGTCCATTTTCTTTTTGGCCGGATGCCCTTCCTAACGCCACGTGATTTTTCGGAGGAAAATTTCAATCAGAGGTCGACCGAGATTCGAACCACAGCCACCCGGATGAAAATCCAGCAGCTATGCCATTGACCTAATCACGCCTCCTTATTTAAAATACGTTCATTACCAGTTATGAAATATTGTGAAATATTTCAAAATCCTAGTATTCAAATGTTAGCGTTTATCAAGTTATGCATATAACTTTTGCCACTGAATGAAGAAGGTGGAGTTCACTATATACTGTGAGATTCATTGAATATTTAGGTTTTTCTTTGGTTTTAATGATTTAGAGGCTTACATCAACAACATACTCTAGAACATTAAAGAGACATTCATTCAGAAAACATAATATTTAAACATTGATACCTTCATATCAATTTTACTTACTTTTATATTAAAGTCATAAAGTACACTATAGTATGTTACTCGAATATAGTACAATGATGAAGCCTAGCAACAGTTTAATTTATCTGACTGAAGAGTTTTCACATTTGCTCTTCGGGCATCAACAGTACGCAACAGAAATCTGACTTGTTTCCTTTCTTAATCTGTTTACGCTCCAGGGTTGGTTTCTCCCTCGGACTCAGCGAGAGATCCCACCTCTACCGTCTCAAGGGCAGTGCTCTGGAGTATGAGACTTTGGGTCGGTTTTTCGACTGGGAAGCAGAACTAGTACCTCGCACAGGCGGCCTCACCTGCCATGCTGAACAGAGGCCTTCTTTGTTGCGGTGGTGGTGGGGGGGGGGGGTTGCTGATGGGAAGATCGGAATTGATAGACAAGAAAGAGGGAAAGAAGCAGCCGTGGCCTTGTACCATCTCGGCATTTGCCTGGACGAGAAGTGGGAAATCACTTCGAGGATAGCTGAGGTGGGAATCGAACACCCCCCTCTACTCAGTTCCAGCCGTCGTAATACTTTTCACATTTCGTATTAGTACCGAGAATCGAACCCGGGCTTCCGGGGGTGGGCTGGTAATCACACTAACCATTATACTATAGAGGCGGGCGTTAATTCGACTTCTGAAAACTACATATTTCCTCTGAAATGAGAATACAATACGAAATATGTTTTCGAGAAGCCACATTTAAATTAGCCGCGCACTCTGCAGATTAGAAGGGGCATGCTGATTTTCGTTACAGACAGAAAAAAAAAAGACGAAGTGAAAATCAATTCTCTAAAACCCTTTAAATGAAGGTTGGCTTTCGTCGAGTTGTCGAAGGTAGTGGCCGTAGTTAACCACGGAAAAACATCTTCAGGGCTGCAGACTGTGAGATTCGAACAATCAGGATCTTATAAACGAAAATGACCACTGGGAGATTTCGCGTCTTTTACTATCGACTAAATTTATGAAACTAGTGTTTAGGGATATTTATTAGCCACTCGAGTTCGAGTGTTTCACTTGATGTAGCTCTTAATCACGAATTTGGCCGTGTCTACAGCCTCCTGCTCTCCCACAGAGCCTCTCGCAGAGTAGTGTCGTCCCCAGAGCGGTTCGCTGCACAACTTGACTTACACACCGCGCACAGTCGTCTGATTCACTCTCAAATGGCTCATGGCACACTCACGCGCTCATTGGTGACCAGTTCAATACTGGCTAGTGATTTTCAGCTGCACTATTTTACAGGCCAACAGAAGGCCTTAGGTAAATAATACCGGTATCATAATTTCCACCTCCAGATCATTCCGGAAGATTGTTAATCAGCTTCCAGTATCTTCGAAAGAGTTCGGCAACCTTCGCTATCGAGTAACTTAGCAATTCTCCAAGACTGTAAGGTATGTGATATAAACTAAGACCGTCGAAGCGGCGTTTTTACTCTCCGCTGATGATGATGCTTGTTGTTTAAAGGGGCCTAACATCGAAGGTCATCGGCCCCTTTACTCTCCGGTACGTAAGCAGAAGTATGGGAGGCGCACGCATAATTCTTGACCTTACAAGCAGCCTACATGTGTTCGACCTGGCAAGCATCAGTCGCCAGTCTGAATCTTAGCTGTTAAGACGATGAGACAGTTATCATTGCAGCACCTTATTTTCGTATGCAAAAATTCTGGTTTCATCTTAATGGTCGTGTGAACAGTTATACAAAATTCCAATGGTGTTTATGAAGTCCTCATTATAATAGGGAAGGTTGGTGCTTGGTGTGTTGTTAGTGAAAGATGAATATTTGGGCCTATTTCCTTTGACACGACAGCAAATGCAGAGAGGTACCAAGATGACATTTTGAGGCCGTTCTTTCATCAGTTAACGGAACAAGAAAAATCGCGTGGGTGGTTTGAACAAGATACATTCCCTGCTCATACAGAGAAGATTCCCTTTTTACAATGTCGAAGTGTTTGCAAACAGAGTGATCATTGCTGGTCTTTTCCCCCTCGTTCTCCAGATCTAACAGAGTGTAATTTTTACTGGCGGGTAAAATGAAAGAAAAGTGTATCGAACAAATCCTCACACATTGGAGGAACTGAAAGAATTCAGAAACATTACAGTGGCAGAAGTCACTCGCGTCAGCCAGAATGTGGATACCGGATGCAATGCCTGTGTAATCCAGGAAATATGACACTTACAGCGCTGTTTATAAGGTAAAATTCCATTTAAGATTGTTCTCTTCTGTGAATCTGTCTTGAGACAGGCATCAACTGGACAGCCTCCATGATTCTCTGTCCTGAGCATCTTGCTTCAGTTGTTCATAGCTTCTCCCTTGTTCAACATCTGTTAACATTCCAAACCTCTTTTTCCTCTTCCTTTTCTTTCCTCTATGTTTCCCTCCATCACGCTTCTGTTGACCTAACCAGGATATTGCACAGACGCTTAAAAGCAGGGCGTTCGCGCGCGACATTAGTTGGGCTGAGGCAGCTGCCGTACCGCAGAGTACAAACACCATGCGTTCGGTCTTATGTTATATGAGAGGCCCTGTATTGTACTGTTCGCCGCTAGTCTCGCCCACATTGTCACCAATCCATTGGCATATTCCGCCACCCTTCTCCCCAACACTAGATACTTATTTTCACAGTACCAATTGTTGGATTGTGCCATGTTAAGCACTCATCCATGGCATTTTTTATTAATTAGGTTTAAAAACCTACCATCCCACGCCTTACGCTGCAACAATACAAAAAACTAAAGGTCACGCCACACTATGAGAAAATACCTTAGGCGCTCACAGAAGTCTGTAAAGACAGTCAGATAAGAATATCACTCGAGAGCGTTAGGCAAGTGTCGCTCTCGTTATCAGACTTCTAGTTGGGGTCCGGCTCCATAGCTAAATGGTTAGCGTGCTGGCCTTTGGTCACAGAAGTCCCGGGTTCGATTCCCGGCGGGGTCGGGAATTTTAACCATCATTGGTTAATTTCGCTGACACGGGAGCTGGGTGTATGTGCCGTCTTCATCGTCATTTCATCCTAATTACGACGCGCAGGTCGCCTACCGGAGTCAAATCAAAAGACCTGCATCTGGCTAGCCGAACTTGTCCTCGGACACTCCCGGCACTAAAAGCCATACGCCATTTTATTTTTTCTAGTTGGGAATATTGGGAGAAATTTCAAAAAGTGGTAGTATTGAAATGAAATGAAATGGGGTATGGTTTATAGTGCCGGGAGTGTCCGAGGACATGTTCGGCTCATCAGATTCAGGTCTTTCGATTTGACTCTCGTAGGCGACCTGCGCGTCGAGATGAGGATGAAATGATGATGAAGATAACACATACACCCAGCCCCTGTGTCAGCAGAATTAACCAAGTAAGGTTTAAATTCCCGACCCTGCCGGGTACCGAACCCGGGACCCCTGTTACCAAAGACCAGCACGCTAACCATTTAGCCATGGAGCCGGACAGTGGTAGTATTAATCGAGTGTGACAGTAGTTATGAGAAAGACTGAGGAGAAATAAATTAGTGTTTGCACACATGATATGGGCTCTTATTATTTATAAATTCTGCCATAATCTGCTGCAGTCGAAGATGGCGTTGACATGAAGCAAAATTTTAAATACAGTCAAGGGAATGAGCTGCTAGTCATTTAAATACCGGCGTGAAGGGTTGATACAACAATCACACATTGTCTTCTTCAACTTTTTCTCATTATTATTCTGTCACTTTTCCCACCGTCTGGTTGGTTCGTGGTTACTACAGGACGTTCTCTTATGACTCTTGCGATTAGTGGAGAGGTGTGTCAGTCCAATCGACGAGCCCACTGCTATACTGGGACGAAATGCTGGTAATTTCACGACTGAATCAATCAATCAAAATTAATCAATACTGATCTGCATTTAGGGCAGTCGCCCAGGTGGCAGATTCCCTATCTGTTGTTTTCCTAGCCTTTTCCTAAATGATTTCAAAGAAATTGGAAATTTATTGAACATCTCCCTTGGTACGTTATTCCAATCCCTAACTCCCCTTCCTATAAACGAATATTTGCCCCAGTTTGCCCTCTTGAATTCCAAATTTATATTCATATTATGATCATTCCTACTTTTATAAACGCCAATCAAACTTATTCGACTACTAATGTCATTCCACGCCGTCTCTCCGCTGACAGCTCGGAACATACCACTTAGTCGAGCAGCTCTTCTTCTTTCTCTCAATTCTCCCCAGCCCAAACTTTGCAACATTTTTGTAACGCTACTCTTTTGTCGGAAATCACCCAGAACAAATCGAGCTGCTTTTCTTTGGATTTTCTCCAGTTCTTGAATCAGGTAATCCTGGCGAGGGTCCCATACACTGGAACCATACTCTAGTTGGGGTCTTACCAGAGAATATATGCCCTCTCCTTTACATCCTTACTACAACCCCCTAAACACCCTCATAACCAGGTGCAGACAACTGTAACCTTTATTTACAATCCCATTTATGTGATTACCCCAATGAAGATCTTTCCTTATATTAACACCTGGATACTTACAATGATCCCCAAAAGGAACTTTCACCCCATCAACGCAGTAATTCAAATTGAGAGGACTTTTCCTATTTGTGAAACTCACAACCTGACTTTTAACCCCGTTTATCAACATACCATTGCCTGCTGTCCATCTTACTACGTTTTCGAGGTCACGTTGCAGTTGCTCACAATCTTGTAACTTACTTATTACTCTATGGAGAATAACATCATCCGTAAAAAAGCCTTACCCCTGATTCCACTCCTTTACTCATATCATTGATATATAAAAGAAAACATAAAGGTCCGATAATACTGCCTTGAAGAATTCCCTCTTAATTATTACCGGGTCAGATAAAGCTTCTCCTACTGAAAAAGCCTAAAGAACTCCATTGATTTTAGAATTTGCAATCGATGAAATTAAATTATGGCTTCCTTCTGAGAACTTAATTTTTGATATAAAAGTAACATTGTTTGAATCTTATATTCCACGTCATACATTGTTGTCTTCTTGTAATTATTTACGAGTATTAACGCAAGATTAGAGACGTATTCTCCGTAGACGCCTTTTCCTTACAATTTTAATGGGTGAAACTTTATACCCCGTCCCACGCTGTCTACAGAGGGACAGTTTGAAAACAAAAGCGCTTTTGTCATTTAATGCTCCACACGCTTGCTTTCTCTTTTCTTTCGCTCACTAATAACTCTGCTGCAGAAGCTGTCTAAATAGACAGAAATTACTCGCAAAAAAACTTTTACGAATCAGAGTGCTCAGAGTATTCTTTTCACCCTAATGGTCTTCAGGTCTGAAACCTTAAATAATAGCAGTTCATAAATAATATATAAATATTCTAAGGGCTATAGAATGGCAATGCATTTACTCAAGACGTGACCGGAAAAAATACTATTTTATTTGGTTCATTCATATTTAGCACGTCACGTTCATTACTCAGTGAGGGAGAGATATATTCTCATTCATTATGAACTTAGATCCGATTCATAAATATTCATTGTTTGTTTGTCCAACCCTTGTCCCCTGTGGGGTCGGGTATGAGGTGAGATGAATCTGTCGTGGCAGGTTTTTAAGACCGGATGCCCTTCCTGAGGTCAACCTCATCAGAGGAGTTAATGAGATGAAATGAATGATGTGATATATGACAGTAGGGAGAGGGTGAAACCCAGTGCTGGCACATAGCCTACTCCTGTCCAATAGCACCAAGGGATCTGCTCAATGCTTAACGTCCCCATCCGACGGACGAATCACCATCAACAGCGTCATATGCCCTCACTCCATATGAGCACTGCGTAGAGGTTTGAAATTTAATCCAGGCTTTTGGCACGCAATCTAGTGATTGGAAATTGTATACCACCACCTCCCCTACCCTGCCGCCAACATTCTGATGGTGAAAATATTTTTTTCGGCCAACGGGACTCGAACCGGCTAACCTCGGTGTCAGACCGTTTAGACTTCAGCACCTTAACGATCATGGCCACCAGGCGTGCATTCATAAATATTCAATATGCCAAGATATTATGATACGTAAAATAATAATAATAATAATAATAATAATAATAATAATAATAATAATAATAATAATAATAATAGTGCCGCCTCTGTGGTGTAGTGGTTAGCGTGATTAGCTGCCACCCCCGGAGGCCCGGGTTCGATTCCCGGCTCTGCCACGAAATTTGAAAAGTGGTACGAGGGCTGGAACGGGGTCCACTCAGCCTCGGGAGGTCAACTGAGTAGAGGTGGGTTCGATTCCCACCTCAGCCATCCTGGAAGTGGTTTTCCGTGGTTTCCCACTTCTCCTCCAGGCGAATGCCGGGATGGTACCTAACTTAAGGCCACGGCCGCTTCCTTCCCTCTTCCTTGCCTATCCCTTCCAATCTTCCCATCCCTCCACAAGGCCCCTGTTCAGCATAGCAGGTGAGGACGCCTGGGCGAGGTACTGGTCATACTCCCCAGTTGTATCCCCGACCAAGAGTCTGAAGCTCCAGGACACTGCCCTTGAGGTAGTAGAGGTGGGATCCCTCGCTAAGTCCGAGGGAAAAGCCGAACCTGGAGGGTAAACAGATGATGATGATTATGATGATAATAATAATAATAATAATAATAATAATAATAATAATAATAATAATAATAAGTTTGTTCGCAGAACGAATCCGTGATAGATTTATCGTTCATATGCGCATGCGCGCTTCGTACCTCGTTTGGAACGTGACGAGATAATTTCCACTACGAACGGAAGTGTTTGGAGACGTCAGTTGTTTAGAACTAATGTGTTGTGTACTCTGTGAGCTTCAGAAATTAACACGGATTTTATTTGTAACTTCATGTTTAAAAATGGATGAACAGGTAAAAATAACAACGTGAATGACTTAGTATTACTTGAAAGACTGAAATATTTGTACTTAGACATAAATATATAAGTGGGGTTAAATTTTTATATTTGGTAAATTTTACTTATTCTGTAGCTTACTTGAACAAATAATCACGGCCGTGAAGTAATTCTCAGGTCAGTTATGAAACGAACGTAAATGGCACTGGGTATGCACGCGCATCTTCTGATTCGATGACTGAAAGATTTTTTTCCAGGACCAGAAACTGTTACAACGGTTTGCTGATTGTTTCCAACAGTTTGAAAACCTTGTACGAACAACACATTAGTAGTCAGCAACTCTGATACTAAGAACGCGAATTTGAATGTGTGCATGTGTCTGATAGTTGGCAACACTTTCTGACCGTACTACGAACAAAGCTAATAATAAGGCTCAAAATGACAACGGTACTCAGAATCAAAGAGGGACTATAACATAAACAAGGAACTATAACGGACACCGTTATGAAAAAGCGCCTCAGTTCTTATGGACGGCTAGAAAACATGAAGAATCAAGACTGACCAGCATAACAAACACAGCCAACCCACGTAAGGAAAAAAATATCAATTCGCTGCAAGGAGATCAAACACTATATTGAAACTTTTAACTTGCCTGGAAGAACTAATACATGACATAGATGCTTCACGAAAAAGGAGAAATGGAAACCCGCAAATCGAGTTTAAGGAAGTACAGCGAAAGAGATCTGAGGAAGCTAAACAACCACAAACCCAAGGAATGAAAGAAATGTGGGCTGGGAACTAAACTTAAGAAAGCGAAAGCTGTTCCAACAACATGAGGTGCGAATCATTTATATCAAATTTCGTTGTCCACGGTTGGCCCATCCCTAATAATAATAATAATAATAATAATAATAATAATAATAATAATAATAATAATAATAATAATAATAATAATAATAATAATAATAATAATAACGCTGACGTTTTCGTACGTGACATGCACGATCAGGATCCTAAGGTATGGCCAGATATTCGCAACACATTACAGTCATCAGCAATGAAATTCGGACAGCCACCCAGAAAACGTAAACACAGATGGTGGAACACAACCTGTGATGAAGCTATCAATGACAGAATCAAAGCATGGAATCAATGGAATGGACATAGAACAGTCGACAGATGGAAGAATTTTCTTAAGACTCAAAAACTGACCTCAATAACAATCCGCCGCGAAAAACGTGCATACGAGATAAACAGACTCGCAGAGATAGAACAGGATTTCCAGAAAAACAACACTCGGAGTTTCTACAAGACATTTCATGAGGACTTATCAGGATGCAAACCACCAACACTAAGTTTTCGTCGACCTAACGGATCACTCGAGACAAACAGTAAAGAGAACAGCAAGATACTGGCTGACTATTTCCAAAATCTACTGAACTGCGATCCACCAATTGAAAGACTAAAGTCTGAAAAACCTCCACCAAACCCAGACTCACAGCCTCCAACAACTCAAGAAATAAAAGAGATAATCAAATCGCTCAAAAA